>NC_138551.1:130825460-131465793 GCF_964273705.1 Natrix helvetica
TGGGCCCATCCTAGCGAGGGCCTCTTTTGCTGATCGCACCATTCTTTCCGCCTGTCCGTTCGAGGCCGGATGGAATGGCGCGACGAGGGCATGCCGAATTCCCTGACTTGCTAGATACGTTTCAAATTGCATGGCCGTGAATTGGGGCCCGTTATCGGAGACCAGGAGGTCGGGCAGGCCATGAGTGGCAAAAAGTCGCCGTAGTACCTTAATGACTGCCTCTGCCGTGATTGAAGTCATTAGGACTACTTCCAACCATTTGGAGTATGCATCCACAACTATTAAGAATGTTTGTCCCTGGACTGGCCCTGCGAAATCAATGTGTATTCGCGACCAGGGTGCTTTTGGTTTGTCCCATTCTGTGGCGGGCGCTTCAGGGGGTGCTGGTCTAGACTCTTGGCACGGATCACAAGTGGCTACCCATTCCTCTATCTCTTTGTCCATGTTTGGCCACCAAACGTAACTCCTAGCTAACGCCTTCATTCTAACGATCCCCGGATGCCCAACATGTAATGCTTCTAAGACATTTCTCCGCAAAACGTAAGGAATAACAACTCGATCCCCCCACAATAAACAACCTTGTAGCACTGATAGTTCATCACGTTTCGACCAAAACAGTTTGAATTCGGGTCCCACGTTTCCCTTTGGCCACCCCCTCCAAACCCAAGTTTGAACTTGTTTTATTACACTGTCTTTAGAAGAGAATTTCGCAACGTCGAAAGAAGAAATAGGTCCTGAGTCCAAACAGTCAATTAATAAAACCGGTACCTCGGGGGTGAGGTCTGTTAATAGTTCTGGAAGTGGGCAATGGCTGAGTGCGTCTGCATGCCCCAGAGTCGAGCCCGGACGATGTATCAGCTTGTAGGAATACGCAGCCAGGAAAACAGTCCACCTGGTCATGCGCGGGGAAAGTGAGACTGGTGTGGGGCGGTTTCCCGCCAAAAGCCCCAGCAGTGGTTTGTGGTCCGTGATAAGTTCGAAATCCCAGCCGTGGAGGTACTCGTGGAAACGTTTGACTCCAGCCACAGCGGCTAATGCTTCCCTGTCCATCTGGCTGTAGTTCCTTTCGGCCGATGAGAGAGTCCTTGAATAGAATGCTATGGGCGCTTCGTTCCCGTTCGGCATTCTGTGGCTGAGGACTGCGCCGACGCCGAAAGGTGAAGCGTCGCAGCTCAATACCAATGCTAGTGTCTGGCTGTATTGCACGAGCAGCGAATCGGTGGTGAGCAGGCGCTTGACTGCAGCGAAAGCTGCTGCCTTGGTGCGTCCCCATGTCCATTTTGCGTTCTTGGCGAGGAGTCGGTGTAATGGCTCAGCAACGGTCGCCTTCTGTCTCAGAAAAACGCTGTAGAAGTTAAGTAGTCCGAGGAATGCCTGCAACTCGGTCTGGTTTCGTGGTGTGGGGGCGTCCTGGATCGCCTTAATTTTCTTCGATGTTGGGTGTATGCCTAAACCATCGATTCTATATCCCAGGAACTCTACGCTAGGCACGTTAATTTGGCATTTTTCCTTTTTGAGGCGGAGACCCTTTTCTCTAATTCTGGCCAAAACAGTTCTGACTCTTTTTAATAGTTGCTCCTCGTTTGCAGCTGACACCAAGATGTCGTCAAAATATGGGACGACCCCAGGGATTCCCTGCAAAAGTCGTTCCATGACGCTCTGGAACAGGCCAGGAGCGATGCTTACGCCGAATTGTAACCGGTTGCATTTGAATGCGCCCCTATGCGTCACTATAGTTTGGGCCTCCACCGTGGTGCTATCCACTGGCAGTTGCTGGTACGCCTGTGCCATGTCTAGTTTAGCAAATATTTTCCCTGGCCCCAACGAGTGCAATAGGTGTTGGACTACTGGCACAGGGTACGCGCTTTGTTGTAGAGCGACATTAATTGTGCATTTATAGTCCGTGCAGATACGGACTGACCCATCTGGCTTAACTGGGGTCACAATGGGGGTTTCCCAACGCGCGTGATCCACCGGTTCAAGGATCCCTTGCTCTACGAGTTTATCTATTTCCTTATCAATTTTGGGACGGAGCGCAAAAGGCACTCTTCTTGGTTTGAGTCGGATTGGTGCCACGTTGGGGTCTAAATTGAAAGATATAGGTTTACCCACATATTTACCAAGACCGGGGCTGAACACATCCTCAAACTCCTTAAAAATGTGTTCAGCGCTGCTGTTCTCCACGGCGTTGATTCCGGTGACTTCTAACCCCAGGGCTTCAAACCAATCCAGTCCCAGGAGGCTCTGTAATGGCGCGCTGGCGATGGTCACAGGCAGCTGGGCTACGATGTCCTTGAACTGCACCCGAAACGTGCCTTGACCCACGATGGGGACCCTGTTCCCCTGGTAGTCTCGTAGCAGGATGTCTGGTGTGCGCAGTTGCCGCTTTTTGAGGCTCGGGATTGCCTTTTTCATGGCGGACCATGAAATGATTGTCAGGGACGATCCTGTGTCAACTTCCAGCTCGCAAGGGGAGTCCTCCAGGAGGACCGTGACTTTCAGCTTTTTAGGCCGCTTGGTGCGGACCTACCTATCGTTGTGAGATAGGTTCGCAATTGTTCTCTCTGGGTCAACTCTATCTCGGCATCAGTATCCTGGAGATACTCTCTCTCCGCACTCTGGTAATACGCTCTTTCAGCTCTATGTGTGTAATCTCTCTCGGCAAACTCTCTTGGGTTTCTCTCTGGGCGCCCTTTGTTTTTTCGCCAAGCCCCTGGGTTGGGCTTCTGTTGGCGGTACATAGGAGGCTGCCGTTGTGAGGCAGGGCCTTCGCTCCGGCACACTCTTGCGATGTGCCCAGGTTTGTCGCAATGCGAGCAAACAACGTTTCTGAACTGACAAGTGGACCGGGGGTGGTTCCCTCCGCAGCTTGCACAGGGTGGCAAACGGAATTCGGTTTTACCCACCGGTCTCATGTGACTGCTCCGCATACGGTGACTGTCCTCGACCTTGGGATCATCGACTTCTAGGTCGGTGTCCTCATAGTGAACTCTGGCGTGTCTGGATCCGGACTGGCTTGCGCTGAATCCGTGTTGTATGGTCTCGAAGACTTCTCGTCCACAGTAGCTCAAGAATATGTTCTTCTTACGAGAGTCAGATACTCCCATGTATTCGTTTGCTTCGAGAAAACACTCGAACCTGATCATGTAGGACTCCCAATGGTCGTTCGTTGGGTCGAACGGAGCTGGGGGAGTGTGCATCGCCATCTTGTCTGCGTTTGAATTTGCTGCGCTGAGATGGCTGCCGGAATTCCCGCCGAATTCCTAGGCTGGATCGAATCCTTGTATTCTGGAGGTATCGTCTTCATCCTATCTGTCTCTCAATCCCACCTTCGTCGCCAATGTTAGATTTGGGCAACGAGAGAACAGACTCTGGACAAGTAGTGACTTAACAGCTCTTTATTAGTGATAGTAGTGATCCAGCTTGGTGTGTGGTCTGAGGGTTCCCCTTTTATAGGGATCGGGTACGCCTCTCGACCAATCAGAATGATCCCTAGTTCCCGCCCTAGCGGCGGACCTGAGTGGAGACTTACAGCGATATATGCTAATATCTAACACCCCCCCCCCCAGTCTAGCCTCATCGCTGCCTCGCTCTTCCCACAGGGCGCGCTCTTCCTCCGTTCAAAGGGTTCAGCCCCACCGAGGCTCCCTCTGCCGCCCCCGCAGCCTCTGCTGCCCTTGCCAAAGGACTCCGCAGCCCCGGAGAGGCTCCAGTTCCAGCTCCAAGCCTTTTTTGCTCAGAGTCAAGGAGGAGAAGGGCCGCTCAGGGAATTGGCCGACCAGCCCTTCCTGATGGTCATTCAAAGAGCTCCGTGGTCAGAGGATGCCGCCTTTCTTCTCCATTTGGCCGCCCCTCTGAATCCCTTTTCCTCCAACTGCGACTGCGTCCTCGCTCTTCCCGGGGCTGATTGAGGCTCCCAGGGATTTTGTTGAGCTAGCCCCGATGGGTGGGTTTTGCTCTGCTGCGTAAGGGCTGCGTAATAAGAGGACGTCACAAAGAGACTCCAGACACTTGGGGGCAGCTGATGGGAGGAAAAGAGCATGGGAGGAAAGATGGGGGTGGGGGAGAGAAATCAATACGTGCCCAGAAGCTTCTCATTGATTTGAGCTCTGAAGTTTTGAGTCGGTCGTGCTGAGGCTTCTCCAGTTAAGCCGTTTAAACCCAGCCAGGTAATCTAACTCAACAACCAAGGCAAAATCCCCGGGAGCTTCCATCCTCCCCGGCCAGATCCATCATCCCCGGCCAGATGGAGCTCCGCAGCAGAGTGGAAGAGAGGGGGATCCCGAGGGAGAGCCAGGCTGAGAAGAGGGACGGGAGGAAGGAAGAGCCTCCTGTGAAGGGTGAGCTGAAAGGCCACCACCAAGGGCAGCTCTAGCCTTCCCAGCTTCCTTCTCGCCCTTCAGCTCCTCTGGCTGAGTCCGCAAACGGAGGGATTGGAGTCCAAACAGCGAGGGGGGGGGGGAACCGGAGTCTCTCCGGGGCTGCGGAGTCCTTCGGCTGCGGGGGCGGCAGAGGGAGTCTCGGTGGGGCCAATGGGAAGGAAGAGCGCCCCCTGTGGGAAGGGCGAGGCAGCGAGGCTAGACTAGCAGGGGGTGGAGGAGCGCTCCTAATAGGGGGGAGTTTGGGAACTGCGGGACAGAGCGAAGGGAAAGGAGGAGGCGGGATTTTGAGAAGGGTTGGTGGGGAAGCGAAGGGGAGGCTTTTCTTTGGGGGAAACAGGCTTCCCTGCCGGCTGGCTTTTCCGCAGCGCTCGCCCTGGTCGCCCGTCCAGAGGAGACCCTCCGCATCCCTGCTTAGCCCCAGGAGTCGGGACGCTCCAGGCAGCTGCGCCTCTCTGCTCCCCTCCCTCCTTGCCCAAACATTCAGCTGTCACTCCACTTGCACCCGAAGGTAGCCGGAACCAGCCACGACCACCAACACGCGACCCCCGCCGGCCTTGCAATCATGGCCCCCGCACTGCCAAAACCTCTCGCCTCCCTTTGGAGAGGAGCCATTGGACGCCACCTTCACCTGCAGGCACCCCTTCAACCTCTCACCCACAGAGGACACGCCATGCTCCGCCCCCCAGTCAACTGCCGCCTCCCCCCCTACATTTTCTCCATTCCCCCCAATTCGCGAGTAGGAAAACGTTCATTCTTTTAATAATCTCACCAAACTGCCAGAAACGCTGCAAAGAGCCTGAAGAAAGATCTCTAAATAATGGAGGGAGAGGCGGGAGTGCTGTGGAGGAGGGGGAAGGGCAACTTGGTCTCCCTGTATGACAATTTTGGAAGGAGAGGACCAGGAGGCTTCCACCCTCTCTTCCTTGGGGAGACGGGCAGGGACCCTCATAGAGAGTGGAGTCCCACCAGTCTCCTGGCCTCGTCTTATTCCTGGTCTTCCAAGTGATGGGGGGGGGGGGGGGTTTGCTTCCTCTCCCTCCGGACCCTCACAGCCTCTGGGCGGCGGGGGGGGGGGGGTAAGGGTCACCTGAATGGCCTTGCCTGACCCACCAGACGTGGGAATGGAGGGCTGTGTGTGTGGTGTGTGTGTGTGTGTGTGTGTGTGTGTGTGTGTGTGTTGAATGAGGGATTGGGGTCTTCCTGCTCCTTTTTGAGACCCCCCTGGTACCATAAAACCAAGGCCACGTGATCCCGTGCTGCAGCCTCTTCTCCTAAATCCACTCACCCGACGGTTCCATCCTCTGCTGGTTCTGAGGAGGAGCCGCGAGGGTCCCTGGTCAACCAGGCGAAGCTTTCCTGAGCCCCCAAAGGGACTGGAGGCGGGGACCGTCTGGAAGGGGAGGAATCGGGTCTACCTGAACCTGGAGAAAAGGAAGATTTCTGCCCACCTGGGTCTGGAGAGAGCTCGTCTTTTATACCGACTCCAAGGCAGATGGAACCCCCCTCCCCCAGAGATTGCTGCCTCTCGTTGGGGTGTGAGAGAAGAAGTGCCGAGCCTCCTCCAACAGCTACCCCCTACAACTTCCACATAAGCAGAAGATTGGGCTGGGGGGGGGGGTGTCTGGAAATCCCTCGGCATCAGCCCAACAAACAGTCGGCAAAGTGGCCGAAGGGGGTCGGGGCCCTTGGGCTGCCCACGCACTGAGTACTCAGCGGGCAGCTGCCAAGCAGAAGGGCCGCCGCCCTCGCAGTGCCCGGTCGGAGAAAGATGCGGGGAGCGACTTATGGGGGAGAATAAGGGAAGCCGGGGGTCCTCTGAGATCGTGGGGAGGGGAAGGGGGGAGAGTTCAAATCTGCAACTGTGTTAAAAGCACCGCGGAGGCGGGCAAACGGGGGGGGATTTGACACCCCCTAGAGAAGACTGACTCCCCCTCCCTCCCCCCCCCTTCCGAGAGGTGCAACCTGGCGCAGCCGCTGCTCCTCCCCTCCCCAAAGCGCCGGCAGCCAAGCGCGCAGCCGGCGCTGTTTCTCCCCACCCCGACAGGTCGCAACCTGGAAGGGAGAGAAACGCGGGAGGCTCCCCGGAGCCCCCAGCTGGAGCCCTGCGAGGTCGATCCGCTCCCCTCAAGAAGGGCTTCCCCGCCACCGCCCACTCCGCCCTGCCTGGCTGCGTCCGGCGAGGTGGTGCTGAGCTTGAGCCCCGGGACAGCTCGCCTCTCCGCCGAGGCGCTTCTCCCGCTCAGATCCCGGGACAACCACCTCTCCTGCCCGCCTCCCGGGCTCCCCTGCGGCTCTCCTCGGCGGGGGCGTCCGCAGTCTTTGGGAGACGGAGCCCCGGCTCGGCTCAGGAGGGAAGCGGCGCAGCGCCGGCCGTGGCCTCGATCCCCGCAGCCCGGCTGACAGGAAGCCCCTCCAGGCGCTCTGGCTCCTCTCTTGCCCGCTGCGCTCCCACCAGCCCCAGGCAAGCCAAGGCGGCGGGAGGGCAGGGGGCTCAGGCAGACCGCCTGCCGGGGTGGCCTTGCCCGACCTGGGCGCCAGGGAGCGGGGGGGGGGGGGCAAGGAGTGCCTGGGGAGAGTGCGGGGATCAAAGCCAGCTGCCCAAACGCAGGCAGCTGCTTCAGCAGACCATCGAAGGAAATGCCCAGTATCGCTGCCTGATACCTCTGACTGAACTTTGGAGTAGTTCCCGGCATTTCTGGAATAATGCCAGGTCGTGTTTGAGGCCGGTTGATTTCCAGACAGACTGTGAAAAGGAGGGATTCATCATCCGTTTTTTGATTGGCCCAGCAACTCATTGGGCAACTCCACCGCTCATGCAGGCCATCCCACCCCTGGATGGTCAGCTTCTGCACCCAGGTGCAGGCGATGTTTGGAGACCCAGTGAAAGTCCAAATGGATTTTGGGTTCAAGAATTGCTGTTGTGGATGTCAATGGGGGGAAATAAGAATGGGGGAAGCAGGGATCACTGGCTGAGATGTGTGAAGAGAGCAAAGAAAGGGGAGGGTCCCGTCTAGGGCTGCCTGAAACCCCCTTGAGCTGTAGCCCCCCCCCAATACCAAACGGATCCCCCTTCCCAATTTCTCCCCTCCTCTCTCTGCCAGGAATCCTCCTCCTTCAGGTGAAGCCACAAAGGACTCTTCCCAGAGACCCATGACGCTCAAGCAGGGAGAATTCCCATTGGTGCTGCCGCTGGTTCTGGCCCCTCCCACCTCCAGAGTCTGAGATCAAATCTTCCTTTCCCCAATTCAGAACCGCCGATTCACACGTTTCAGTTCAGAGATGAATGTTTCTCTCATAGGAAGAGGCACTGTGCTGGATGAGAAGAGGGGAGGCGGACCCCATAGCCAGGGAAGACTTGGGGGTCACAGAAACCCCCCAATCCAAAAGCAAGCTACGGAAATCCCTCAGGTAAACCAGGAAGAGGCAGAGAGGATCCTCAGGGATCTAATCCTGCTGGATCCTCTCCCCAGCTTCCACCCACCCACCCCTTCCCGGGGGAATCCTCCGCTGGGCTCTCTCGGGAAAGGCGCCGCTTCACTTCACAGAAGAAAAACGCGATTTTCTTCCTTCAAACACGCGTCTATCCTGCTCAGAACATCTGGACGAAGCAGCCCCATCTAATTTTCCCCCCTCAACCCCGATTGTGCCCGGAGACTGATGACGGTACAGAAGGGAGATTTCCTATTGGTCGCCTGGGGCTTCACCGGATCCTGGGAAAATCCGATTCGCTGGTTGTAGCCTGCATTTCTCTGCACATTCCGCGTTTCTCAGGCATTGCGTCGTCTGAAGGTTCGGCAGCTTGTATCTCCCCAGCCTGATGGTTCCAGCCCCAGAGGAGGAATCTGGAAGGGGTGTGGAGCGTTTGTCTCGGATTTAGGAGGTGGGAGGGCCGGGCCAGAACTAGCGGCAGCACCAATGAGAATTCTCCCTTCTTGAGCGTCATCGGTCTCCGGGCAGAGTCCTTTGGGGCTTCAGCTGAAGGAGGAAAGCCAGTTCTGTGGAGAGACAGAGGCAGGGAAAGTGGGAGGGGGGATCTTGGCCTGAAGAACCTACTGGGGCTTCTTCTCTGCTTGGAACGCTCTCCTGCACTGGGTGAAGTAGAGGGAGACTCTGCCTGGAGACCGATGATGCTGGAGAAGGGAGAATTCCCATTGGTCCTCCTCCTTTCTTGACCCTCCAAATCCCAAAGTTCGAGGAAGCCCCATTGTGGGCTCTGAAGACTTTCTGCGATTCCTTCGCTTTGCATAGAGAGAGAGCCACCGAGGAACTGGACTGCCTGAGCCAAAGAGGTCCATGGGATCTTGAGACAGGTTGTTTTCTTGAGGTGGGGGACACATCCTCAGGAGGGGGTTGGGGGGCAGGCCGAGACAATGCAGCCAGTTGGCCGAGCAGTTCATACAATTAGCAACCCATTTTAGGGAACCCGTGGGAATTGTCTGAATTCCACCCCTACCTGGTTCCATGTTGGGCCAAGTGATACGTCCCTCCCCCCTGCTTATGGGCAGACCAGAGGCATCTGGAGGGTCAGCGTGGATTTTAGACTGACCTCGGTCTGATCCATCAAACCTTTTCTACCTGCTTAAAATGGAATTTGCAAAGTGAGCCGAGTGACAATCAGAAGCCATTCTGAAACCCCAGGCTGACTCCTCATCCACCCACAATCTCTGTGGTTGGAAAGCAGAAGACTTTCCATGGGTGCCTCTTGCTAGAAACCTGGATGTGCCCCCCCCATCCCCATTACTCCCCCTCCCCTTCTTGACCTGGATGAATAGGCGACATTGAACGCAGGGAAAGGCTTTATGGACAAATTATATAGTGGGAAATTAAAGGGCCGGAATAGTGTTAGTTGTTGCTATTTTCATTCTCTGGATGAGGAAGGAAAAAATAAAGTGGGGATTTCTAAAAGGTAGATACTTAAATAATAACAAACCCAAAGTGAAACCTCAGACAGCTGTTCCGGTCGATGCTTTCTGTGAAAGGGGTTTTATCAGGAAATCAAGAAAGAAGGACAGAATAGTGATGGAGAGCAGGTCAATCCCTGCATTCCAGGTCATTCTGCCATTCCAAGGCTTCTCATGGAGATGATCCAACAACACGGTTAGAGCAGGGATCCTACAACTCCCATCTTACCTCTTAGGATCTTACTCTCTCTCTCACATACACAAACTTTTAGTTTCTGTCAGTAGGGACAAGTGCCTCAATTATTTTTCATAAGGTGTCTGGTTCATTGGTAGTTGCTGAATATTATATTCCTCTGAATGATTTTCACAGAGTTCTCTTTAGCAAGATTTATTGGGTTGAATAGGGAGATACAAGAAGTACAGCCATTCAATCATTTCCCATTCTGAAACAAGTAGATTTCATTTTCTTTGGCTCCTGCCTACTATCTAAGTGGAAAGAATATCTCCTTTCAAATAAAAGAAACATTAACAATTCTTCCAATATCATAATGGTGTTATAGCTCATGTTTTTACATTTATTTACCTTCAAATAAAAGCCAAAGGGGCGACTTGGAGCCAACCACCAGAGGACTCCAGTTCTAATCCTCCATTAGGCATGAAAACTTCCTGGGGGACTTTGGGCCAATCACCAGGTGAGTCCTGAGATCCAGTCACACCTTAGTTCTTATTGAATGGGGCTGTGAAAGTTGGAAATATTTTCTCAGATTAATTTGGGATACCAGAATTGGGGATTCCTAGAGTGTGAGATGTCCGAGTGTCCAATATTGTGGTGTGTGATGGAAGAAAGTGAAATTGTGCAAAAATGTCTGTTCCATGTTGAGCAAAGCCATAAGTCTCTGCCTTCTTCTGCTTGTGGGAGAACCAGAGACCTCTGTCTGGTCCCTGTGAATCTTAGACTGACCTTCTTCTGGTCCATCAGATCTTTTCTTACCTCCTTAAAATGAAATTGCAAAGGGATCCTATTCCCAATTGGGAGCCATTCATAGACCTAAACATCGATTACCAACTGATCAGCAATCTGTGTGATGGGGAGCAGAAGAGCTTCCATGGGTGCCTCATCCTAGAAACCTCAAAGTCCCCCACCCCCTAATTCAGCCCCTTCTTGGACCTGGATGGATATTATGCAGCATTGAAGGTTTGTGACCTGGTCAATGATGTGGCTGCCTTTAGATAGGATCTCTCCAACCTCCTTCTCAAGGTCCCCTTTCTCTGGGCATCTTCTCCAGCCCTTCACAAACAAGACAAGCTTGGAAGAGGACCAGAGAAAACGCTTTAGGTAGAAATTGTAGAGTGGGAAATTAAAGGATATGAAAACAGCTATTTTAAATATCTGGTTGAGGAAATTAAAAAAATACAGTGGAAATTTTACACATTTTTTTATTTACTTTGTTTTTATTATTTTGGTGTGAAGTTCATACCAAAATAAAAAGAATCCCAAACTGAAATCCCAGACAGCTGTTCTGCTGAACACTTTCTGCAAAGGAGGTTTTATCAGGAAATCAAGAAAGAATTATATATTCGATTTCCCTCCCTAGCTGACAGCCAGTCAAACATGGCATTTCACGGCTTGCCGACCACTGTTCTAGGAGAAGGGTGAGTGCTAACTGTGTACCAAGATCACGTGAAGTGTTACTACCACTTTATAAGGCCTTGGTAAGGCCACACTTGGAATACTGCATTCAGTTTTGGTTGCCACGATGTAAAAAAGATGTGGAGACTCTAGAAAGAGTGCAAAGAAGGGCAACAAAGATGATTAGGGGACTGGAGACTAAAACATATGAAGAACGGTTGCAGGAACTGGGTATGTCTAGTTTAATGAAAAGAAGGACTAGGGGAGACATGATAGTGTTTCGATATCTCAGGGGTTGCCACAAAAAGAGGGAGTCAAGTTATTCTCCAAGGCACCTGAGGGTAGAACAAGAAACAATGGGTGGAAACTAATCAAGGAGAGAACCAACTTAGAAATGAGGAGAAATTTCCTGACAGAACAATTAATTAGTGGAACAATTTGGCTCCAGAAGTTGTGAATGCTCCAACACTGGAAGTTTTAAAGAAGATTTTGGATAACCATTTGTCTGAAATGGTGTAAGGTTTCCTGCCTAGGCAGGAGGGTTGGACTAGAAGACCTCCAAGGTCCCATCCAACTGTGTTATTCTGTTCTAAACCTATGCATGTGTTTGCTTGATGGCACATAATCATAATTAAAATAAGTGCCATTCATGAAGAATGTGAATCCAAATTTATGGCTGAAACACTATGAACAGTCCATTTGAAATGCAAACTCTTCAAACTGTAAAGACTTGGCTCTGTACAACATACTCTCACAGAAACATATTTTAAGGCTCATTTTGGTCTTCAAATTCAACCTCATGCTCCATGCAAAAATCCAGAATAAAAAATAAACAGCAAATGACTGTATCACCTGTGTTTATTGCATACAAAAGGGATCTTACCACCTCCTCTTGTTGTCAAATTGTTGTTACCATTAGAGAATGTACCCAAGTACCGGAGTTTGAAGATCATTTAGGTGATCATTATTGTATATACCTGATCAAGTATATCTTACTTGTATAGATAACCCATCTCATGCCTTAGCAGCTCAGATGAATATAAGTAGTAACATAGACAGTAATTGCCTAAAAAGAAAACATAGCTACAGAATTCAGTAGAAGCCAAAAAGCTTTTATTTCAAGAAACAGAATTAACAACTGGAAGGACAGAAGGGGAGAAGAGGCTGATGTTTGAGTGGGATATAACGCCCAATCTGTCCTACTAACAATGGCACATTTCTACTTACATTCTATCTATTCACCCATTCAAACTTAGTTACACAAGTAAGATGCCCATAATAAAAATGTATTAAAATATACTCACTCATTAAATATATGCTAAAGAGATGCAGGCAGATGTTCATGGCTACGTTTGTTACTATTCCCTGGTTACACCAGATTCATATGCCAGCGTATACATAAACATACTTCTGGCCAATAAATAAATTCAATCACAAACTAGGTTTAATTTGAGTGGGATATAATGCCCAATCTGTCCTACTAATAATGGCACATTTCTACTTACATTCTATCTATTCACCCATTTAAACTTAGTTACACAAGTAAGATGCCCATAATAAAAATGTATTAAAATATACTCACTCATTAAATATATGCTAAAGAGATGCAGGCAAATGTTCATGGCTAGGTTTGTTACTATTCCCTGGTTACACCAGATTCATATGCCAGCGTATACATAAACATACTTCTGGCCAATAAATAAATTCAATCACAAACTAGGTTTAATTTGAGTGGGATATAATGCCCAATCTGTCCTACTAACAATGGCACATTTCTACTTACATTCTATCTATTCACCCATTTAAACTTAGTTACACAAGTAAGATGCCCATAATAAAAATGTATTAAAATATACTCACTCATTAAATATATGCTAAAGAGATGCAGGCAGATGTTCATGGCTAGGTTTGTTACTATTCCCTGGTTACACCTGATTCATATGCCAGCATATACATAAACATACTTCTGGCCAATAAATAAATTCAATCACAAACTAGGTTTAATTTGAAACACTTATATTTACCTATAGCTTCAACAGAAGTTGTTTTAAAAAATAAATTTAGGAGTGGCACAAGAGTTCATGAGGAGGAGATTTTTAAAATAAACTCCTTCTTTCTCTGCAATGAACCTCTGAAAATGCTGCCTTTTCCCCAATGAGGCACCACTGCAATTTTTGTTAAAGACCTGTTACAGATGGGGGAGGGGAAGAAGGCGAGGGAGGGAGGAAATAAGGAAGGAAGGAAGAAAAAGGAAGGAAGGAAGGAATTCTTTCCTTTTCAGTACCACACTTCTAAAATGCATGTCCCCAGAGCAATTACACATTATCAAAAATATCAGTTGTTATTTTAAAAAATCGATTATAATACAGGAAACAAAAAAGATTGAATATCTAAACAGTTACTTCTTAAAAATTGTCACACTTAATTTGAACACTTGGAGAAAAGAGTTTAGAAGCTTCACTTTTTGACAGGGAACCTGTAAACTAAGGTTACACCTGCAACATTAGTGACTTACTTCAGCATTCAACATTTCTTGGTTCTTGTTTGTGGAGGCATCATACAATCAACTGCTCCAGTACTACTGCAAATATCAATTTATTCTGACAATAACGATGTTTGTGCTGATTTCAGAATAAATGCTACGTTTTCAATAAATGTTTTCCTCCTCATTTTTAAATAGGGTGATAGTGGTAGATACTGATGTTTTAAAAAGTACTTGATTCAAATCCCACCTGCATATGTATTTGTACTGATATATGTACCACATTCACACCCACATGTAGAACAGCAGAGAAATTTAAAAGCCATTTGTGAAAAAGTAAAATTATCTACACTACATTTTTTCATTATCAATGTTATCTTATCAATACCAAATCTGTATAACTAAAGAAGGTTAGTGAAAGTTACATGCTATTAACCTTTTAATGTTTTTGGATAAGAACTCCCATAAATTCTAGCTGGGATGGCAGGAGCAATGATCTGGATCCAGAGTTTATATACACACTTGTGCCAGTTGTTTTGGCATAATCCAACAATATTTTCTGCCAAGACTTAAAATTCTTGACAAATATAAGGGGACATTTGAAGTGCAAGTACTTTTGCAAAGGGAAATATCAAAAAAGCAACATGAACATATTTCAAAAAGAGCACTTTCTGTTTTAGTTTTAGAGCTTTACTTTTTCATCATCTGGTAAAATCTAATCCTAACGTTTCAATTTGCCCAATCATGTGAATCTCGACTTCTTCTCAAGTATTTTTTCCTCCTTTTTTTTTTTTTTAAAGAATTTCGTAGCACTTGCATTTCTGTCAGTGATGAAAAAAAAACATCTTAAATTAGTATATTCCTTAAATTCCACGTATTATAAAGTGGGAATTATTATCTGTGATGGGATAATTTACACACTGAAGAGAAATAGCATTAATGAGATGATAAAAAGTTCTGGAAAGTCCAGGGGAAGATATAGAAGTTACGGTGGCTTTGAATCAGTGGTGGGACTCCAAATCTATTCCTACTGGTTCTATGAGAGAGCGCTTTGTGTGCATCCGCGCAGCACTCAAAAACTGCCCTCAGTGTCAGCACTGATGAGCTGTGCTATTTTTCAGCTCAGTTGATGCTCAGCAATCTGCTCTGCCGCGTGAATCAGCTGAGCTAAAAAACAAGGGACTGTAGGACAGGGAACAACAGGGGCGGGAGAGCGGCCCAACCGGAGGTGGTATTTGCCGGTTCTTCAAACTACTTGAACTTTCTGCTACTGGTTCACCCAAACCTGTCTGAACCGGCTGAATACCACCTCTGCTTTGAATCCCTGAAACAGCATCCATTATTTTGTATTTGGAGTGAACTATTTATGGATTTAAGCATTGGGGAAAAAAAGTCAGCGAGAAGCACTGTTTTTGAACTCAGTTGGGTCACAGGAACTTTCTCTGCACTCCATTCTAATTTGCAGTTTTGCTATAATAAAAGCCCCAGATATATTGCTACTGTCTAGACATTTTATCTGAAACAAGTGTCCTTCCTAATCCCAGAGGACTTTTCTATTTTATTTCCAGTAAATCAAAGTCTGTGAAGAGCTTTGGTTCTTATTAAGACATACCCTTCACAGTCCAGTGATTGCCAACAGTGGCAAACCATTGACAGTTCATTTACATATAAGTGATGACTTTCATTGAGTAGTTGGCAAAAAAAAAACCAGTGGACATTCAGTGAGCATAGCCAATATTTCTTTCTCTTTGATGAGGATTGAGTGCCAATATTTTTATGGAAAGGAAAAAATATTTTTTACCATCCTTACTGAGTTTGGGGTTTTGTTTTGTTTTTGCTTTTGTTTCCAAATGTAGGCAGCAGTCTTATAAAATGTCTGCATCTCAGTATTCTCTAGAGTCATTATGCCCCAAGAAGATGACAGTAGTAGTCCTACAACTCTGATGGACCCAGTTACAGCTCAGTGGGAATCTGTTGAAAAGGAACAACCGTTATTGAAATAAACTATTTTTTAAAAAAAATTAAAGAACACAAGACTTTTGAGATCAAAAAGCAGCAATAGAGCTCTGAAGATTAAAAAAAATGCTATCCCAGTTATAAGATGGATATATTATCATACACTATATCATACACTGCATCACTATATAGCAAAATAATATACTGTCATGCATTATGATTCATAGAAATAAAATGAAATTGTTTTACAAAGCAGGTTTTAAAATTTATTTATATTGGTCCTATGCATATAGGAATTTTAAGTATCGCCCCCTAGAGTCTAAGGAGACATATTTCTATTATCTTCTTTAAGAATGAAACACTTTTCATTACAACATTGGAAATTTCCGTTAGAGGAAAATGAAGTTAGAACTAAGGTCTCTTATCTATTAACTCAAGGTTCTTATCTATTAACTAAGGTTCTTATCTATTAACTCAGTTGGATGTTGTTGTAAGGCTCACTTGTCTGTGATTTGCTTCCTGACTTAGTCACTCTCTTCCAACATATGTCTTTCCTCTTGTTCCATTTGCTCCTTCTTCTTTCTCTCTCGTATGGCTGTGGCAACTAAAGCACCAGCAATTCGAATATCAGCAGATTTTAGCACTGGGTGGCCTCTTGCCGTAACATAAAATAAACAGACATATGGATTAGCTAAAGGGAACACAAATAAAGGTGGTTCTAAATTGAAATTATAATGGACAAAGATAAACTGGCAGATTACTTATATGAAGAGTTATGTGTGAACTACTGCTCGTTTCACTGATACAAAGCTAATATTCCATATTGCAAAATATTAATACTGTACATTATAAAATATACATGATTAAGAAATCAGATACATGGATGTTTAGCCTGAGATATTTTGTTGTTATGCTTTTCAAATGTACTTGTCTATGTGATTTGTGGATATTCCTTAACAAGTTTGATTTTTGATAATAGTGAGCTGTTTCCTAGAGGTTTCATACAACAGAAAGAGAGAGAGGCGGGGGCGGGGGAGAGAGAATTAAATTTGTGGCAATATTTCCTTGACTAATCTATTATATGCTTTTTAAACTAGCATGTTAATTTGACTTGGAAGACTTTTTTAGAATGTTGCACAAATCTTTTTTTTTTAATTAGTAAAGCAAACATTTTGGCAACAGTAGAAAAGTAATTGTGAACTGTGATTGTTACGGACGGACAGACGTTGTTAAATTTACATGTTTTCACATGCTCACTGGGGATTGGTTGCCCAAACCCCGGGAAGTCTAAACAACTGTCATTGGCCAGATGATCTGCTGGAGCTCCTTAAACGGCGAACTCTGGCAGCCCAGCCAGCAGAGCGCAGTCACTAACTCTTGCAATAAAAAGTGCTGAAACTCACTCGCGCCCCTCGCCTGCTGCTTCTCGCAGATTTAACAC
Organism: Natrix helvetica; assembly: GCF_964273705.1. Classification (NCBI taxonomy): domain Eukaryota; kingdom Metazoa; phylum Chordata; class Lepidosauria; order Squamata; family Natricidae; genus Natrix; species Natrix helvetica. The sequence continues at coordinate 130,842,253 of NC_138551.1, forward strand.
TGGAAATGACGGACAAAGGGACCGGAGAACCCTTATTGGACAAGCAGCCATTTTGCACAAGGACTAAGACCCTGCACCACAGCACGAGATGTCATCCTAAGTATCCCCTGCAACAGGGATCTTTAACCCACAGACGGAGGACTGGCACACGTACAGGGAGTGATACAAAGCAATGGATGACAGTTCTTGATTGTTCGTTACATTTTGATGCTTTGCACAAGCAGACCCCCCTCACTCGTCTATAAATATAAAGCACTTCGGAATTAATATTTTATTGTAGCATTGATCAGATTCTTTGCTTATTTCGGGGTGTCTTGTGGTTACAGAAGCAAACTATTGTAATATGTTCAGTAAGTATCTATTAACACAAAGTTTTAGCTAAGTCTCTGGTTGCATGCATGGATGAAGTGAATGGGATATTCTTCTTTCAGTGATTAATGGTTCTTTTCTATGAAGCACAAGTTATAAGGAGCAGAAATTTATAGTTCTCAGTTAAGGTCTTGGAGCCAAGCACCTCGCCTTCAGTTGACATCTCATCCAACACAGATTTGGCCAGCAAACACACCTGATCACATCCTAATTAGAAATTAGTATTTTTAACAATAGGTCTATATGATAAATTATACTGTGTTCTAGAACAAAGAACTAGAAATATAGCAGAAGACTATTTTTATTCTACAAAGCTTAGAACAGTTTTTAAACATACTTCTAGTTCTCATCCTGTTGGACTGAAATCCACTATTTTCATTAAACTGGAATTATGATAAATTCATGAACATACAATAAACTTCATATGAAGTGTGTTTTTGTTTAATCCTTTTGCAAAACTCTCTTTCAAGTTTAATTCATTATATTTTAGCAGCAACTGCAGGAAGATTTATTTCTCTGCTGTTTATTTTTTTAAAAAAATTAAACAGCAAAGAAAATTTGTAAAATCAAAGTAACTGAGATTCTGGTATAAATCTCTGCTATGTGTATGTTGTAAAGTTAGTGGTTTGTTATAGTCAGCTTACCTTTTTAAATGTGTTTTATTATAGCATGTGCAATGAGGTCATATTTTCCATTTGTAGGAACAAAATGCCACACAGTATTTATCATTAGGTGTTTTGACCCTGAAAATATGCTTTCTGAAGAATTATTTATTATGGTATCAATGTCTGACTAAAGAAAGTTTTAATTATGTAATATATCTAAATTTCTAGTGCTATTAAAAGAAGGAGTTTCCTATACATTCATTAAATGAAGCATTAGGGGTGCATATTTTCTGCATATTCAATCAAAAGCAGCCTCCTATTAAATAGGCTGAAAGGGCCATTTCAGGAAACTGAGTTTCTACATCACGAAATGACTACACTGTGTTGATTATTTAATCCAAAATGCTCAATCTCCTGTAAAGTCCTTGACTTGCGACCGGTCTTAAGTCCTCGACTTACGACCGACTGCAAGTCCTCGACTTACGACTGACAGCCCAGCAACCAAAGGCTCACACCTATTGGCTAAGGTGCGCCGGGCTGGAAACAGGCTTTTGCCATGCCCCTTTTGGTTGCTCTGCTTGACAGCTCCCGTCTAAATAGCTGTCAAACAGAGCAAGGTGCTGAAGTTGTTGATACCTTGCGTTCTAGTTATTTTGTTCTAATCAAAGTTGTTGCACGTACCTCAATGAGTCCTGACGCCTCATTCTCCATCAAGAATATAAAACTCTGAAAAACCAAGGAGCCTTTTCAAGAAAGGACCCTTGATTAAGTTCTTCTTAGGAGGACATCACTATCTTTTGCTACCAGTATGATTTTGATATGGTTCTTGTCTCAAGCCAGTTCAGTTCTTCTGATTGAGATCCTGATGGTTATCTTATCTTATTTTAGTTATCTTATGTATATGTCCTTTCTAATTTCTGCTGCCTGTGTTATTTTTATCAATATATGTGCATTTGGGTTTATGTTTATTTTCTCTATATTGTTCTATATTTAATTGACTGGGTATGACTCATTGGGACATTATGCTTATTTATACGGGATGCATTACAAATGCAACACATTCTACCAACATTGTTTGTTGAATAGCCTTAGGATACTTTTTTCCATTAAAGTTCACCAAGTAGGTGACAGACTTGTATCAATGCTAAGAATGCTCAGTCATCACTAGTGTATTCTGGGTTAGGGATGCCTTTAGATTTTTCTAATTTGAATTTGTTTGCAAACTGAGTTTGTCCCAGATCAATGTCATGGGCACAAGGTACTTCTTTGACTACATATGAATTTACACATAGATAACAAGTCCAATATTAAAATGCAAAGATAATTAAATATGTCTTGCATATTAAAATAACTTAATGCAACTTGAATACCTTGATATATGGGTCAGAAGGGTCATTCTAATACTCTAGTTCAGATAGAAAAAAATATACACATTTGAAGTTGCTTCTGTGGGAAGAAATATCCATCTGGTTCAGTTCCAAGCTGGGAGAAAGACACTGGAAACATGGAGACTGATTGGACAGATGGTGTAATGATGAACAGAACCAACCGCAGTCCTGGGTCATCTGACGAAATGGAGTTGAGAGTGGGGGTGGGGGTGTTATACCTTCTTTGGGCTTTGCATTTGAACTTCCTGTTCCTGTGCCAGAGCATGTATTCTATTGTCAGGTTCCTATGGGGTCATGTAGGGGTTATAGCTGGCTCTACAGGCAAAAGAGGAAATGTGAATCCTACGTGTTTGTCTGAGTTCCCAGGTTTGGTTGACGTTTGGACAGCACTGGGGAATCATGCAATGTCTGAAATGCCCTTAGGAGATTGTGCAGTTAGCGAGCTCTGAATCTTCTGCTAAATAGTAGTGGATTAATCCTATTAAGTCCTGGAGGATCATGTCCTGTTCTTCTTAATCCCATCATCCTGGAGCTGAAGGTCTTTCGTTTTGTAGATAGGCTGGCCCAATCTTTCTTAATGGGCACAAAATAACTGCTGGGGGGGGGGGGGGGGCTAGTAAGAGTAGTTTTCTTCCTGCCACTAAAAAAAAAGCATGTTTCTCCATTTCTCATTTAGGGAAATATAACATTCTGCCTTTTTTAATATTCCTCAAAATATTTCATTCTTCTGGGAGGGGCAGGTGGCTTCCCCCACTTCATTCCTGAAATCTACAATCAAGTAGATTCAAACAGATTAGCTTGCAAGGTACATTTCAATTAATGTTGTGATGTTCCCAGCATGTTTAATTAATAATCAACCAGGAGGATCAAGTCACATGAATAATAAAATGCTGGATACCATTCTGGGTGCTTTGGACTTTGTATGTAAAATATCACATTTCTACATAGATTTTTCTCACCTGATCCACCTGATAGTGCCTACTCTAGTGGCAATCTGGAAACTGGTAAAAACCTGAGTCTTTTGGAAGACCTTTAGGAATTGACTTTTTGAATAGTTGGCACCAGTGTGTAATGTAACATGATGCTTTGTATTGATTATTGTTATTTTATTTTATCATTAGTATATGTAGATTAACTAAATTAGTCTTTTGAATTGAAATGGTGGATAAATCACACAAAACAAGTCAACAAATTTTGGTCAAATGCACATGGTTAGCTAAGAGTAGAGCCATTTCAATCTATGGAGACAGGTTTGTTTGTTTGTTTGTTTGTTTAAAAAAACAGCCTCATAATTTGTTCTAATGCCAAAGCATGGCTTGGAATTTGCAAATGCATTTGAGTGGATATCTCCTGCAGAACAAAATGTCTTAGCCACTTATTCTTCTTGCATAATAAAAATATTTAGCATTTAGAGTCTATCAACAAATGTCAACAGCATTTCATGTTATCTGCCCTTCGTACCTCTTTAAAAAGCACTAGAAGCGACTTCCGGTTCTCGCCCCGCGCATCCCCGGTGGGCTCCCCACCCCTTGGGGGGCACAGGACGCCCCGGAGAGGCGTTCTGCCGGAGGAGCGGCACGGCGGGAGGACCCCTGCATCGGCGGCGGCCGTCGGGGGGCTCTCGCTTCGCTCCAGGCACCGAGGAGCGCGAAGGGGAGGCGCGCTGAAGCGTCTTCGCTGTGAGGCTGTCCGGAAGAAAAAAAGAAAGCTGAAGGATGTGGCGGCGGTGAGGTGTAGACTCCCTTCATACCTATCACCAACTCTAAAACTTGTCAGTTGTGTTAATTGGAACTTTTGGCTAACTTGGAGAAGTGCGGCTGGAGGGGAGGGGGATTTCCCCCCCCTTGGACAAGCGACTAGAAACAAACGTGCTCGTAGCCCCAAGGGAAGGAGGAAGGGGAGAGCCAAACCAAAGAGGTCACACTCCAACTAAATGGATCTTCAGATTTAAACCTTTAGGTTTTAAGACAATGTGAACTGGAAGCCTTGGGAACTTTGAATTTTGAAAATTTTATTTGTTGCCTCAGTACCCGAAGTTGGCAGGGCAAGATGGCACACTTCCGTTGTCTTCATGAAAGGTGAACTTGACTCCACCTCTTAGCTTCAGGCTTCCGGTCTTTGTCTCCGTGTTATTTGGATAATTCTCTTGTGGATTGTTTGTTTTTGAACTTTCTGGAGTGAAAAACGCCTGTTCCCTGCCAGGGTGATTAGAGAGTTCCCCTGTGCCTGGTCTCTCTACCCCCCGGACTCCCTTGGCTGCTCTACCACTCTGACTGATTCCTCTCTATACTGACTGGGCCCTTTATTACTAATAATGACTTCTAAAAGACCACCTCCTGGAAAGCCTGGCTTTGCTGCCTCGGCCCCGACATCTGCAACCTCAAGTCCGAGTACACAATCAACATTGACAGCCTTTAAACAAGCTAAAACTACGGACTTGTAGTTTCATCAAATGTTTCAGCAAATTCTACAGGGACAAGAGGAAATAAAGAAACAACTGAAGGAGATGAAAGAAGAAATTAGAGGGAACCAGGAAAAAATTAATAAGAACTCACAGAGACTGGATCTCTTGGAGCGGGGGGCGGCTGAGATGAGGGGGGGGGTAGAGGGCGTGCAGAAGGGAAACAAAGAGCTTGACACCCAACAAATGAAAATAGAGTTTGAGAGAATGTCTTTTTATCTTAGGTTTCAAAATGTGATGGAGACAGATGATGAAAACATAAGGGACATCATGACAACTATTTTGGCTGAGTATATTCAAAAAGAAAAACAACAGATGGGGTGGGAAATAGACCTGGTTTATAGAGTGAACTCCGCATATGCTAGAACATACAATGTCCCCAGGGAGGTACACATTAAATTTCTTAGGAAAAGCACAAGAGATGAAATTCTGAATACACAAAGGGGACAAGCCCTGACATACAAAGATAAGGAGATAACCATACTGAAACAGATCCCCAAGAAAGTGAGGGAGAAAAGAAAATATTATTCGCAATTGGCGAATAAATTATACCAGAAGGGGGTGTGGTTTCGTTGGTTGCTGCCTGAAGGTATGTTAATATTCTGGGAGGAGACAAGGGTCAGAATTAATACACCCATAGAGGCGCAGGCCTTTATGGAAAAAAATTAACTGCTCCTAGAAAAACCAGAAGATATCCCAGTAGATGCACAAGACACGGGAGGGGCCGGAGCACTGCCAACGGGGGGAGATGGGGCGACATCAAGAAAGCTCAGATCACACAAATAAGTAAGAAAATCCACATGACATAAATTGACTGAAATTATTAATGAATTTACCACACTGACTATATGTTATTATGTAATATTTGAATGCTATGCAAATGTACACCATGAGTCTGGAGGAGGGGTATACCTACCGCAGTTTGCGGCTGCCACAATTTGTAACTTTCCCCATACCTTTTCCTTTTGTAAAACACCAAAAAACCAATAAAACTTTGTTTAAAAAAAAAAAAGCACTAGAAGCATAATGACATCATTAGTAGTGGTTGAAGTATTTGGCCTAAACGTCTTTTATTCATTTTCCTTTATTAAAACTGGGGAAGATGCATCTTGTAGATTGAATCAAGTTTTGAAATATGAAGATGGGAAAACCTTTCATAGGAATTAAGGTATTGAGATTTAGATTTGCATATACCTTGACTGGGGGATTTTTTTTTCTTGCTTTCTTTTTTCTGCTACTTTCTAAAGCTTTGCTGTGGATCCTGCTTTGTTTTGAAGATTGTGACATTTCTTAAATAAAGATTGTGACATTTCTTAAATAAAGATTGTGGCATTTCTTAAATAAAAATGCTCAATAAGAACAACACAATTTCTCATGGTTAAAAAATGAGTATGCATTCATAAAAATCAGTGCAAATATCTCTATTAAGAGATAAAAAAAAAAATGTAAGATATATTTGACACACATGCCCCTGAAAATAAGCAGTGTTAGCTAGACACAATTAAGTTTTATTCAAAGAATGAAAATTATTTCAATAGTTAATTGTGCACTGAAAAGTATGCAAAATATACTTGAGTTTTCAGTGTATTAAGCAGATTGATCCTCCCTGATATTGCAATTCTCTATTGATTTCAACAGAATTTAGATACTTAAATGTTTGTAGCCTTATGTAACGTTATGGTGTCTTATGAGTGCATCTATAGAATTCAAATTGAAAATCTTTTATCTGACAGCTTTTTTACAAGCAAACATGTTAAACAAAAATACAATTCTTTCTTGGTAATTTATATAACACTTCTGAATGACAAAATAATAAAATAGAAAAACGTACCATATTTTCAAGTTTATAAAACACATGAACCATTAACCAATTAGCTTATTGAAAACTGAAAATAATTTAAAAAGGTAAATATGACACTTGCAAATTCTTGACTATGTTAAGCAGACACATCAATCATATTTTAGCCGAGGATTGTGCAAATGCAGCCAATGAGCTTGTATACTTCTTAGTTGAGCCAATTCAGATGGCAGCACGATCTCAGATTGTCTTGTTATATAACACAATTCCATCCTTATGACATCCTAATGTATTTTGTCATACAATTATCCTATTTTTACATCTTGTTACTATTATTGTTAATATTAATAATCATAACATTAACCTACCACCTGCTTCCAATTGATTCTGGGTGGTTTACAAATTATTAAACACATTTTAAAACAAGGAACAATACAAAAAGCACAAAAACAACACAAAACAAAGGAACCGTTATGGCAGAGAAAGCAAACGAAAAGGAAGAAAGGGGACATCAATCATCCTCACCAAAGGCCTAGGAGAATAGCTATATCTTCCAAATAATAGTAGAGTGGGAGGAGAATTTAAATTTCAAGGAGAATCACATACCAGTGGATATTTCGAGAAAATCTGGGGTCTCAATAGATGACCTTGCTTAAATCAATGGAAATCAACACACAACCTTCCAGATCAAACCAGTCAGGCAAATAGCTAATGAAATCATCAGAATTTGCAGATGTATTATTCAGTACATCAAAAATGCAAAAATTTTCAAAAATTCAATTTTTTTTACTACCGGTTCTGTGGGCACTTGGTGGGCATGGCTTGGTGGGTGTGGCAAGTAAAGGATACTGTAAAATCTCAATTTCCTCCTGATCAGCTGGGACTCTGGAGCAGAGAATAGATGGGGACGGGGCCAGTCAGAGGTGGTATTTACCAGTTCTCCAAACTACTCAAAATTTCCACTACCGGTTCTTTAGAACTGGTCAGAACCTGCTGAATACCACCTCTGGTGTTGTTCCTATCTTACATATGGGACTGAAACATAATGAGTGAAGTGGATGCTAAATGGTTTTTTTCCCACTTCTTGTTTGCAACATGGCTATTTTAACTCTTGTCAGTACTTTCCCCAGGTTGTTTTTGGAGTCCAGCTAAAGTTTCTCAGACAAGGAAGTACAAGAAGGAGAAAAGGTCAAGAATTTTAGCATGCTTCTTTCTGGTTTGTTCGTTTCTTTGCTTGCTTTTTGTTGGGGATGTCTGAATGTCTATCATTTGGGTATTTTAGGCTAGCAACATAAATGCTAGCAACATAAATTACTCTGCCAGAACATACAGTGCTCGGAAAAATAGTAATAGTATTTTACCAAGATATATCTTTACTGCCCAGAATCTAACAGTTAGTCACATGATACATTTAAGTGAAAATGATACAGATTGCATTTGGGGTTCCTGCAGGGGAAAATGTCTATCAATAAACTATGGTGTCTCTCCCAAAAGATGTAATTTACCGTGTTTCCCCAAAAATAAGACAGTGTTATTTTTTGGATCCCCTAAATAAGCATGTGGCCTTATTTTCTGGGAGGTCTTATTATTTTTAAAGTGCAGGAGGCAGCAAGTGTGGTCACCTCATGGCTGCTGCTGTGTTGCAATATTTTTGGAGAGGATTTATTTTGGGGGGTGGACTTATTTTAGCACACGGGCTCAAAAGCCTAATTTGGTTTATTATCCGGGGAGGTCTTATTTTGGGGAAAGCAGGATATATTATCAATTCTATTAAAAAAGACACCACCTTTGAGAAAATGCAAGCAACCTCAATTGAAGGTATTAAATAGTTTTTGAAATAGTTAACAAAGATATGGTAACAATAATCTCAACAGATTATTCTGAAAAATACATACGCATTTTATTGTCAAGCCAGTCTTCCAGTTGTTCAAATATTAGTGGTGTAGTTGCATCCAAGATGCCACAAAGGCGTTTAATTCGAAACATCATTCTACGATAATCTTTTATAACAGCTAACATATTAGGACCATGGTTTTTAGCCTGTAATTACAAATATGTATATATGTGTGTGTGTGTGCTTGTGTGTATACATACATACATACATACATATGTACATACATACATACATACATACATACATGTAAAGTGGTATTGGGAGAAACAACATTTACAGGGTAAAGAATTATAGGTGCACAAAGTAAGAAAACCTTCCAGAAATTGTCATAAAAACAAGAAAACATTTCCCTGTAATATTGCATTTTGATACTAAAGACTAAAGGATTTTATGGCAAAGATCAAAGTTTGCTGAAGTGCTATATATCTAATAATCTGGTAACAGAAAATACTAGATGTCTATGAGATTCTCAGTCATGTAGGTTATGGTTGTCCCCAATCTGGACTTTGTTTTTCCTTGACGTGATCAGAGCCCTACATCACTGGGCTAAAGATGTGCCTACCAGCAAAGATGGAAGAGAAAAAATACTAAAACAAATCAAGGAAGCCCTCAGAACATGTGGTTACCCCAGTTGGCCCTTCATCAAATCCAAAAAAAGATAGTCCCAGCAGGACCACCTCTATAAAAGACAAAGAAGAGAACAATAAACAAAGCAATGTTGTTGTTCCATACATTGCAAGAATATCAGAATAGTTCCAGAGGATTTTACACAAACACAAGATACATGCACCCTTTAAATCCAAGAATACACTAAAATAGAAGTCTGTCCACCCAAGGATAAAACACCCAGACACAAACAAACAATGTGATATCTGCAGGACAATGCAGTGAGACATGTGAAGATATGTTCATTGGAGAAACAAAACAACCACTTCATAAATGCATGGCACAACATAGGAGAACAAACTCACCAGGACAAGATTCAGTAATCCGCCTGCATTTGAAAGACCAAGGAAACTCTTTTGAAGACAGAAAAGTCCACATTCTGGACCAAGAGGACCAATGGTTTGAAAGAGTCAAAGAAGGCATGTATATTAAAATTGAATGGCCCTCTCTATTCAATGTTAGGGGGGAGGGTCTATCTCCTGTTTACAACACAGTCCTTTCAGCAGTTCCAAGAAGGTTCCACCCTATTCAGATTACTCTGATGGCATAGATGAAGCTCCAAGTGCCCTCAACAACTCTCAGAATGAGAACTAACGACCAGATGGCTGCAGGGAATATAAATCCTTCTATTCTCTACCATTGAGGCAGAACCGAAGATGCTCTTGGTTGAGAAGCAAAATGCCTTAAAAGAAAAATGAAGTCCAGTTGTCTTTTGGGGAAAAAAGCATCTTTGGGACAGAAAATACTGGTTTTTCGCACACGCACACAAAGAGATGGCTACAATTAGCCAGAAGACAAAAAGAAGCCAGGAAAACCATAGAATGGTTGGAACAATCTATCAATTGTTGTGTATAGCAACTTGATAATGGGTAAAATGAAGTCCCTATTGAGTTTGAGACTGTGGACAATATATTTTTGTGCTAAACAGAAAACTGCCCTTTTAAAAGACCAGACTATTTTGTCCAAATAGCCCAGTATTCTCTAGTAAGGGCTGTAAAAATCATTGGGCTTTCAGATTTGTATAGGGATTATTTCTTGTATAAATCAACTCTGCATCTTTCAAATTTTGAGGCTAATGTTATTTTATATCAATCATTACTGTTCAAGCTGGACAAGGTACTAGCTACAGTAATGCAAACATGTCAGAGATATAATCCATTATAGTCCATCACAATATCTCATATTAATGAAATTAAAATACATTACCTTCACTTTTATTATTTTCATTTTGCTACGTTCAAACCATCCTTTGAAAAGTTTTTGAATACAGGTCGCAGCTGATTCAATTTTTTCCTGTGAAGGAACTTTTCGGAGTTTTTTAAAAGCTTCAAATATGTCTAAATGTGGCCCAATCCTTTTCACTTTCTCATTAATTATATTTATGTGTCTTCGTCTTCTAGGGAAGAGGAGGAGAAGGGAGGGAGGAAGTTAGGAAGGCTTTGCTTTAAACTAAATGCAATGCTTAGAATAAATTGCAATAAACATGGAAACAGTGGATAATTAAACGTTTCAATACAAGAGAGTGGAAAATGGCTGGAGAATATGAAGCAATATTTCTATTCAACCTGTGGCTGTAATCCAAAGAGGCACTCAAAACAATGCAGTTTTATTCTCCCATTTTTATCTCTAATACAAGCAATAGAAAACACAAATGGTTCCAATTGGGGTTCAACACACTGAAATAAAAATTATGTATGTCAATGCTTTAGAAGACCACCTGCCATACCACACAGAAACTGTAAAAGAGAGCTTCACGCATTAAAACCTGTATGTTTAAACTCGCATCTTTTAAAAAGAAGAGCCTCAATTTTGTTTTGTGCATGTATGAAGTGTCATAAATTTACCGAGAAAAACAGCAATGTGAGAGTTCAGATAGATTAAGGAATATTGTGCAAAAGAAAGATATATTTGTAAGGAATATTGAAGTCTTTTTCTGAATTAAATGCATCTGGCTAAGGTAAACAGCAACAGAAATATAACCCATTGATGTATTGGTTTAACCTGTTCTTTGGAACAGATAGAAAAAAACATTGAAAGAAAGGAAAAGTGTGTATGTATGTATGTATGTATGTAGGTATGTAGGTAGGTAGGTAGGTAGGTAGGTAGGTCGGTAGGTCGGTAGGTCGGTCGGTCGGTCGGTAGGTAGGTAGCAGGGGTGGGTTCCTGCCAGTTCTAACCTCTTCTATAGAAGAGGTTCCACCACTCACTGATTGGCTGGCTCACCAATCGTCCCGCCCGCCTCTAAGAGTCCTATCTAAACCTTAAAGTCTTAAAGCTGTCAAGTTTGAACACCTCTGGGGTTTTTTTTCTAAAGGGTTAAAGGTGCAAGGGTCTTGTAACTTGACAGCTTTAAGACTTGTGTGCTTCAAATGCCAGAGTTTCTGAGCCAACATTTTGGTTGCTAAGCAAGAGCGTTGTTAAGTGAGTTTCACCACATTTTACAAGTTGACCACGCCCACCCAGTCACATGACTGCCAAGCCACTCCCACCTGGTCACATGGCCGGCAAGCCACTTCCACAAAGCAGGCCACACCTACAGAAGAGGTTCTAAAAAATTTTGAAACCCACCACTGATCTCCACCATGTGATCCAAGTGATGCTGTTGCTGCCCTTTCAAGGGGCCTGAATCATGTAGGGGCCTGAGTGGGGGACAAAAGTCTTTGGTTGAATGCTGTTAAGACCAAATAGCTTTGGGTGCATGAAGCTTCAAGATATGGGACTTTAAGAACGTTAGTTCTGGATGGGGTTGCACTAGCCCAGGCAGACCCGATCTGCAACCAGGTGCTTCTCCTGGACTCATGATTCCTGCTCAAAGAGGCTAGGAGAACTTTTGCACAACTTCATGTTGACCACAAGTGGCAGGCTTTCCTGGATCAGGAGCCCCTGCATTTAGCCACTGAATCCTTGTCCATCTCATGCTTGGACTATACTTGAAGAGCATTCAGAAACTGCCATGGGTACAGAGTGCTGCAGCACTGGCAGTTCTTGGGGCTTTAGAATGGTCCATGTTATACCACTGCTCTATGAACTGCACTGGCTGCCAGTTTGGTTATCAGCTTTAAAGTTCTGCATAGCATGGGTCCAAGTTACTTCAGAACCATGATCTCACCCCAGTGAGACTGACCCAGCTCACCTATGTTGGCAAAAGAGGCATGCTGGGGACCTTTGGACAAGGAATTCTGCTGCCAGAAGAAGAGCCTTTTTTGCTGTGGCTCCTGTCCTTTGGAATATCGTACCCCCTGAGGCAAGATCTGCTCTCACCCTTCTGATATTTGGATCCCTGAAGGTCTGGTTCTGCCAGCTGGCTTGGGGCCCCAATGAGGGACTAAGAGTGGTTGATGGATGAAGATAAAATCCCATTGTACCAGCGGTGGGTTTCAAATTTTTTTAGAACCTATTCCGTAGGTGTGGCCTATTTTGTGGGCGTGGCTTAGCGGTCATGTGACCGGGTGGGAGTGACCAACTTGTAAATGTGGTGAAACTCAATTAACAATGCTCTTGGTTAGGAACCAAAATTTTGGTCTCAATTGTGATCATAAGTTCTCTTCCTTTTTCTTTCTTTCTTTTTCTTTCTTCCTTCCTTCCTTCTTCCTTTCTTTCTTGTGTCTCTCTCTCCCTCTTTCTTTCCTTCCTTCCTTCCTTCCTTTCTTTCCTTCCTTCCTTCCTTTCTTGTGTCTCTCTCTCCCTCTTCCTTTCTTCCTTCCTTCTTCTTTCTTTCTTGTGTCTCTCTCCCCCACTTACTTTCTTTCTTCATTCCTTCTTGTGCCTCTCTTTCCCTCTTTCTTTCTTGCCTTCCTTTCTCTTCCTCTGTCTTCCTTCCTTCTTTCTTTCTTTCTTTCTTTCTTTCTTTCTTTCTTTCTTTCTTTCTTTCGTCTCTCTCCCCCACTTATTTCCTCCCTCCTCCCTTCCTTCCCTCCATCCTTCTTGTGTCTCTCTCTCCAACGTTCTTTCTTTCTCTTTCCTTCTTTTTCTTTCTCTCTTTCTCTTTCTATCTTTGTCTCTTTCTCTCTCTTTCTCTCTCTCTCTCCCTTCCTTCCTTTCTCTCTTACTCTTTCTTTCTCACTCTCCCCCCCCACACACACAGACACATACCTTCCAGTTAGCGAAAATTTCTGTTTTGCCAGCTGGGAGGCTGGCAAAGAAGCCTCGTTTTGCCTGCCGCTCGTGGCACTTCACTTGCTGCAACTCGGACAATGGGGAGGTGGGAGTAGCGCTGTCCGGGTTTGAGGAACGGATGTTCCTTCTGCTCAGCTTACGCACTTGAAAAGACCCCGCGGTTCCACATCCACAGCTGATCCCTTCTTGGTCAAAAGGGCGCCTTTTCGGTCCCAGCTGGGCGTCTGGAAGAGAGTGGCCGAAGTGGCTTCTCTCTCCTCCTCCTGCAGCCGAAGGAAAAGCCCCGGGGAGACGGGCTCCGCGCGCTGCAGCCCGGCAGAGCAGCGTGTGGAGCCCGTCTCCCCGGGGCTTTTCCTTCGGCTGGTAGGAGGAGGAGAGAGACGGACTCCGCGCGCTGCTCTGCAAGGCTGTCGCAGCCGATCCTCCGCTGACCCCTAAAGAAGAAGCGGTGGTGGATCCTGTTGCAAGCCATCCAGAGTTGCATCAAAGTCGAGATGGACAGCAAATAAATCTAATAAACAAAGTAAAAAAATAAATCTCACTTGTTACGTGTGCCTGAATTTGGGGGGGGGGGGGGAGCACAGTTGTTATTGAGCTAATGTAAAAAAAAAAACTATTGGACAAGTTTTGTATTAATAATGTATTAAATACATTAGTTAATTGTGTAAAATATTACTTGATTTTCCAAAGCTATACTGGATTGTGAAATTACAGTATTTTTAATTAGATAAGACGAGGAAGTTATTCCTTAGGTCTTGGAGGAAGAGAACTTGAAGCTGAAACTATTAATTTCTGAGAGCATTTTACCTTCAAAACTTAAATAAATGTGTCCAATCTGGATTCTCCCAAATGTTCTTTTTTTTTTTTTTAGTAACCAATTATCAATTATTTCTGGAATATGACTATTTGATTTTTCTTTATTCCATTAGGAAAGAACTTAGATGTTTTACCTACAAATGAAACTTAAGAGTCATAATTGTTTTTATATTTTCAGAAATGAGAGAAACATTTTTTTCTCCTTAGTCTAGAGCAGGGGTGTCAAACTCAAGGCCCGTGGGCCGGATGCAGCCCTTAGATCTGACCTGTGGGGCCACCCTGGAAACAATGAAGGGTCGGCCTGCAGTGCCTCTGCCAGAGAAAATGGGCTCCCAAGCTCCATTTTTTGCTGAGACGGACTCCTACAACCCTCTTCCAATAAAAATACAATCAGCCCTCCCGAGCTCCATTTTCACTGGCAGAGGGTTGCAGGAGGCCATCACAGTCAAAAGCAGAGCTTTAGAGCCTGTTTTTTCTGGCAGAGCACTTGGGCTACCACAGGGACCGACACAAATGACGTTGAGCTGGCCATACCCATCCCAGCCCCCCAAGATCAAACACAACCCTGATGTGGCCCTCAATGCAATCGAGTTTGACACCTGGTCTAGAGTTTTTCTTAAACCCTTTGAGTAGCAAGAGGCTTGAGAGAGTAATGTCAGGCATTACAACAGGCAGTGTTGTAAATCTCAGCTAAATTTAACCCGTTAGTCAGGGATTGATTTATTTGGCCCCAGATTTGATTCAGAAAGATTAGTCCCCCTTTACTGCCAATTAGAATGAAATTATGTATGCAGAAAATCAGTTTACTCTGGACTATAAAAGTCTAAGCCTATACAGACCTAATTCTAGAATTTTATTTTTCTTCCAATTCTGAGTTAATGGATGCTTGCCTATCCTCTTGATGGCTTTCATAAGCATTCACCCGATCTATGTTGAACTACTAACGACCTCCGCTCCTTCCGACAGAAGCTTAAGACCCACCTGTTCCAATTAGCTGGCTTGACTGATGTATAGTCCCATCTTTAACCTCCTGGCAAACATCTTATTGTGTAATTTTTAAGGGAAATTTTAATTATATTTGTATTTTAATTTACATTTGGTACAGCACATTCTACCTCCTCCGTTTATATGTTTATATGTTTATATATTTATGCACATCTATATTTTTTATCTATATGGTTTTTAATATGTCTGTACACCGCCCCGAGTCCTGTTTAGGAAAGGGCGCGGTTTATAAATAAAAGTTTACTTACTTACTTACTTACTTACTTACTTACTTACTTACTTACTTTTAAGTCTGAAAACTATTGATTCCTTCCTCGCCTGTTTTTTTCCTTGCAGCTAGCGCAGATTAGGAAACCACAACAACTTCTGCTAATTAATAAGTGCCAAGGTGAAACAGAAAATTAAGGGGGGTAATGTGCATTGTCACATCACAATTCATAATATAATATCATTGAAAATGTGCCTCACAGAAAATTCACATTTTTATTCCATCAAAGCACCACTCATGACAGCAGGAGCCATACCTGCATATCAACAACGCAAGGGAGATTTGTAGATGCAACTCAAAATTATCACAGCTGCAGCTGATTGCAACCAACAGAATAGTTATGGCCTGTGAATTGATTAAATGCATGTGTCGTTATTTTAACACTGACTCATAAACTGCCTATGTTTCTGCCTTCTGATTTACATAATACAATTATTAATGGAGATATTACTGTAGTTCAAAATTTCTGTTATAAACAACAACTTTCCAAGAATATGGTAGTTCCACTTGCACTAAGTACCTAAACCAACTACTTAAACTAGTGCATGAATAATTGCTCACTTCTTTAACTCTGCAAATAGCAGCAGCAAGAAAGCTAGTAAATGCTGTAATCTTTATTTTTTTGTGCATGCTTCTTTCTTAAAGCTATTTTCCCCACTTAAAAAAACCTATTAACTCTACCAAACTGGCCTGACATTGTTACATCATAATCACTGGGGATTAAGTCTGAAATTTTCTTTGTTCTGCCACTAGGAAGGGCCTAGCTCGATCCAACCATAGTTTTAGGTTGTAAATATTTCTACATTTTTAAAAAAATGTAGGTAAGATCATATGGATTTTTTCTTTTTTGTTTTAAGTTAAATTATTAAAACTTAATGAAGTATGTTATATAAGAAAACAGAAAGTTACAGAATGAATTTCCTTAAGTGGTGTCTGCATTCATCATTCTTTTCTATAATTCTTAAACTATACTGTACATTTTACTAACTGGAGCAATCTTACATACCTCCTTGGGCCTTTTTCGTCTTGTTATTTCTACTAATCTTGCTTCATGTTGTTCTCTGCTGAGCATCGTATATGGAACTGTGGTATCTGACATCACTCTTCCTCTCCAGTCTTCATATATTTCTCCTATTGCAAAAATCATTTAGTTTGCATCACTAAAATAACTCCAGCAGTTTTTGAATCAACACACTG
This sequence comes from Natrix helvetica, assembly GCF_964273705.1. Lineage (NCBI taxonomy): Eukaryota > Metazoa > Chordata > Lepidosauria > Squamata > Natricidae > Natrix > Natrix helvetica. The sequence goes on from NC_138551.1 coordinate 130,858,836, forward strand.
GACATATTCACGAAGAAGATATTCAAAAGCAAAGCATGCATAGGAGATGCCATTTTCATGATAGCTAATTGGGACATTTCCAAACCTTTGGTCTAAAAATTATGTTCAGTTCCTCTTTTTCACTGATGGTCTAGGACAGGGGTGTCAAACTCAAGGCCCGCAGGCAGAATCCGGCCCGCGGAGTGCTTAGATCTGGGCCACAGAGCCACCCTGGAAACAGTGAAGGACCGGCTCATGGTGCCTCTGCCAGTGAAAACAGAGCTCCATTTTTGTTGGCAGAGGTTTGTAGGAGGCCACCCCTGTCAAAAAGGGAGTTCAGGAGTCCATTTTTGCTGGCAGAGCTCTCGAGCCACCACAGGCTCCCCCTGACATAAGTGATGTCAACTTCGGCACACCCACCCTGGCCATGCCCACCTTGGCCCCCCAAGGTCAAACACAACACTGATGTGGCCCTCAATGAAATTGAGTTTGATACGCTTGGTCTAGGAATTAGAGCATCCCACCTACCCACCCCAAAAAAGTATACTAGACATGTGTCTTTAAAGAAATACAATATTCAGCATTAGAAGCAAATAATTTCCTGTGGGATTTCACTAATCACTACTAAAGCTTTTAGTAAATATACTCTTTACCTTCTATATAATAACCAAAATTAATATATTCTTACTATCCCTTATCTATAGTTTTTTATTTCTAGATGCAGAAAGTAAATACATTTGTTGTCATCAAACAGCTTCCCAAATAATCCAGGCTTAAAATTAATTTCAAGGAAAATAAAAAAGAAATGGGTTGAAATTACCGCATGAATTCTGGCTCTACATCAAGAAAACAAAGAAGGGTCTTGTTAATCCACAAACATCTGGCAGAGAAGTCAATAGAATTAAGGAACAAGTACCATAGCTATGGGAAAGACATCCTATCTTATTTATTTATTTATTTATTTATTTATTTATTTATTTATTTATTTATTTATTTATTTATTTATTTATTTATTTATTTATTTATTTATTTATTTATTTATTTATTTATTTATTTATTTATTTATTTATTTATTTATTTATTTATTTAGTCAGTCAGTCAGTCAGTCAGTCAGTCAGTCAGTCAGTCAGTCAGTCAGTCAGTCAGCCAGCCAGTCAGTTAGTTTGTCAAGCATGTACAAGATAACTGGTATAAGAATAAACATGGACATGAACAAAGGCAATGAGAACAAATAAATGGGGACAGCAGGACTGAGATGGTAGGCATGTTGGTGCACTTATGCACGCTTCTACTGAACTCTTAAGAATGGGGTGAGGTCAACAGTAGACAGTTTGGGACAAGTTATGGGGGTTTGAAGATGTAACAACAGAGTCAGGTAGTGCATTCCAGGCGTTGACCACTCTGTTGCTAAAGTCGTATTTTCTACAATCGAGTTTGTACCTTGAGTTTGTATCTATTGTTTGGCCATGTATTTTTGAGGTTGAAGCTGAAGTACTCAGCTAAATGGCTTTAAATAATTCCTCTAGAAACTTCCAATTTCTTTGGAAAACAAAACCAGATACTGAAATATGATAAAATAAAAAAATTTCATTCCCCATGCAATTATATGAAGAATTGAAAAATGTTAACGGCAAAAGCCAAGTCACAATGTATTTTCCTGGATTATACAGTACCTGGAGGGTTTGAACTGAAATTTCTTCAGTCCTAGCACATCACTGTAAGTACTATACTCAAATTGAATTAGTGTTATCTCCACTGTTTCACACCCAAACAGAGAGATCCCAAGAATTCAGTTTCTGGGATCCCTGTGCCCTTATAGGAACAAGACTCTTTTAGCAGATTTGGCTGGTGACTGATGATAATACTGCCAGGGTAGGGGATACTTTCCTGGATAGGGAAAGGTTGATAATCTCATAGCATTGAGAAAAATGATGCAGCATTTCCTTTTTGAAATTCCACAAATAGTTGTGTGATTCAGTCCATCTGCAACATTAATCTACAATACTTATTGTGACATCACTTTCATCCCCAAAAACCCAATTCCTGTTTTTCAAACTATACAATCTAGACTGAGGGGTTTTCTCAATATAGATTGTATTTGTTATATATACATCAACAAACCTTGAATCAAAGCATCATGAAAGGTGTTAATTTGTACACAGTATATTTAACCAAAATTGAATGTTGAAACATGAATACTGTAAGCAACACACCAGCTTCCAATATTTTTATTTTCAATGAATGGTCAATATATACTGTATACTGAAAAATAAAATTATGGATCCCTCATGAATTCTGAGATACTTCATTATGTATCCACATATTATTTCAGAAATGTGAACATGTTATTAAAACATGAAATTATATTACTGTTACTGGTGTGACTAGCTTAGACTGCATGGCCTTTGCAGTTTTTAATATATTTTCTTTGCAACGATATTTTTCTTATTTTATTCAAAATATGATTAATTCCTATTCTGACCTTTTCTTTCCCAGTTTAAAATTTTGCGTGGCTAGAGCTGTAATCCTTGAGAGTGTTACTTCCAGCAAATCAAGAATGTACTGGGAAGAACAAACTGATCTTCACTCTAATCCTTCCAGATCCTTTAATTAAAAAATTGGGTCTTCTTTTCATAAATGCTCACAGCAATTGGGCATTTAAGTTTAATTTTTAGAAAGATCAGGTGGGAGGATTCGATTCAAATATCAATTACTTCAATAATATTGTCAAAAGGAGGAAATTTAGACTATTTAGAATGTATCGATAAAATATAGTTAAAAAACCAAAATAATACCTCTGTAATCCCATGTAAGTAAAACTGTATCTTTAAATTATTTCTTGAATTATTTTAATTCCTTTTTCTGATAACTTAATTCTGATAATAGCATCAGTTTTAAAATACACTTTGTTATGTTTAGTAAATAGTGACAGTGTAGTCAATCTCTTACCCAGCTTTGGTGTTTTTAGGTATGCTGATAATCAGGATTTTTTATCCTATTTCTCTCTCACCCATCCAATCAAGTCACTTCTATGAATGCTAAAAATGGTTAGAATTTACTGTTATAGGAAATCAAGATATGAACTAGGGAAGAATAAACATTGCGTTTGAAGACTTTTTTCTTTCTATCCCATCTCACACAATTATGTCAATAACAAAATATTAATATAAAGTATAGTGATATAAAAATAATAATAAACCATTCTAGAATCACAAATATGTGATCAATGTGCCAGTCAGTTCCATACAAAGACTTGCTGGAATAGAATTGATTATATCTGCTTGCAAAATTCAAGAACAGCTAACTGTACCACAAAGGAAACTGTACCACATGGGGCATGCATGCCATGCCATGCATGCCCCGTGCAGTGGTGGGTTCCAGATCCTGGTGCAACCGGTATGGTGCAACAGGGCCTGGCGTCCATCACATGAGCGCATGTACACACATGCAGCACGCACATGCATCCTTGCCTCTTGCAATGCTCCGTGACGCCTCTACGATGCTCCAGCTGCTCGGCAGAGCATTGCGCAGGTGCCGTATGCTCCGTGGCGTGCACAGAAGCACTGAAGAGCTTAAATACATTTAAGAACAGCAGGCGGGTGAGCCCTCCAGAGCACCGTACTGGAACTTTAATCTCTACACTTTAATCTACTAATATATCCCTTCTTTTCCTTCCTCCTTCTCTAACCATTTTCTTTTGATCTCTCAAAAATTCCACTTCTTTTTGATTCGCTTCTTTCCCCCCTTTCTCCTAGCTTCTTCTTTTATTTTTCTTATTTTTAGAATTACTGTATCTTTTCTACAGAATCCTTTTTCTCCCTTTTAATTCTATTGTTCTGGTAGTTTTCTCCAGGGTTTTTCCCAATCTTTTCCCGCTATTCACTTCTTTGCTGTTTAATTGTTTCTTTTTGGGGAGACATTCCTCCTTGTCTTTTTTTTTTTTTGTGCCACTGTAAATCCCAGTGAAATCATCTAACTATTTTTCATTTTCAGTCCCTTTTCCTTCCATATTATCTTCTTGTTCTTCATTTGAGCCTTCTTTTACCCCTTTTTCCTGTTCTGAGTGCTCTATCTGAATTCTGGTTTTTGCTTACCATTTAACTTTTCACATGCATTTTTAACATATCAAACAGTTCATCTTACATGATGCCAGATTACCTAATTTTACATTTTTTTAAAAAAAAATTCTGCTATATCACTTTTGATTAAAACTTAAAGTCCATGCAGTCCCTTTTTTATTTCCAAGTTCTAAAGTCCAATTCCAGTTTTAGTCCAATCCAATCCAAATTAAGATATTTTTTCCTTCCACAGCTATGGAGAGTCAAATAAAAAACAATGTTGCAAAAACAAACACTCCTTAAAAGTTCTCATGGCATCAAAGTGTCTTTTCCTGTAGCCAAGGTCAATTTCTGCAGCTGTTACTTTCACTTTTGTTCTTCCACTAGATCTTGTAATATTCTCTTCTCCCCTGTAGATGGCTCTCTCTCCACACTACACTCTGACCAGCTGGCCATCAAACATTGCCAAAAACCATTTTTAATCCACACAAAAGAAAAGAAAAAAAGGGAGGAGAGAAATTTTCCCCCTGGTTCTTTCTTTTAGTACCTTCAAAGCCAATTATAACAACAGAAATCTTCTGAGGCTTTAGAGTTTTAACCTCTGCTTTATCCTTCTTCCTCCATGAAATTTCCCGACTGTCAATTAGCCGCTAATTTTGTTCTGGGACTCTTTTTAAAACCAAATTTAAATGTTCTTTTTATCTTTGAATTGGCCACTCACTCATCCAATCCAAAACTCTGTTCTAACACCGCTCCTGTTTAAAAAGTTTAGTTCGGTTGCCCCAACTTTAAAGCAGTCGAGGAACTTGCCAGTTCTTCTGGTTGTCCAAGATGCTTCTCCTTCTTCCCCATCCCTTCAAGATGGTTCTGGTCCGAAGACCCCTGATAGCGGTTTGTCCGGTTGGATTTTCACAGGACTCATCGGAACCCACTATTTTCCAACTGGTCTCGTTGTGATGCTTCCGGTTTCCAACCCCCCAATTTTTAAACCATATTGGGCATTTTCTACCCAATACTCACCAATCACAATTCAAGTTTTTTAAATTTATTTATTTACTTATTTATTTACAAAATATAAATATATGAAAGATATATACAATCCAATTACAGGTGGGGTGACCGGGGTCAGGTGGAGTGATGTAGACTGCCAATTCAATCATTTCTTCTGTTCTCGCTCATTTTATTCCTACCTATTCTTACATGTTAGCTCATAGAAAAATGTTACTCCAGGTTACATTGATTCAGAATATCAGAACTTGATTTTTCCAAAACTTAGTTCTGCTTCTTCCATTCACTGGAACCAAATGTTCTACTGTCACCAAGATATGGATTCCCACTTTAGCATGTACCCCCCACCCGATAATGTAGATGTCACCAATTCATACTTTCTTAATTTATACCAACATCTTTACTTCCATGTTAACTGTTCACTAGCTACTAACCACAAAATCAAAATATTGTCATTGTTCCATCACATCCTTCCATTTTTCCTTTATTTCATAGATACACAATTTGGCATACACACACATATATAAACATTTTACCTTTGTTCATTAATTCATGGTCTTTACCATTTACAATATTTTCTATGCCTTGGTCACCATAAAATGGACCATGCTTGAGAAATTAACTTTCAGTTGAAGTGTGTATTTGATCAGTCAACCTTTTACTGTAGTGCTTTTTTAGTAATACAGAGAGTGTGCATATTCCCAGTTTTAACTGGATCTATAATAAATACAGTATTTCCTGTTGCTTTATTATTATAAGTTATAATTACATTTACTAGTACTGTAGTAACCGTACTAGATCATTTTCACATACTTTATCCAATATGTCACAAATGTAACCAAAGCCCAGTTTTACTCCTAGATGTTAATACTTTTCTATTCAAGCTCTAACCTAAAAACTACTTGCCAGCCAATTACCCTTTTTCCGTAGTCCATCAACTATGTGGTACACATAGTGCTATATACTTTCCTATTCATCCATGCACATGTGTATACACATTCTTTAATATATTTTACATATACATGCTAAAAAGATAACATCAATTTTCAGCTGTAGATAAGCATTCAGCTATTACCTATACATTGCATGGCATAATGCAGTTACTTGATGCTGAAACAGCACTAAGAATGAAGAGCAAGAATAAATAATTTCCACTGTGAGTCAAGCATATCATAAGGATATTTCATTTTAAATTGCAAGGCTACTTCCTTTCAGGAGAGGAGGGGAGAGGAGAGGGGAGAAGAGGGGAGAGAAGAGGACGCATGAGAGGAAAGGAAAAGAAATACAGCTGAAATATGGAGGGACTGAATTTGTCCCTTGTTTGTCTTGTGTCAGCTCCCTTTGACCATACGAATTGGGGCAATCATGCTTAGGTGAAAGAATTATTATCATTCAACACTGTACTATTTTTTGTGCAAACTATAAAATCATAATCTGTAAGATTCTGCTGCATGATAATTTGTGAGCCAAAAGAATGCTTAATTCTCTGTCTGGTATGATTCATTTAGCCAAATGTTCTATCTAGCAGTAGTACTAGGAAGTTTTGGTATATTTCTGGCTCTGTCTGGAAATGCCCTGGATTAAACCTGAAAATTTCTATTTGCAAACATATTTTCTCCTCCCTGGAAATACATAAAAAGTACATCTGGGGAAGAATTGAATGAGCATATAATCTCAAGATAATAATTGAGTCATTATAGATGAAAAATAGAATTACATTGCTTTTGCTATATGACCGTTCTCAAATAAATATATGTTCTCAAGTACTGTTAAAGTATAAAACTGTACATATTTGAAGAGCTTGCTAATACATATGCTATGTTCCTGTAGGTTGTAGAATTATTTATATATTGCAATAAAACTATTAAAATTCCCAGGGTGAAAGGAGACACCTACCTATAAATCTTAAAACCTACAATGACATAATAAGACTCATGTTGCATTTCTCTTCCTGCAGAGAGAAATGTTCTTAAATGGATTAACAGAGTGCAGTGATGTTATATTAAATTATAGTTATTTCAAATTGAACACAACCGTTAAAAATAATAAAGATTTACCTCTCTGATTTCTTGGAATCCATGATTTTTCAGGATCTCTCATTGTGGAGAATCCAAGTAAGTTGCAATCAGTTGGACTACATTAAACAAAATAAACACACACAAAATATGTTCCATTTCATTTAAACATTTTTCCAAGTAATTCCATCAGAGAAGTAACTAAATAAAACAATATATTGTGCAGAAAAAGTGGCAGTCGATCTATCTGTCTGTCTGTCTGTCTGTCTGTCTGTCTGTCTGTCTGTCTGTCTGTCTATCTATCTATCTATCTATCTATCTATCAATTAAATTGTATACTTCTAGGCATGTGTTTTAACTTACAAAACTGAGTTAATTAGCAGAATGCAAAAGTGTTTAACCATGTGGTTCGTGCCAAATGTATAGCATTTTCTTTAGGTTACCATTTAATCACAGATAAACTACTTAGAATTTTTCATATGATTTTGTTAAAAATATTTTATTGTGAGTGCAAATCCCTTTGGAGTGTAGCAACACAACCTTAATGGATGGAACCATATAGTAGTCTGAGAAGTCATCGCTAACACTGGAAAAATTAATTTCATCACTATAAACAGAACTGGATAATACTCCCTGGGCATCATGAATTACAGTATGACAATTTTTGAAACTGCCTAAGGCAGAGCTATCAAACTCCTGGCCATGGGCCAGATATGTCATCCCAGTTTAGCAGGGGGGAGGAATCCCAATACGTCACGTGATGCCACCATGATGATGTGGGCTTGACACCCCCTTTTTAAGGGATCCTTTTGTTATCATTTCTTGACAAATGCAAAACCACTTGTAGAAACTAAAGCGGCCATCCTCCAGTATAAGATGGATATAATACATTTCTTTTCCTGCATTAATAGAATTGTGGGAAAATAGAAAACAATCCACTGGTTGTGTAAAATAATATAAAAATGTAAATCTGTCATTAAGCACTGTGAACTAATAAGATCATCATAAAGTAAAGATCATGTATTAATTGCTATTTCAGCAGTTTAAATGCATTACCCAATTGGAGGTAGTTCATTTTTTCTCTTCTCTAATTCCATAGCACGGGCCACTGATCCAACTTTGTTATATACATCCCTTAGCGTCACATTCACTATGAAAAATCAGAAAACAGGAAGCCTGTTAGGAATAATTAAAATTAATGGGAGGACTGCAAATGAAGTGTGTAATTTCATTCTCTCTTGGAAAGAATGTAAGACATTTTGGAAGAAACTGCTGGCATATAAATACATATTGTTCACATAGGCAATTCACATATGCAACTGTATAATTAACTGGATTCAAGCCACTAAGGCCTTACACTCATTCTCTCTCTCTCTCTCTCTTTCTCTTTTTCAGAATAAAAGAAGCCACGTTTAAAAACAGGCCTTAGGAAAGATGTATGCTTGAAGTCCATGTTTTTTTTTAAAAAGGCAAGACAGTATAAAAATTGGGGAGACTTCAACATTACGCACACATGAAAAGAACTCCTTCTGTTCTCTTCCCACACAGAAAAGAAAGAATTCCAAGTGGAAAATTACTTCAAGCTATCATGTAATGTTGCAAATGCTGTTTCAGAGTATTGATGGAATTCATAGCAAATCAACCTTATCCTACCTCCAAATCACATAACAATTGCTAATTATTGAAACAATCATTATCTCTTTTTAGAGAAAGCCAGCCTGATTCTATGCATGTACTATGTACTTAAGGTACGTCCCACTTTTAAAGTTTAAAGAGGATACATTCAAAGTAACTGCATACAATAAATTCCATCTGGGGGAAGACAACTGTAGCACCTTCTATATGCTTTATTTCAGAGTAGAGGAGAAGACACAAAACAAAAAAATACAAATTGGGCTAAACACGACATTATCAGTGGTGTGCATGCGCACGCATGTGTGTGTCAGGGGTGGGTTCCTGCCAGTTCTAACCTCTTTGATAGAAGAGCTTCCACAAATCTACAGTGCTGTTTAGAACCGGTTCCAGCTCCCTCCCCCCGCCCCTCCTCACATCATCAAGATGAAGAGCAAGAGGAGGAATTCTGGGAGTTGAAGTCCACAAGTCTTAAAGCTGCCAAGTTTGAACACCCCTGGGTTTTTTTTCTAAAGGTTTAGGGGTGCAAGGGTCTTGTAATTTGATAGCTTTAAGACTTCAAATGACAGAGTTTTTGAGCCAACATTTTGGTTGCTAAGCAAGAGCGTTGTTAAGTGAGTTTCACCACATTTTACAAGTTGGCCACGCCCATCCAGTCACATGGCTGGCAAGCCACTTCTACAAAGCAGGCCACACCTACAGAAGAGGTTCTAAAAAAATTTGAAACCTACCACTGGTGTGTGTGTGTGCGCGCGCGCATGTGTGTGTGTACACATGTATACATACATACATACATAAATGCATACATACATAAATATATAGCCAATTATAAGAAAAGTCCAACAAAATGAATTCATGTCCCAACTCCTGAATTGAGCCTTCAAGAAGGTCTAACACTAACTTTCTCTCAAAGGTACTTTTCAAAAGGCAACTGGATTTCATTTTCCCTTGAGGGCATTACACTGCTCATCCAAGAAGCTTCTTCAGTTCTGACTGAATGACAGAAAATGGAAGGACTTGTATTCCTTGCACTCTTTCTGAGAGTCGTTGAGGCAACTTTGAGGTTTATCCAGCCCTTCCAAGTGGCCTCAACAAATCTCAGAAAGAGTGCTAATGATCAGATGATTGCAGGGAATATAAATCCTTTCATTCCCCACCATTCAGTCAGAACTGAAGAAGCTTCTTAGGTGAGAAGCGAAATGTCTTCAAGTCGGAGGTGGCAATCTCCCAGTTTACCCCAGTTGGGGTGAACTGGTAGCGGCGGTGGTGGGAGGCTCCGCCCCCCCACCTAGACATCATCATGGATGCTCTGCGTATGTGTAAAACCGCATGCTCCCAGTTCTGAACTGGTAGTGAAGGTAAGAGGATTCCATGCCTGATTCAAACAAAATAAAATCCAATTGCTTCTTGAAAAAGCACCTTTGGGACAACCCAAAATCTCTATAGACACTAACTTTATCATTATTCTATGAGTTTCCAAAATTATGCACCCTTTATTTAAAACACAAGGAAAGAGAGAGATCTGGACAAAAATACCAATTTGGAGTTATCCATAAACAGTACTTTTCATTTTGTTACATCGACATCTGTGATTTCATATTCAGCTGAGCTAGACAGTAACACAGTTTCTCAGTTGTACTTTGACTTATCTTTTTTTGTATATGATGAAGCAAAAAAAAAGGACATTATGGAACATTTTCAATTTTACCCACTCCTAGCAAATATCCCTCTATGATAAAAGGTCTAATGAAAGGATTTTTGTTTAAAAAAATAATGATTGAACATTGTTCTCCTATACAGTAGTTTATTTCTAAAGTATTGCTATTTTACAACACACAGTTAGGATTTATATGTCAGGGTTGCTTCTATTTCATTCTTTGGAAAGAAGTAGTACCTGTCTATTTCTGTATGAATAATATAGTACTGTGGAATGAAAATCCATTCTTGAAGAAGCAATTTCTTGAATTCATAGAACTAAATAAAGATGCTTACATTCAGATAATGAGAAAGTTGCTACTGCAGTCAATATTAGCATTTCACAATTCTGCATAATGAATTAAAATTATGTATAATAAGATTATTTTAATGGCGCTTGATTTATTTCATAATATCCTACAATGATCATCCAGCAGGTTATCTTTTCCAGATGAATGTTATATATTCTCATTGTCCAGACAGATTGGTTTAACTTTATTTTTGTTCATGCTCCTTTTTCCTCAATAGCTAAACAAAAATAAATAATTATCTTCAGCTATTTGAAAATATGCAATGACCATGTCGCCAGACTTACCCCAAAATATGCATTCAGCAGAAGCCTATCCAGTAGGAAACCAGCTACAGTATGGGCTTATACTGTCGCATCTTTTGCATCCTGTAATGCGGGCATCAGGAGGGCAGCAGGGAAGTCACCACTTAGTCAAATCACTTATTGTAACATCATAGACTTCTCAATATATTTTATAACTAAGTTATTGTATTCTCTTTCAATTCATTTGAAACATAAAGGTTCCCCTCACCCATATGTGCTAGTTGTTCCCAACTCTAGAGGGCGGTGCTCATCTCTGTTTCAAAGCTGAAGAGTCAACGCTATCCGAAGACGTGTCTGTGGTCATGTGGCTGGCATGACTAAATACTGGAGGCACACAGAATGCTGTTACCTGCCCACCAAAGAGGTCCCTGTTTTTCTATTTTACCTGCTTTCGAACAGCTAGTTTGGCAGAAGCTGGGACAAGAAACAGGAGCTAACTCCGTTATGTGGCACTAGGGATTCGAACCGCAGAGCTGCTAACCTTCTGATTGACAAGCTCGGCGTCTTAGCCACTGAGTCACTACAGCCCTCATTGGAAAACAAATACTTACATTCTGTTCAAAATTTCATTTTAGCCAATAACTAAAATTATTGCTAACTAGACAGGAAGTACTATTAAAATGAGTAATTTCGAATAAAACTTAAGATTCAATTATAGGTCATAAATATGCAAGAAATAACTCATATAAGGAATATGTTAAAAAGCTGCTCTGAGCTCATAGAAGAACATATAGAGATATATACAGTTCTAATTCAATCTAGCCAAAACTTTTATCAGAAAATTAGGATGCTTCCTTTATAGGAAATATGAAGAGTTCAAGATGGAATGTTGTAAATAATTAAGCAATTAGTTTAAAAACACTACATTAATAGTAACTATGAGAGGGACCTTGAAATCCTAGTGGGCAATCACTTAAATGTGCAATGCGTTGCAGCTGCCAAAAAAGCCAACGCAATCCTAGTCTGTATTAACAGAGGGATAGTATCAAGATCACATAAAGTGTTAATTACCACTTTAGAATGTTTTGGTAAGACCACACTTGGAATATTGCATCCAGTTCTGGTCACCACGATATAAAAGAAGATTTGAAAAAGAGTGCAGAGAAGACCAACAAAGATGAATAGGGGATTGGAGGCTACAGCATATGAAGAACTGTGGCAAGAATTGAGTATGCCTAGTTTAATGAAAAGGACTAGAGGTGACATGATAGCAGTGTTCCAATATTGGAGGGACTGCCACAAGGAAGAGTGTCAAAAGCATCTGAAGGCAGGACAAGAAGCAATTGATGGAAACTAAACAAGGAGAGAAGCAACCTAGAACTAAGGAAAGACGAGGGATCCAGCTATTCTCCAAAGCACCCGAGGGCAGGACAAGAAACAATGGGTGGAAACTAATCAAGGAGAGAAGCAACTTGGAACTAAGGAGAAATTTCCTGACAGTTAGGACAATTAATCAGTGGAACAAGTTGCCTCCAGAAGTTGTTGGTGCTCAAACACTGGAGATTTTTAAGAACTGATTGGACACCATCTGTCTGAAATGGTATAGAGTTTCCTGATTGAGTGGGAGTTGGACTGGAAGACCTCCAAGGTCCCTTCCAACTCTGTTATTCTGTTATTCTTCTAGAATAAGGGATGTCTGAAGTTGAATAGCTTATTTTCATCTGGAACTTAATACAGTACAATATCAAAAGTCTTTAGAATCTGATACACAGGTAGATCATTACAGCATTACATTGTTTATATTCATTTATTTAAATATGTGGACAGACTTAAGGCTTGCTAGATTTATGGAATGAGATACTACAACAAATAGGAGATGCTCCAGATTATGACTGGAGAAAAAGCATATCTAACTGGGACTGAAGAATAATGTCTAGGCATATGTTCACCTTGCTATTCCCCTTAAATCTCCATTTCCTCAACCTACTTTATGGAGGAAGATGAGGCCAACTGCACTAGACCAACAAGGTTATTGCCCATAACCTTCAAATGAAAAAGGCTTCATCCTAAAGTGAGTTGATTTGGGCTGATACATCCACCGTTTACAGACATAAAAACAGCATACATTAATTCATGACATTGACCGATATCTCCCAAACTTGTAATGACCATTTTGCAGGCATACAGGTGCTTCTTACCTGTAGGTAAGGTCATTGATTTGCACTAAGAACTCATTCTAACTAAAACAGTGGTCCCCAAACTTGGCAACTTTAAGACTTGTGGATTGGCTGGCTGGAGAATTCTGGGAATTGAAGTCCACAAGTCTTAAAGTTGCCAAGTTTGGGGACCTCTGAACTAAAGTATCTAGTACTGGAAACTTCATCAAAATTCAAGCAAAACTTAATTTCTTTTTTTAAAAAAAAAACATACTTATACCTAAAAAAAATTCTCTCACCTTTTTCCCCATCGCATTCTAATGATTGTGATTCATCCAATCTTGAATTTGAATAAATGGTGTTCAGCCTTTCACCAGTGCGCAGTATTTGTTTTAAAGGTACTTTCTTTGGTTGTGCTTTCTGAAAGGTATGCTTGCTTTGACTTTTCACACCAGCCTTTGAAATAGGTGGAACTCTAGTAGGCATCCTTCTTTCTGAATTCTCAGGAACTTTAGTAATAGAAAACCAATCATTTGCACAGATCTGCTGACCAAAAACACACACACACAAAAAAAATAGCTGTAACAATCATTACTTTCAGTCAGATATTATTTCTTCTACTCTGCTGGTATCAATCTTTCAATCCGGACTTTCCAGGAAAGTCACAAAACAGTACTGTTCCTAAAGGAAATACAAAACCTCGCATTACGTTACCAAATAAAATCATTACATTATTATATAAAACCAGCATGACACGATGCCAGCAAATTAGACCTTAATTACAGGTCTGTCTATATCCTAGTGTTCTTCTACCTGCAGTTCCTGATTTTTCTCATTAACCGCAAGAGTGCAAGGCAATTTTAGAGAATCTCAGGGGCAATGTATCATTTGCAGAGGCCTATAATAGTAATAATAGCTCAGTTCTCATGAATACAGGTTCACATCAACAGGGACCTCTTCTAACCAATGCAGAGTCATGTAATGTCTGCTTAGCGCCCACGTCAACTGTGCATGCATAAAATTCTCTCCAGAAGATTAGGAATTTGAGAAAGTAGCATTTCTAGTTGCCCTGTGCAAGCAAATACCATGCATATATTCAGGGGGGGGGGGGGGGAATCACAGACTTTCCCATTTCTTATAAGCCGTGTTTGTAATTTCTCTTTCCTCCTACTTACTTTAATTGCTTGTTCGTCCCACAATATTTTTAGCAAGTGTAGATAGATTGCTTCCTTTGTCCTTACATTACCACTCGCTGCAATTCGGTAAGGAATAAATTAAAGGATAAAAAGACATCCAGCACTTCTTCTTAACCAAATAGTGGCAGAGACAAATTTAGCATTCACTTTCTGTCTTTTGTGGGAGTAAGATGGGGAGTCTGTGTCTTTCATGGAGAAAGAAGCAGCAAAAGAAAGGTAGAAAATAGGCAGAGCTGAGGCAAACAGATAGAAATTGCTAATACTAGAAATGGTAAGGTAAAGGTAAAGGCTACCCAGCACATGCGTGGTAGTCGTTTCCAGCTCTAGGGGCAGGGCTCATCTCCATTTCTAAGCCAAAGAGCCAGCGCTGTCCGAAGTCGTCTCCATGGTCATATGGCCAGCATGACTAAATGCCAAAGGCACCCGGAGTGCTATTGCCTTCCCACCAAAGTGATCCCTATTTTTCTACTTGCATTTTTACGTGCTTTCAAACTGCTTGGTTGGCAGAAGCTGGGACAAGTAACAGGAATGCACTCCGTTACGCAGCACTAAGAATTCGAAGCACTGAACTGCCAAGCTTTCTGATCAACAAGCTCAGCATCTTAGCCATTGATCCCTTTCTTTACCAGGAATGGATCCTATTTCAAATACCAATTGCAATCTCCTACTTTATTCAATGAACTTGTAATTGGATTTTTAAAAATGAAAGAAAAGCAATTTGGAAATGAAAACTGGGTTAGAGGAAAAACCTTAATATTTTCTTTCATTTTATAAAAAAGCAAATGGTACAAAAATGGTCAATTGGTCTTATTTTTCCTTGCAGATTGCAATGCAACCTCAAATTGTGCTCATAATCTGTTGATTTCACTAGAACTTTCTAAGCCTTACACTATAACCTAGAGAATATTTCCAGAGCAATAAAATTAGTCTTCACCTGACACTTTTTTTAGCATAAAGGATGAGCAATAAATTGTGCAAATAACCATTTACAACTTAAATACTCAAACATTAACATTAGTTTATATTAGAGCCTTGGGATAAAAAGTATAGCCCAGCATATCTATCAACAATAGGGACAGGTGAAATCTGCTATTGTTACTTTTAAAACTTCTTAGATTAAGCAGATGCTCTCTACATGGGGCTCCCCTTGAGATGCACCCGTAGGCTGCAGCTGGTCCAGAATGCGGCTGCGCGGGTAATCATGGGATGTACTAGGTACTCCCATATAACACCTCTCCTGCGCGAGCTGCACTGGCTACCTGTGGCTTTTCGGGTGTGTTTCAAGGAGTTGGTTATCACCTTTAAAGCGCTCCATGGCACAGGACCTAGTTACCTGCGGGATCGCATCCTACCCCATACATCCCTGCGACCAATTCGCTCTCACAAGGAGGGACTCCTCCGGGTGCCGTCCACTAGGCAATGCCAGCGGGCGGCGCCCAGGAGTAGGGCCTTCTCTGTGATGGGCCCGACCCTCTGGAATGACCTCCCCCCAACATCAGAACTATTACCGATCTCCGCTCCTTCCACAAGAAACTTAAGACCCACCTGTTCAACTTAGCTGGCCTGGCCCAACCGTAGCTTCAATTTTTAATCCTCCTGACCGGCATTTTAAATTTTAAGGGGTTGTCCTTTTTACCTGTTTTAATTTTTATTATCACTGTACAGACCCTATATTTAATTTGTTTTTAATAAGGGGTATTTAATATTGTTATTGTATATATGGTTTTAGCTTTTGTCTGTACACCGCCCTGAGTCCCCTCGGGGAGAGGGGCGGTCTATAAATTCAATAAATGAAATGAAATGGAATGAAATGAAATGAAAAGAATAATGCAAGATCAGGGCAAAGAGTCATATACTTAGCATTCTGCTACTCTAAAGGAGCTGATCAGTACAGATCATAATTGTAAGAGCACCATCCATTGTGTATTCCAGTAATTGGTACTGAAATACATGCTGCATTTGTTCAGAAGCATAATATAACTGATTCACAGTACTCTCATTTCTTCTTGTGGATGCAGATTATATAGCTTAATTTTATACTGTGTGAAAAAATACCAACGTTTATTGCTACTAAAACTTTCACTATGCTTATTGGGCAATCTTGGCACTCACACTATGAGAGAAAAATAGACTCTATCAAGCTATTTTCTCTGCACATATTTTAGACATCTCAACTATATCAGATCCTGCTCACTTTTTTGAACCTAAAAACTGCATATTGCTACCTTCTCAAGAACTCAGCCTTAGGGGTTACTAAGCATATCAATCCTTGTGTATTCTTACACATTAACCTCCTTCAATCTAAAAAACATTCCTCCCTCCAAAAAAAATCCCTGTTGGAAGATACTGTATGTGCATGTCTTTGTATATACACAAAGAGACTCAATGATTCTACTGCTCAATGAAGTTGTTGTTGTTGTTACTTGCGACCCCATGGGCAATGCTCCTCCAGGCCTTCCTGTTCTCTACCATCCTCTGGAGTCCATTTAAGCTCAAGCCGACTGCTTCAGTGACTCCATCCAGCCACCTCATTCTCTGTCGTCCCCTTCTTCTTTTGCCCTCAATCTTTCCCAGCATTAGGCTCTTCTCCAGTGAGTCCTTCCTTCTCATTAGGTGGCCAAAGTATTTGAATTTCACCTTCAGAATCTGGCCTTCTAAAGAGCAGTCAGGGTTGATCTCCTCTAGCACTGACTGAGGAAGGGTCTAGAATTATTTTTTGTGTTTAAGAAAATATACTTTTTTCATAATCCTTGAGCTAATAAAACTTAGAGACCATTCTAGAGGAGTGGAGTTTTTTTTTTTTACTGTATTATTGTGATGTCTACTCATCAGACATTCTTTTATCTATATTCCTGACATTACTTTCCCCTGGTGTTCCATTTTTTTCAAAGTCAGATTTAATACAGTTTGAGTAATTGCAGCTTTTGTACACTATTAAGCAAATTATGTTGCATCATGTAAGAGTTATCAGGGAACGTTGCTTCAGAAAAGCTGGAGGAGTGTCCTATGTATATTTAGGAAAATTTACTGTATGATGAGAAATAAGAAATATTCTCATCATTGAGGGAGAATAATTAGTGAGAAGAAAGAAAAGAGATAAGAAATTGGGCACTTGGGGGAAAATCTAAGAAAGGAACCCATTTTCCTGGTTAGGATTTCTTATTGCAGTGTTGCTTTTGTGCATGTCGATAGCTATAAATTTTAGCAATGTTAATGAAAAATAAAATAAAGCAGCAACAAGGCAGAGCTGGGTAAGAAAAAACAAAATAAACTCTGGGGTTTCATTTTGAAGAAAAGGAAGTCATTCTTTACATATAGGTTTATATACTCTGGGTATGCACATGTGTAGCCTAATGACTGCATTAAAAACAATGAAAAGGATACTCTGATTCTTTTATTATTAGATCTTAGTGAACAGCAATTATTTCTTGTCCTGTTTACCTTCTACCTCACCTAATATCTTGCAACAGCTTAATGTAGAAAGGCCTATTTTGGATTATGAAGAAATGGATTAAATTCTTTTTGTAATATTTATACTATTTTAAGCATAGATAGATAGATCATGTTGTTTTATGATTTTATATCTTTTGTATTTAAGACAGAACTGGCCGTGCATGGTCTTTTGACATACTCTTATCAAACTTGTATGATGATTTCTCCACATTTTTACAGTGTAAGGAGAAATATTTCAAGAATTGATCAAGAATAATGGTGCAATGGCATCATTATTACTATTGAAAATTCCTAATGGGAGGAGGTCCCTAACACTAACTTCTCTTTTGGGTTTAGCTGCAATTTGGGAAGCCAAGGAATCACCAGAGGCAAAATTGTGCAATAACATCTGGGTAAGCCTTGGCCACCTTGTGGCCAAGCAAGTGAAACAATAGCAGACTGGAATGTTGTTCTGCTTTTTGAAATAATCGCTAAAGCAGGGGTGTCAAACTGGTGGCCCACAGGCCAGATGTGTCATGCGCAGGATACGCCCAGCTCCGTGAAGGGGGGAAACATTGCGATACATCACATGATGACAATGTGATACCGTGAGTTTGGCACCCATGCTCTAAGGCAAATTTTGTTTCATATATTGAATGAAACAAGAACACAAAATTCAGGAGCTTTTTTCTATTCACCAATCATAATATCACAGAAAATAGTATAAGTTTCAATTAAATTACCGTTTTCTTTAGGTAAGGCATCAGACTGACGTTCAACAACTGATGTTCTTTTTCTTGGAGGGGTGAAACAGTTGTTCAAGACACGTGATTGTCTCACAACTTCCTGAGACAAACTGACAGAAACATTTTTTCAAAAGGAATGTTGACCATGAGCAGTTTATTTTTAAAAATTCAACTAGTAACACTCTAAACTGCCTAGTAAATTGTCTTTACTTTAGAAAATTAGAGCTAAATGAGAGGTTATGTTTTTTTTTTTTTTTTTTTTTTTTAAATGTTTATTTATTTTTCTTTAAAAAGACAAGACAACACATAAGGTACAAGAGCAGGGAAGTAAAAAAAAAAACACATTTTCATCAAGCATGTCGTTTGGTTACAAGTTTTTGTGCGATGGTTTTTACAATTAAGGATGCGTTCACTAATTATCCATTAAATATAGTTAAATATTTCATTGAGCATTGCATGTTCAAGTTACCATAGTATTCTTTCTTTTATGACAACCCTTATTTCTTTATCTCTACAATTATGTACTAGGTAGCAATAGGTCTTTATAAAATTGTATCACCATTCTCTCAAAGATAAAAGTGGAGATTAAGTCAAAGAAAAAAAGAAACTCATTACTTCATATAAGACATTTCTATTTTCCATTAATCTTAAAGTTTCCAATCATCCTCAACTCCAAATTTAATTTCCCATTATTATTTGTCAATCCATGTAGTCATTAAATATTTTAATCTATATTCACATCCATTGTTCATTACATCATCATTATTCCATTTTATATTATAAAATAGTCACCAGCCATAATCATACCTAACAGTTTAAATCATCTCACTCTTATATATTAAATACATTATTATTCTTATCTCGTATAAGTAAATGGTCTATTTCATAATAAAGGCTTAATATGTATAGAAAGAGAAAAGAAAAAAAAAGAAAGAAAAAAGAGAGAGATTTTTTCAAAACATTAAGTATAACTTTCTATTATTATTACATATAAGATAGGGTAAAGAAAAAGAAAAGATTCACTTCCAAGTTTTTTTATCCAACCATTGATAAAACAAGTCCCATACTTTATAAAATTGCTCATCCTCTAATTCTCTAATTTCAAATGTAAGTTTACTCATTTCTGCACAGTTCATTATCTTCCGAACAATTTCCTCCTCTGTTGGTACTTTCTCATTTTTCCAGTATTTAGCAAATACAATTCTAGCAGCTGTTAAGACATTTATGATCAAATATTTCAAGTCTTTATTGTATGTTTCTGGTATTATTCCCAATAAGAAAAGTTCTGGTTTCAAGTCTATATGTTTATGTATCATTTTCTCCAACCACATGTGTATTTTAGTCCAGTATCTCTTAGCTTCAGGACAAGTCCACCACATGTGGTAATATGTGCCGGGTGTATGTTGACATTTCCAGCATTTTTCAGACTTATTCTTCGACATTCTTGCTATTCTCGATGGGGATAAATGCCACCTATAAAACATCTTATACAAATTTTCTTTATATGCAGTTGACATTGTCATTTTATAATTTTGAGTCCACAATTTTTGTACTTGAAGAAAGTTTTTCTTTTTTGCTTAAATTATACAGAGGACACTCTTAATTTGGAAGATTAAAGGAAATAGAAAATAACCGATGACTTAGCGGCGGGTTTGAATAGAGCTAATTGAAACCATTTGGGCTTTTTGTTCTTCCCCTTTTATTTACTGGAAACCAGACGGGACTTTTATTACTGTTGTTATAATTGCGGTTGAAGCTCTCTTTATTTTTAACTCCCCCTTCCTTATTTTTTCTTTTTTTTTTTAAAGCGACTTTATCAGAGCCTTTTTTCTTATATACCTTTTAATGCCTGAAAGATTTTTTTTTTTTTCCTCTTTGTGCTGAGCTTAACTTTCTCTTTTAGGCAGCGCTTCGAGGGGCTAGGGACTGGATACATTTTAACACTGTTACTTTAACACTGCCATCTAGCGGACTTTGAAACATTGTTGCCAATTCCTACAGCTGGGATTATTTTGAGAAAAAGACATTTATTCAAGGTCAGGACCTGATAAGAAGCAAGGAACACAGATGGTTTTTGCAGGCTGTTCCTTGTGGAGCTGTAAGGTCTGGAAACTTATCTTGGAAGACTTATAAGAGAAAACTGGAGTGACTTTGGAAATTACATTAAGTGTTTATACTATTCTCCTGGGGATGTGATGACTTTTTCCCTTTTCTAGTTGGTGCGTGTGTTGTTTCTTTCTTTCTTTCTTTTTTTTTTTTTTTGAAGTCCTGGAGCCTGGAAGCGCTGAACAATTTTTCCCTTCTTTTTTTTTTTTTCTTCCTTGGTCTGCAATTTTTTCTTCTTCCATTTTTCTTATTTCCCCTTTTTTTTTCTTCTTGAAATAACAGAGATACATTTTTTTTTCTTTCTCTCCTCCCGCTCCATTTACCCACCCTTATTTTTCTTATACAGATTGTCTTTTTCTTTCCCTTCCCACTCACTTTCTCTCTGTGCCCCTCTCCCTCTTCTGCCTCTCTCTTATATCCTATATCAAACCTTGCTTTCTCCCCCTATTACTTTTATCTAACTACTATACACTCTCTTCCCCTATTTCCCCCCCTCCCTCTTTTCCCCTTTCTACCTTCTTTTTTTTTCTAGTGTTAACTGCAATTGGACTGAACCACAAAACGAAGAAGAAGAGAGAGTAAAATAGCAAGATGAGTAGAAAGCCAACACCAGTGGGTTCTACAACAACAACCCCTGCCTCCTCACCGGCAGGAGGACAAAGATCAATACAATCTATGATCCAACAGGAAAAAGAGAAGACCATATCATTAGATTCAATTATGCAAGCAATACAGAAACTTCAAACAAGCTCTGATGAAAAATTTGATACACTTGTAAAGAAGTTGGACAATGTGGAAACGAAGATGGAGAACATAGAAAAAAAAACAGACGAAGCAGAGAGAAATATAAAAGATATACAACAGTGGGTCAAAAAACAAGAAGATGTTATGCAAAAAATTGCTGAAAGAGAGAAGCAGAGAGAGAAGAGGGATGAAGAGTTTGATTCCAGATTGAATGAAGTGGAAACAGAAAGCAGTGTAATAATTGGACTGGAGATGGAGCGCTCTGAATATTTTTTGAGGTTTCAAAATATAGTAGAAGAAAAGGGTGAAAATCTGCCACAAATAATATCCCAAATTCTCATAGAAATACTAGGGATACCTGAGGAGAAGATAATGGACGGGATAGATGAGACATTTCGAGTTAACACAAGATATGCAACGAGGAACTCCCTCCCAAGGGAGGTCCATGTAAGATTTACGAAAAAAGCACTAAAACTACAAATCCTGCAAAACACAAGAGATAAAAAACTGCAATACAAAGGCAAGGAGATTGCAATTCTTAAGCAAATACCAAGACGGGTGAGAGAGAAAAGAAGAAAATATCAATTCTTGACTACAGCCTTACTTAAAATAGGAGTTAACTATAGATGGTTGATTCCGGAAGGCCTCATGTTTGTATGGAAAGGACAGAGATATAGAATTGATACAATTGAGAAGGCAGAAGCTTTCTACACAGAACATTTGAGAGGAAAGCCAGAGAAGCCTGGAAATGAAGAGCCACCGGTGCAACTGCTGGATCTACCCATAACCGAAATTGAGAGGACAGAGGGTGCTGTAGGTGGAATTGACATTGAAGAAGGTGCTGTTGGGGGTGTAGAGAGTAGAGCACAACGGGAACCAAGATCAACTAGAGCTATAAATCCTATATATAAAACATAAGGATGGAAGGAATAAAATTACTCTCAATTAATATAAATGGACTTAATTCGCCATGTAAACGAACGAAAATATTCCACAAATTAGGGAAATTAAAATTAGATATAATTTGCTTACAAGAAGTACATATTCAACAAAGTAATAGTCATTTATTAGTACAACCAAAACTGGGAAAAAACTTTACTTCGTTAGCGGACTGTAAACAAAGAGGTGTGACCTTCTACATTAAAGATAAAATCCCTGCGAAACAAATCTACACAGACGAAGATGGAAGAATTTTAATGGTGGAAATAATGGACAATGCTAGGAAAATACTGCTAATTGGAATTTATGCCCCTAATGAAAAACAAGATGACTTTTATAAAAAAATTCACAAGAAAATTTCTGATCTAGACTATGCTGACATTTGCATGATGGGAGACTTCAATGGTATTGTAGACCAGAAACTGGACTATAAGACCCACAAAACAACAAAACAAAATAGAAAAACACTCCCAAAGTCCTTCTTCAGGATGATGGATGAAATAAATCTAAAAGATGTGTGGAGAGAAAGGAACCCCATTAAAAAACAATATACCTTTTATTCAAATAGACACTCATCGTTCTCTAGAATTGATATGATTTGGGCTTCAACGGGCATATCCAGCAGCGCACTAGATGTGGAGATTGAACCAAACATCTGGGCAGACCACAATCCAATGGCAATAGGTTGGAGACAACAAAGAAGAAGATCGAGATGGACACTAGATAACAGGATATTGAAAGAGAAAGAATTTGTAAAGAAAATGGAAAAAGAATTGACTTTCTTCTTTAAAGAAAACAAAAAAGAAGATACGTCTTTACAGAATCTTTGGGATACAATGAAGGCCTTTTCTAGAGGTTTGATAATAGACTATATAAGAAAGAGAAACTTAAAGAAAAGACAAGTGTCTAAGGATCTAGAAAAAGATTACAGCACATTGGAAAAAGAACTACAGAAATCTCCACAAAAGAAAGAGATTAAAATAAAGATGGACACAATAAAACACAAACTTGACCTATTGGAAAAGGAGGACCTGGCCCAAAAAATCAGAGGCGCCAAACAGAACTATTTTGAAAATGCAAATAAACCAGGCAGATGGCTGGCTTATAAACTGAGAAAAGAAAGAGAGACCAAGAAAATACTACAACTAAGAGATGAACAAGGACAATTGCATCATGGAAATATGGAAAAAAGGAAAATTATTCAAGATTACTATGCCAAGCTGTATGAACAAGAGAACATAGAAGAGAAAGAAGTGAAACAATATTTACAAAACGCCAAACTCCCCCAAATACCAAATGATACTAGAACTATATTTGAAGATAAAATAACAATGATGGAATTAACTGAGGCCCTTAAAAGACAAAATAATGGGAAGGCCCCGGGACCGGATGGCCTTCCTGTGGAATTCTATAGAACATTAGAAAAATCCTTGGCCGTTCCATTACTAGAAGTCATGAATGAAGTAATGATTGAAAGTAAAATACCTAATTCATGGTTGGAGGCATATATTACATTAATACCCAAAGAGGAGGCAGACCATACGCAAATTAAGAACTATAGACCTATCTCCTTGTTGAACTCAGACTATAAACTATTTGCCTCAATACTGGCAGAGAGACTGAAAAAATACCTAAATGGGTTTATCCACCCGGACCAAAATGGTTTTTTACCAAAGAGGCAAATTAGAGATAACATAAGGACAATTCTAAATACCTTAGAATATTATCAGGTCCACTCTGAGAAGCAAATGGCTTTGATTTTCTTGGATGCGCAGAAAGCCTTTGATAACGTGAATTGGACATTTATGACTCAACAAATGGAACAAATGAATTTTGGTAAGAATTTTATTCAAGCCATACAAACGATATATCACAAGCAAACAGCCAAGATAATGATAAATGGAGAGCTGACGGATCCAATTGAAATTAAAAGAGGTACGAGACAAGGCTGTCCACTGTCACCACTGCTTTTTGTTTTAACATTAGAAGTACTAAATAGAAAGATTAGAGAAGAGGAAGAAATAAAGGGAATGATCATTAAAAAGGAAGAATACAAGTTGCAAGCATTTGCTGACGACTTAGTCTTCATCCTTGAGGAGCCATTTCAATCTGCACCTAAACTGATAGGAGAAATCGAGGCGTATGGAAAAGTTGCAGGTTTAAAAATAAACAAAGACAAAACAAAGAATGAGAGGTTATGTTGAATTAATTAAATATTTTGATCTATTATGCAAAGATAGACAGTTTCTGGAGGCTAAAACCTAAGCATATAATCCTTATACTTTTTAGTTCTTCCAGTTACCAGGATAGTTAGGAAATATCGTATTTTTCGGACTTTAAGATGCACCTTTTTCCCTCAGAAAAGAGGGTGAAAATGTGGGTGCATCTTATAGGTTGAATATAGCATTTTTGATCTCCTGAAACCCCACCCTATTTGCAAAAATTGCTGTGCATAGCCTTTAGGAGGCTTCCAGAGTGCTCCTGGGGGCTGGGGAGGGCAAAAATGAGTGAAAATGGGCAATTTTTTGCTTATTTTCAGGAGGGCCCCCAGCCCCCAAGAGGACTCTATAAGCTTCCTAAAGGCTATATGTGTGCCCTTTTTTGACAAAAAATGGAGCAATTTTTTGGGCAAAATGGGCCATTTTTGCTCATTTTGCCCCACCCCACCCCCCAGCCCCAGGAGCACTCTACAAGCTTCCTAAAGGCTATGCATTGCCCTTTTTGTTAACAAAAAATGGGCCCATTTTTGTGAAAAATGGGTCATTTTTGGGAGGTCTGCAGAGTGCAAACACTTGGTGCGTCTTATACTCTGGTGCATCTTATCCTCCGAAAAAATATGGTAGATCTTTGAACAGTAAGCAGTATAGATTTATATTTTATTAATATTTTACCATAGCAGTAGCAAAATGAATCCTTTGTACAGATTTCTGCCTATAAAGCAAAGAGTCCCTTCGGGGAGAGGGGGCGGTCTAGAAATCAAATAAAATATATATAAATATATATTAAATTTGGATAATAAAAGGAATTCATAGACTCAGAATTCATTTGCAAGTTTTTATCTATTATAGGAGTGGGCAACTGTAGCCTCTTTCTGACCCATGGACTTCAACTCCCAGAATTCCTGAGCCAACATGGCTAGATCAGGAATTCTGGGAGTTGCAGTCCACAGGTCAGAAAGGGGCCATACTTGCACACTCCTAGTCTATTGCATATTAATGATCAGTAATATTTCAGTGAAAAACAAGTTCTAACAAGCTGGAAGTCTGCCCACCACTGGATCATATCATAATATACAGTTGTATGCAAGTATTCAACCTAGTGAAACGGAATTGTTTCGTGGATCAGAAGTTGACATAAACATTACATAATAGAACGCTAAATACGCATCTTTCTGATCATTTGAATACACGCTATTTATGTGGGGTTATTTACAGATTTGAAATAAGAAAATAGTGAATATGCAGGTACAGAAGTTTGAATATTTTCAGTCAGTCCTTTTAACATCTCTTGATAGAAAAACAACTTCCAAATATTTCTGTAGTTAGCTAAGAAACTTTCTGTTCTTGTTTTTTCATATTTTTTCACTCTTCTTTGTATAGCTTTCCCAGCTCAGAAATATTTTTACTTTTCCTCTAGTACAGGGCACGTCTGTAATATAATAATAGATTTTTAACAATATCCAAATCTGGAGGCTGTTAAGGCCGTTCCAAAACATTTACTTTTTTTTCTGCATAATAACTTCATGGTCAGTTTGGAAGTATGTTTTTAGATTGTTGTTTTGCTGAAATATCCGACCTCTCTTCTGCTAGCTGTTGGACATTAACTTCAGAACCAACAAAAACCCTAACCCTAAGCCTTAACTAGTGATATCTACATAATAGAATCCACAGTTCACTTCTAAAAACTTCAGTTGACAAACTTTGCAATATTATTGCAAACACATTATTTTGCATAGAGTTATTAGGTTTTGAACAAGTACAAAAATGTATGATTAAAAAAAACCCTCCTCTTTGCTGAAAATAATATTAAGCTACTATAAACATATTATTACCAGCTTGTTTGCAGATACAGTAAATTGCTAACATGATACAAAAGGAAACACAAGAACAATGTTTATTATATTCCATAAGTGCTATAATTAAGTTCCATAATAGATTCCATGCATGCATATCCAAACAACATGCAAACACACAACAGCCCTCCAAATCTAAAATCACAAAGTGTTTTAAAGTTCAGAGAAATGGAGTAAATTGCATTGTATTTATCAAGCTAGAAAGAAGATGATGGTTCAGTGGTTAAAGATGCTGACCTTGCCAGTTGGAAAGCTGAAATTCCTGGTTGCATTTTTTGCCCCTATTAATTAAATAAGCTATTCAGATATCAAGTACTCTAATACATTGGCCACCTAATGACAACAAAGGACTCGCTGGAAAAGAGCCTAATGCTGGGAACGATTGAGGGCAAAAGAAGAAAGGACGACAGAGAATAAGGTGGCTGGATGGAGCCACTGAAGCAGTAGGCATGAGCTTAAATGGACTCCAGAGGATGGAGGAGGACAGGAAGGTCTGGAGGAATGTTGTCTATGGGGTCGCGACGGGTCAGACATGACTTTGCAACTAACAACAACAAATTCTATGAAGAGATTTTCAAATGACCCAGCAAACAGGGTCAAGAGATTTGTAAATGAAGACATTTGTTTTGCAACTAATACTTTTGTGAGTCATAATTCATTATAATAAAATACTGAATACTGGATATTGCCACACAGAAGCCTACAAGAGAATCAATTTCCAAAATTTATAGCTTCCCTATTTCATTATAATATTCTCAAAGCACATAAACTGAAATATCAACTATAGGGTCCTCCTTAATGACTTTTTAGCTGCAGAAGCTGCAATCGGAGCAGATAAAATGTCCTTGCCAATTTTACAGAGTGTGCCAGTAACTGAGTTGGGATTAGAAAACTGACTGATTAAAATTTTGCTCACTAGAATAAAACACTTAAAATGAATCATCTTAATTTCCAAAATGTCCTCAGGTTCCTTCAGGCATAATACATTTCAGTCGCATAATAGCAAACATTTATTTTAAAAAATTAGGAATTAAATTAATATGGGATAATATAATATGGGATAATAGGAATCTTAAATATATGCAACTGTCTTTATAATGGAGCATGTTAAGAGTTCTGTAAGCTTTAGTTTGAAGATTAAGAGTTTGTAAGAGGAAACTTAGTTTGCAAGAGGAAGCTTAAATCACACCTAGCCAAACCGCAATTTTGAAGACAGGAAACTAAAACCACATTTTCTTTTAGCTTTGAGAGAAGGAAAAGGGGAGGGCTTGTGGGGGAAGCCTGTAAGGTCTATAATAGTCTGGAAAACAAATTAAACATTGTCCAGTCGGTGCTTCCTTGTGTTACGACTGGAACTTTGTGCAAATAAACCTTTTCTGTTTGATCCCGGAATTCTGTGTCAGTTCCTATATTCCATAATAAATGGCACCCCAGATGGGACTGACAGGAAGAGGCCATTGACCTTCCAGACGGACTGCCCTGGTGGGCAACCCTTGTCCCGGTGTTTGAATCTCCAAGCCGGCTCCGTAGCCCTTGTCTACGGGGAGACTTCGTCGAGGGGATAGAGGACATGCCCGCCAGCGAAGCACTCCAGTCAAGGATCCACAAGGGACAAACAGAATTGCTCCTTTGGTCCACGGACAATTGAAGACGCCTGCAGGCAAGTATAAGTAAAGGAAATGTACCTACTCACGTTTGGAGTGGAAGAGGGGACTGATCACCCCCTAGGAGACAAGGTGGCGTCCTAAAGTCTCCGGAGATAAGGCGGCGTCCTTAATTCTCCATTGTTAGGATTGTGTGGGTGGTTAAGCCATTGCAGTTCCCATTGATGACCGTGAGTTTTCCGGCTTTGTGGGTCAGTGGCAGTGTATTAGAACATGGGTGGAAGAAGTAGCAAGGGAGGTGTCTCACGGACACCCCTTCAATGTATGTTAGATAACTTCAAAGCTGGTTTTTCTAGGGACTATGGAGACCCAGTGGCTACCCCGTTTGAACTAAAAAAAATTCTGTGAATCAGAATGGCTCACCTTCGGCATAGGGTGGCCAAAAACAGGGTCGGCGAACCCAGAACTCGTGTCAAGAGTTCATCAAATAGTGACGGGTGATGGACACTGGGACCAATTTCCCTATATTGATCAGTGGCAAATTAACATAAAAGAGAGACTCTCTTGGTTAAGCAAGTGTCAGCCAGTTAGAGTCTGTTTGATGAAGTCAGAAAAGGGGGGGGGGGGGGAGAAAACCTTAGTGCCAAAGATTCTAACTCAGGTTGATAGGGACGAATTCCAACGACCCCCCTCCGTATTCTACCCAAGTAAAACCAGTAACTCCCCCTGCAAAAAAAAATGAACCGGTTCCTGTACAGCCAGAAACAGAGAATCAGACAAAACCTTAGGAACCTAAGTCAAAGAAGAAAATAAAGAGAAGTGTCTCATGGTCTTCAGCGGGTTCTGAAGATTCTGTGTCAAACCATACTAGAAGTAAAACAAAGACCAGGGGTGTAACTATTGCCCCTCTTAGAGAAATAATTGTATCCGTGTTAAATCAAATGATTGGACCCCCCATCAGAAAAACCAATAACAATACAAGGAGTATCAGGAAATTTGAGTTTAAAGCCTATCTTGAAACCCCTTAAATGTCAGATTGGAAGGGGAACGGTCACTCACCAATTTGTATACATACCAGAGTGTCCTGTGCCTCTCCTGGGACGAGATCTTTTAAACAAACTAAAAGCTACGATCTCATTTGATCAGGAAGGTCAAAAACTAATTGTTCAGCATCCAGTTGAAGAAATGTGGAGACTGCTAGTAATGAAGGATGTTGAACAAGGGGCAGACTGGAAGTTATTCAATGTAGCTAAACTTTGGGCTGAAGATAACCCCCCCAGGTTTTGCTAAAAATGCAATCCCTGTTGAAGTTCAATTAAAACCAAATTCTTGCCCAATAAATGTCCCTCAAAGATACTGTGGTAGATTTGAAGGATGCTTTCTTTACCATTCCCCTGGCCAAACCAAGTCAAGACCTATTTGCCTTTGAATGGACAAACCCTATGAATCGAGTCAGGAGTCAATACACCTGGACTCGCTTACCCCAAGGATTCAAGAACTCCCCAACATGTTTTGGAGAAGCCGGAATTCTGTGTCAGTTCATATATTCCACAATAACCTTAATCAGAGTGAAAATGGGCGGGGGGGCTCCTTGGAACTGGGGAAAGGACGGTGTTGCTGTCTTGGGAGAGAGGAAAGTCCACCCTCTGGACAGAAGAGACCCCTGGTTGGAAAGAGGGGCCCAAGAGGCCATCTATCTTAAAACTGAACAGCCCTCTCTCAACAGAGGGGGGGGCTATGACCCCTCCTCTCTCCTGTCTATGACACCGGGGGGGGGGGGGCGTTGGGGTGGCCCAGTCTGTGTGCAAGGAGTCATCCAGGTCTCTGCAGGCTTCCAGAATGGAGAGGATCACTAGGATAGCTTAAGCGCAATGCTGAAAAAACCCAGAAACCCCTGCAGATGATGTAATAATTTAAAAATTCTGGAATGTGCAGGGATGGATAGGTTAATCCTAAGAATCAAAGGAAAAGAAGATTCAGATTATTTCATAACATGGAAACTATTCTATACATGGTTAAAAGACAGATGTTGAGGTTAGAGGAGGCAGAACTCCTGGCTGACCCACTCTCTCTCTCTGTGTGTGTGTGTGTGTGTGTGTGAGAGAGAGAGAGAGAGAGAGAGAGAGAGAGAGAGAGAGAGAGAGAGAGAGAGAGAGAGAGAGAGAGAGTGAGAGAGAGAATATAAAAGAATAAGAAAGAAAGAAAGTTGGAGAGAGAGATAAGAAAGAAGGAAGGAAGGAAGGAAGGAAGGAAGGAAGGAAGGAAGGAAGGAAGGAAGGAAGGAAGGAAGGAAGGAAGGAAGGGAAAGAAAATAAGTTGGGGAGAGAGAGACAAGAAGGAAGGAAGGAAGGAAGGAAGGAAGGAAGGAAGGAAAGAAAGAAAGAAAAAGGAAGGAAGGAAAGAAAAAGGAAGGAAGGAAAGAAAAAGGAAGGAAGGAAATAAAGAAAGAAAGAAGGAAGGAAGAAAAAGAAAGAAAGAAAGAAAGAAAGAAAGAAAGAAAGAAAGAAAGAAAGAAAGAAAGAAAGAAGCAAGCCCAAAATTTTGGTTGCTAAGAAGAGCATTGTTAAGTGAGTTTCACCACATTTCCCACCCCACCCAGTCACATGGCCGGTAAGCCACTCCCGCCCGGTCACATGGCTGACAAGCCACTCACACAAAGCAGGCCACACCTACAGAAGAGGCTCTAAAATTTTTTGAAACCCACCACTGTGTCAATGCCTCACCAGCCATAAACCTCACCGCACATCATTGAAGCAGGAGGTCCACAATTTCTAAAGAACAATTAGAAGAATTCAAAGGACTCCTGCTATGTTCTTGGTGAAGAATGGAGGCGAGGCCAGAGTGAATTCTAACAGCCCTTTATTCAATACTGCCTGCGAGGTAGCTGAACTCTCTGGCTGACACTGCTCCTTTTATAGGAAACGGATCACCCGAACAACCAATCAGGAGAGAGCATTTTCCCGCTCCAATGGAGGACCAGAATGAGAACATCAACTGACAACTATACACTATTCATTCCTGAAAATGAGACCTCCCCAAATAATAAGCTCAGGCTTTTGAGCGCATGGGCTAAAATAAGCCCTCCCCCCCAAAATAAGCCCTCCTCGAAAATATTGCAACGCAGCAGCAGCCATGAGGTGACCATACCCGCCGCCTCTTGTAACCTCAAAACAATAAGACCTCCCCGAAAATAAGGCCAAGCGCTTATTTCAGGGGTCAAAAGAAAATAAGATCCTGTCTTATTTTGGGGAAAACACGGTACACCACATAACAATTCTCACAAAGTGGGATATCCAGGTGCTTTCCTGATTCAAAAGGAGAGAAGCTAAGCTTCAACTGCAAAGGAAAAGCTTGAATAACAAGGACATTGGCCTTCTTCTGTCCTTCAACAAGGTCTCTTGTCTCCAGAGACTGCTGGGGAAGGTCACTCAGAGCTATGGAGTTTGGTGCCACTCTATTTATTCTGTTCTGTTCTGTTCTGTTCTGTTCTGTTCTGTTCTACTCTACTCTACTCTACTCTACTCTACTCTACTCTACTCTACTCTACTCTATTGAGCCATGGTGACGCAGTGATTAGAATGCAGTCCTGTAGGCTCCTTCTGCTGACTGCCAGCTGACTGCGATTTGGCAGTTCGAATCTCACCAGGTCAAGGTTGACTCAGCCTTCCATCCTTCCGAGGTGGGTAAAATGAGGACCCAGATTGTTGGGGGCAAGAGGCTGACTCTAAGTGCTATTGCTCTTCTACTCTGCTCCACTCCATTCCACTCCACTCCATTCCACTCCACTCCACTCCATTCCATTCCATTCCATTCCATTCTATACTACCCTTAGGCATTAAAAAATATCTGGACGACTAGAGTCACTCTCACACCAGAATTCCAGGTTCAGGAACAAGCCAACTGATCAATTCCTGTTTGTCAAACGATTCCTATTGCAACCAATGAACGATCAACTGGGTACCAATCTGGAAAAAAAACCCTCAATGGAAAATGTCCCAAAGGTGCTTTTTCAAGAGGCAAATGAACTTCTCAACCAAAATGCTGGAGATGCGGGTGTTTAAATGCTACCTTTTTTCATGTATGGTGGACTTGCAATAAGGTTAAAGCTTTTTGGATAAAAATATGGTGGGTTATGCAGAATGTATTTAAGAAAAGAATACAATTTACTCCGCAAATGTTTTTATTGGGTATAACTAAGGACTTTACTAAAGGGGAAACAAAATTGGTTTTGTATATGGTCACAGCAGCTAGGTTGTTGATTGCGCAACATTGGAAAAAAGATTTTTTACCGACAATTGATCATTGGATTCAGAAGGTGGCGGGGTTCGCCGAAATGGCAAAAATCTCAGCTTTCTTAAAAGCTCAGAAGCAGGAGAATTATACACAGGAATGGGTAAAATGGATTGATTATATACAGAATAAATACCAGACTAGGAGGTATTATATAGCCTTTAGGTAAGAATGTTTAGACTGATAGATGATCAGAGTAAATAATACATGGGATGCTTGGAATTGTTAGAGTGGTGTATAGCGGAAGTCAGGGGGGGGTTGAGTGGGAGGTGGGGGTGGGTTAGGGTGGAGGGTGAGGTAATATATACGCATAATTAAAATAGAAGATGGGATTAATGAAATATTGTTACTTTAAGAGAAACTTATATTATGATTGTTGGGAGATGAGGGGAGGGGGTACAATATGTGAATGAGTAATCTACTTTAAGACGGGGGGAGGGGAGGGGGTAAAATATTTGGTATAATATCTGAATGAGAAAAAAAATTTGGGGTTGGGGGGAGGGGAGGGGGCATACTATCTGTATGTGATTTACATTGTATGGTAGGGGGAGTTAAAAGGGGGAAAAATTGTTTGTATAAAACTTTTTCAATAAAAAAAGAGGCAAATGAACTTCCTTTTTTCCTTTGAACATGATTACATGTCTTAATTTTAAAAACAGCAACTAGCACCATTTTTAACCACAAAATTGGACTCCGAATCTTCTCCTGGCCTACGTTTTGTGTTTGGGTTTCCATCTCGTGGCCATTTTGAGTATGACAGACTGACGCACTCATCTCAAAATGTAATATAAATAAGAATAAGTAATAAAAATAATTGCTTCAAAAAAAAATCCATGGGAAATTGCGGGACCAATAACAGCCTGCCACCTCATGGCCATTTTGAATATTTCAGGCAGAGGCCAGTGATCAAAAAGTTTAATGTACCATATTTTTCGGAATATAAGACGCACCTTTTTCCCTCAAAAAAGAGGCTGAAAATCTGGGTGCATCTTATACACTGAATACAGCATTTTTTGCCTCCTGAAGCGCCGCCCCCTTCACCAAAATGGCCATGAAGAGCTTTTAGGAGGCTTCCAGAGTGCTCCTGGGGGCTGGGGAGGGCAGAAATGAGCGAAAAACTTTTTTTGCTCAATTTTGCCCCCTCTCAGCCCCCAGGAGGATTCTATAAGCCTCCTAAAGGCAATGCATGCCCTTTTTAAAAAAAAAAAAAAAACCAGGCCCGTTTTCACAAAAAACAGGCCATTTTGGGGAGGTCTGAAATGGGACAGGGCTGTGGTGGTGAACCTATGGCGCTCATGCCAGAAGTGGCACACAGAGCCCTGTCTGTGGGGATGCAGCCCGGCTCCGTCGTGTTTCACTCAATCAAGGTCTTGTGAAAGAAAAAGATCCCGCAAAGTTGGAACTAATTGAGTGTATTTTTTTCACTCGCGCGCTTCACAATGGGGCTGACGGGATTCCATTTCTCCTCCTGGAGCCCACAATGTGGTGGGATTCAAATTTTTTACTACTGGTTCTCTGGGCGTGGCTTGGTGGGCGTGGTATGGCTTGGTGGGCGTGGTATGGCTTGGTGGGCGTGGTATGGCTTGGTGGGCGTGGCATGATGGGCATGGCAGGGGAAGGATACTGTAAAATCTCCATTCCCTCCCAATCAGCTGGGACTTGGGAAGAAGAGAATAGATTGGGGCGAGGACACCCAGAGGTGGTATTTACTGGTTCTCCGAACTACACAAAATTTCTGCTATTGGTCCGAACCTGCTGAATCCCACCAGTGAATGGGACCCTGCATCGGCTCGGCTCGGCCAAAATAAAGCGGTTGCTTTTCCTGCAGAGCTGCCTGTGTTGAGCTGCCCCACCTCCCCGTCAACCAGCTGAGCTTTGGTAAGCTGCTCCTGGGTTCGTCAGCCTCCAGACGTCATTCCCACCACCCAGCACCAGTTCAGCACTTCCTCTCCCCCCCCCCCCCGGTGGGGGGAGAGAAACAGAGGGAGGCAGAGAGAGGGGGAAGAGAGAGGGGGGAGGGAAAGAGAGAGAGAGAGGAACAGGAGGAGGGAGGGAGGGAAAGAGAGAAAAACAGAGAGAGGGAGGGAAAGAGAGAGAGACAGGGAGGGAGGGAAAGAGAAAAAGAGAAAGGGAGGGAAAGAGAGAGAAAGGGAGGGAGGGAAAGAGAGAGAAAAAGAGAGGGAGAGAGGGAAAGAGAGAGAAAGAAAGAGAGTGAGGGAGGGAAAGAGAGAGAAACAGGGAGGGAGGGAGAGAGAGAGGGAGAGAAAAAGAGAAACAGGAGGAGGGAGGGAGGGAAAGAGAGAGAGACAGGGAGGGAAAGAAAGAGAAAGGGTGGGAAAGAGAAAGGGAGGGAGGGAGGGAAAGAGAGAGAAAAAGAGAGGGAGAGAGGGAAAGAGAGAGAAAGAGAGGGAGGGAGGGAGGGAGGGAAAGAGAGAGAGAAAGAGAGGGAGGGAGGGAAAGAGAGAGGGAAAGAGAGAGAGAAAGAGAGGGAGGGAGGGAAAGAGACAGGGAAGGAGGGAAAGAGAGAGAAACAGGGAGGGAGGGAAATAGAGAGAGAGAGAGAGGGAGGAAGGAAAAGAGATGATATTACAAAAGTTTTTCTTTTTTATTGTTTGCTAAACGTAATATTTCAAAAGCAGGAAAAAAAAGAAGGGGCATAAAAGTTCCTTTTTCCCGTTTTTCTTAGAACAATCAGCTGAACTCTGCATCGTCATTATTTTAGGTAGTAGGACCTCATTATTTGGGTTAAATTGCCGTGTTGGCACTTTGCAATAAATAAATGGGTTTTGGGTTACAGTTTGGGCACTCGATCCCTAAAAGGTTCGCCATCATTGGTACAGGGTGACTTGATCGAGCCAGGGGTTGGACTAGAAGACCTGCAAGGCTCCTTCCAGCTCGATTCTGATTGAGATTGCTTGATGTTACGGCTGTGTGTACAGCAAGAGAGAATCGGTCCGGCTTTTGACACCATCGGGCAGGCTCAAAACAAGAAGCTGTATTGATTTTGCTCTCTGTCTTGCTTTTGTGGCCAGGTGGAGCTTTCCAGCTCTTTTATTGGAAAGAGAAAATCCCAGCATCTGGAGCAGGAACTTGCCAGGATCTTCCAACTCTGCTAATCTGTTAATTTTTGTCACGGAGGACATGCAAAGCGATGGGAAAGACAATGTCATGCGTCCGTCAGAGTCTGACTCTGAGATGAAAGACGAACCGCTGACAGGGAGCGAGAGTGGCTCCGTTGACTGTGGAAGAAACCGGGGAAGGGCAAAGTCAGGCTAGGCAGAGCAGGAGAGAGGTAGTGTGAAGTTCCCAAGAGCTGACCTAATTAATTTACGAGCCTCGAGACAAAGCTAAAAAAAAATCCATTCATTTATTAGGACTAACATCTTGGCCCGGATTTCTGTGGAGCCTAAATTGGCTTTCACTTAACTGCGTTTGAACTTTACTCCTCTATCTCCTCCTTTCTATCATGCGTCATAGATCATACTCGCGAACTAGGTTGTAGAAATATGAGATCCAACTCTGGCCGAAGGTATGCATGGAATCCTTCCCTTGAATGCCAACCTGATAATAGTCATGGCAACGCTTTAAAAGTTGACAGGTAGAACAAGGGAGAGGAGGTTCAGATGAAGACCAAGACCCACCCCCTCTTCATCCAAGGGCATGCAGGGAAGAACGCAGAAGACAGCAACATGGGTTGTGTGGCTTACGAGGGAGGAAAGGGCCCCAATTCCCTTCACAAGGCACACCTGGGGATGGAGTTTAAAGGAGAGACAAATGGGAGGGGCGGTTGTCGGGGACAAACACGGAGCTCATCTGGTATTAACTGCTTATCTGACTTCCTGGCATCCTCCCAACTGGTTTGATTTACTGCCCTGCTACTTCACTTCTAGAACTCCTTATCTTGCGTGCCCTGCCAGATTAATTACTTTATCTTGCCTTGTTGGATTTATAGTTGGAAGTTTTCTGCTTACAACATTTGGACTGGAGTATTGTCAGCCAAAGGCTGTTACACGTTTGTGGGAGAGTTTTTTTCACCAGGCCGGAGAGTTGAAAGGGACGTTGGGGGTACAGTTGGTGATAATAAAGGGACTCATACCCGTTCTCTGGCTGTGTTGCCTTTGTACCACGCCCCGGGTCATCACAATGGCGTTCAATTATGAACCCCAAATGCCTGTCGCTAAGCGAGATAGTTGGTGACTTTTGTCCCGTTTTACAACCTTACTCGCCACCGTTAAGTGAACCACTGCAGTTGGTGAAGTTTGTAACCCGGTTGTGAAGTGAATCTGGCTTTCCCCATCGACTTTGCTTGTCAGAAGGTGGTCAAAGGGGATCGCGTCACCCCCTGAGCACTACATGTTGGTTTCTAAGCGTCTAAATTTCGTTGACGTAACCAGGATGGGGATAATGCAAAGTATGGAAAACGGCAAAAAATCACTGTTTTCATTGCCTTTCAAACGGTCACTAAATGAATTGTCGTTAAGTTGAAAATTATCTGTATTACCTTATTTAACTGTTGCAGAGCTCTCTCCCTCTCTCTTTCTCCCTCTCCCCTCCCTCTCTTACTCTCCCCATCCTTCTCTCTCCCCCTTTCTCCCTCTCCCCCTCCCTCTCTCTTCCCCCTCTCTTTCTCTCCCTTTTTCCCTCTCTCTCCCTCCCACTCCCTCCCTCTCCCTCTTTCTCTCCGTCCTCCAACTCTCCCCCCTCTTACTCTCCCTCCCACTCACCTTCCTTCCCTCTACCTCCCTTTCTCTCCCTTCTTCTCTCCCTCTCTCTCCCTCTCAACCTCCCACCCTCTTTATCTCCCTCCATCTATTTCTCTCTCTCCCTCCCTCTCCCTTCCTCCCTCGCTTTCTCTCTGTCCCTCCGACTCTCCCTCCCTCTTTCTCTTCCACTCTCTCTCTCTCTATCTCTCTCTTTCTCTCCCTCACTCCCTCCCTCTCTCTCCCTCTCCTTCCCCTCCAACTTTGGAGAGCTGTTTCTCTTATTCGCAGCCACAGCTGTAACTTTTTTTTAAACTGCATTTATTTACGCATTGGCCAAACGGATATGCAGGGATGCTCGGCTAAACAATGGCCAAGGAGTCTTTCTTTGCTGGCTAAATGAATGGGACTTCCTTTTTCTTTTCTTTTCTGCAGCGTCGCCAGCTGCATCAGTGTGGGCTCAATCATGGGATGAAATAAAAGTTTGACAGCAGAAGTTTCCTCGGGATGAATTGAGCCCAGAATGTGTTCTGGAGTCTGCTTTTATTAAATCAGAAGGCATTCAAAAAGGTTTCCGTTATACAGCGTATGATTACATGATTGGTTACATGCTTGTTGCAGGGCAAAATTAAGTAGGTTAGCATACAGCTGTATAATTCGTTAAAGCTTTCTATAAGATGTGGTTTTCTCTCATGTCCGGAGTTCTCCGGACAGGCTCTGTGGTTAGCATTTCTGCATAAACAGCAGGTATTCAAGCACAGCAAAGGATGTGGTATTCAATGTCGTTAGGCTAGACATTTACTTGACTATTGCAGAAGATCCCAACATCTCCTCCTTTCGTTTTTTATTTCAATGGAAAGGCTGTGGCGGTTGGAGCCGGAGTGTGGCCCAGGCCCCTCCGGGCCCGAGATTCACTGTCACTCACCGACCACTGGACACAAGGTCAAGTCCTCCGACTCAGCCTGTATCGTTGACCTTACCCTGATGTTTATCTGAGGAGATGTTTGTATGGTTTGCAAAATGAGCTAAAGGATTGACTCATCCTCTTCACTCATGATGAAATTATTTGACACCTCATCCTGAGGTATGGGTTGGTAGGTCCCTCTGCTTTCGAGGTCCCAGAGGGTATTCTGGGATTGCAACAGCATGGTCTGCAATGAATCTATTTTAGATGTGATAAATATAAAAAAGCGATTAAATAAGCATGGGCCAATTATGCACGCTAATACAAGCAAAATTAATAGTCCTATAAAAGCACTTAGCAAAGTGATAAGCCAAGGGGAAAGGTTATACCAGTTTCCAAACCATCCTTGTTGATCTTCCCTCTTCTTTTTTCGTTTATTCAGGCCTTCCCTGAGTTTTGTCATAGAGTCCTGCACTATGCCAGAGTGGTCTGCATAAAAACAACATTCTTCCCTTAAGGCCACACATAACCCCCCTTCTTTTAAAAAAAAAGTAAATCGAGTCCTCTTCTGTTTTGCAAAACCACTTCTGAGGGAAGTTTATTTGGCAGGGGGGAAAAGCAAGAATGAAACTTAAAGTGTTGCAAGATGCTAAAACAAGAGGAGGGCTGGGCTTACCCGACTGGGAGCTATATTATCAGGCAACAAGTCTGATGTGGATTAAGGAATGGATAATATTAAGAAATGTTAGGCTTTTGAATTTAGAGGGTCACGACTTGCTGTTGGGATGGCATGCATTTTTATGGTATAAAGGAACCAAAGCACATGGTTACTTTAGAAGGCATTATATAAGGGAGGCTTTGTTATTAAACTGGGAGAAGGTTAAGAGGTTACATTATTTAAAAATTCCAGTCTGGATATCAACTATTGAAGCCTTTTCATACTCAATAATATACAAAAAGGAACAAACAGTTAGATATGCTGAACTATTAAATACAGAGGGTGAACTTAAATCCATTCAAGACTTGAAACGGGAGGGAATTGAAATTAATTGGTATTCATATGTGCAAATACATTCTAGATACAATGAAGATTGAAAACTGGAGGGTTTTTATGATAAAATGACTGAATTAGATAAAATCTTAACAGGTACTGATGAAAAAGTAATTTAAAAACTGTATGGCTACCTCTTAGAGGTGAAACTACAGGAAGAACAAGTTAAAGAAACTATGTTAGCCTGGCGGAAAAACTTTGAGCATGGGATTGACCTAGAGAAATGGCAAAAACTGTGGTCTCAAAACTATAAAATGACAATGTCAACTGCATATAAAGAGAATTTGTATAAGATGTTTTACAGGTGGCACTTATCCCCAACGAGAATAGCAAGAATGTCTAAGAACAAATTGGAAAAATGCTGGAAATGTCATCAGATGCCGGGCACATACTACCACAGCGATGGCGAACCTTTTTTGGCTTGCGTGCCATAAGTGGGGGGAGCGCAGGGGGATCGTGTGCAGGCGTGTTGCACCCATAATGCAATGCGTGACACCCCCCCAATGCACATGCGCGCACTACAGGCGCGACCCCCCCCCCATTTTTGCATGTTTTTTTCTCCCTCCCCAGGCTCCAGAGGTTTTATAGGAGCATGGGGAGGGCGAAAACAGCCCCCCTGCCCCCCCGGAGGCCCTTCAGTGACTTTCAGGAGGCTTCCCTGAAGCCTCCGGAGCAGTCAAAACGACCCTCCGAGCAAACCGGAAGTGACTCCGTTTGCTCGGAGGGTCATTTTAAGTGCTCCGAAGGCATCAGTGACCTTCAAGAGGCTTCCCTGAAACCTCCGGAGCAGTCAAAATGACCCTCCGAGCAAACAGGAAGTCCGTTCCCAAACTTCCAGTTTGCCCATAGGGCCGTTTTTTTGCGCTCCGGAGGCTTCAGGGAAGCTCATGAAGCCTCCGGAGGGCCTCTGGGGGGGGCGGGGGAGGCTCTTTTCGCTCTCCCCAGGCTCCTATAAAGCCTCTGGAGCCTGGGGAGGGCGAAAAATGGCTTTAAAAAAATGGCAAACTCAGCTGGCCAGTGCGCGCATCCGCGCTGGCCAGCTGACAGGGCAGCGCTTCGCGTGCCCTGACAAATGGCCCTGCATGCCACTTGTGGCATGCGTGCCATAGGTTCGCCATCACTATACTACCACATGTGGTAGACTTGTACTGAAGCTAAAAGCTATTGGATTAAAATCCACATGTGGTTGGAGAAAATGATACATAAACACATAGACTTAAAGCCAGAACTCTTTTTATTGGGAATCATACCAGAAACTTACAACACGGACTTGAAATATGTGATTGTAAATGTCTTAACAGCTGCTAGAATTGTATTTGCAAAAAACTGGAAAAATGAGAAAGTACCAACAGAGGAGGAAACTATTCAGAAAATAATGGAATGTGCTGAAATGAGTAAGCTTACATTTGTAATTAGAGAGCAAGAGGACGAGCAATTTTATAAGGTATGGGATTTGTTTTACCAATGGTTAGACAAAAAAACTTGGAAATGAAATTGTTTACCTATGTATTACGAGAAAGTCATAGTCATTGCTATGAAAGGTTTTTTTTTTCTTTTTTTGCTATGAAACAGAGTGCTTGATCATATGATATACAAAGGACAATAATGAATCTAATATATAAGAGTGGGATGACTTGAATGTTATGTATAATTGTAAGCAGTGATCATGTTATACTGGAAAAATTCTTGTATGTTAAATGGACTAATGACGATGCAATGAATAATTGATACATACATGAATTGAAATATTCAATAACTATTT
Source organism: Natrix helvetica (assembly GCF_964273705.1). Taxonomy (NCBI): domain Eukaryota; kingdom Metazoa; phylum Chordata; class Lepidosauria; order Squamata; family Natricidae; genus Natrix; species Natrix helvetica. The sequence goes on from NC_138551.1 coordinate 130,899,478, forward strand.
GGATTAACAATGGAAAATTATTACTGGAGTTGAATATGTTACACTATAGGTATTCTATATTCTATGGTGGATTGGAGACGTTGTGGTTAATTGAAAGTAATGATGTACGAGTCGATGGGAAATCTTTTTTTTTCTTTTTCGTATTACTATTTTTATTTTTTGTAAGGCCAATAGATAGAGATAGGTGATTTTATAATTTTATAAAGATTTATTGTTGCTTAATAGATAATTAAGGATTTAAGGAAATAAGGTTTGTTTGAAATGAAGGATTAGTAATGGCAACCTGAATACAGGATGCTCAATGATAGTGATGTATTTAGTCATGTTCGATGGATAACCAGTGATTTTATTTCTAATTGTAAAAACTGATGCACAAAAACCTGTAACCAAACAACATGCTTGATGAAATTGAGGAAAGTTTTTTGTATGTGTTGTTTTGTTTTTGTTTGTCTTAAAAATAAAAAAAATATTTTTTTTAAAAAAAAGTCAGCCGCGTGACGGTCGTAGTGTCCTGGACTCATGGGATGGCCTTTTGGGACCTTCTGGCAAGCAAAGTCAGTGGGGAAGCCAGATTCGCTTAACAACTGTGGTAAGGTTGTAAAATGGGGCAAAATTCACTTAATAATGGTCCTATTTAGCAACAGAAATTCTGGGCTCCATTGTGGTCATAAGTCGAGGACTGTCTATAGATTTATTTGGCAGCCTCTTTCCCAAATGGTGAAGCACCATTCAGCACAAAAACCCACAACTGCGCACAAAGAAGATGAATGGAGGCAGGTGGGAACTCCTGGGACTTTGCTGCCTTCAGATGGAGCCTTTCTTCAGTCTCAAGTTAGATTCCCCCAGGGAGACACAGACACACAATGAGAGGGGGGAGCCTTGCATCCCTCTCCCTCCCAGGAGGGGTCCCAAAACGTCCCTCTCCCAGCCCCTTGCAAGGAACCCCCAGCAATGCTGCCAGCAGCTGCTCTCCTGCAGGGAAATCCTGGGTTGTCCTGGGGGGGCGGGGGGGAGAGAGTGGCCACTCACTCTCTGCCTGGCAATGCTGGGGAGACCCCCTAAAGGCGAGATTCCTTCCTGGGGCTCACAAAGAGCATCCAAACTTTCCTGGCATCACGTGGGAAAGAAGCCTAAAAGGAAAGGAATTCCCGCACTGGCTCCGATTGTGGCTCAGAAGGGACAGGAAGTCCCCCCACAGCGACCCCTAACCCTTGCAAGACCTCCACTGCAGCCTGCCATGTAGTGACCCCCACCCTTCCTGGGGATGATCCTCCCGGCCCCTCCCTCCCTGCCGGACCCTCTTGCAGCTTCTTGGTTCGGGGGTGCGTGGCGGGGTGTGTGTGTCACTGTGTAGGTGCAAAAGGGGGCGAAGCTGAGGAGGCATCCCCCCCCATTCCGTGACTTTTCATCAGATTGGGGAGCGAAAGAAGCAGAAATGGGCAAAAGTCAGACGCGCATGGTCAGTTCCCTTCTGAAGCTCGAAGGCTGCCAGGTCTTCGCCACCAATTGCGGAGCGAGCCCTCTGGTGGTTGCCACCGGCCACGGCAGCTCCCTTTGCGAACCAGAGGCAAGAGAGACACGGCCAGAGAGGTGTTAAGTCCTAGTGCGGAAAGGAGAAGCGGCTCCTTGCAACAGATCCTCCCCCCCTGGAATTCTATCCCTCCCCCTCCCATCCAGGAGCAACTGCGGGCAACATTCTTTTGCGCATGCTCCGTTTGTCCTCTGAAGCTGCCTAGGCGGCTTCTTCCGGGCGTTTACCACGCGAGGCTCGGAGGGTTTCCTCGAGCTGGGTGTGTGGGGTGTCTCTGTGTGTGTGTGTCTGTCTGTCTGTCTGTCTGCTGGGTGGGGACCACTGGTTGCCACTGGCTACGGCAGCTCCCTTTGCCAACCAGAGGCAAGAGAAAGGCGGCCAGTGTTAAGTCAGAGTTAAGTCCTAGAGCGGAAAGGAGAAGCGGCTTCCTTGCCACACCTGGAATTATCTCCCCCCACCATCCAGTAGCAACTGCGGGCAATGTACTCTCACGCATGCTCCGTTTCTCCTCTGAAGCTGCCGACTCGTATTCTTCCGGGAGTTATGCTCGCAAGTCTCGGAGGCTTCCCTCGAGCTGGGGGGCGGGGAGGGTTGTCGCGCGAGGCCATCGGGCTTTGCTCTCCCCCCCCCCACAGTGAGGCGGCGCCAGGGGGACGTACCCACCCACCTCTTTCCCCTGCCTTGAACTGCTGGTGCTGGCGGGGCTTTTCCCCCCAATCGTTTACAAGACAATCGGTGTAAGAATAAAGATGCGTATGAGAGTGAAATGGATAGAAATAAATGGGGACGGTAGGCACAATGGTTACGGGTTCTGGGGTTCTGCTGGTGTTTCTCTCTCTCTCTCCCTCCCTCCCTCCCTCCCTATCACAGGCGGCAGAGTGGGATCTGCAGAGCTTCCCAGCCCAGCGAAGGGACGTCCCTCTTCCGCATCTGCAGGAGCCCCAGAGGTTCTTTCCCAGCCCTTGCACCAATGGGGGGCAGAAGGGGAAACGCAGCCACAGCCCAGGACCCCCCAACCCTCCTGTGCAGGAGGGGCTTTGTGGGGGGAGGGGATCCCTGGAATTGCAAGGAAGCAGAGATGGAAAGGGGGTTTGGGGGAGGGGGCTCCCTTTGCACCCAGCCCTTCTTTCCCCCTTTGATGGGGAGGGATCCGGGCAGCCCCGATCTTCAGTGTGTGGGGAAGTCCAGAGCCTGAAATGATCCAGGGACCCTTTTTGCCTGAAGCCAAGATCTCCAGCAGGAACAGTGTGGGAGAAGAGAGAAGCTTCCCCCCCCCCCCCCCCTGAGTCTCTGCCCAGAGTCTTCCTGGAGGATTCCACCACAGAGCAGAGCAGAAACTCGGAGGATCATCATTCTTCCTGTCAGGAAGGATCCTTGGGGGATTCACCTAGATCTTGCACTCAGAGTTTGTTGGGCATTTCTCTGGATGGAAATGAAAGGGAAATAATCCCCCTGTGGCTCATGATAACAGGAACAGAGAGATTGGATTAAATCCGTCATCTAGAATTGAGAGGTTTGGGAGCTCCATCCTTGAAAGTGGCCCCAGAGGGAATACATGGCGCCTGTGGCTGAAGCTAACTAGAAATGTGGCATTTGTTGGCATCTTGGTTAGAGAGAAAACCCCGGGAGACAGTTAATGCCCCAGCATGTGATGGATCTGGAGTAGCTGCCTGCTGAGTCCACGCCAACATCTGCTTTCTTTTGAAAGTCAATGCTCAACAAAAGGGCTGATGCAACAGTGTGGCCAGACTGCAAGAATAAAATCAATTTGAATGGAAAAGTTGTTCTCAGAACTTTGTCTAGTTGAAAAAAATCAGACCCACAAATAAACACACAGAGAGGGAGAAGTCAGAGAAAACCAAGTGAAGAGAGATGGAGAAATCAAGGCTGCTTCTCACCCCAAGGGAGGAATGAAGGGGGGGGGAGAGAAAGGGGAGCTCAGGAGCCTCGTATGCAGATGGAAAGCATATATGCAAAATCTTCCTTTCAACTTACATCTTCTGAGACCAGGGAATGTGGGAGCCCATATCCCATGTTCCCCTGCCTCACTTTCCTGTGCAGAGGCTAGGCAAGGGGGCTCTTGTAGGGATGCCCGACAGGACTCTGCCCGGCTGAGTGGGGAGCCCCTCTTGGCAGAAGAAAGCTGGGGAGCATCGTGTTGGGGGAGGGAAGGAGATCTGCAGAAGCCCCCTCCAAGTTCCATCTTCTGAGTCCTGGGAAGGGAGGAGCCCAAGTCCCATGTTCCACTGCCACCTCTTTCCATGCAAAAGGCACTCTGGAAAGCAAAGCCCAGACCAGTGGTGGGTTCCTGCTGGATCGCACCGGATCGCGCGCGCTCCCTTTCAGCGCTCCACCTGGCTTGCGCGCTCCCTTTCAGCGCTCCACCTGGCTCTCGCGCTCCCTTCCGGCGCTGAAACCGGAAGTACAGTCTTGCCCCGCCCCTGGCGAAGCAACGACGCCTGCCTGCGCTCCACCAGCTCGGCTGGGAACGGAGATGTTTCCTCAGCGGAGCGGAGCGCCTGAAAAGACTTCAGTTCTCTGGGACGGAGTCAGAAGGAAAACAGCCTCCAATGTCACCCAATTATAAGCAGAGGAAGAAAATATTGGGGAGGGTCAAAGAAGACACGAATTAAGATCTCTCCTTCTTGTCTTTGAATAGGAGTTTCTTTATTTGTGTCTGGGAGTGGATGTGGATTACTCAGAGTCCAATCTTGGAAGGAACTGGACGTAACCCGGGAGGAGATCCCCCTCCATCTCAATTGGGACCTCAAAGGTATTGAAGGAAAAGCAGCCGGAGAGCCAAGAGGAGAAGCCATTTCAACCCTCGATGGGTGGAAAGAGTCCCAGGAAGAGGAGATCCCTCCCTTCCCCTCAAAGGATCCCCTCAGGGGGAAACCCATGCAGGGAGGGTGGAGAGGCCTTCAGAAGGAGCCAGAGGAGAGAGGAACCATTGGAATGCAAGGACTGGGGAGGAGGAGTTTCCCAGAGGGAGACGCGCTGAAGAGGGAGGGTGGAAAGAGCTTCAGAGACGGGATCTCTGGATCACCATATAACGGGCAGTTGAGTGCAGTTTTCCATTCATCCCTTTCTTTCTGACCCCCAGTGACCATCAAGGTCTTGGCTGATCATCGCAGGCCTCCGGCTCTCCTAGCCACTCGGGAGGGTCTCCTTCACTTTGAGCTCTTGCGTATCTGCCCAGGCTTCCAGCTCCTCCTGGCCACTCTCCTGAAGCTGACATCCCATGCACGGTCCCCACCTGTCATGGATCCCCCCAGGCCCCTCTGTAGACATGACTTCAGAGGAGGAGGGGGCGTTTCAGTCAGCAGAGAAAAAGCACGGAGTCGAGTGTTGGTCAGGATCGGGGCACGGAGAGTGCTGGCCTGATGGAGCAGCCTCAGCTGGGTCACCGGATGAGGGAAGGCGGAGGCAGAACAAGGGAAGCCACAGCTGCAGCAAGTTAGCCAGGAGGCCCCAGGGGTGGACCGGGAGCAACTGCTGCCCATTAGCAATGAGGAGGATGTGGAGTCCACATCTCCTCCTGATCCAAGGACACGTAGAGCAGACGGGAGGCAGGCACAATGCCAGTCAGCTGGGCTACTTGTGAGGATGCCACCTTCCCTCTCGTAAAGGGCTGCACCGGCATTGCCTGCTTCATCCCGCTCTGAAGACTTGAGCATTGCTAAAGCAAAGTGCCCAGTTCTAGACCCCTGCCATCTATCCTGACCTCTTAGACTCATGGATGGATTTCCTGGACTTTGTGGGTGCCCATTGGACTCACTTACCCAGGGAATCTTGCCGTGCTGAGCCTAGAATCCAGACCTGTGCAAGATGGGTGCTTTCTTTTTTTATATATATAATTTTTATTATTATGTTTCAATTACAAAAATAAACACTCCATCTTTCCTTATGCAGTGTGTCGTCTGGGTACAAACATCTCTGCGCAACATTGTTCCTCGTTTGCCACATCTTTCACATTCATATTAACATTAACATCCCTAAGCTTAGTATTATAATATTTTGAACATTTAAACATTATAAAACTCTCCATTTTTCTTAATATCTTCTAGTGATGATACCATGTTAACATTAAACATCATTATTCTCATCATACACTTACTAACAGTTTTCATCTTCTTTATGTCTCTAAATATATTTTCTACTTAAATTTTTAGCCTTCTCCATTTCCAAACTCCTTTTTTATTCTCCAACCATTGGTAAAATACTTCCCAAATCATGTAATATCCAGTTTGCTCTTTCTCCTTCATTGCTAATGTTAATCTGTTCATTTCTGCACATTCAGATATTTTCCTTATCACCTTCTCATCAGCAGGAATCTCTACACTTTTCCAATGTTGTGCAAATACAATTCTAGCTGCGGTTAATACATGAAGGATTAAGTATACATTCTCTTTATTATCAACAGGGGAGCTTTCTGGAGGCACCTTTGGGGAGTTTAAATAAACACCTGTAGACTCTTGGTGTGTGTGTGTGTGTGTGTGTGTGTGTAAGAGGGCAGCATAGTTTGCTCCAGCCTCTAAATTCCCCTCCCCCCAGCACTGCTTGCCCTGTGGGAGCATGGAACAACTTCTAGCGGTCAACGTGCAGTTAGCCCAGCCAATGGCCCAGCTCTCCTCCCAGTTGGCCCAAATGCAGGCAGCTACTTCAGCAGACCCTCGAAGGAAATGCCCAGCATCGCTGCCTGATACCTTTGATGGAACTTTGGAGCAGTTCCCGGTGTTTCTGGGACAATGCCAGCTCTTCACGTGTTTGAGGTGGGTTGATTTCCAGACAGACTGTGAAAAGGGGGGATTCATCATCCGTCTTTTGACCGGCCCAGCAGCCCATTGGGCGACTCCACCGCTTATGCAGGCCATCCCACCCCTGGATAGTTAGCTTCTGCACCAGGTGCGGGCGATGTTTGGAGACCCTGTGAAAGCCCAAATGGATTTTGGGACCAAGAATTGCTGTAGCAGATACCAATGGGGGAAAATAAGAATAAGGGGAAGCGGGAATCCCTGGCTAAGCAAAGAAAAGGGAGGGTCCCATCTAGGACTGCCATGAACCCCCCTTGACCTGTAGCCTCTCCCCAATACCGAACAGATCCCCCTTCCCAAGTTCTCCCTTTCTCTCTCTGCCATGAATCCTCCTAATTCAGGTGAAGCCACAAAGGACTCTTCCCGGAGACCGATGATGCTCAAGCAGGGAGAATTCCCATTGGTGCTGCCGTTGGTTCTGGCCCCTCCCACCTCCAAAGCCCAAGATCAAATCTTCCTTCCCCAATTCAGAACCGCCGATTCACACATTTCAGTTCAGAGATGAAGGTTTCTGTCATAGGAAGAGGCGCCGTGCTGGATGAGAAGAGGGGAGGCGAATCCCATAGCCAGGGAAGACTTGAGGGTCACAGAAACCCCTCAATCCGGAAGCAAGTTACGGAAAGCCCTCAGGTAAACCAGGAAGAGGCGGAGAGGATCCTCAGGGATCTAATCCTGCTGGATCCTCTCCCCAGCTTCCACCCACCCACCCCTTCCTGGGGGAATCCTCTGCTGGGCTCTCTCGGGAAAGGTGCCGCTTTGCTTCACAGAAGAAAAACGCCATTTCCTTCCTTTAAACACGCGTCTCTCCTGCTCAGAACATCTGGACGAAGCAGCCCCTTCCGATTTCCCGCCCCTCAACCCCGACTGTGCCCGGAGACTGATGACGCTACAGAAGGGAGAATTCATATTGGTTTGCAGGGACTTCACCGGATCCTGGGAAAACGTGATTCGCTGGTTGTAGCCTGCATTTCTCTGCACATCCCGCGTTTCTCAGCCATTGCGTCGTCTGAAGACCCGTTTTGAGCTCGGCAGCACGTGCGTGTATCTCCCCGGTCTGTTGCTTCTAGCCCCAGAGGAGGAATCTGGAAGGGATGTGGAGCGTTTGTCTCGGATTTCGGAGGTAGGAGGGCCAGGCCAGAACTAGCAGCAGCACCAATGAAAATTCTCCCTTCTTGAGCGTCATCGGTCTCTGGGCAGAGTTCTTTGGGGCTTCATCTGAAGGAGGAGAGCCAGTTCTGCGGAGGGAGGGAGAGGCGGGGAAAGTGGGAGGGGGGATCTTGGCCTGAAGAACCAACTGGGGCTTCTTCTCTGCTTGGAATGGTCTCCTGCATTGTGAGAAGTAGAGGGAGACTCTGCCTGGAGACTGATGACGCTGCAGAAGGGAGGTTTCCTATTGGTCCTCCGCCTTTCTGGACCTTCCCAATCCCAAAGTTCGAGGAAGCCCCATTCTTGGCTCTGCAGAGTTTCTGCGATTCCTTCGCTTTGCGTAGAGAGAGAGCCACTGGGGAACTGGACTGCCTGAGCCAAAGAGGTCCATGGGATCTTGAGACAGGTCGTTTTCTCATGGGGGGGGGACACACCCGCAGGAGGGGTGGGGTCAGGCCGAGACAATTCAGCCAGTTGGCCGAGCAGCTCATACAATTAACAACCCATTTTAGGGAACCCATGGGAATTGTCTGAATTCCACCCCTACCTGGTTCCATGTTGGGCCAAGTGATACGTCCCTCCCCCCTGCTTGTGGGCAGACCAGAGGCATCTGGGGGGTCAGTGTGGATTTTAGACTGACCTTGGTCTGATCCATCAAACCTTTTCTACCTGCTTAAAATGGAATTTGCAAAGTGACCCGAGTGGCAGTCAGAAGCCATTCCGAAACCTCAGGCTGACTCCTGATCCACCCACAATCTCTGTGGTTGGAAAGCAGAAGACTTTCCATGGGTGCCTCTGGCTAGAAACCTGAATGTGCCCCCCCCCCATCCCCATTATTCCCCCTCCCCTTCTTGACCTGGATGAATAGGCGGCATTGAACGCAGGGAAAGGCTTTATGGACAAATTATAGAGTGGGAAATTAAAGGGCCGGAATAGTGTTAGTTGTTGCTATTTTCATTCTCTGGATGAGGAAGGAAAAAATAGAGTGGGGATTTCTAAAAGGTAGATACTTAAATAATAACAAACTCCAAGTGAAACCTCAGACAGCTGTTCTGGTCGATGCTTTCTGTGAAAGGGGTTTTACCAGGAAATCAAGAAAGAAGGACATAATAGTGATGGAGAGCAGGTCAATCCCTGCATTCCAGGTCATTCTGCCATTCCAAGGCTTCTCATGGAGATGATCCAACAACACGGTTAGAGCAGGGCTCCTACAGCTCTCATCTTACCTTAGGATCTTATTCTCTCTCTCACATACAAAAACTTTTAGTTTCTGTCAGTAGGAACAAGTGCTTCAATTATTTTTCATAAGGTGTCTGGTTCATTTGTAGTTGCTGAATATTACATTCCTCTGAATGACTTTCACAGAGTTCTCTTTAGCAAGATTTATTGGGTTGAATAGGGAGATACAAGAAGTACAGCCATTCAATCATTTCCCATTCTGAAACAAGTAGATTTGATTTTCTTTGGCTCCTGCCTACTATCTAAGTGGAAAGAATATCTCCTTTTAAATAAAAGAAACATTAACAATTATTCCAATATCATAATGGTGTTATATCTCATGTTTTTACATTTATTTACCGTCAAATAAAAGCCAAAGGGGCGACTTGGAGCCAATCACTAGGGGACTCGAGTTCTAATCTTCCCTTAGGCATGAAAACTTCCTGAGGGACTTTGGGCCAATCACCAGGAGACTCCTGAGTTCCAGTCCCACCTTAGTTCTTATTGAATGGGGCTGTGAAAGTTGGAAATATTTTCTCAGATTAATTTGGGATACCAGAATTGGGGATTCCTAGAGTGTAAGATGTCCAAGTGTCCAATATTGTGGTGTGTAATGGAAGAAAGTGAAATTGTGCAAAAATGTCTGTTCCATGTTGAGCAAAGCCATAAGTCTCTGCCTTCTTCTGCTTGTGGGAGAACCAGAGGCCTCTGTGTGGTCCCTGTGAATCTTAGACTGACCTTCTTCTGGTCCATCAGATCTTTTCTTACCTCCTTAAAATGAAATTGCAAAGGGATTCTATTCCCAATTAGGAGCCATTCATAGACATAAACATTGATTACCAACTGATCAGCAATCTGTGTGATGGGGAGCAGAAGATCTTCCATGGGTGCCTCGTCCTAGAAACCCCAAAGTCCCCCACTCCCTAATTCTCCCCCTTCTTGGACCTGGATGGATATTATACAGCATTGAAGGTTTGTGACCTGGTCAATGATGCGGCTGCCTTTAAATACTATCCCTCCAACCTCCTTCTGGGGAGAGTCTCAAGGTCCCCTTTCTCTGGACATTTTCTTCAGCCCTTCACAAACAAGACAAGCTTGGAAGAGGACCAGAGAAAATGATTTAGGTAGAAATTGTAGAGTGGGAAATTAAAGGGTGTGAAAACTGCTATTTTAATTCTCTGGTTGATCAAAGCAAAAAAAATACAGTAGAAATTTTACACATTTTTTAATTTACTTTGTTTTTTATTATTTTGGTGTGAAGTTCCTACCAAAATAAAAACAATCCCAAACTGAAATCCCAGACAGCTGTTCTGCTGAACACTTTCTGCAAAGGAGGTTTTATCAGGAAATCAAGAAAGAATTATATATTCGATTTCCCTCCCCAGCTGACAGCCAGTCAAACATGGCATTTCACATCATTCTGGCATTCTCAGGGAGAGGATCAGCCACCCATGCTGGTTCTTGGTTCCCACAGCTTCCTCCTGAACTCTTTTCCTGCTCTCTCTCTCTCTCTCTCTCTCTCTCTCTCTCTCTCTCTCTCTCTCTCTCTCTCTCTCTCTCTCTCTCTCTCTCTCCCTCCCTCCCTCCCTCCCTCCCTCCCTCTCTCTCTCTCTCTCTCACACACACACACACGCACACACACACATACAGTACTTTTAGCTGCAGGAACAAGTGCCTGAATTATTTTTAAAGGTGCCAAATTCAGTAGCTGTTGCTGAATAGCAAATTCCTCTGAATGACTTTCTGCAAGGTTTATTAAGTTGAAAGGGAAGGGAGCTAGAACAATTCAATAATTTCCTATTTTGAAACATATAAATATATTCTTTGACTCCTGCATACTATCTAAATGGAAAGCATATCTCCTTTCAAATAAAATAAACTTTAACAATTCTTCCAATATCATAATGGTATTATATCTCATGCCTTTACATTTATTCTGGCTGTGAGATGCTCCTTTGTGTTCAGGTCTGGCCTTAGAAGGATAATGTAGCACTTGGGGATGAAGATGCAGACCAGCAGACCAGCGCTGGAGGCCAGGATGGAGAAGACCTGAACAGCCACCATGTATTTCCCTTTGGTGCTCAGGTAGGTGGGCACAAAAGTCACCCAGACGCTGCAGAAGACCAGCATGCTGAAAGTGATCAGCTTGGCTTCATTGAAGGCCCCAGGCAGATTCCTGGCCAGGAAAGCCACCGTGAAGCAGATGGCAGCCAGGAAGCCCATGTAGCTGAGGGTGACGTAGAACATGACAACAGCCCCTTCGTTGCATTGCAGGATGATCTCTCCATGCTGGGAGTGGAGGTCAGAGTCAGGGAAGGGGGCAGAAACTCCCAGCCAGATGGAGCAGATGATAATTTGGAGAGCAGAAGAAGAAAGGATGATGGAGTTGGCCAAGCTCTTCCCCAGCCATCTCTTCACTTGGTTTCCTGGTTTTGTGGCCAGGAAAGCCAGCACCACCGTGAGGGTTTTGGCCAAGAGAGAAGAAATGGCAACTGAGAAGATGATGCTGAATACCGTTTGTCGGAGAAGGCAGGTGGCTTTCCTGGGTTGACCAATGAAGAGAGAAGGAGACAAAAAGCAAAGCAGGAGGGAGACCAGGAGGATGTAGGAGAGATCCCGGTTGTTGGCTTTGACAATGGGAGTTTCTCGGTATTTAGTGAAGATTATTAAAACAAGGCCTGCAATTAGGAACAAGACCAGGGCAAAAGAGACCAGGGTGATGCCCAGATGTTCTTCATAAGACAGGAAGGTTACAACTTTGGGGATACATTGGACTCTGGCCTCATTTGGATATTTGTCATCCGGACACTTGGTGCATTTTGCTGCATCTGAGGAAAAAAAACATACTCCCTTACTATTATCTCCTTATACCTTTCAGGAAATACCTTATTTGGACAAGAAGTGATACCGGGAGATATTGTCTAGGACACATTTATTAGTACCTCTAGTGAGAGGCTGTAAGAAGTATAAGACTTTTTTAAAAAATCATTTTTTGTTTAATCATCTATGAAAGTGAGAGAAGAATTGGACCCAAATAATTTCCTGTCTGATGTTCAGAACCAAACTTTATTATTTCATGAATGTAATGAATCAGTTCCACTTCCTTTCCTCCAGTCTCACTCACCTTTCTGAGTGGAGAAGGTTCCCTCCGGACAAGGAACGCAGTCATAGCAGCAAACTGGCTCTCCTTCTCGAGCCCTCTTGACAAATCCAGGATGACAATTTTCCACACATCTGGACTGAGGCAGTGACTGAGCAGAAAAACAAGGAATGCCAAAGAAAAGATGTTAGGACTCTCCGTCCATGGAAAATGGAGGTAGAAATGGATGGAGACAAGTAGCCTCTGGTCTTCACTGAGGTAAATATGAAACCTCTGACTACTTCTAAACAGATGCAGGAGGTAGAACAACTGGCAGATTCTTCATTTAGATCCTCCCTTTTCCTTTTGGAATTTAACATTGCAATAAGGTGCTTTTCTACTTAATAGTCTAGAGGGATGGAATTGAAAAAAAGATTTAAGTGTGATGATATATTCATATTAAAACTGAGAATAAAGTTTACTATAAAAATGTTAGGAAACTTTTATTCCATTAGATTTTTTAAAGGTAGAATAAAACTGTAATGAAGAAAGAAACCTCTGACCAGTATGATCTTGAAAGGTTTCCATAAAACATGGCAAAGCCCCTCCACTTAGGTCCTCTCTGTTGAAGAACTTCCATTAGATGATACCAACTGGCATGGAAGGCCAACCACCCTGGAGACTATAAGCTTTGCCCACTTGAAATGGGACCTCAGGCTTTAGAAAATAGACAAAAAACACCAAACTTTATCCCACCTTATTGAGCAACTTTAGCCCTGAAAGAGCATCTTGTCTGATAGAAAGTCTCTGTTTTTTAAAGAACGCCAGAGTCACTCTCTTGACATCCTCTTTGGGGAGAACCAATAAGCCGTCAATGGCCAGATCTGCTGTTATCGCTCCATTTTGGTCCAAGTACAGTTTGCTATCACAAATATTCCAAAATTCATTCTTCTCCAGAAAGGGATGAAACTAGAATGGGAACATCCAGGAATTTAAAAAGCAGAAAACTTTGTTTCTTATCCCACATTGAATCTTTCTTCTACAATTGTCTCATCTCCAAGTATGGTTAAATAGGATACAAATACTGCCATAATCTTCATAAGTGAATGAAAAAGTTTGAGAAAAAATTATCAAACTATAGAGAAAATATAATAGACACAGTTGGTCAATTATAGGGAACATTTTAGAGCAGATGACAAATAAAATGAACAGAGAAAAAAAGATTATTCATAAACTCTTTGAAAACAACAGATTGATTCCCAGAAATCATGGGTTGATCAAGAAGAAATCTGTCAGGCTAATCTTCTCCCTTGTAATCCTGATGAAAAACACCTCCAGATCAGAGGTGGGTTCCTACCTGTTTCGACCAGTTTGGCTGAAATGGTAGTAACCTGGTGGCCTGGGTGGCTGGAACCAGCAGCAACCCAGGCTGGCCATGCCCCTGAACCGGTTCTCTCGGCCATATTGTTTTTGGCTTCTGTGCATGCGCAGAGCAACCGGCAGTAGCGGTAGCCAGAACCCACCCCTGGCTCGATCCCACTTAGGAGCGTCAGTTGACTCGTTTGCCCCATTGGCCTTTCCCCCTGCCACTCCTGGCCAATGTTGCTCACGAGTGAACTGCAGCTAGGATCTCCTGCGTGTTGCACACCCAAAAACGGCATTGAGGCATGGGCGAAAGCTGGGAGGGGGGTGCAACACACGTGGTGGGACCTTCTCAGTCCTGCTATTGCAGTAGCTGCCTGGGCGAGCCACTCCCCACCTCCCCAGACCAGGCTCGTGCCAGACTGAGGCTGCAGCCGCCACCTGCTTCTTTGTCCACCCAGCCGGCGGGAGAGACAGCAGCGCCGGTCATGGCTGAGAGCTTTCTTTGCCAGCTGGCAGCCGAAAGGTTCTCCCTTTTAAAAGCCTCCAGTGATGGAGCTTTCGGATCCAAGCGCACTTTAACGAACCAACCAACTAACCGGGGCTTAGTTTGGAAACAGAAGAAGAAAGAACTGGTGAGTGTCTGCGCCCAGGCGTGGGGGATGTTGGGGGGGAGGCGGGTGGGGTGAGCCGGAGGGTAGGGGCTCTCTGAGCAAGTGCTGGACAAGAAGGCGATGGATGACCTCGCTTTCCAGTTGCCGGTGAGTGGCTGCGTCCAACCGGGGGATCAGAGGGGGCAGCTGAGCAAGCACTGGGCAAACAGGCAGGAGGGAGACCTCGGAGGCTCATTGTCAACCCAACTTTGCGCCCAGTTGGCTCCAGTTGCATAACCATCGGTTGGCTTCACGGTTGGGCATGGGGAGTTGGGGGAAGCTGCTTGGCAGGAACGGTTTGGCTCAGTTGTTCAGCGGGCGGCAAAGCGGACCGACTCAAAAAGGATGAAGGGGATCTTCGGTGGAGCCGGTCGAGGGAGCAACCCCTGGCTTATTGAGTCTTATTAAGTTGATGGGCCTTGCCTTGCGGTGAGGGATGGGCCCAAATTGCATCCCACTGCAGGCGTCTCTCAGCCGTTGTGTGCAGGGAAAAACCTTGCACAGTAAAGAAAACCTTCTTGTGAGTGTGAGGTAATTAACAATTTCTCGAACTGTTGGGAAGTTTTTCTTTACTGTGGAAGGTTTTTCCCTGCACACAATGGCTGAGAGACACTCACAATGAGGTGCAATTTGGGGGTGGCGGGTGGGGCAGGGGATGGGCTGGGCCAGGCCACAAGATGCACATCTTACTGGAGACTGGCAGCTCCGGATCTTGTGGCTTTTGGGAGGTTTTCTTTAAAAAAATGCCTCTGCAGAGGAGCTGAAAACCTCCGAGGTTGCTTTGGGAGAGGGAAGATGGACAGCATCCCCAACCCCCCCTCCCTGGGTGCCTGCAGCCGTGGAGCAACTCTGGGCCCTTCCACACTAAAGAAAATCTTCTGGTGAGTGAGTTGTTCATTGCCTTTGCTGTGCAAGGGCCGGGAGTTGCTGCAGGATCCGAGGCTGCAGGCGCCCAGGGAGGGGGGAATGCTGCCCATCTGCCTGCCCCCTCCAGAAGCAACCTGGTGTTTTTTTGGGGGGATCCCCAGAGCACCCTTGGAAAGGACTTTAGCGATCGGCCTGCCACTAAAAGCAAACAATGAGGCGAGGCATAGAGATGGTTGGAAGAGGGAGGGAGGGAGGGAGGGAGGGAGAGAGAGAGAGGGAGTGTGTGTGTGTGTATGTAATGGCCAGTTTCATCCAAATGAGTTTTTCTTTCAGGTGGATCTCCTAGCTTTGAAAGGAGGAAAGGAAGGGATAGAAAGAAAGAAAGAAAGAAAGAAAGAAAGAAAGAAAGAAAGAAAGAAAGAAAGAAAGAAAGAAAGAGGGTAAAAGGGAGAGAAAGAAAAAGAAGGGAGAAACAAGAAAGAAAAGAAAAAAGAAATAGAAGGTAAAGAAAGAAAGAAAGAAAGAAAGAAAGAAAGAAAGAAAGAAAGAGAAGGAGGGAGGGAGGGAGGGGAGGGGGGAGGGAGGGAGGGAGGGAGGGAAAAGAAAGTGAATAAGATATAGATGGGTGCATGGATGTATATATACATACATGGAGGGAGGGAGGGAGAGAAAAAAGAAGAGCGGAAGGAAGACTCTTTCAAACACCACAACAATCTAGGATTGGAAGGGATCTCGGAGGTCTCTAGTCCAACCCCCTGATCCAGCTGGAGACCTTATATCCTCTGGATTATTTTGGTGCCTCTAACAGAGAGGAAAATTGCCAGAAAAGGGAAGGAGTTTACTTGGACAAGGCTGCCATGCAGAGGAAGGCAGAGACAGTGATTAACTTATGACAATTGAGCCCAACATTTTGGTTGCTAAGCAAGAGCGTTGTTAAGTGAGTTTTGCAACATTTTACTCAATCCATGATATCTCCTGGCTTTAACAGTCATGTGCAGGCTAGGGAAGAACATCTGAAGGCCTGTGTAATGTTCTTATGTGCAGAGGTGATAGTTAAATGTGTGCCAGAAAGTGGACTCTGGGTGTGTTTTTCCAAACGCAGTAAGTGAGGTTGAATGTGTATAGTTTTAGAAGAGCTCTGCATGTGTGTGTGTGTGTGTGTGTGTGTATGTGTGTACATACTCATACAGTGTATAAAGTAAATAATGTATCTTTTTGTGTGCCTATACACACACTATACCTTGTAATACGTATGTACACATATGGCATATATACATAGGATTAAATTGTGTATTTTGGATGTTCATTAGTAGCAAATAAATAGACAGGGAAATTGTATCTTGTTGACGCAAGGAGAGGGCAGGCAAGGTACCCCTTGATGTGAGTGATGTCAAGTTGGCTACACCCACCCAATCACATGACCACCAAGCCACACCCACCGTTACATAACCACCAAGCCACACCCACCCAATCACATGACCCCCAAGTCTTGCCCACCCAGTCCCCACCCAGTCACATGACCACCAAGCCACGCCCACCCAGTCACAAGACCACCAAGCCACACCCACCCAGTCACAAGACCACCAAGCCATGCCCACAGAACCAGTAGTAAAAAGATTTGAATCCACCACTGGATACAACCCTCTTCCAATAACTGACTCCTGTTACACACGAGTGTAAGATCCACTCACTCTTATTCCAGAGTGTCAGACATGGAAAAAGTGAATTCAGTTACAAGAGAGGAGATTTTAACTGAATGAGAGGAAAAAATATGATAAAAGGATGAGCTGTTTTAGAGCTGAGCCAGTAAAGCAGAGAAGTTCAGTTTCCTCTTCATGGATCGTCTGAGAGCAAAGACTGAGCAGCCATCAGTCAGAGAAGCCTGAACTGGGATTCCTGCAGAGAGGAGGGGGTTGGGCTAGATGGTCTCAGGGTCTCCTCCTAATTTATAAAGGTTGTCATGCCACAACATGTACCATATTTTTCGGAGTATAAGATGCACCGGAGTATAAGATGCACCAAGGTTTTGAAGAGGCTTTTTTTTTAAAGTAGGTAGGTAGGTAGAGGGAGAGAGAGAGAGAAATACAGTAGGTAGGTAGGGAGAGAGAGAGAGTAGTTAGGTAGAGAGGTAGGTAAAGGGATAGAGAGAGAGAGAGAAATAGAGAGAGATATAGATAGAGGAATACAGTAGGTAGGTAGGGATAGAGAGAGAGAGGTTAGGTAGGTAGAGGGATAGAGAGAGAGAAATAAAAAGTGATAGAGAGAGAAATACAGTAGGGAGGAAGGGTGAAAGAAAGAGAGAGTAGGTAGGTAGGTAGATGTTTCCAGGTGTATTTATCCATTGCTGGAGAAGGAAATCGCTGACAATCTGCAGCACCTAAGACTTTGTTTCTGCTGGCAAAGCACTTGATCAATGTAATTCTCATCAACCAGTTAAAGAGCTTTCCAAGAGGGGAAAAAAGTTTTTACACTCTGCAAACCTCCCCAAAACAGCCTGTTTTTGTGAAAACGCCTCCCCCTTTTTTTTGAAAAGTCACAAATAGCCAGGGGGGTGGGGGGCTTGCAGAGTGCGGCTGAGGAGGAGGAAATGAGAAAAAAATGGCCCATTTTTTGCAAAAAAAAAAAAGCCTGTTTTTTGTCAAAAAAATTGCATGCATAGCATATAAGCCTTAGGCTTATAGAGTGCTGCTGGGGATTTGGGGGGGGCGGAATGGTCCATTTTTTGCTCATTACTGCCCTCCCCAGCCCCCAGGAGCTCTCTGAAAGCCTCCATAAGGGTATGCACGGCCATTTTGGTGAAGGAGGCGTGGCTTTGGGAGGCAAAAAAATGCTGTATTCAATGTATAAGACGCACCCAGATTTTCAGCTTCTTTTTGAGGGAAAAAGGGGAATCTTATATTCTGAAAAATACGGTAACTGTTGTGCTGTTGTTGCTCTAGCCCCACCTAGTGGCCGGGGGCAGATAAGCCTAACTATAAGGTCTGAAGCCAGACTCCATTTTCTGTCAGACTTTGGAGAAGACGGAAGCAGCCGTTGAGACCGAGACCCCTGGTCATCCGGAGACGCCCTCCGTCCTCACACGGAGCATCGCTGGAGAGGTTCCAGCTGCTTCTTTGCTGGCTGTTAGTTAATGCTGCCTATCTCGTCTTTCTATTTGATTCCCCATCTTTGCATCTCCTCAGTTTCACCTGCCCTCTTCTCCCAATAAAGCATCCAGATCCACGCCAGGCTCCCTTTCATTGGAGGAGAACAGGGGGGCTTAGCTGCCTGTCCAGCTGCACACAGACCCACGTGCAATGGGGACGGAAGAAAGGTGGGATTCCACCAGGCCAACAAATACAGGAATTTATTTTTAAAAGAATACAGCATTTTCCAATTAGCAGTGCTAAATATAAAAATGCCATGGTATCTACTCTTTGGAACCATTAATTCCCTGAGTAATTTAATTGGCCAAATCTGTTGAGATGGTTCCCCTCCTTCTCCTCTTGATTCCTCCTCCAAAGGATCTAAGATTAATGGATCCATATCGGGATCCCCCATACCTGCCATGGCTGCAGCCTTGGAGACCCCAAGATCTTTTCATCCTCCTTCCTTCCCCTCCTCGATCTGGAGGAATATGCAGCATTCAGGGCCTGGGCCAGAGTCTTTATGAGACTGTAATGATGGTAGACATTTTGGGCCATTTCTCTGTCCCTTTTCCATTGGGTCTCCAGTGGGGCTTTCTGGGTGCATCTTCTGCGGCCTTTGACAGAAAAGACATTCTTTGAAAAAGAACAATGAAAATAATGATCTTGAAACTTTACTTCCACAAAGAAATCGGGTTTAAAGGCAGAATCATTTGGCCTTTCTTTTTCCAGATAACCAAAGTTCCAAATACTATGGATATATTTGTAAAGTCTGCGATTCTTTTTTTGATATGCTATAAAATTTGTGAGGATCCAGACTTTCCCCTCAATGGGTCCTGGGAGACGCATAAGTGTTAAATGGAAAGGAAGAATTCTCTCCCAAATGGAAACAAATTCCATGAAGTGAACAAAGACATTGACTTGTCTCCACCTAGAGAGGGAATCCCTGAGGGCTGCTGTATGTCCAGTTGTTGAGAACAGTTGTGATATAACCACACAAATTCCATTCCTGACAAGCACAGGAGTAAAAGTCCTCATGAAATTCTCTCCCTTTTCTGTGTCTGAAGCAAAGAGGCCAATCAGGATCCATCTGAAGTGGAGGAGCAGCTGGACAATTGCTGGGTACTGGAATCCTTCTTTGGGGAACATGTGGTGGAAAAAGGGGAATCGACTTTTATCATTCAGAGCCACAGAAGCTGTAAAATAATTGATCTGAAAAAGGAATTGAAAGGATTAGAGCCGTGATGGGAAACCTGTGGTATGCAGAGCGTCCTCTCCTGGCACGCCAGCCGCCCCAGCCCAGCTCCACTAGCATCCACATGCAGGCTCACCTCCTGCCAGCCAGTTGGTTTTTGGGCCTTTGTGGAGGGCCAGGGCGGGGGACGCGTGAGTATGCAGTGGGGGGAGGGGGGCTCACATTATGCAGGAAACTCCGGTAGGGTGGGAGTGAGTGTGGATGCCCACCCCCAGTGCTTCCTGGCTCAGTTGGAGGCTTCCTTCAGCCTTCAAACAGTTGCAGGGGTTTTATTTTTTATTTTTTGCTTCCAGATTGGTGCAGGAGGCTTTCCAGGGTCAAAATGGGGTTCAGAAAGCACAGGGTTTTTTTTTTTCATTTTGGCCCTGGAAAGCCTCCTGCACCAGCCTGGAAGCAAAAAATCCCAAACAAGCCCTGCAACTGTTTGAAGGCTGAAGGAAGCCTCCAACTGACCCAGGAAGCCCTGGAGAGCCAGGCCATTCACACTCACTTCCAGCCCACCAGAGTTTTCTGCCCCAGGGCAGAAATGAAAACCTGTCCTGTGGAGCCCACTGCCACTTGGGCGGAGGAGGACGACCACACGAAGAAGAAGAGGAGGAGGAGAATGGCGAGGCTTTGCAGGAGCCGGCAGGGAGCAGGTCAGGTGGGGCTGGCTGGCTGGCTGGGGAGGGGGCAATCCTGGTGCTTAGGTGGCAGCAGCCTGCATGCCCCAACTGTGCTGGGGTGGAAATAAGAGGCCCTGCTTGAATGGGGATGAAAGTACACACACACACCCTGCCTCCCTGCTCAGGTATCGGCCACACCAGTTTGGGTGCGCTGGCTGAAGCACACTTTCTCTGACACACACACACACACACACACACACACACACACAAACTTAGATTACTCTCTTACCCTCCCTGTCTCTGTGTGGCCCCATTTGCATGCTCAGCTGTCGCCCACACCATTGGCAGCAGTTTGGGTGCCTTGGCTGAAGTGTGCTTTCTCTGCCAAACACACTTGGATTGCCTGTCTCTGTCTGGCCCCATTTGCTGCTCCTTGAGACAAAGAAGCCTCATTAAGTAGCTAAGTGGAAAGTAGTTGGGGGGAGGGGAGGAGCAGGAGACCTGCAGGTAACCACTTTCCCCACCCCCCCACCCACCCCCGAGAATGAAAGTTTCTGGATCCCTGACTCTGCAAAAGAGACACCCCTGGACTAACAGATGACCTGAGTGCTGCATGTGTTGCTCTCAAACTTGCAACGAATGAGGCAAGGTTAGAAAAATTATCAGCTTGCATCCAACAGCAAAGGTCACATTAATCAAAAGCATGCCAAAGGCAAATGTTTACCTTTCAATAAAAAGGTGTTTGTATCACTGAAAGCGCTGTTAATGTGGGTTTTTTTCAGAGAAAATACGTTAATCAAACCTTACACAATGAAGAATGCTGTGTTATATTTGGGGTCAGATCAAATTTAAAATATTAGATTTTAATAAATCCAATTTTGTTCTCATGAAAGCATTAGAATAATTTGTTAATTAGACATTGTTTAAAATATTAAAGACAGAATATTAGCAAGATTGTATTATAAAAGTGGAAAATAATAAATACATTTAAAAACTATAAACAATATAAATCATATTACTGTATCTCACCCCTACAATTTATTGCAATTAGATTAACATGTGCAAATGCCAACTGAAGTATTCTATTCCAATAAAGGGCCTGCTATAATTTTTGAGGATTGCTGCATATTTTAATGCTTCTAAGGCCCAGATTCTTTGTGGAGGAATCTTTTTAGCTTCTTCTCCAATTGAACAAGAAACAGGGAGACCTCAGTTCCTCATATAATTTGTCAGTAGTAGAATCCAAGATTGGTCTTTAATTGAAGTTTTGTCTGTTCTAACAGCCACAATTTTCAGAGTCTGTTAGTTTCCATAGATTAAATTTCATGCCAGTATCCATGTTTTCTGATTTTAGACAAAGCAGAAATTGTGTAAATTCCCAAATCAGCTCTGAGGGGCAGCAGCTGGAATCCTTTTGTCCACCCCAAGATACTCCTCGGAGGCTGTGATTGGGTTGGTTCTGCTGGTGGTTTCTCTCTGAAGCCCCAAACATCAGATTGATGTAAGAACATGGGGGAAACCTTGGCCTCAGATACTTCAATAATTGGGGCTGAGGAAGCTGGAGAGCTATGAGGTTTTCTTTTAAGTACCACTTTCACTCATGACTTTGATCTAACTGAGCTCCTTTGATGATGAGGGAGCCAAGATTCAGTCTCAGAGAAAACAACCCCAGGTAAGGAAAGGTCTTACTTGCTCTATTGGCTGACCATCTATGGCTAGGATGTCATTTCCCAAAGACCATAACTTCTGAACTTGATTTATTAATTATCAGATAATTATTATGAGAAAAGAACCCAAGTCTTCCTCACAGGGTATATAATCCAATGTGTAAGTATGATAATATCACAGTGTAAATCAGCATGTTCCAATAGGTATTTAGCATGCTAAACATATGTACCTATAATAGAACTTATAACAAAATAAAAGGGTTGGAAAGGACCTTTGAGGTCTTCTAGTCCAACCCTCTGCTCAAGAAGGAGACCCTATACCAGGGGTCCTCAAACTACGGCCCACAGGCCAGATATAGCCCACTGAAGCCATTAATCCGGCCCAAGTGGGACCACAAGGCTGCCCCGCCCAAATCACCCCGCCCACCCTCCAGCCCCCACCCACCAGCTGAGCGCAGGCCTTACCTTTGTAAGCCCCCCAGACTGAAGCTGCAAAGTAAGACCAAAGCTTTTGGCCGGCACAGTATTTCTGGGGACTGGGGAAGCCAAAAATGGGATGCACAGAGGCCCCAGGAGGAGGAAATGGCGCCCTCTGCCTCACCTTCTTAGCTCGGGCTGAGTGGAACGCAGAGCCATGTCACCTGGCACGCGCGGCCTTGCCCGTTGCTCTTCTGGGTTTCTGGTGTGCATGTGTGTGCAACAATCAGCTGGCCTCTGTGTGTACAATAGTGCCAGGAACTGGAAGAGCTTTCTGCGAGTGCATGCGCACCAGTCATGTGGGTGCGTGCCAGAAACCGGAAGAGGAGCTGCCTGGTGCACGTGTACACACTGGAGAGAGAGTGAGGGTGTGAAGTAAATCCTGCCTTAGCACTTGATCACCAGCAGCCCTGCTGTCTTTTACCATCCTCTTGTTCCCTCCTCCTGACCTCTCCTGGTGGTCTCCCATCCTATCACTGAGGATGCTTTGGTTACAAAGCTAGGTCTCGTAAGGAGAGGGAGTGGGCCTCCCTCTGACCCACATACTTTGCCCTCCTGCACACACTATGGGCAACCAAGGAGAATGAGCACAGCTGCAGTGGGAGTACGCCCACCATGGCCTCCGAAGTCAGCCACAATGGGGCCCTCATTGAAATTGAGTTTGACACCCCTGGACTAACAGATGACCTGGGTGCTGCATGCGTTGCTCTCAAACTTACAAAGTATGAGTCAAGGTTAGAAAAATTATCAGCGTGCATTCAACAGCAAAAGTCACATTAATCAAAAGCCTGCCAAAGGCAAACGTTTACCTTTCAATAGAAAGGTATTTGTATCATTGAAAGCGCTGCAATTGTGGGTTAGGGTTAGCTCGGGCTAAGTAGCATATAGAGCCATGTTGCCTGGCACACGTAGCCTTGCCCGTTGCTCTTCCGGGTTCCTTATGTGCATGTGTGCATGACGATCAGCTTGTCTTTGTGCACATGGCAGTGCCAGAAACTGGAATAGCTGGTCTTCTGGTTTGCATGTGCTCATGCATGCCAGCCAGCTGATTGTCGTGTGCGTGCCAGCAACCAGAAGAGGAGCTGCCTGGTGCACATATATGCACTGACATGCACACTGGGCAACTCCTCTTCCAGATTGCATCCCTGACAAGATCACTCAGTGCCGAAAAGGTTCACCATCAATGCACTATTCCAAGGGTGGTTTTACCAAGGCATTAGAAAGCGGTACCAATACTTCACGTTATTTTGATGCTCTCCTTCTTTTCATGCAGCCTAGGATTGCAATGGCTTTTTTTGGCTGCTGCCACACTTTGCTGGCTCACATTTGAGAGATTGTCCACTAAGAATCCAAGATCCCTCTCACATTTACTGTTATTGAGCGAGGTTTCACCTAACCTGTACCTGTACATTTGGTTTTTCTAGCCTCAGTGTAAGACTTTACTTTTCTCTGCACTGAATTTCATTTTGTTAGATAGGCCCAGGGTTCAAGTCCACCTAGATCCATCTGGATCTTCAGCCTATCTTCTGGGCTGTTGGCTCTTCCTGCCAGTTTAGTGTCATCTGTAAATGTTATGAGTTCCCCATCTATCCCTCATCCAAATCCTTCATGAAGATATTATTTATTTATTTATTTATTTACTGCACTTCTATACCACCCCCTCTCCCAAAAGGGACTCGGGGCGGTGTACAGTCCATATAAAGACTACATCACAATATAATAAATAGGTAAAAGTTAGAT
Source organism: Natrix helvetica (assembly GCF_964273705.1). Classification (NCBI taxonomy): domain Eukaryota; kingdom Metazoa; phylum Chordata; class Lepidosauria; order Squamata; family Natricidae; genus Natrix; species Natrix helvetica. The sequence goes on from NC_138551.1 coordinate 130,923,017, forward strand.
ATGGAGGAGGTTAAAAAGAGAGTTAAAAGAACTGTACAACTAAACAGTATATATAAATATAATTTTAAAACCCCTAAAAATATCACACAAATTAAATTAAAAACAATTCCCTAAAATAACCAGTTAATAATATGTCTACCAGGAGGTAACAGTTGTAATTATGCCAGGCCTGCTAATCGGAACAGGTGAGTCTTCAATTTTTGTCGGAAGGAGCGGAGGTCAGAAGTGGTTCTAATGTCGGGGGGGGGAGGTCATTCCAGAGGGTTGGGCCCATCACAGATAAGGCCCTACTCCTTGGCGTCGCCCACTGGCATTGCCTAGTGGACGGCACCAGGAGAAGCCCCTCCCTGTGAGAGCGAATTGGCCGCAGGGATGTATGTGGGAGGATGCGATCCCGCAAGTAACTAGGTCCTGTGCCATGGAGCGCTTTAAAGATGGTAATCAAAACCTTGAAACGCACCCAAAAAACCACAGGCAGCCAGTGCAGCTCGCGCAGCAGAGGTGTTACGTGGGAGTACCTAGTACTCCCGATCACAGCCCGCGCGGCTGCATTCTGGACTAACTGCAGTCCTCGGGTGCGTCCCAAGGGAAGCCCCATGTAGAGAGCATTGCAGTAGTCCAGGCGGGACGTCACCAGTGCATGAGTGACTGTGCGCAGGGCATCCCGGTCCAGTAGGGGGCGCAATTGGCGCACCAGGCGAACCTGGTGGAACGCCCCCCTTGCCACGGCTGCCACATGGTCATCCATTGACAGCCGGGCATCAAGGAGGACGCCCAAATTGCACGCCCATTCCACAGGGGGCAATTGTTCACCCCCTATGGCCAGCGATGAAATCAGCTGGCTGAACCGAGGTGCTGGTAGCCACAGCCACTCAGTCTTGGAGGGGTTGAGCTTGAGTCTGTTGTCCCCCATCCAGACCCCGACGGCGTCCAAACACCGGGACATCACTTCGACAGCCTCGTTGGGGTGGTTTGGGGTTGAAATGTACAGCTGGGTATCATCAGCGTACAGATGATACTCAACCCCAAAACCACGGATGATCTCACCCAATGGCTTCACATATGCGTTGAACAGGAGAGGCGAGAGGACCGACCCCTGTGGCACCCCACACGTCAGTGGCCTCAGGGTCGACCTCTGCCCCCCTGTCAACACACATTGCGTCCGGTCGGAGAGGTAGGAGCCGAACCACCGCAAAACGGTACCTCCGACTCCCATCCCCTCCAGCCGGCGCAATAGGATACCATGGTCGATGGTATCAAAAGCTGCTGAGAGATCTAATAGGACCAGGATAGAGGAACAACCTCTATCTCTGGCCCTCCAGAGATCATCAACCAACGCGACCAAGGCTGTCTCCGTGCTGTGCCTGGGTCGGAAGCCGGACTGGCGTGGGTCTAGATATTCGGATTCGTCAAGGTGTCGTGGAAATTGCTGCGCCACCACATTCTCAACAACCTTCGCTAGAAAGGGAAGGTTGGAGACTGGACGATAATTGGCTAGCTCCATGGGGTCGAGTGAAGGCCTCTTAAGTAAGGGCCTCACCACCGCCTCCTTCAAGGCAGTTGGTAAGGATCCCTCACCCAATGAGGTGTTCACCAGGCCCAGAAGCCAGCCTCGAGTCACCTCCCAAGTTGCCAGTACCAGCCAGGAGGGACACGGGTCCATTAAACATGTGGTGGGTCGCAGCCGTCCACGCAATCTGTCCAAATCCTCGGGGGCAACAGAATCAAACTCCTCCCAGAATGGTCTCACAAGACTCACTGTTGACGGCCCGTCTGGTCCACTGAGGGGGACCCATCCGCTCCGGATCTGAGCGACTTTGTCCTGCAGATATTCCCCAAACTCCTCTGCTCTGCCCTGCAAGGGCGCCCCCCGCGTCCTCTGCGATAAGAGGGAGCGGGTCACCCTAAACAGGGTGGCAGGGCGGTTATCGGCGGACGCAATAAGAGCGGCACAGTGCCTACATTTGGCCGCTCTCAATGCCACAAGGTAGGTCCGTAAATAGGCTCTTACCTGTGTTCGATCAGATTCGGAGCGTGAGGACCTCCACCTGCTCTCTAGACGTCTCCTATGGCACTTCATCACCCTCAACTCCTCAGTATACCAAGGAGCTCGGGTGGGTCGCTGCCGCAAGAGAGGTCGCAAAGGCGCAACCCGGTCTAAGGCCCCAGCCGCCGCCCTATTCCAGGCGGCCACTAGATCCTCCGACCGAGCGCGGGTCAGGGCTACAGGTAGTGGCCCAAGCTCCGTCTGGAACCTATCCGGCTCCATCAGGTGCTTGGGGCGGTACCAGCTTGGACAGTCTGGTCCCGCCTCCTCACGGTGGGGGGTAGCGCCAGGGAAGTCCAGCCGGAGACATGAGTGATCTGACCATGACAGGGGAGTAACAACTAAATCCCCTATTCCCAGATCACTCGTCCACTGCCCAGATACAAAAACAAGGTCCAGTGTGTGGCCACCTTCGTGTGTGGGGCCCTGAATTAATTGGGTCAGGTCCATGGCTGTCATGGAAGCCATGAACTCCCGCGCCACCTCAGATGCTGCACCCGTTGACGGCAGGTTGAAATCCCCCATGACCAAAAGCTTGGGGATCTCAACCGCCGTCTCCGAGATCAGCTCGAGGAGCTTGGGCAGGGCCGCTGATGTATAGCGAGGAGCCAAGTATACAATCAGCAGACCCCACTGCCTCCCTGGGCCCCATTTCACACCAAGGGACTCACACCCGGGTATCTGAGGAACAGTGAACTCCCGCGGCTCTAGACCTTCCCGTATAACTACCGCCACCCCACCACCCTTACCCAGGGCCCGAGGCTGATGGAATGCACGGAAACCCGGTGGGCACATTTCCACAAGGGGTAAACCACCCTCGTGCCCCAACCAGGTCTCCGTTATCCCTGCAAGTTCCAGCTCTCCAGTATTGAAGAGTACTGGGCCTAAAATGGAACATTGGGGTCCCCCACTGCTTGTTTCCCTCCGTGCAGATGTAGTTCCATTGAGGACCACAGGCTGAGTCCATCTGGCGCTGATGCTGTCTATCCCACATATTTTAGCTTACCAAGAAGTAGATGGTGGTTACTTTGTCAAAGCCTTTTTAAATCCAAGTATACTACATGCACTGCATTTCTCTTGTCCGGTAATTTAGTAACTTTTGTCAAGAAATGAAATAACATTTATTTATTATCTGTTTTTGGATCCTTCATAAGTCCTGGTAAGTCATTCCTATCTACACTGAATAACAAGGGTTCAAATATGCATCTTTCCCCTCCCCCTTGGTAAGCATAGATCCTTCTTCTCATGGCTCCAATGAGCCCAAACCGCTCTCTCAAACAAGGGCTTGGATCAGGGCAACAGTCTGAGCTCCATTTTGAGGGCAATCCATTGTCTCCTTGTTTCTCTGTTTATTGAGTCAAATGCTGCACTAACATCTAGAAAGCATGCAAACCTTGTTTTTCCTCACTAACATAGATTAGATATTTCAAGACAAATTTGTTGCCAATATTAGATAATTAACTTATGCATTATTTCTTATAAAATCTATATAGCATTCGTCAGAGTTTGGCAGTGTGACTAGTAGTATGTGATAAACCCAGGAACAATAACACAGCACACAGGGCCTTAAGACAATTAACAGTGGTTTATCTACAAACTATATACAGACATATACAAGCAGGAGATAAATTCCCTTTCCATTCACTACAGACACAAGGAGAGAACTGAATACAGGCTGAGAGAGAGAAACACCCTCTAATGACCATCTATATATAGATTCCTCTTAAAACAGTAAATGACTTGTGTGGACCCCACCAGAGTCTTAAAGAGGCAATACCACAGCTGCAATGAATCAGCCTCATTGCATCAGCCACATTGCATTAACTTACTGATTACAGCTTACAACTTTACATCAGCTGGTAGCTATTAAATCCTCAGTAACCTGACACATTTAACTCTACCTAAAACCTTCTGGTTCTTCTGCAAGGAATGCATTTTTCTCAAGTTTAACTAAGAGGATCATGGAATAAATTTTAGCCACAATATCTGCTATTCCATTTGGCCTATAATTACTAGACTCGTTTTTATTCCACATTTTAGATAGATAAAATGCTACTATTGCCAACTTCAATCAGACTGGATAGGAAAGGCATTATTTATATGTGAAAATGAAGATGCCAATAGAGACCCCAACAATCAGGGATAGTTTTTGATCAGTCAAATAGTTGGTAGAATGTCTTCTCCAGGGAATGTATTACTTGCACTTCAGGCCTTTTATGATTAATCTCAACATGAACATAATGGGGTAAAATATTGACATTTTTTCTAATATGGAGAAAATCAGCTCTTGAATTCCATGGAGAAGACATGATTGCATCTATTGCTCACCCACCATCCCTCACCACACCCTTTACAAGATGGAGAAACACACTCACAAACCTGTGGGACTTTGTAGGTGCCTCCTAATGTTGACGCCTGAATGGAGATCTCCCTGTTAGCTCCATCAAAGAGAACGAGAAGGTTGTCCTTCCTTCCACAGCTGTAGTTGGGGACATTGGCTTCTCCAGTGGAGAGAATGTCCAGCAAGGCATCTGAAGTGCGGAAAGTGCTCAAATAGTTGTCATGGATGTTGTAGCCCAGTGTGAGATTGTGCAGGAGCTGGGAATTCTTGTTGACCACTTGAATGTTGAAAATATATAGTAGGCCAAATGCAAAACCATAAACATCCCTATTGTAAAAAAAAAGTTATTATAATCAACAGCAACAAAAAATACTTTAATATATATATATATAATCCTCCAGAAGCCTACTGAGCTGTAAGCCAACATTGATCCAAAACCAATGATCAGTTATACAAATATGGAATTTGGCTGAGGTATGGCAACTACAACTGGTTCCACTACTACTTTAAATAAAATTCATTATTCAAGTGATAAAATAAGGATTGAACTGAGAGAGGAAAATAATCTGCAGCCCTTTCAGCTTTTCTTCAGACCCATTTTTGGATTTGAGTCTCTTTCACAAAATCAGACAAAAGAGAGAAGCCATGGAAATCAAAACCATTCAGGAAATTAAACATAACCCCCAATATAGGAATAAATGAAAAATTAAAAACAGAAAAGAAGGAGAGTGTTAGAATGAATGGAGTGCAATTCCATCACCCTGAATGACTTACGGATCATGGAAAATCAATTGAACAGAAGGAGCTACGTTGAAAAGCAACTTTATATACAATCTTTCCTTTCCACTGATGACTAAACTGATGAGATGATCTCCTGGCCTATAAAAGCTCCATGGATTGTTTCTATCCTGGTTCTCTGAACTCAGCGGGCATTTCATTCTCAGTTTCCCAGAGATTGAATTGGACACCAGCAGCATCAGAAGCTGAAGCAGGAGGTCCATAATTCATGGCATGAATCAATGAATCCTTTCTTTTTCTAAAGAATAATTTGAAGAATTCAAAGGACTCTCACAAGGTGGAATATGATCCAGTGTCTTTCCTGATTGAAACACAGAGAAACACTCAGCTTCATCTGGAAAGGAGAGAGACATACATTCAAGAGCACAGACCCTGCCTGTCCCCAAACTCCATATTTCTCTGCCCAAAGTCTCCCCTGGAGGATTCGGCCAAAGAGCAGAGCTGAAACTTTTATCATAATTCTCCCTCTCAGGAGGGATCCCTGGATAATTCAACCAGTTCTTGGACTCAAAGGTTGTTGGGAAATTCTCTGGAGGGAAATGAAAGGGAAATAATCCCCATGTGATTCATAATAACAGGGGCAGAGATGGAATTAAACTGGTCACCAAAAAATTGAGAGGTTTGGTGTCTCTATGTTTGAAACTGGCCCCAGAGGGAATACACAGCATTTGTGGTGAAGAAATAAATAAATCTGAGATTTGTTTGCATAAAGATAAAACTCCGGGGGCCAGTTAATGCCAGAGTATGTCACAGATCTGAAGTAGCTGCCAGCTGAGTTGGAATCAAAATTTACTTTGTTTTGAAAGTTAATGCTCAATAGTATCACACAAAAAGGCTGATGCAATAGTGTGGCCAGTTTCTAAGAACAAAATCAACGTTATTGAAAAAGTAGTTACCAGAACTTTGCAGAGTTAAAAAAAATCACATCCAAACATAAACAGGGAGAGGGAGATGTTAGAGAAAGCCAAGTGAAAAGAGATGGAGAAATCGAGGCTGCCTCTCACCCCATTGAAGGGAGGGAGGGAGGGGAGCTCAGGACCCTCATGTTGCAGATGGAAAGCTGATCTGCAAAATTCAACTTCCATCTTCAGAGACCTGGGAATGCAGAAGCTCATATCCCATGTTCCCCTGCCACCCTTTCCAATGCATAGGCCAGGCAAGGGGGCTCTTGCAGGGATGCCAGACAGGACTCTGCCCGGCTGAGTGGGGAGCCCCTCTTAGGAGGAGGAAACTGGGGAACCTTGTGTTGGGGAAAGGAAGCAAATTGCAAAATCCCCCTCCAGGTTCCATCTTCTGAGTCCTGGGAAGGTGGGAGAACATATCCCATGTTGCATTGCCATCCCTTTCCATGCATGGGGCACTCAGGGGAAAGCAAAGCCCAGACCCACGGAGAAAGTCCAGGATGGCCAGGAAGGAGGAGGGGATCTGGGGCATTCCTGAGAAGAGACTAACCTGGTTTATGGGTCCCAGGGTTGAATCTTAGGGGGATGCAGCCCCCAGGGTTTCTCCAGGTTCTCTTGGGCTCCGGGTCTTTCCAGGAGAAGCCATGCAGGGCTGGGTCTTCCAAGGGGGATCCAGTGTTGTCCTGGAGGAAAAGGCGGCCAGCCTCACCCTGGAGGGGACCCTCCGTGACTCTGAGAAGGATGGGGATCCCCATGGCCCCTCCAGAGTCCCCAGTTGAAGAGACCCTCTTCATTGCAGCCTTTTCTGGGGAAGGAGCTTAAGCCCCCCTCCTTCTGCAATTCTGGGAGGTTTTGCCTCTTCCTCATCCTCCCAAAAACTTTGGATTTTGCTCTTTATCCCCCCCCCCCTGCACACACACACACTTTGGCTTGGCTTCTTCAGCCTCTTCTCCATCAGGCTGAGGGCAGGGAAGCTCCCAGGCAACCGTGTTCCCCCCCCCTCATGTGATTGACTACAGGGTTGTCATGGCAAAGGGGGTGGGCCAGGAATAGAGGCAGCCACTAAAGAGAGAAGCGGGGGGGGGGGCAGATTTTTGTCTTCCCTGAGAACTGGAGGATTTGAATGTGAAATCTGCTTTCTTTTAGGAAACCCTTTATATTATTATGGAAAAGTAAAAAGTTGAGGTTCGATTTTAGTGCTTTATTTTACTGCAACAGAGGAAGTCAGAAGTCAACACTTTTTTTTCTCTTCTCCCTCCTCCCTCATTTCTCCTTCCCCTTCTTCCCTCCCCCCAGTTTCTTCCCATTTGCTTTTTGTATTTTATTCTGTAATTAATAAAATGTTTTAAAGAGAGAAAAAAAGAACTGGAGGATTTGAATGCAAAATCTGATTTCTTCAGTTCAGATACAGCCCGGAATCAGAAGGAGGGAAGGGTCAGAGGAAATGAAGGAATATTTTAAAATATATTTTGAAAAACAAAGGAACTTAGACTTTGACAGATAAAATATCAAAAGTGAACACCAAAACAAAAGAGAGAGAGAGAAATTATCAAATTGTGTAGAAAAAAGTTGTTTAGCTCTCTAGAGTGTGATCCATGAGATATATAGCAATTAAAAGCAAAGAATGGTAAAAGTCAGCCTTAAGCAAATCTATTGGAGATGCCGAGCAGAAAGATCGGAAGATGAAGGGAAATTGGACATTAAAGAAAATAGTGTCGCCAAGCAGCTTCTGGAAAATAACTAAAATAGTTATAGTGTTAATGTTACTTTTTGCCTGGTTGAAAGGATTTAGAATTTAGAATTTCTCTTTATTTTAATTTTAAAAATGTGTAAGCTTTCCTATTTGTAAAATAAAAATCTCACCCCAGCCATTGAAGGGAGAGACAAAAATCCCAAATCAAATTCAAGTTTCTAGTGCTTTGTGAGTATGGAGTTTGGGTCAATTTGGTCTTTGGTGTTTCAAATATATATATCATATTTATATGACCCTTCCTGATGCCCCTTAAAGGCCCCATTGAGGAGCTTCTGTGAGGCCACAGTCTGTGCCTGAGAGTCCATTGTGGCTGGGAAGCTTGAAGAGGGTTTGTGGTCCCTTCCATCCCAATTCTCAGCCACTCTGGCCCTGCTGTGAGCTCAGCTGAGCGATGGCCGGAGATGTCCAGGAACTGAGGGGGAATTGGGCTTTGTGGCGTGAGTGTCATCCTCTGTGTGGAAGAACGGAGAGTCACCCAGAGACTCTGTCCAAACTTCCTTTTTCGTATTGTCTGAAGGGAGGAATTCAGCTCATCCTAGCAGGGAGGAGAGTGGATGATGGACTCTGCTTGGGGAAGGAAATTGGGACCCAAATAATTTTCTGTGTGATGTTCAGAACCATCATAGGAACCTTAATAATAAAGGTTCCTATGATGGTTCTGAACATCACACAGAAAATTATTTGGGTCCCAATTCTTCTCTCACTTTCATAGATGATTAAACAAAAATTGATCTTTTTTTTAAAAAAGTATTATACTTCTTATCTTCTCTCACTGGAGGTCCTGCACAAGGCTCCTGGTATCACTTGTTCTCCAAATAAAGTATTTCTTGAAAGGTAAAAGGAGAGAATAGTAAAGGAGTATGTTTTTTTTCTCAGATACAGAAAAATGTACCAAGTGTCCAGATGATGAGTATCCAAATGAGGCCAGAGTCCAATGTATCCCCAAAGTTATAACCTTCCTATCATAAGAGAAACATCTGGGCATCATCCTGGTCTCTTTTGCCCTACTCTTGTTCTTAATCACAGACCTTGTTTTAATCATCTTCATAAAATACCGAGAAACTCCCCTTGTCAAAGCCAACAACCGGGACCTCTCCTACATCCTCCTGGTCTCCCTCCTGCTTTGCTTCTTGTCTTCTTCTCTCTTCATTGGTCAACCAAGGAAAGCCACCTGCCTTCTCCGACAAACGGTTTTCAGCATCATCTTCTCAGTTCCATTTCTTCTCTTTTGGCAAAACCATCACGGTGGTGCTGGCTTTCCTGGCCACAAAACCAGGAAATCGGATGAAGAGATGGTTGGGGAAGAACTTGGCCATCCTCTCTTCTTCTGCTGTCCAACTTGTTATCTGCTCCATCTGGCTGGGAGTTTCTCCCCCATTTCCTGATTCTGACCTCCACCCCCAGCCTGGAGAGATCATTCTGCAATGCAACGAAGGGGCCGTTGTCATGTTCTATGTCACCCTCAGCTGCATGGGCTTCTTGGCTGCCATTTAATTCATGGTGGCTTTCCTGGCCAGGAATCTGCCTGGGGCCTTCAACAAAGCCAAGCTGATCACCTTCAGCAGGCTGGTCTTCTGCAGCGTCTGGGTGACTTTTGTGCCCACCTACCTGAGCACCAAAGGGAAATACATGGTGGCTGTTCAGGTCTTCTCCATCCTGGCCTCCAGTGCTGGGCTGCATCTTCATCCCCAAGGGCTACATTATCCTTCTGAGGTCAGCTTTGAACACAAAGGAGCAGCTTACAGCCTGAACAAATATAAAAACATGAGATATAAGAGCATACTGATATTGGAAGAATTGTTAAAGTTTCTTTTATTTGAGAAAATATTTTCTTTCCACTTTGGTAGTATGCAGGAATTAAAGAAAAATATATGTGTATGTTTCTTGTACTTCCATTTCATCTCAATAAATCTTCCTGGAGAGAACTGAGTAGGTCAATGAACCTGACACTGTATAAAAAAATCATTTCAGCCATTGTTCCTACTGACAAAGGGCTAAAAGGGTAGATATATATGTGAGAGAAAGAAGGAAAAGGGTTAAGATGGAAGCCGTGGGAATCAACTTCAAGCATGTTAATCTCCATGAGAACCATTGGAATGACAGAATGAGCTGGAATGCCATGTTTGACTTTCTCTCAGCAGGGAAGCAAATCTTCATTTGCTGATTTCCTGATAAAAACCCTCTTTGCAGAAAATGTCGACTACAAATGTTGTCTAGGGTTTCACTTTGGAGTTCTTTTTATTTATTTGTCTACCTCTAAGAACTTCCCACTCTATTTTTTTTTGTCTTTCTTCATCCAGAGAATTAAAATAGCAACAACATCCAAGGATATTCAGACCCTTTAATTGTCCACTCTACAATTTCTACCTAAAGCGTTTTCTCTGCTCCTCTTCCAAGCTTGTCTTGTCTGTGAAGGGCTGGAGAAGATGCCCAGAGAAAGGGGACCTTGAGACTCACCCCAGGAGGAGATTGAAGGGATCCTGTCTAAAGGCAGCCGCATCATTGACCAGGTCACAAACCTTCAATGCTGCATAATATCCATCCAGGTCCAAGAAGGGGGAGAATAGGGGAGGGGGAGTTCTAGGTTTCTAGGAAGAGGCACCCATGGAAGCTGCTCTGCACTCCAACCACAGAGATTGCTGATCAATTGGAAATCAATGTTTAGGTCTCAGAATGGCTCCTAATTGGGAATAGAATCCCTTTGCAAATTTCATTTTAAGAAGATAAGAAAAGCTCTGATGGATCAGACTAAGATTAGTCTGAGATTCCCAGTGACCACACAAATACAAGCAGAAGAATGCAGAGACTTATGGCTTTGCCCCACATGGAACACAATTTCCCACAATTTCACTTTCCTCCATCCCACCACACAGTATTGGACAATTGGCCATCTCAACACTCCAGGAATCCCCAACTCTGGTATCCCACATTAGTAGTTTCTATCCTTGGGCTGTCAGACTTTTAAATACAACCACAATCACTCCGCTAGTTTTTTTTCTTTTTCTTTCTTTTTTCTTTTCTGCTATAATTTTGCACCAGTGAGGTTAAAACCAATTCCGTTGTATTTAAGTACAATGACAATAAAGATTATATTTTATACTTTATAATCTGAGAAAATGTTTCCTAGTTGCACAATTCCAATAAGCACTAAGGCGGGACTGGAACTCAAGAGTCTCCTGTGGTCCAAAGTCCCCCTGGAAGATTTCATACCTAAGGAAGGACTAGAACTCAGAGCTTCCTCGCGCCCAGGTCGGGCAACGCCACCCCCAGGCAGGCGGTCTGCCTGAGCCCCCTCCCCTCCCACCGCCGGTCCCCACAGAAGCCGCCTGGGGCCGGCCGGGAGCCTCGCCAGGGAGCCAGTCGAAGAGGTGCGGAGGGTCGGGCAAGCGCCTGGATGGGCTTCCTCCCAGCCGGGCTACGGAGATGATGGTCGGGGAGTCCCTGTCCTTCTTCCCCCCCCCCCCTCGGGCCTCGTTGGGGCTCCGCTCCAGACGCAGCGGGGTGCCCCGCCGATGAGAGCGCTCGGAGGACCCGCGGGGGATGAGAGTGGCCCCCGGAGGCTCGGAGCCCCCGCGGGACCTCGAGGCAGCAACGGGGGCAACCTCTGTCTCCCCCCTCCCCTCAGCCTCCACAAGGCAGACAAGTGGGCGAGGTGGGTGGCGGGGAACTCGGTCTTAGGAGGGGATCCAGCGCTGCTGGCCTCGGGGCAGGTTCTAGCCGTTGGGCGTGGAAGGGAGGAAGGGCGCCCGGCTCCAAGCAGGAAGCAGGCGAGGCTAGGAGCAGCTGCAGCTGCAAAATTGGAGGCTATTGGAAGAGGGAGAGGGAGGGAAGTGACTCTCCTATTGGGGAGGGGGTGAAGGTATGAGCAACCCCTCCCTCTTTCTTGGCTGGGTCCAGGTAAGGTTGGAAGAGTCGCGGCATCGCCTGGAGCTTTTCTTCAGCTGCACATTTGGGGGTCTCTCAATTCTCCCCCTTCCCCCCATGATCTGAAAGGATCTCCCCCCCCCCCACAACCACTTTCCCGGTCTTGGTCCGACCAGGCACTCCGAGGGCCGTGGTTCTTCTGCTGGCAGCTGCCTGCTGAGAAGCCGCTGGAGGGGCAGCTGAGGGGCACTGCCCCCCCCAAGGAGAGAAAAGCCCCCTTTCTGCCTCTGCTTTTCCCAGCGGCAATTGTGCTGAGGACCCCTCTTCCCTTGGGCCTCAGTCCGATCTTCTGTTTCTTGTGAAGCTGCAGGTGGGGGCAGTGATTGAAGCAGCCTCCCTCAATTCTAGGCAGCCACACCTGAAAGGAGAGGTTCCGTCTGACTTGGGGGAGAGATGAAAAGGACAGGAGACCTGATCCAGGTGGGCAAAACTTCCCTTTTCTTCGGATTGAGGTGGAGCCGGTTCCTCCCCCTCCAGACCTTCTCAGCCTCCGGGCACCGCGGAGGCTCCTGGCTGGCCCTGACTGACCGACCAGGGTCCTTTGAGGGTTCTTTTTAACACCAGCAACAGATGAAACCTTTGGGTGTGGATGTCAAAAAGTAACAGGAAGACCCCAACGGTGGAGACTCCCCACACAGCCCTCCATTCCCAGGCCAGGTCACTCAGGCGAGGCCATTCAGTCGACCACCCTGTGTCCAGAGGCTGGGAGGGTCCGGATGGAGGGGAAGCAGCTCCCCATCGCTTTCAACGCGAGGGAGAGGGCAGGGCCGAGAGACTTGCAGGACACCCCCCCCCCTCTCTCTGAGGGTCCCTGTCCATCACACCCAGCGGGGTGGGCGGGGGCTGCCTCCAGGCGTCTCCTGCCAATATTGTCCTGAAATCAAGTCGCCTCCCCTTTTCTACAGAAGTCCCACCTCTCCCCCCATTATTATTCCCATATGCGGTTCAGTACCCCCCCCCCCATTCTTTTGAGGTCTCTGCCCTTCTCAGTGATGTTTGTGGTCTGGGTGAGATTATTAAAACAAATCGTGTTTTTCCTGGAGGCGAAGCGTGGAAGTTGAGGAAATGGGGGGGGGGAATTAATGGGCGGTAGAGCGTGGCGTGTCCCCCGGGGTGGGAGGTCGAAGGGGTGAAGACAGACGAAGGTTCGAGCGGCCAGGGGGTTTGCAGCGCGAGGCTCCCGGGGATTTGGGGTTGGTGGTTGAATGAGACTGGCTGGGTGGGTTTTGCTTTGCTAAGAAAGAGCTGCCTAATAAGCGGCGTCACAAGCAGCTGATCGGACAGGAAAACTCAGTGGGAGGAAAAGATGCGGGAGGGAGGGAGAAAGGGAGAGGGAGGGAGGGGGAGACCCAGCTGTGTGAGTCCCTTCTGAAGAGGCGATCTGATTGGTTTGCTCTCTGAAGTTGTGAGTGGCTCAGGCTGATTCGTTCAAAATAATCCAAAGGGAAGGAAAAGTGAAGAGATTTATTTCAGTTCCCATTCCTCTTCTCCTTCTCCTTCTCCTTTCTGTTTCCCTTTTTCCCTTTCTCTTCTTCCAATTCCCCTTCTGCTTCCTTCTCCCTTTTTCTTCCTGTTTGCTTCCATTTCACTCTCTACTCCCCTTTCTCTTCCCATTCCTTCCCCCTTTCCCTTCTGTCACTGCTATCCCACCAAAGGACTGCGCAGCCCGGAGAAGCTCCGGTTCCATCTCCCTTTGGACTCCAGCCAAGCAGCCGGGTGGAGTTGAAGGGCCAGTAGGGCCGCTCTGGGATTTGGCAGAATTCCCCTTCGTCATGGCGATTCAAACGTCGTCCCAGGAGCCTCATCCTTCCTCCTGTCAAACTTCTCCTACTGGCCGTTCCTCCGGATCCCTTTCTCTCCCACTGTGGCTGGGATCTCCCTCTTCCCGGGGCTGGTCGAGGCTCCCGGGGATTTTGGGTTGGTGGTTGAAGTAGCTTGGCGGGCCGGCTGGGTTTTGCTCTGCTGTGTAAGAGGACGTCACAAATGGGCTCCAGGCACTTTGTGGTAGCTGATGGGGGAGGTAAACTCCGTGGAAGGAAAAGACGGGCGAGAAGGGAAGGGAGAAAGAGAAGCAAGGAGAGATGGAGGAGAAGGAGGGAGAAAGAGACTGTATGGGGTCCCTTCTGAAGAGGACGTTGTGAGTGTGTCAGGGTGGTTCTTCTTCAGTTATTTGTAGTTACAAAATAATCCAAAGGGAAGGAAAGGTGAAGGGATTTATTTCCGTTCTCATTCCTCTTCTCCTTTCCCTTTTCTCTTCTTCTTCCAGTTTCCCTTCCCCTTTCCATTCATCTGTCACAGAGTTCATGCAAATTCCTCAATCTTTAGGATAACTTCGATTATCTTGTTGGACAGGAGACCACACAGAAATGACACCTTCACTTTCTTTCTTTATTTATATGAACATCCATCAAAATTTCAGACAGTTATAAAACATGTATCAGGGATAAAAAAAAGGAGCAGCAAGATGCCCCCCAGGCCCCCCCCCCAGGACCATTTCTTACATTACTGTTACTCCAGGGCTCCCATTCATACAACACACACACCACTAGGAGCCCTGTGCTGTGAGGCTCCAACTCACCCGTGTCTCTTTGGGCCCAGAGCAGGAGATTTGCCAGCTGCCACGGAGGCTCCCCACAAAGGTCTCTGTAGCCCTTGAGACCTACCGGTCCCTCTGGGGAGGGGAGGGCAGCGCTCTGGCTAGGAGGGGGAGGGGAGGGGGCTGGGGAGGGGCAAGTGAGAGCTTCTCTTAGTGGGTGAGTTTTGGATCTGTGGGGCAGAGCGAAGCCTTCTTTCCGTCTGTTGGGCCCTTTGGGGGAAAGAGGTTTTTTCCAGCTCTGGGCCAAAAAGACTTTGGAATCCGATCTTCCCTCCAATTCTGGACCAGACAGACTCTCTCCTCCCCAGCTGCCCCGTCTGCCTCCAACCTCCCACCTCACAAAATAGGAAACCTCAAGGGAAATTAAAGGAAGAGAGATGCTTTCAGGAAAGGAGTGGGTGAGAGGACCCAGGATAGAGAAGAGAGCAGAGGTGGGATTCAGCAGGTTCTGACCAGTTCTGGAGAACTGGTAGCGGAAATTTTGAGCCGTTCAGAGAACTGGTAAATATCACCTCTGGCTGCCCCCACCCTCATCTGTTCTCTGCCTTCCGGAGTCCCAGCTGATCGGAGTCTTTTGTTGCCCTGCAGAGGAGAATGGCGCTGGAAAGCAGGTTGGTGGGGTGGGGAGGGAATGGGGGTTTTGCAGTACCCTCCCCCTGCCACGCCCACCAGGCCTCACCCACAGAACCGGTAGTTAAAAGTTTTGAATCTCACCACTGGAAGAGAGGGAGGGGGCGAGGGTGGATTGAGAGGGAGCGAGTGATCCACTTGATCCCTTTAACCTTGGAGAGAGAGATTCAACGGTCATCTCTAGTGCCTGCAACAAACTCCTGCAGCCTTCAGAGTTCTTGGATAGGAAGCCAGTTAAGCTTCCCTCCCCTTGGTTTTCTCCTTTTCCCTTCCCTCCTTCCCTCCCTCCCCTCCCCATTGAACCCCCTCCCCCATGTCATTTAGCACTTTGAGACCCTTCTGTGTGCTCAGTTCTTCTGGGAGCCTTCCTTATGGCTTTCACACGCACCCCTCATGTTTTCCTTTTATTCAACAAGCATTGCTTTCCTCAGGATCCCCCTCTTCCCTTGTGACCCCCCCCATATTGAGAGGTCCACCAGTTGCTGAGGGGTCTAGGAGGGGGCGCCCCCAGCATCTCCCCACAGCTGGATCCAAGAGGATGATAGAAAAGATCAGGAAGCCTTTCCTGGGATGATTGTGGGCTGGGGTACGTAGGTTCCCCCAACAGGGTTCCCTCTGAGGGTCTGCGGGGCTTTTGAGGGGAAGGCAACACATGGGGAGCCCCCTCCTCAGGGAAGGCTCTGAGGAGGATCCTGGTAAGGAAAACACCTCTGAAAGGGTCACCCAGCAGGTCAGAGGTCGCCTGCTGGACATTGGAAACTCAATTGACCCACAAGAGAGACCCCCGTCCCTCCTTCCTTGCCCAGAATGGCTTCTCCTCCCCCTTTGGCCCTTTTATGGGGGAGGCAGAGAGGACGGAGGCCCCTTGGAGAGGAAGCCTGAGATGGCCTCACCCAGCCCCTGTTTTCTAACAAGGCCATCAACTCCTTCATGGAAATGAGGTTTGGACAGAGACTGGCACTCTGCTTTGCAGCCCCCCAAGTCTTGGTTACCTGTTTTGCTTTCCGTAATTGGTTTTTCCATCCAAATTGGGTGGCAGAGACCTTGGTGGATGCCTGTCAAACTCTAGTTGCCAATCTGCATCTTACAGGCAGAGGAATTGTGGGATGAATGTAGGAAACACTAAGGAGACCTCAGCTATTCCTTGACCTCTCTTCTGACCAAACTTTGGGGGAAAGCTGGGAATAGCTGTAAATTCGATTGTTTGGATTTTAATTGACCAATCGCATTTTCCATTATTGTCAGTATTCCTCCGTTCCTTTAAATTACAATTTGCCCTGGCTGTCCAACAATTATCCTAAAGGATCGTTGAGGTTAAAAGAACTGGAAGCCAAATACATTTAGAATATTATATACTGTCCTGGATATTGTCTCTCAAAACCTAAATTCTGATTCCCCCCCAAAAAAATATATTAATGCTATTACTTTGTCTTCTGTCTGACAATTGTCACTATTTGGTGAAGGCATGCAACTTCCTTAGGAGAATGGGACTCCATGAAAAGTCTCCTAAGAGAGAAATCAATTCTTCATGGGCCACATTAAAGGCTATCAAAGTCTTTAATCCATGTCAGTAACTTTGTCCTTTTAAGTGCATTTTTTCAGCGTTGCAGGAAGAATAATCTGGACTTCCTGCAATAACCTCTATAAAGCATCTCTTTACCGATCCCAGAGGGTCATACTTGTGGGTCAGCCAGGAGTTCTGCCTCTTGTGCATTGCATGAAAGAGCCCCAATGTGAAGCTTGTCCTGGAAAGAGGAGCCCAAGGGGTCTCTGGGGGGGGGGGGGGCTCCTCCCACCAAGGAGTCTTCCTGCCTGCTGCATTGGAGGATGGAGGCAGAAAGCAAGTCAGGCTGGGATAAATACTCTCCGTTCTTTTTTTCAAGAATATTTTTTATTATTTTATATTGTATATTTCCATTTTATGTTGAGCAGTGTGTCTCTAGGTGTCCAAGGTGTTAACATACAAACGTACAAACATCATCATCATCATCATCATCATCATCATCATCATCATCATCATTATAATCACATATAATCGCAGCTGATAAGGGAAGAGAGCTTGTGGCTTAGAGGTTATTATAACTGCCTAACATGTAAAATAGCCCAAGTTCAAATCCCAGTAAGGGTATTGCTAGCTGATGAGAGCTGAATAGCTTGAAATAGATCTATACTAGTCTCCCTTCATTTATTTATCAATCATATTATAACGTAGATTATTGTATCAATTATATAACCATCAACAAAAATTTATTCATCTGTTTTTCTTTCTCATGTAAACCACATTTCACCTAATTCCACTCCTCTAACCTCAACATCTGTCTTTTAACCATTTATAGAATAGTTCCCATGTTATGAAATAATCTGAATCTTCTTTTCCTTTGATTCTCAGGGTTAACCTACCCATCTCTGCACATTCCAGAATTTTTAAATTAATATTATTATATCATCTGCAGGGGTTTCTGGGTTTTTTCAGCATTGAGCTTAATCCTCTCCATTCTGGAAGCCTGCAGAGACCTGGATGACTCCTTGCACACAGACTGGGACACCCCAAACCCCCCATGTCCTCAGGACTGTGTAGTAGACAGGAGAGAGGAGGGGTCATAGCCCCCCCCCTCTGTTGAGAGAGGGCTGTTCAGTTTTAAGATAGATGGCCTCTTGGACCCCTCTTTCCAACCAGGGGTCTCCTCTGTCCAGAGGGTGGACTTTGCTCTCTCCGAAGACAGCAACACGGTCCTTTCTCCAGTTCCAAGGAGCCCCCCCCCATTTGCCCTCTGATTCAGGTGAACCTGAGGGGGCAGATAAGCCTCAAGGCCTCTCAGAGAGCTCATGCCTGACCTTCACAAGGCTAACCACCAAACGGCTGCAAAGAGGACGAATCCTTCCATCCCCCACCATTCAGTCAGAACTGAAGAAGCTTCTTGGAGGAGAAGTGAAACGTTTTCAAGGAAAAAAAACCAAGAAATTCCAGCTGTCTTTTGAAAAGCCCCTTTGGGATGTGCGCTGAAGATGTCCCAAAGAGCGATGGGGCTTTCGGAGTCTGTTCCGTGGCTGAAGAAGGAAAAGGGATGAAGTGGGAGATCCTTCCTTTTAGGCTGCACCTCAGGTCTTGTGCAGAAGGTGCCCTTTGCAAAGAGCAGGTGAGCCTGTCAGGCCTGCTTGGGAGGAATTCAGTTTCTGCCCTGGGTGAAGGGTGTTATTTGATGGCCGAGTCCATGGGCAGAGGTGGGATTGAACCAAGGTTTGGACGGTCACTTCTTGGAAAGCCCCACAGAACCTGCCCATCCTACGGTCCACATTCAGGGCTCTGCTTCGTGACCCAGGCAAGGACACCAAAGGGGGCTCGTTCTTAGCCTCCCATCCCTGAGCAGGGGGGTCCTCTGTGCTTTGCCTTCCACGGCTGGTTGCTGGTGGTTTCAGGTAGACAGAATTTAACAGAACAACAGAATTGGAAGGGACCTTGGAGGTCTTCTAGTCCAACCCCCTGCTTAGGCAGAACCCCATGGATTCCCCACTGCTGAGTTCCACTCAACTGTCAACCTTCCCTTCTGAGCTGAAGGGGGGGGGGAATCCAAGGGAGGGAGGGGTCAAGGGTTGAGTAGAGGGAGAAGTGTTGTTTGACCTCTAGGTTACCTGGATACCTGGATTCTGTTGGAACTCTTTTCCGTTGATGAGTGAGGCCATGCAGGCTTGAGTGGCTCAGACAGAGAGAGAGAGAGACACACACACACAGAGAGAGAGACAGACAGACAGACAGACAGACAGACAGAGACAGAGACAGAGAGGTGAGTAGGACTTGGTTTCTGGCCTTGGGTATTTTGTTTTCTTCCTGGGGAGTTTGACCCTGGGATGGAGAGTCCTGGAGGGGAAGCACCAGTGGTGTATTAACCACTAAGCAGGCTAAGCACGTGCTCAGGGCTCCAGGCCCAAAGGGGGAACCACAAAGTTGAGAAAGAAAAAAACAACCAATGAACCAGCTTGGCTTCCTTTGTCCAGTATGTAGAAAGGAGGGGGGGCACCAAGATTTGTCAGTGCTTAGGGCACCAGGGAGCCTTAATCTGCTACTGGGAAGCACCAACCATTAAAACCAGAAATTGACTCTTCTTCCTCCATCCCTTTTCTCTTTCAGGAATGGACCCAAATGAGCTGTTGCGGCCATCCAGGGAAAGACCCCAGACCGTCTTTGGAGAGCCCTGGAAAGTTGCATTGTTTATCGTTGGGGTCTATGTATTCGTTGGCCTCTGCATTTTGTACCACGAATGCAAGTAAGTTACTTTTGTTAAAGGGAGCATCATCACCACAACCTGGGGAGCCCTGGGGCACTGAAAGCCCCCCCCCCAAATGTTGGTGGAACTAACAGGAGCAAGGATAGAATCCCTCAGGGCTGGAAGGGACCTTGGAGGTCTTCTAATCCAACCCCCAAACTTTGAAAATCTCCAGTAATGCAGCCCCCATCAAGAATAACCTCTATTGTCATTGTTAAGAAAACAATGTACCAGTCAGTTAGATTTGATTCTTTTCCTCTTCTTCCATCCACAGAAAAAGGTGTCTGCAAGTGTCACCAGAAAAACAAAATGAAGATGTGGAGGCCACCATAATCACGGTGGAACCGTACGTACCGGGACCCATCTATCCCAACATCATCTCAATTGATGAGCGAAGGATGTCAGACGTTCTGCCTTGCACGACAATGTGATGGTTGGTAAGTGTTTGTCCATTTTTCTTTATTTTTTTTATTTTAAAGGCATTTTGTTATTGCTGTTGTTATTTAATTCTTAATGCCTTTTGTTCTTTTGCATTTCTTGCTTTGGGCTTTTGGGTGGGGGTGGTTGGACTATGGAAGCTAACAGGAAAGAAAATTAAGAGCCTTTAACCTTAATTTGGTTGCTCAGTTTTATTGTTTTAACAGATGTTTTAACAGATTAAGAGAGTTGGAAGGGACCTCATAGGTCATCTAGTCCAACCCCCACTCAAGCAGGGGGCCCTACACCATTTCTGACAAATGGCAGTCCAATCTCTTCTTGAAAGTCTCAAGTGATGAAGCTTTTTTTTCTTGCTTACTTTTTATTATTATTAAAATGTTCAATCTGTGTTTCTTTTTCCCTAGGACAAATCACAGCCATGGGTGAACTTCCAGCCATCACATTGTTGACCAGGGCTGAACGTCTGACATCGTCTCCCATCAATTATGGTGATGTTGGGATCGATGGATTCCGGTATGGAGGTTCCACCATGATGGAGGCCTCCTCATCTTCAGCTGGTGATTCTGGTGACACTTGCAACACCTTCAATGCAGAGGCCAAACAAGACATAGACCCCAAAGGCGAACAATGTCACTTTCCAGGGTCTCCAAAGAACTTTGGTGGTCTCTCCCTGGATGGCCGCATCAGCTCTGTATCGGCTTGTTTGTTTTTAGCCTTGGGGCTCTAATAAATAAATTTTAAATTCAAGATTGTTCTCTGAATATTTCTTACCGGTTCTTCTTTGAGATCCTTGTTTTCTTTTAGGAATTCTGCCTTCTCCCATCCTGCTTTAGACCCAAACAAAGGAGACGATTATTCTCTCTCCAAAGATTTTCTATCTGCAAAGCTTCATTTGAAATATTTGTTCTCCAAAATATCAAGACCAGAATAAAATTACCCCCCCCCCAATTTTTAACTGAATGATCAGACTTGATTCAAGTAAAACCTAATTAAACGGTGTTTTGATTTTTTATATATAGCCTTACATTTTAAATTTAGTTTTGCTATGTTTTGAATAAGTGGAAAGGAGTCACCTCTTATTTCCCCCAACTTTCTTCCAGGCCACCCAATTCAGACAGACGTCCAATTTCCCAAAGTGTCTTCCGAATTCAAAGTGTTGCCCCTCCCCCTCAAGAGAGGGGGCTCCCAATGTGAGGCCTTCCTTCCCTTGAAGGGCTGGGCAGAGCCCCAGAGGGAGCCCCCTTGAAGGAGCCCCAGACAAAGTCAGCCCAGGAAAGATTTCCTGGCATTTTGCATGATGTCCTAATTGTGGATCCAGCTGTGGGGAGAGGCTGGGGGTTTCCCCTCAGAGACCCCTCAGCAACTGGGGACCTTGGAGTAGAAGCTCAAAGGGGGATCCTTAGGGGCCTCAGGCAGAGTCTCTTGCGCAAAAGAAGGGGGGGAAATGGAGGTGGGAAATGTACGGAAGGACCTCCAAGGCCCCCAGGAAGCTCAGCACACAGAAGGCCTTCAACCTGCTAAAGAACTTAAGGAGTGGGAAGGGAAGAGAGGGGGAGGGAGGAGAAGAAGAGGAGGAGGGAGGGAGGGAGGAGAAAACGAAGGGATGCTTAACTGGATTCCTATCCTTGAACTGTGAAGACTGCAGAAGCTTCTTCCAGGCACTAGAGATGACCTTTGAATCTCTCTCTCCAAGGTCAAAGGGATCAAGTGGATCACTCAGCTCCCCTTCAATCCATCATCTCCCCTCCCTCCCTTCTCTATCCTGGATCCTCTCGCCCACTCCTTTCTCAGAACTGACTGGATTCACTTAATGTCCTTTGAGATTTCCTATTTTGTGAGGTGGGAGGCAGATGGGGCAGCTGGGAAGGAGAGAGTCTGTCCGGTCTAGGATTGGAGGGAAGATTGGATTCCAAAGTCTTTTTGGCCCAGAGGCAGAAAACCTCTTTCCCCGAAAGTGTCTGACTGATGGGGAGAAGGAAGGAAGGTGGAAAGAGGGGTAAGGGGTGGGGGGCCCATTCCTTGAGGGATCTGTGGCCCCTGCAGAGCTCCCCATTCACCCCAATAGACCCCAACACCCTCTGTGGCCCTTTGGAACTTCCTCCCCCCCGAACCCAGTTTGGCCCCTGAAGTAACAATTGTGCAAGACCCTCCTTGGTTCAGGGAGTTTAATGACGGACCTTGATGTTTTCGGCACACTAAGAAGATTCCAGAAGTTTAGAGTTCCTTCTGAGCTAACCTGCTTGTCTTTCACTTCTACTTAAAGTTGGGGGGAGGGAGGGAGAAGAGGGAACCCCGAGATCCTGGACAGAAGCATCAGCTCCTCTCCGTAGTTTCCCAGGCATTTGGGAGGGGGCCACCACCAGGGCCCCCAGGCAGCCAGGCAACCCCTCCCCCAGTTGAGGTGCCCTGGAAACAGGCAGGAGGCCCTGAGTCGAGACTGGGATGGAAACCCCAAAGTTCCCTTTGACCTCCTGGGAGCCTCTGGGTGGAGCTTGGCGCTGCGTCCTCTGGAAATTGGCTGCCCTTCATGTCTCTCGGTTGTCATCCTTAAGCAGATCCTGGCACACAAGGGGAAATTGGGGGTGACCTTGCTTGAGGAGGATGCTTTTTAGGCTGTGCCTTTATGTTTTTGTTTAATTCACTTGAATTAATAATAAAGCTTAAAATCTCTTTTTTCACAGTGAGAATGGAATGGAATTCACGGTGAGAATGTAATAGAACAGAACAGAATAGACAGAGTTGGAGGGGACCTTGGAGGTCCTCAAGACCAACCCCCTGTTCAAGCCGGAAGCACTAAACTATTTCAGATAAATGCTTCTCCAATCTCTTCTTGAAAACCTCCCTCAATGGAGCAGCCACAACTTCCAGGATTCAAAGTCTTCCATTGGTTAATAGATTTTCACTGTCAGGGAATTTCTCCTGGCTTCTCGGTTGGATCTCCCTTTGCTGGGCTTCCATCCGTTGCTTCTTTTTCCTGCCTTCAGGGGCTCCGGAGGATGAAAGGAGCCCCTCTTCTCAGTGAGAGTCACTCAAGTATTGGGCGATGCTCTCCCATCCCCTGCAGCCCTTCTCTTCCTCAGACCGGACATTCCTGGTCCCTTCATCAGTCATCTCCTCGTTCAGCCTCCAGACCCCCCACCCTCTTCCTTACCTTTCTCTGCCCACTGAGGGAGTCGCCTTTAGCAATGGAGGCCGAGGGATTTTGGGTTGGGAGAGCTGACAGTGAAACTCCCCAAAGCTGCTCTGACAGTCCCATAAAGCCTGTTTTGAACCCAGAACCCTACTTTGTTCGTTAGGTAGCAAAGAAATAATTGCCAGACAGAATCCTGGGAGGGACGAAGGTTCCACCCGAGAGATCGACAGTTAGGGACTGTTGGCCTGGACACAGTTCCCAAAAGGAGCACAATTTTTAGCAACGCCTGGACTTTGCTGTGAGGACGGAAGAAAAGAAAGGAAAGAAGGAGAGTAGAATGAAACAAGCTTGTCCAAAATTGCTATCAGGACAACAGGGAGTCCTTGACTTATAACAATCTGTTTAGGGACTGAAGTTACAACGGCACTGAGAAAAGTGAATCATTACCAGTTTCATACTTACGACCGCTGCAGCACCCCTTGGTCACATGGTCCACATTCAGGCACTTGGGAACTGGTGTGTATTTATGACACTCGCAGTATCTGGAGGTCATGGGATCACCATAAGATTTGCTTAATGACCACATGATTTACTTAATAACTGCACTCATTTGCTTAGCAACTATGGCAAAAAAGGTTGTAAAATGAGACAGAACTTTGTTAACAACCATCTTGCTTAGTAACAGAAATTGTGGTCATAAGTGGAGGACTACCTTGATTGCCTGATAGTCCATTGGAATTTATCTCCAGAGATGTTCGGGATCTCATAATCAGAATTTCACCTTCTTCTCCCTTCTGCTCGCTTTCTAGGAGCCTGGAGAAAAGTCCCTCTGAAGGGCTTATTTCTAGGGTTTCTGGGGCTGGAAGCAGCCTGAGATGACTGAGGGGAACCCACAAGATCAAGGGTTGCACTGCTGGGCTTCCCACCTTGGAGAGAGAGAGAGAGAGAGACAGAGACAGAGACAGAGACAGAGAGAGAGAGAGAGAGAGAGAGAGAGAGACCCTCTTTCTTTCGTCTGATGGAGTTTGTGAGACACCTGATCTCCTGCTTGCAGCTATTCACCTGGTGCAGCCACAAGGAGCCCAATCTCATAAGGATGAAGTCTGACTCTCCTGTGAGGTTTCTCCACCCACATCTTCTGGACTCCGGTCTCAACCTGGCCCATGCAGTGGAGAAAATAATGGGCTGTTTGCAGTGTCCTTATCACCCAAATAACAGGATGGAGACAGGATGGTGGATCTCATGGAAAAGCCTCTTTCACAGGGCAGGAGCAACTCTGGGAAAGGTGAGCTAACTAGGTGTCATTGGATGAAAACCTCTGAGAAAGAGGACCTGGAGGCCCCCAGCGTCTCTGGCTTGGTGGGATGGCCAATGGTTCTCATGGAGATTATCAAACAACAAAGTTCGAGCTTGCCTCCCATAGAATCCATCTTAAGACTTTTCTGATTCATTCTCTCATACATAAACTTTTAGTGCTGTCCATAGGAATCATTGCTGAAATCATTTTTTAAAAGGTGTCAAATTCATTGGCAGTTGGTGAACAACAAATCCCTCTGAATGACTTTCATAGAGTTCTCTTTAGCAAGATTTATTGAGGTGAAAAGGAAGGCAGTTATAAGAATTCGAGTCATTCAACCATTTGGAAACATGTAGATATGTTATTTGACTCCTGCATACTATCTAAGTGGAAATAATTCAGGTATTCTTTCAAATAAAAGGACATTATACCATTCTTATAATATGATGGGTTTTTTTATCATGTTTTTACATTTGTTCTGGCTGTAAGCTGCTCCTTTGTGTTCAGGTCTGGCCTCAGAAGGATAATGTAGCACTTGGGGATGAAGATGCAGACCAGCAGACCAGCACTGGAGGCCAGGATGGAGAAGACCTGAACAGCCACCATGTATTTCCCTTTGGTGCTCAGGTAGGTGGGCACAAAAGTCACCCAGACACTGCAGAAGACCAGCATGCTGAAGGTGATCAGCTTGGCTTCGTTGAAGGCCCCAGGCAGATTCCTGGCCAGGAAAGCCACCGTGAAGCAGATGGCAGCCAGGAAGCCCATGTAGCTGAGGGTGACGTAGAACATGACAACGGCCCCTTCGTTGCACTGCAGGATGATCTCTCCAGGCTGGGAGTGGAGGTCAGAGTCAGGGAAGGGGGGAGAAACTCCCAGCCAGATGGAGCAGATGATAATTTGGACAGCAGAGCAAGACAGGATGATGGAGTTGGCCAAGCTCTTCCCCAACCATCTCTTCACTCGGTTTCCTGGTTTTGTGGCCAGGAAAGCCAGCACCACCGTGATGGTTTTGGCCAATAGAGAAGAAATGGCAACTGAGAAGATGATACTGAAAACTGTCTGTCGGAGAAGGCAGGTGGCTTTCCTTGGTTGACCAATGAAGAGAAGAGGAGACAAGAAGCAAAGCAGGAGGGAGACCAGGAGGATGTAGGAGAGATCCCGATTGTTGGCTTTGACAAGGGGAGTTTCTCCATATTTAATGAAGATAATTAAAACAAGGCCTGTAGTTAGGAACAATAGTAGGGCAAAAGAGACCAGGATGATTCCCAGAAGTTCTTCATAAGACAGGAAATTTATAACTTTGGGGATACATTGGACTCTGGCCTCATTTGGATATTTATCATTGGGACATTTGGTGCATTTTTGTGTATCTGAGAAAGACAAAAAGCAACATTTCTTTAATATTTTGTCCTTTTACCTTAGAGAAAATATCTTCTTCAGATAACAGCTGATACCACAGGCATTTTCCAGGGCGCTGCTCTGGAGAGTCCAAAGAAGGGTTAAACACAGCCAATCTGCCCAGAACTGAATTGAAACTTTAAGCCACGCCTCTGGTGCCGACTCTCCCCAGATTTTTTCAATTCAGCTAGCCCAGTGGACGCTTTAAGATTTTCTCCAGTTCTAAGATTGATTCCTTGGACTCTCCAGAGGAAGAATAATTTTTTAAAACAGCATATTTAAGGATTTTTAGAGCAGGCTGGTGAGTTTAAATTTAAGTTTGTTTTTTTCCCTTTTTAATTGGGTTTTTCTCACCCTTTCGGCTCTCCTGGAGTCCGGGGCTTTGCTCTGGCTCCTAGAAGCCGGAGGCAGCTGTTGGGGGAAGCACGTGGGTCGGAGTGCCGACGCCAGCGCTGTTGGGGCACCCCTACTGGGGGCCGATTCCCACTGGAAGCCCTCCGTTGCAATTTGTGCTTCTAGCAAGTCAAATTGCTGCGTGGGCTCCCAGGGCAGCCATTTTGGCTTCTTCCCTCTTTAAAATTGGCGCGAAAAGCTCCGGTGAGTTCCGGCCGCCATTTTGGATTGCGCAATCTTCCGGCTTTACTTTTAAAAGTTTTTTGCTGCAGCTGCCTGGTGCCTGGCTCTTTGCAGGAGCCGCGTGGAGTCAGACTTGCCCGGTGTGACCGGCGACCTGGGCCCCAATCCAAGCAAGTGATAGCGGCGTGGGATCGTGGCCTGCTGGGTCGCCTCCTTTACTCTCCTGCAGGTGCTGGGAGCGAATTCTGCTCGCGCCTAAGAAATTCCAAGCTACTTCAGGCCTTGCAGTTTCTCTGTCTCCTCAGGAGCATCGTGCTGCGGTGGGCTTTCTGGAGGTGGTGAGTGGTGGTTTTCCCATCCCCCTACTGCCCCAACCAGTGATTGTTACCATGGCAGATCAGGCCCCTGAGACTTCTGAGGGTGTCACTTCCAGAGCCCCTGTAAGACAGGCCGGGAAAGCTGCCAGGGAGGCCATTAGAGGGAATAAGCCTTACTCCAGGCATGGCCCCAAGCAGGGCTCAGGCCTAGACAAAGATGCATTAAGGCGACAGAAGGCCTTAGAAAAACAGGTTTCCAAAGCCCAACAGCAGGCCCAATCTTCCCTTTCGGTGTCTCCTGGGGAGCCCTCCAGGGAAATTCCTCCAGCCCAGGGAGGCCCCATTTCTGATAGTGAAGAAGAAGGGGATTCCTTGGCCATGGCAACTTCTCCAGGCCATTCCATGGCTGATCAGGCTGATCTCTTTGCCTGTCCCTCTGATATGGAGGAGGGACCAGCTCCAATGGGGCCCTTAGCCCCTCAACAGCCGATTCCCGGGCCCACTCAAGGGGTTCGCCCCATTGAGGACCAAGGGCCTAACCTATCCACTGAAATGCAGGAAATAATTAACAGGGCCATTTCCCAGGGCATTGAGGCAGGCATGCGAAAAGGTGGCAAGCGCACTCGCAAGACCCACCATTTGCAACCCCAGGAGGATTCCAGAGAGATGACTCCTAGCCTTCCACCTCCGTCCCTGCATTCTTCAGTGGCCTCCGATGAGTCAGACTGGGAGGAAGAAGAGGATTTTCTTCCTAGGCAGGAAGCTGAATTCTCTGGGGATGAGGCAAGCCCCGCCAAAAAGCCGGCCTTTTCAGGCTTATTTAATTTGGATAATTTCAAAACCATTTTAGATAAGGCTAAGATCTCAACTCACATGGGGTCCACCCCCCCAGCTCAGGTGGTTGTAGACCCTGATGATCTATCTGGGGATCTCTTTGAGGAACCCATTTCGGTCCAGGAAATAGTTCCTGTACCCAAGATGTTCCTCAATTTAGTTCAAAGACAGTGGGCGCAGCCAGCTACCATGGCTACCCCCAGCAGCCATGACAAGAAGCTATATACGGTGGATGCCAGCCTGGAGGAGCTGCTCAAGCTCCCTCCTATCGATCCCCCTGTAGCGGCTCTTACCTCCTCTTCTGTGCTCCCTCCTGACCTGTTGGAGGGGCTCAAGGCTGAGGACAAGAGAACCGAAACTGCTTGTCACAAGACCCATCAGGCAGCTGCATGGGCCATTAAGTCCTCCGCTTCAGCCTCCTTTTTCTCCAGGGCGGCTCTCCTGTGGCTGAGGCAGTTGTTGAGGAAGATACCTGCCAAGGACGTTAAAGTCAGGCAGGATATCAATAAAATCATGGCAGCCACAGAGTACACTGCTGATGCCACTCTGAATGCTGCTAAGTTTGCCTCGCGTGCCCTAGCGTCTAATGTTACTTCCAGACGCCTCCTGTGGCTTAGGCACTGGAATGTGGATATGCGCTCCAAATGGAAGCTTGTTACTGCCCCCTTTAAAGGGGACAAGCTGTTTGGTGAGGTCCTTGATCCAGTCCTTGTGGAAAACAAGGACAAAAAGAAAGTGATGCCATCAGTCACCAAAAAGCCTGATCGTAAAGGTCCTGGCTCTTACAGGAGGCAGGCCTTTCGGAACAATGAGCCCTCCACCAGCTCCGCCCCCTATCATCGGGCGTATCCCCAGCAGGGTGAGCGGTCTCAGGACCGTCAGTCCTTTCGAGACAGAGGTCGCCAGCAGCCCTTCTCCAAGCGGCCATTTCGGGGGGGCTCCAGCTCCCGACCCTTTAGGAGGTATAAATGACCATCACAGGTCAGCTCCCATAGGAGGGCAGTTGCAGTTGTTCCACGCCAAATGGGAGCAGACCACGTCGGACCAGTGGGTTCTTCAAACGGTCCGCACGGGTCTCACTTTAGAATTCTGGTCCCCCCCTCCCCGCCACTTCATCCGGTGTCCAGTTCCCTCAGGGTTAGTCAAAAGATCCCTCATGGAACAGGAGATAAGGCACCTCAAGGAGATCAGGGCCATAGAACCTGTCCCAGCAGGCCAGGAAGGAAGAGGGTTTTACTCCATCCTGTTTCTGGTCCCCAAAAACTCAGGAGGGTGGAGGGGGATATTAGATCTAAAGAGGTTCAATCACCACGTGACATATTGCAGGTTCAAGATGCAGTCCCTCCAGTCCATCTTGGGGTGCATCAGGCCAGGCGATATACTAACGTCCATAGACCACAAGGAGGCCTACCTCCACATCCCTATCCGCAAAGCCCACCGCAAGTTCCTGAGGTTCTCTTACGCGGGCCTCCATTACCAATACCGGGCAATGCCATTCGGCCTGTCATCGGCGCCCAGGACATTCACAAAGGTTCTCGCAGCCGTGGCGGCTTTTCTACGGTCACGTCCGGTCAGACTCCACTGTTACCTAGACGATGTTCTCATTCTGTCATCATCGCATCAACAAGCTGTCAGCGACCTAGAACACACCATGCAGGCGCTCCGGGACCACGGGTTCACCATCAACCTGGAAAAAAGTCATCTCGTCCCCACGACCAGACTGAAGCATCTAGGGGCCGTCATCGACACCACCTCGTGCACGGTATCCCTGTCTCCGGAAAGGGTGGCCAGCCTTCGGGAGATGGTCGTTCAGGTGCAGCAGTCACGTCTAGTCAAGGTGGTTCAGCTCTCACAGCTCCTCGGCAAGATGATCTCGTGCCTGTCAATCGTGCCTTGGGCGAGACTTCACTCCCGTCCCCTTCAGTGGCTCCTGCTTCCATATCAAAGAACAAACGAAAGCAGCTCAACAAGACTGATTCCAGTTCCAGCAGAGGTACGTCGCTCTCTAAAGTGGTGGTTGTCTCCGGCCCTGTTAAAGGGGTCGCCATTCAAGGAGCCAGTCAGGCTCACCATCACAACGGATGCCAGCCTGTTCGGTTGGGGGGCCCACTGCCACAACCAGCTCGCACAGGGCAGGTGGTCCCCTTCCGAAGCTGCTCACAGCATCAACTGGCTGGAGCTGAGGGCAGTCAGGCTTGCGCTGAAGCGCTTCCAGAGCACCGTTCAGGGCCACCACGTGCGCATCATGACAGACAATGTCGCCACCAAGGCGCACATCAATCGACAGGGGGGAACACGCTCCAGATCCCTGATGAAGGAGGCAGAGCTCTTGGGTCGATGGGCGGAGAGGTATCTCCTTTCTCTTCAGGCGGAGCACATCTCGGGCACGAGCAACACCCAGGCGGACTGGCTGAGCAGATCCACAGTCGACCACTCGGAGTGGCGTCTACATCCGCTGCTGTTCCAGCAACTGTCCCAGAGGTTCGGCCTTCCGCTGGTGGACCTGTTCGCCACCGCGGCCAACGCGCATCTTCCGCGGTTCTTCACAAGGTTCCACGACCCGAGGGCGGAAGGAGTCAACGCGCTGCACGGCCCGTGGCCGAAAGGTCTGCTTTACGCTTTTCCCCCGCTACCTCTTCTTCCCAGAGTCATCAGGAAGATCCTAGCAGAGGAGGCGGAGGTGCTGCTGGTAGCACCGTACTGGCCCAGGAGAACCTGGTTTGCAGACTTGGTGAGTCTTTCGATCACACCACCGTGGCGGATTCCTCCACAGGACATCTCTCTCAGCCAGGGGGCCCTTCAACATCCAGAACCCCAGTGGCTGCAGCTGGCCGTCTGGCACTTGAGAGGGATCTCCTAAGCAGAGGCAAGTTGTCAGACAAGGTGATTGGCACCATCCAAGCGTCACGACGGCAGTCCACGACGCGCATCTACGACGCCACTTGGAAATCCTTCGCCAGCTGGTGCACGGCTCATGGTACGTCTGCGCCCCTTGCTTCGGTTCCTGTCATCCTGGACTTCCTGCAGGAAGGTTTGGACAAGGGCCTGGCACCTAACACCCTGAGGCGCCAGGCGGCAGCCCTGTCAACCATCCTCTCAGTTGAGGGCTACGCATCTCTTGGCCGGAATCCGACCATCCGCAGTTTCCTCAGGGGAGCGACCAACCTGAGACCCCCAGTGGTCCACAGATACCCATCTTGGGATCTCAATGTAGTGTTGCGGTCCCTCATCGGGCCCCCGTTTGAGCCCATTAAGACGGCCAGTCTCAGACACCTCACATTCAAGACGGTTTTTCTGGTCGCTATCACGTCTGCTCGTCGCATATCGGAACTGGCTGCCTTGTCAGTCAGAGAGGACTTGTGTCTCATTCGTAACGACAGAGTAATCCTGAGGCTGGACCCTTCCTTCATTCCGAAGGTCAATTCCTGGTTTCATCGGGCGCAGGAGGTGGTCCTTCCGGATTTTTGTCCGCATCCTCGGCACCCGAGGGAAAAGCGCTGGCACATGCTGGATGTGCGCAGGACTATTCGCAGATACATCAAGCGCACGGCCAGTTTTCGGAAATCCGAATCTCTATTCGTCTCCTTTCAACCAGCTTCTCAAGGCAAGAAGGTCTCTTCATCTACCATCGGCGGATGGCTGCGAGCCTGCATTGCGCTTGCCCACGTTTTACAGTCCGTTCCTGTGCCTCGCAATATCACAGCACATTCGACTAGAAGCGCCGCCACCACAGCTGCCTGGTCTACACAGGCACCGATTGAAGAGATCTGCAAGGCGGCCACCTGGACTTCTCTGTCTCCATTTGTCCGAAATTACAAACTGGACAGTTTTGCATCGGCGGAAGGGGCCTTTGGGAGGCGTGTTCTTCAGGGCATCCATACCAGCGGAGCGACCCTGATGGCTGAGCCTTCCCGCCCTAGTGACAGTTAGCTTGGGCATGTCCCTTCTTTGGACTCTCCAGAGCAGCGCCCTGGAAAATGACCATTGCCTTACTTGAAGGGTCCTTTTCAGGGCGCTGCAACGGAGAGTCCACCCCGCCCTGGGGTCTATTCTCCGCTGGTGTTTGTGAAGTCACAGTGTTGTTTGTTGTTTCTGTTATTGTTGTTGGACTATTTTTGACTTGTTCCATATTAGACTTCCAGTTGAAGTTTCAGCGCGCAACTGTTCCACGTCTTCATTGAATAAATCTGAGGAGAGTCGGCACCAGAGGCGTGGCTTAAAGTTTCAATTCAGTTCTGGGCAGATTGGCTGTGTTTAACCCTTCTTTGGACTCTCCGTTGCAGCGCCCTGAAAAGGACCCTTCAGGTAAGGCAATGGTCATTTTCCAAGAAGTATTTCACGTGTGGCTCTAGAGCTGCAAGTGGCTCTTTGGGCCCCCTCCTGAGGCCCCCTGTCAGTGATCCCCCCACTGGTGGCCCCTCCCCTCCCCCTCCCCCCTCGCCTGCCCTGAGAAGAGAAGGGCAACTGTGGCAGATGGAGACTCGCTCCTTATTCCAGAGTGAGAGCAAAGCACCCCTGCACTTGCCTCTTTTTCCATCCCTTGTTGGTGCTATGCGCACCTTGGCCGCTGTGGGAGATGGGTGCTCCCCTCTTGGCGCTGAGAGTCACTCCTTTTGTAAGGTTTAGTTTTGTGTCTTTCCAGAGACAGAAAGAACCTGGCCAAATTTCCTTAGTTATTCCCTGGGTGTGGGGGTTAGGAAGTGGGGTGGGGAGTGGGGGAGAAGGAGGGAGTGAGAGACAGACAGACAGACAGAATGAGAGAGGGGGGGGGAAGAGAATGAGAGAGGTGGGAAATGAAAGAGAGAGAGAGAATGAGAAAGGGAATGAGAGAGGGAGGGAGGGAGAGAGAGAGAGAGAGAGAAAAGGAGTGAAAGAGATGGGGGGAAGAGATAAACCTGTTTCCCATAAAAAAGAAAACACCTAGAGCCATAAAACCTGAGTAGGCGTGTCTGGGGGGTGTCATATGACTCGGTAGCAGTGAGTGACATCGAGTTGGCCACGCCCACCCCAGATTTTGTGGCCCCCAGTGTTTTTTTTTGTGGGAAACTGGTCGAAATGGTTCTTTGAGTGTTTAAGGTTGCAGACCTCTGGTTTAGGGTCTCCTGCTTGAGCAGGGGGTAGCCCTAAAAGACCTCTAAGATTCCTTCCTGATCTAGTCTGATTCATCTACATGACTGGCAGACTATTTGTGTAATGAGTTCCCCCCATAACTATCCACCGCACTACATTATGGACCA
This sequence comes from Natrix helvetica, assembly GCF_964273705.1. Taxonomy (NCBI): domain Eukaryota; kingdom Metazoa; phylum Chordata; class Lepidosauria; order Squamata; family Natricidae; genus Natrix; species Natrix helvetica. The sequence goes on from NC_138551.1 coordinate 130,955,500, forward strand.
GTGACACCTTCTCAGTGATCCTCAAGGGGAGGATCCAATATACAATGAATTGCAGGGTCTTTCAGGAGGTGGACCTAACACAATTCATCAAGTTTCAAAGAACTCAGGTGTTCCTACAAAGATAAGGTTAGCAGCACATATCCAAACTAAAAAGCAGAAGAAATGTTTCCTCTGCTGTTAGTAAAGCTTGCCCAGTCTGCCACCCAGTCCTCCCATCTCTTCCTAGCCCCTCCAGAGTGGAGAAGGTCCCCTCTGGAGAAGGAAAGCAGTCATAGCAGCAAACTGGCTCTCCTTCTTGAGCCCTCTTGACAAATCCAGGATGACAATTTCCCCCATATTTGGACTGAACAGAAAAAAGGGAATGCCAAAGAAAATATGTTAGGACTCTCCATCCGTGGAAAATGAAGGTAGAAATGGAAGGAGACAAAGGTTCCACAAAGAAATGGGTTCAAAGGCGTCATCTTTTGGTGTTTGTTTGACAGTTAACCAAACTTCCAAATACTATGGATGTATTTGAGAAGTCGGCACTTGTTTATTGTATAGTCTTTGTGAGGATCCAGACTTTCCCTTCAATGGGTCTTGGCAAACGCCTAAGTGTTAAATGGAAAGGAAGAATTCTGGCCAAGGGGAATCATGTTCTATGAAGCGAACAAAGACATTGACTTTTCTCCACTTAGAGAGGGCCTCCCTGAGCGGTGCTGTATGTTCAGATGGTGAAAATAGTTGTGATATATCAAGACAAATTCCACTCCCGACAAGCAGAGGAGGGAAAGTCCTCATGACATTCTCTCCTTCCTCTGAAGCAAAGAGGCCAATCTGAAATAGAGTAGCAGTCGGTCAATTGTTGGCTACTGGAACCCTTCTTTGGGAAGCATCTGGTGAAAAAAGGGAATTTTATCTTGTAACATCTGGAAGGAATCTGGAGTTCAGGAGAAACTTCCTAAAAGTGAGGACCATTAACCAGTGGAACAGAAGTTGCCTCCAGAACTTGTGGGTGCTTCAACATTGGCGGTTTTTAAGAAGAGACTGGACAGTCACTTGTCTGAAATGGTATAGGGTTTCCTGCTTGACCTCCAAGGTCCCTTCTAGCTCAATTCTGATTGACTAATTGATATACACCAGGGATGTCAAACTCAAGGCCATGCCGCCCTCCTGAGCTCCGTTTTTGCTGGCAGAGCCTTGTGGGAGCCAGTTGCAGCCGAAGAAAGGACTTGAGAGCCTGTTTTTGCAGCCAGAGCATATTTGGCCACCACAGGCACCCCCAACACGAGTGATATCAAGTTGGCCAGCCACCCTAGCCACGCCCCCTGCTCCCCCACAAAGGAGAAACATAACCCTGATGCAACCCTCAGTGAAAATGAGTTTGACACCCATGATGTACATGACTGGCAGACTATTTGTGTAATGAGTTCCCCCATAATTATCCACAGTAACACATTATGGACCTGTGATACCTTCTCAGTGAGCCTCAAGGGGAGGATCCAATATGCAGATTACCTATTAACAGAGTTGGAGGGGACCTTGTAGCTCATCTAGTCCACTCCCCCCCCCAAGCAGAGACCTTCCACCATTTCTGACAAAAGACAGTCCAGTCTCTTCTCAAAAGCCTCCAGTGATGAAGCTCCCCAAACCTCCGAAGGTATTTAAGAAGGTGGACCTAAATTAATTCATCAAGTTTCAAAGAACTCAGATCTTCCTAGAAAGGTAAACTTAGCAGCACATATCCAGACTAGAAAGCAGGAGAGAGATTTCCTCTGCTGTTAGTAAAGCTTGCCCAGTCTGCTACCCCCTTCTCCCATCTCCTCCCAGCCCTTCCTTCAAAGTCTTTTTGATTTACTTCCTTTCGGGTAAGAAATTGTGCAGGTTAAAAGTAAAAAACGAGGTGAGCTTCAATCTGTCTTTTAACTTTCATGAAAATTTGCTGGAGGGATCCAGTTCCACAAAGCCCTCCATTTTTCTCAGTGTGACCCACCATCCTGAGTAGAGAAGGTCCCCTCCGGACAAGGAACGCAGTCATAGCAGCAAACTGGCTCTCCTTCTCGAGCCCTCTTGACAAATCCAGGGTGACAATTTTCCACACATTTGGACTGAGGCAGGGACTGAGCAGAAGAACAAGGAATGCCAAAGAAAAGATGTTAGGACTCTCCGTCCATGGAAAATGGAGGTAGAAATGGATGGAGACAAGTAGCCTCTGGTCTTCACTGAGATAAATATGAAATCTCTGACTACTTCTAAACAGATGCAGGAGGGATAACAACTGGCAGATCCTTCATTTACTTCCTCCCTTTTGCTTTTGGCATTTAACATTACAATAAGGTACTTTTCTACTTAATAATCTAGAGGGATGGAATTGAAAAAAAGATTTAAGTATGATGATATATTCATATTAAAACTAAGAATAAAATTTACTGTAAAAGATTTAGGAAACTTTAATCCATTAGATTTTTTAATATAGAATAAAACTGTGCTGAAGAAAGAAACCTCTGACCAATACGATCTTGAAAGATTTCCATAAAACATGGCAAAGCCCCTCCACTTAGGTCCTATCTGTTGAAGAACTTCCATTAGATAATACCAACTGGCATGGAAGGCCAACCACCCTGGAGACTACAGGCTTTGCCCACTTCAAATGGGACCTCAGGCTTTGGGAAACAGAGAAAAGACACCAAAATTTCCCCTACCTTATTGAGCAACTTCAGCTGTGAAAGAGTATCTTGGTTGATAATAAGTCTCTGACTTTCAAAATCCGCCAGAATTTCTCTCCTGGGATCCTCCTTGGGGAGAACCAAGAAGCCCAAAATGCCCAGATCTGCTGTTATCTCTCCATTTTGGTCCAAATACAGTTTCATCTCAGAAATATTCCAAAATTCATTATTCTCCAGAAAGGGATGAAACTAGAATGGGAACATCCAGGAATATGAAAAACAGAAAACTTTGTTTCTTATCCCACATTGAATCTTTCTTCTACAATTGCGTAATTTCCAAATATGGTTAAATAGGATACAAATACTGCCATTATCTTCATAAGTGAATGAAGAAGTTTGAGAAAAAATTGTCAATCATGTACTGACAAAATATAGAGAAAATATAAATGACACAATTGGTCAATTATAGGGAACATTCTAGAGTAAATGACAAATAAAATGAACCCAGAAAAAAAAATATGATTCATAAACTCTTTGAAAACAACAGGTTGATTCCCAGAAAGCATGGGTTAATCAAGAAGAAAGTTGTCAGGCTAATCTTCTCCTGGTCATGCTGATGGTAAACAAATCCAGATGTGCTAATTCTACTTGATTGTAATGTAACATTACATTTTTTTTGCAGATCTGAAAGAACAAATTTCCCACCAACACTTTTTTCAGTCTGAAAAGTTAGTAAGGATCCTTTCTGAGTTTCTTTCTCTCTCATTATGCAACTACACGATTCTCCCCTCTTATCTGATCCTTCCTTAGGCAGCCTCTCTTCCCCTCATCCCAAAAGTCATTCTCACATATCATTGCACTTCCTAAGTAGATTATGGGAACTCTGGTGTTATAACTGGATTTCAGTAAAGGACCCACAAACAATTGTGTGATGTGATTGGAAACCTGAGGGGTGGTATGATAACAAAGTGGATTAAAACAGTCTTCAAAATGATACTCAAATAATTTTAACCCTTTTTAATATTTCCTATGAAACCTGAAGGTGATGGATAACAATTTGCCATTGGTCATCAATTTTTGTATGTTGTCATTAATATGGTCATTAATATGACCTTAAGCGTAAGTTAATTTGATGTGATTTAAAGAATATAAAGTCTTTCAACTTAGAAGCCATATTTGAAACTTCATTTTAAAAGTTTGATGAAATATCAATGGTTTTAAATCAAGTTAAAGGCAATAATCAGAAGCAAGCAACAATTGTTGAATCAGATGGATTGGATGGATGGACTGGAACTTAATTTGCTGCTGGCATCCCTGAAGGAGGAGTCTGGTTTGAAGGCAGGCTGCTTGGAGATGGCTGGAGAGGCCATGGACCCTGAAGACTCAAAGTGGACCGAACGGATGACTGATGAAATGGATTCTTTCAAGAAGATTGAGGGAGATTGGGGAATGGACTTGTCATATTTAACTGGAAAACAAGTCTTAAGAGTCATCGTGTTTCAATTTACAGGAGATCCTATGACTTTCCGGAATGGAAAGTAGTTGTTGGGAAAGATCCTAATTAAAATTTTAAAGAAATGCATTATTATTAAGAATCAAACAAAGTTGTTTAACCCTGAACAGGTACTGAAAGGATTGGAGGTAATGATTGTGGTGGTCTGAGGTAGATAAGAAGCCCCTATAAATTTTCTGTGAGTTAAATATAATAGCAGATAACAGACAACAGTCAAGTAGTTGCAAATAGATGTGTAGTTTATAATTGTGGGCCTATTTTGCAAGGGGGAGAAACTATTATTGGTGTTTTATATTCAACTGGGGGGACAATATGCATGTTTTTGTCTTTTTTAATGCACAATTTGTTTTAAAAATGTTTTATCTAGTTTTGTTTTGTCTTTGTAATAGTTTTATTTTCCAATTATTTTTGAATAAAATAAAATGTTATAAGAGGAATACCAAGTTTCGAGAAACAATATTTATGATTAGCACGCAGAGAAGGGTGCATAAGTAAAAAGCAGTAGAAAAATATCTGATTTTTAGCTACTAGGACTTGACTAACAATAGAGTCTCATATAAGAACATGAATGATGGACTGGAAGAAACATGAAGGATACCAAACCTGATATGCATGCTTGTGAAAATGAACTCTAAATCGTAGTTAACTGGAAACAGAATCTGAGTCAGCTGGGAGATGTCCATGGAAAGAAGGCAAATGTAGCCATAAGAATCTGAGGAAGTGAACGTTCTGGTTTGGGGAGACCCCAACTCAAGGACCAGGACCCCTTGCAGGCATCACACGTGGAGGAGAATTTGCACAAAATCTACATGAACTTCAGGGAAGGACAATGAAGCCAAGGAAGAGTTGAAAGGAACTGCTCTTAGCCTTGAGGAAAGACCACAAGGAGAAGAGCTGAAGATCAGGAGGAGTCTGGGAGCCCCTTTTCCAACTGACACAATCTCTCGGTTGGAGGAGGGAGGATACAGCCAGTGGTGGGATTCAGACGGTCTGGTAGTACAAATTCTGCCTGGCCACGCCCTGCCCCACCACTACTTGCCTCGCAGGCCTTGGCTGGTGCCTTAGAGTCATTGCTGCAGCTGCTCTTTGGCTCCCTTGCCTCGACCACATGGCCACGCAGCCCAGCCTGTTTGCCTGTCTTTGCCGTGGCCTCCTGCTCATCTTGGCCTGCTTCTGAATGCCCACCTCAGGCTGCTCCCGACCACTCCAGCAGCAGAACAGTAATGCACTGGGGCCATTCTTCATCTTTTTCCTCTTTCCTTTTCTTTCTCTTTTCCTTTCCTTTCTCCTTTCCTTTCTCTTTTCCTGTCCTTTCCCTCCCTTCTTCATCCTTTCCTTTCCCATTCATTCTTTTTTCCTTCCCTTCCCTTTCCCTCCCTTCTTCATCCTTTCCTTTTCTTCTTACCCATGTCCTTTCCTTTATCCTTTTCCTTTCCCCCCCTTTTTATTGTTTCCTTTCTTTTTCCTTTCCTTCCCTTTCCCCTTCCTTTTTTCCTTGGAGAAAAGAAAAAGTTGGGGGAAGAGAAAGGGAGACCCAGAGGAAACGGGGGAGAAGGTCTCTATCCCCTCCTCCCAGGTGGCCCACAATGTTGAACAGCTTCTGATTCCTCTTTCTCTCTTTCATTCTTTCTCTTTCTTTCTATCTCTCTTTCTTACTTTTTCTTTCTCTCTCTTTCTCTCATTCTTTCTATCTCTCTCTCCTCCCATTCCAACACGCGGTATAAAGAAGCCACCTGACATTTCAGCTCCCCGCAAGTCCCCCTCCTCCAGCTGCTCTAGAGGGAGAAAATTTCTTGTGCAGAAGAGGCACTGATCCAAGTGCTCCTTGTTTCAGGTGGTTCTCCTACCTTTGGAGGGAGGAAAGGAAGGGATAGAAAGAGAAAGAAAAAGCGAAGTGAGAGACAAGAAAGAAAATAAAAAAGAAAGAAAAGGAAAAAAAGAAAAATGGAAAAAGAAAATGGGGGGGTGGATGGAAGGGAAAGAAAGAGAGGGAGGGAGGAGAAAGTGAATGAAATATAGATGGATGGATGGATGGATGGATAGGTGCAGCGAGGGAGGGAGGGAGAGAAAAAATGAGAGGAAGGAAAGTTTCAGAAGACTCTTTGAAACAGTACAGCAATCTAAGGCTGGAAGAGATCTCGGAGGTCATCTTCTAATCCAATCCCTGCTCCAGCAGGGTTAGAAGATACCTTGGAGGCCATCTAGTCCAACCCCTGCTCCAGCAGGAGACCTGATATCCTCTGGATTATTTTGGTGCCTCTAACACAGAGGAAAATTGCCAGAAAAGGGAAGGAGTTTACTAGGACAAGGCTGCCATGTAGAGGAAGGCAGAGATAGTCCTTGACTTATGACAATTGAGCCCAATATTTTGGTTGCTAAGCAAGAGCGTTGTTAAGTGAGTTTTGCCACATTTTACTCAATCCATGACATCTCCTGGCTCTAACAGTCATGTGCAGGCTAGGGAAGAACATCTGAAGAACCTGTGTAAAGTTATAATGTGCAGAAGGGATTGTTAAATGTGTGGCAGAAAGTGGACTCAAGGTGTGTTTTTCCAAACACAGTAAGTGAGGTTGAATGTGCATAGTTTTAGAAGAGCTGTGTGTGTGTGTGTGTGTGTGTGTGTCTGTGTGTCTGTGTACATACATATACAGTATATATAATAGATAATGTATCTTTTTGTGTGCCTATACACACAATATACTACGTAATATGGATGTACACATATGGCATATATACATAGCATTAAATTGTGTATTTTGGATGATCAGTAGTAGTAAATAAATAGACAGAGAATATCTTCTTGAGGTGAGGAGAGGCCAGGCAAGGTACCCCTTGACGTGAGTGATGTCAGGTTGGCCATGCCCACCCGATCACATGGCCACCAAGCCACACCCAGTGTTAGACACTACCTACCTGCGTGACTACATTATCAGTAGGATTGTTCCATCTAAGAGGGGAAGGATGTTAGATACTTATACCAACTACAGTGGTTTCCACCAAGGTCCTCTGTACCAGCGGGAACAGAGGTTTAATCCTATTGGTCGAAGGGTCTGACAGCGCCCTATAAAAGGGCTGCTGTCAGACTCAACCTTCGCAGGAATGTTCTTACTTGTTGTGTTATAATAAAGAGCTGTTGTTACCGTTAAAGTCTGTGTGTGCGTATCCATTACCCAATCTAATACTGGCGATGAAGGTGGGATTGGAAGGCAACTAGGCGAACCAAAAAGAGCGAAGAATCCAGCAAGTACATCCAACCCAGAGCTCAGTGCGGCTTTGAGCAGCCATTTTTGAGTGGCAAACTCAAAACGCCCTCTATAAACAAAATGACCATGCATGCCCCACCGACTCCATATGACCCAGTCACTGAGCACTGGGATTCATACATGCTACGATTTGACAGCTTCCTCGAGGCAAATGACCTCATGGGTCTTTCTGAAGGCCGCTGTCAGGGCAGCCTCCATCAGTAACCAAGAAAGAAATCACTCAACTCCATATTTCAAAATTAAGAGTACTTTTACTGGTTATGAGTAGATAGCACCTAAGCAAAGTAAGATCTGAGGCAGAAGCACGTGTAATCATAGATATCAATATGTGAACCAACCCCCTCCCCCTAGTAACCACATCCCCCAGTCCAATCCGCACACCCCACAGGTGTGATGTGGGCTGCAGCTTCAAAACCCATCATCAGGTTGGTATGCCAGATGGTTGGCCTTGGCAGCAATGCCACTATCAGCAGCATGCGCAGTAGATGGTGAGAAAACTACTCCCTTCTTCATTCTCTCCTGTGCTTTAGCTTCCCCTCCCAAATACTATGTTATCTCCCCCCCTCCCCGTTTCAATGGCAGCCGAAAGCAAGCAGCAAAGCAGAGGCTGACAGCCGCAAGAATAACATGTTCCTCGGGTACTGTGGCCGGGAAGTGTTCGAGATGGCAAAAGACCTCTCCGAGCCGACACCGCTCCAATCAGTTGCCTGGTCTGTGCTCCAGCAGATGCTTAGGACTTATTACGTGCCCAAGCTGTCCAAGCACGTTCGCTGGCATGAATTCAATATCAGGAACCAAAAGGAGGGTGAGTAGATTAACAAGTACGTTGCTGCACTCCGTAAAGCCGCAGCGTACTGCGAATTCAGGGACTTAGACGAGCTGATTCTGGTTCGCATAATATGCGGCATTTGGGACATTAATTTGTAGAGGAGTTTGCTCGCAAAATCAAACCTCACTCTGCAAATTGCCTTGGACAAAGTCAGGGCATCAGAATCAGCTGTCAAATTGACTGAAACCCTGCTGTGCCAAAGTGCGCCCCAAGAAGCACAGAAAAGCACACACATTCATCGCGAGGCCGCAGAGCCCGAGAGTTCTGAAGAAGATGATGACAGCTGCTGCATGCACAGTAGTTGCGCCCCGCCGTCGTGCACTTTTAAACAGCATCTCCCACCTTGTGCAAGTTGCAGAGGAGACCATGTCAGATCGGCTTGCCATTTCCGCGACGCAACCTGCCAGTGCTGCGAGCGAAAGGGGAACATCGCAAAGTTGTGCTGGAGTGAATTCCTTTGCCACTGCCTAGCAGCCTAGAGGCGCACCAAGCTGCTAAACAAGGCCCAGCCAAGGGGCCTGGAAGAAGCCACCACAGCGCTCAGAGGGCAACGACACAGTCACCCACCACACATCGATCGGACAAGCCTGCGCCAGGCAGCCAAAAAAGCTGAAGATCACAGTCCTCATCAAGGACTCTCCCTAAGAGATGGAGATCGACACCAGGTCATCACTGACCATCATACCGTGGTCTACCCTGAAACAGGCTATCCCTAGCCTCAAGAAGCAGCACCTTCGCGCCCCGACATCCGCCTACGCAGTTACCAGGGAAACTGGGTCCCCATCGTGGGCCAAGGCACCTTCTAGGTGAACTTCAAACAGTTCAGCGGGAAACTCCCAGTAACAGTGGTCAGCGGCAACCTGCAGAGCCTCCCAGGGCTAGATTGGTTCCAAGCCCTGGGCCTAGAGGTGACCGGTATCAACGCCTTGAAAGATGACAGCACTGAAGCCATCTTTAAGGAGTTTGAGGACGTCTTCAGCACCGGTCTGGGTAAGTATGTGGGGACTCCAATTTCCTTTAGTTTGGACCCCAACATAGCCCCAATAAGGCTAAAACCCAGGAGAGTACCTTTTGCTCTCTGCCTCAAAATTGACAGGGAAATTGACAAGCTTGTAGGCCAGAGAATCCTACAGCTGGTCAATCACGCATGCTGCGAGACCCTATAGTGACACCTGTCAAATCTGATGGGTCTGTCTGCATCTGCACGGACTACAAATGCACAATAAATAAAGCGCTACAACAAAGCACCTACCCTGTACCCATTGTACAGCACCTCCTTCATTCATTAGGCCTCGGAAAATGTTCACTAAGTTGGACATGGTGCAGGCATACCACCAATTCCCTGTATATGGCACTATGGTGGAGGCCCAAACCCTTGTGATGCACAGGGGTGCATTCAAACATCACCGCATGCAATTCGACATTAGTATCGCCCCTGGACTGTTCCAAAGCGTCATGGAACGGCTTTTGCAGGGGATTCCTGGAGTTGTCCCCTATTTCGACGACATCTTGGTATCAGCTGCAAACGAGGAGCAACTTTTAAAACGTGTACGAACAGTTTTGGCTCGAATTAGAGACAAAGGCCTCCGGCTCAAAAAAGAGAAATGCCAAATTAATGTGCCAAGGGTTGAATTCTTAAGATAGCTAATCGATGGCTCGGGATTCACCTGACCACACAAAAAATTAAAGCAATTCAGGACGCCACCACACCTCACAATCAAACCGAGCTGCAGGCATTCCTTGGGCTCCTTAATTTCTACAGCGTCTTTCTTAAACAGAAACCACCATTGCTGAGCCCTTTCACCGTACCCTGGCTAAGAATGCAAAGTGGTCCTGGGGCAAAGCCAAGGCAGCCGCATTTGCCGCGGTAAAAGACTCCTGTCGGCGAATTCCTTCCTGGTACAGTACAGCCAAACCCTGCCATTGGTGCTGACCTGTGATGTTTCCCCATTCAGCATCGGCACCCTCCTCAGCCACCACATGCCCAACAGAACTGAAGCTCCTATTGCATTTACTCCAGGACCTTGTCTGCTGCAGAGCAGCCAGCTGGACCGTGAGGCTTTGGCTGCAGTGGCCGGAATAAAGAGGTTCCATGAGTATCTATATGGCTGGGACTTCAAGCTGGTTACCATCTTCCTAGCTGCCTACTCCAACTGTCTCATCCACCAGGCTCCACTTTGGGGCATGCTGATGCTCTAAGCTACTGCCCACTGCCTGAACTTCTTGCTGACCCTACCCCCAAGACACCAGTCCTCCTCATTGATTGCCTGGAGACTGGGCCTGTCCCATCCACTAACGTTGCCTGTCACTATGTGAAGGACTCCACAATCAAACAGGTTTTGAACTGGGTGTGGAGGGGGTGGCCCAAGGAGCCTGTTGGGGCTGATTTTAAAATGTATTTTGCTAAACGCAACAAATTATCAGTGGTAAATGGCTGTCTAATGTGGGAGGACCGGGTTGTTGTTCCACCCAAACTGTGCATTGCAGTATTAGAGGCTTTACATGTAGGGCATCCTGGAATTGTCAGGATGAAGTCTTTGGCTAGGAGTTATGTGCGGTGGCCTAACATGGACAGGGAGATCAAAGAATGGGTGGCTACCTGCACACCATGCCAGGAGTCCAGACCAGCTCCCCCAGAGGCGCCCGCTAAGGAGGGGGAGCGACTTCAAGCACCATGGTCTAGGGTGCACATTGACTTTGCTGGCCCAGTTCATGGCCAGACATTCTTAGTGCCACCACTACTTGAAGTGGTTAGAGGTAGTCCTGATGACCTCCACAATGGCAGAAGCGGTCATCAAGGTGCTACAGAGACTTTTCTCCACGCACGGCTTGCTCGACGTCCTGGTCTCTGACAATGGACCCCAATTCACGGCCGTGCAATTCAAGACCTTCTTAGCAGCACAGGGAATCAGACATGCCCTGGTCACGCCATTCCATCCAGCCTCCAATGGTCAGGTGGAGAGAATGGTGAAATCTGCAAAAGAGGCCCTGTCTAGGATGGGCCCGGGAGATTGGCAAACACGGGTTGACCATTACTTACTAATTCAGCACATCATGCCCAGTGCCACTACTGGGAGAAGCCCTTCCGAGCTTCTCGTGGGTCGCTGGCTAATGTCCCACTTAGACCGGCTACACCCCAATTATTCTGCCTCATCGCCCCCAGACTCCACAAGCAAGATTCGGACTTTTAACGTAGGGGATTCGGTATACGCCCACAACTATTCTGGGGGAACTCTGTGGATTCCTGCCACAGTGATAGGCATCACCGGCCCGCTTACCTCCTAGAGCTTGAGGACAGTAGGAATTGGAGAAGGCATATTGACCAACTCTGTGGCACCTCTCCAACTCCACTCTTAGACAACCAGAGGTAACTCCTGCACGAGTTAGCCAAAGCCCTACCCAAACAAAGTAAACACTCACTCCTTCTACAGTCAGCTCAAGCCCGAGGGTACCGGGAAACTTATCTGGTTTTGTTGCAGGCCCGCAGCAAGCTTGGAGCGAACCAGCTCCAGAAGCTCCAGCCGCGGCCTGTGAAAAGTTCCAGGAGCTTCCACCAATCGGAGCTGCAGAGCAAACAGGTCCGTCCAACCTGTCCAAGGAAACCCCTCCTACTGAACTGTGCAGGTCAGGCAGAGCTACCCAAAAGCCCACCTACCTGCGTGACTACATTACCAGTAGGATTGTTCCATCTAAGAGGGGAGGGGGTGTTAGATACTTATACCAACTACAGTGGTTTCCACCAAGCTCCTCTGTTCCGGCGGGAACAGAGGTTTAATCCTATTGGTTGAAGGGTCTTACAGTGTCCTATAAAAGGGCTGCTGTCAGACTCAACCTTCGCTGGATTGTTCTTACTTGTTGTGTTATAATAAAGAGCTGTTGTTACCGTTAAAGCCTGTGTGTGCCTATCCATTACCCAACTAACACCCACAGGACAGGTAGTAAAAACATTTGAATCCCACCCCTGGATACAGCCCTCTTCCAATAACTGATTCATGTTACATACAAGTGTAAGATCTGCTCACTATTAGTGAGTGTCAGACACGGAAAAATGAATCGAGTTACAAGAGAGGAGATTTTAGCTGAATGAGAAAAAGAAAATATGATAAAAGGATGAGCTGTTTTAGAGCTGAGCCAGTAAAGCAGGGCAGTTCAGTCTCCTCTTCATGGATTGTCTGAGAGCAAAGACTGAGCAGCCATCAGTCAGAAAAGCTTGAACTGGGATTCCTGCAGGGAGGAGGGGTTGGGCTGGATAGGCTCAGGGTCTCCTCCAAATTTATAAAGGTTGTCCTGCCACAACATGCAACTGTTGTGGTGTTGTTGCTCTAGCCCCACCTAGTGGCCGGGAGCAGATAAGCATAGCTAAACAGTCTGAAACCAGACTCCATTTTCTGTCAGCCTTTGGAGAAGACGGAAGCAGCTGTTGTGACCGAGACCCCTGGTCATCCGAAGACGCCTCCGTCCCTCACACGGAGCATCGCTGGAGAGGTTCCAGCTGCTTCTTTGCTGGCTGTTAGTTAATGCTGCCTATCTCGTCTTTCTATTTGATTTCCACTCTTTGCATCTCCTCGGTTTCACCTGCCCTCTTCTCCCAATAAAGCATCCAGATCCACGCCAGGCTCCCTTTCATTGGAGGAGAATAGGGGGGCTTAGCTGCCTGTCCAGCTGCACACAGACCCACCTGCAATGGGGACGGAAAAAAGGTGGAATTCCACCAGGCTCATCACAAACCCACAAATGCGGGAATTTATTTTAAAAAGAATACAGCATTTTCCAATTAGCAGTGCTAAATATAAAAATGCCATGGTATCTACTCTTTGGAACCATTAATTCCTTGAGTAATTAAATTGGCCAGATCTGTTGAGATGGTTCCCCTCCTTCTCCTCTGGATTCCTTCTCCAAAAGATCTAAGATTAATGGATCCATATAGGGACCCCCATACCTGCCACAGCTGCAGCCTTTGAGACCCCAAGATCTTTTCTCCCTTCTTCCTTCCCCTCCTCGATCTGGAGGAATAGGCGACATTCAAGGCCTGGACCAGAGTCTTCATGAGAGTGTAGTGTTGGTACAAATTTTGGATCCCTATTCTGTCCCATTTCCTCTGGGTCTCCAGTGGGGCTTTCTGGGTGCATCGTCTGCGGCCTTTGACAGAAAAGATGTTCTTTGAAAGAAAACAGTGAAAATAATGATCTTGAAACTTTTCTTCCACAAATAAATGGGGTTCAAAGGCAGAATCTTTTGGCCTTCCTTTTCCCAGATAACGAAAGTTCCAAATACTGTGGATGTATTTGAGAAGTCTGCGCTTCTTTATTTTATACCCTGCAAAATTTGTGAGGATCCAGACTTTCCTCTCAATGGGTCCTGGGAGACGCATAAGTATTAAATGGAAAGGAAGAATTCTCTCCCAAAGAGAAACAACTTCTATGAAGTGAACAAAGACATTGACTTGTCTCCACTTAGAGAGGGAATCCCTGAAGTATGCTGCATGTCCAGTCTTTGAGAATCGTTGTGATATAATGACACAAATTCCATTCCTGACAAGCACAGGAGGGAAAATCCTCATGAAATTCTCTCCATTTTCTGTGTCTGAAGCAAAGAGGCCAATCAGGGTCCATTTGAAATGGAGGAGCAGCTGGACAATTGCTGGGTACTGGATTCCTTCTTTGGGGAGCATCTGGTGGAAAAAGGGGAATCGACTTTTATCACTCAGAGCCTCTGAAGCTGATCCATAACTGATCTGAAAAAGCAATTGAAAGGATTAGAGTCGTGATAGGGAACCTGTGGCATGCAGAGTGTCCTATCCTGGCACGCCAGCTGCCCCAGCCCAGCTCCACTAGCATCCACATGCAGGCACACCTCCTGTTGGCCAACTTGTTTTCGGGCCTATGCTGAGGGCCAGGGCAGGAGACCCGTGAGTATGCGGGGGTGGGGTGGGGGTGCATTCAAAAACCTTACACAATGACTTCCAGTCCGTGCAGGCGATGGACGTTTCATCTGCCGCTTGTCTTCTCGGTGGGCTCCGTTTGGAGCACAAGGGACCTTGGAGGAGACCCCTGCCGAAGGGGCAGCTTGTTGCAATCTCCCAGACTCGGCAGCAGCTGGTGGGAGGTTTTCCAGCTTTGCCCCAGGAGCCGGGGAGCAGAAGGCGGGGCATGCTTGCCCCTTCGCCTAATGGGTTCTGGACGAAACAAGTTATTCAAAGGAAGCATGGCTGAAATGTTGTTTGTGGAGGATCCTTCCTAATTTCTTCAATTATCGGTAATGGATAAGCAGCAGGCTATCATAAGTTTTTGTTCAATCTATTTTAAACCGAAGATTGGAGGAGGGAGTTTTTCTCTTCGAAACCCCCCCTCGGACAAAGCAGCATTTAAACTCTCTCTCTCCACTCCGGAATGGAGAGAGAACAAAGGCTGACTTGCCACTCGAATTAACTATGTGAGAAAGACTGAAACCACAGTTGCAAGAATGTTTGCTGAGCTGTTTTTTTAAAAAAAATTAAAACTTTTGTTCTTCTCCCTGCGGAAAGGAGGAGTCAAAATGGCTCCCCTCCATTCTCGTTTCTGTACTTATAAATGAAGTCTGCCTTTTGAAACCACCCTGGGGAAAAAAGAAATGATTTCTGGCATCTTTTAACACCTCCTTTGAGGGTGCTCCGGATCTCTTCTGCTTCGTGGACTTTCTGGATTTGATTATTTGGTTTTTCCCTTCCTGGTGTACCTCTGTGTCTTGGAACAGTGAAGGAGAACTAACTTTTTACTTTTGGATTTGCCTGCTACCCTGGACCAGCCCGGCTGCGCGCCCCGTCGACGCCATTTTCTTTGCATAAGATTCACCATTTCTGAACTTAGACAATGGGACCTAAGAAACCTCCAATGGGCAAGTCACTTTCGGCTCCTGCATCGGCGACTTCCAGCCCAAGCACCCAACAGCCGAAGATTGTTTAATTGCTACAAAAAGAAGCAGCTAGAGAGAGTTCAAAAGAACTATCTGTCAATCAAATGTTTCAGGAAATTATGAGAGGTCAAAACGAACTGAGGAAGGAAGTGGCAGACCTCAAAAATGAACTCAGAGGGGTATAACATAGCACAACAGAGAATAAACAGAGGATTGCGGTACTGGAGGAAGGCGCACCTGGGATGGAGGAAAGGGTTAAGGAGGTCCGAAGGGGAAATTTAGAACTGGAAAACTTTATGGCCAAAATAGAATTGGAAAGAATGCCTTTTTTTCTCAGGTTCCAGAATTTACCAGAGACAGAAAATGAAGATCTTAAAAATATTATGAGCACATTTTAGCAGAATACCTTAAGAGAAATAAAGAGCAGATGTGGTGGGATATGGACCTGGTCTACAGAATTAATTCAGCATATGCCAGAATTCATAATGTTCCAAGAGAGGTACACGTTAAATTTCTCAGGAGGACCACGAGAGATGAGGTACCAGGAGCCCAAAGGGAGGGACCTTTAAAATACCAAGATAAAGAAATTACCATTCTAAAGCAAATTCCAAAAAAGATTAGAGAAAAAAGGAGGAAGTACTCTTCCTTAACAAAGAAATTATACAATAGAGGAATTTGGTTCAGATGGTTATTGCCAGAAGGAATGCTGATTTTCTGGGAGGGAAGCCGAGTTAGAATTAAGACAGTGGATGAGGCAGAGGCCTTTATTAAAAAAACATCTTTCCCTCCCAGAGGATGAAGATAGCGGAGGTGGGGAAAAAAGCAGCAATGTACAAGATATGGGGAGGAGGGGGCACGGCTCCACCCGGGGCAGGGAGGAGGGAACAATATTGAAAAGGCTCAGGTCACAGAAATAAATATATCTGAAATATTGCAATTGTTGATATATTAGAAAGTGACAAAGAAAGAGATGATTGAACATGTTGTTGATATAAAGTAAGAATTCTGTTTATGCTATCCTTTACTTGTTATCCTTAAAATTGTAAAAGTGTGATATTTGGGGGGATTTCTACTGTGAACATGGGAGCTACTAAAATTTTCTATGTACCCTATTACCTTTTCCCTATAAATGTTTTAAAACCAATAAAAACTTTTTACAAAAAAACAAAAAACAAAAACCTTACACAAAGAAGAATGCTGCGTTATATTTTGGGGTCAAATTAAGGCCAAACTATTATATTTTAATAAATCCAATCTTGTTCTCATGAAGGCATTAGAAGAATTGGTTAATTAGACACTGCTTAAACTTTTAAAGAGAGAATATTAGCAAGATTGTATTATAAAAGTGGAAAATAATAAATTTTAAAAACTATAAACAATGTAAATCATATTACTGTATTTCACCCATAAAATTTATTGCAATTAGATTAATATGTGCAAATGCCAACTGAAGTGTTCTATTCCAATAAAGGGCCTACTATAATTTTGAGGATTGCCACATATTTTAATGCTTCTATGGCCCAGATTCTTTGTGGAGGAATCTTTTTAGCTTCTTCTCCAGTTGTACAAGAAACAGGGAGACCTCAGTTCCTAATAAGATTTGTCAGTTGCACAATCCAAGATTGATCTTTTAATTGAAGTTTTGTCTGTTCTAACAACCACAATTTTCAGAATCTGTCAGTTTCCATAGATTACATTTTATTCCAATATCCATTTTTTTTTATTTTAGACAAAGCAGAAATTGTATAAATTCCCAAACGAGCTCTGAGGGGCAGCAGCTGGAGTTCTTTTGTCCCCCCCCAAGATCCTCCTCAGAGGCTGTGATTGGGTTGGTTCTGCTGGTGGTTTCTCTCTGAAGCCCCAAACATCAGATTGATGTAAGAACATGGGGGGAACCTTGGCCTCAAATACTTTAATAATTGGGGCAGATTAAGCTGGAGAGCTATAAGGTTTTATTTTAAGCACCACTTTCACTCATGTCTTTGTTCTAACTGAGCTCCTTTGATGATGAGGGAGCCAAGATTCAGTCTCAGAGAAAACAACCCCAGGGAAGGAAAAGTGTCACTTGCTTTATTGGCTGACCATTTATGGCTAGAATATTGTTTTCCGAAGTCCATAACTTTTGTACTTGATTTATTAATTATCAGCTAATTATTATTTATTATTTATTTATTTATGGAGGAGGAGCTTCCTGGAGCAATGGCGGTCTGCCTGAGAGCTCCTTAGACCCGCGAGCTCTTTTAAGGGAGCAGGGGTGCTGCCGGCCCCCTTTTACACCATGGGGGCCAGGTGTCCAATAAACTGCCACCCTGGGTTTTTCTATGACCCAAGGGGGGTCTCCCAGGGTGGCGTGAAGATCTGGAAATAGCTCGGAGAGCGGACCAGGGAGCAGCCGATGAGCAGCTGATGAGAGACGCCGCCCAGGAACGCTGTTTGAGTTGGAGGAGTTGAATTCGCCGTTCTGGGAGCGGAGAGGTACGGAGGAGCTCGGGAGAATGGCAAAAGGCGAAGAAACGGCATCTGGAGTGTGCGGGGGTGTGCTATTGTCGCTTTTGGAGGCTTGTGCTTGGAGCGAGCCCTGGGGCGGCGGGGAATTGAAATGCCGCCCTTGGGGCGGCGGCAATCCAAGCGGCGGTGGCGACGGCTTGAAAAGCCGAACGCCAAATCCCCCTGGCCTACAGCAGACTGGAGAGATGTGGGAGATGCTGGAGGTCGAGTTGGGAGGACTGGAGGCTGATTGGATTGGATAGGACTGGAGCAGGAAGGACTGGAGGCCGGTAGGAATGGCGTTGGGTCTTGAAATGGTTTGGCTGGAGTGCTTAGAACATGGATGCAGGCCTAGGCAAGACTTGAATGCCGAAGGCCGGTAGGAGAAGGGCAGCGTTTCAGGAGGCCGCCTGGAGGCCGGGGGGGGGGGGGGGGAGGCTTGCTGGAACTGGCAGGCTTGTTGGGAACTGGCAGGAGGTTTAACATCAGACCTGGCAGGAGAGTTTTTTTTCCCCTGCCAGCCACCTCCTTGACTGTTCCGTTTATTCCCCCCCCCCTGCTGCCTTTTGGACTAACAGCTGCCCCTGCTTTCCATCTGTGCGCGCCTGGAGGTTTTTACCGCCCTATCTTCATCTGACTGACCATCTGCCCCTCCCCATTATCAAGCAAAAATCCATCTACCCCTCGCCATCCACCACGAACCATCTACTAGCCTCCACTCAGTGACCGGCACTTGACCATCTTATTATCATCATTACCCCCCCCCCCCCTCATCTTGGACTGGATGACTTTTTATACTGATACCCGGCTTTTATAATTTTACTGGACTATGGCATACGATCATACCATCTGCAGCACAGAGCCTAGGCCCTAATGAACTTTTAACTGCATATGTATTCCAGGCTAGACCTTATCCTACTGCGGGAATCCCCCCTCTCGCAGGTGTGGCCCTCCGCCCTTTCTAGGGCCCACCTTGATGACGGATTTATTAATCCCGAGAGGTGGAGGAAGCGGAGACTTAGGGGTTTTTTAGTGAAATGTTTTTTAAATTCTTTTAGGGGTTTAGGGGTTGGGGTGGGTGGGTCAGATCAGGAGCGATGACGGAGCCAGGTCACCAGGCGGGGTCTTGAGCAGAAGGAGCAGAGAGGAGGAGGGGGGAGAGGATATCATTCCTATACAGGGCTTTTTGATCCCAACAGTCGTAGGGAGGGGCAGATACGAGGACAGTTTAACAACCCGTAGTCGGTTGGGAGACCGTGGGTGCTGGTTACACCCGGTCGCTTGTACCAACCCCCGCGTTCTAGGTGGTCAGGATCTGCAGGCCCAGGGCCTGAGGCTGTTGTTATGCAATGCGAGGTCCGTTGTCAATAAGGCCCCCCTCATTCACGATCTGATTTTGGAGGGGGAGCTGGACCTCGCGGGAATAACGGAAACCTGGTTGGGACACGAGGGAGGGTTACCCCTCGTGGAAATGTGCCCACCAGGTTACCAAGCATTTCACCAGCCCCGGGCCCGGGGAAGGGGCGGTGGGGTAGCAGTGATTATCCGGGAGGATTTAGAGCCGAGGGAGTCCACTGTGCTACAGACGTCCGGTTGTGAATCCCTGGTTGTGAAATGGGGCCCTAGGAGGCAGATGGGTTTGCTGATAGTATACCTGGCTCCCCGCCATACATCAGCGACCCTGCCTGAGCTCCTCGAGCTGATCTCATCGGTGGCGGTTGAGACCCCCAAACTTTTAGTGATGGGGGATTTTAACCTGCCGTCGGTGGGAGAAGCATCAGAGGGGGCTCGGGAGTTCATGGCTTCCATGATAGCCATGGACCTGACTCAATTGATTCAGGGCCCGACACACGAGGGAGGTCACACCTTGGACCTTGTTTTTGTCTCTCGCCAGTGGTTGAGTGATCTGGGAGGAGTGGATTTAACCATCACTCCTCTGTCATGGTCAGATCACTCACTCCTCCGTCTTGACTTCCCTGGTGCTACTCCTCGCTGCGGGGAGGCGGAACCGGAGAACACTAGATGGTTCCGCCCCAGGCGCTTGATGGAACCAGACAGGTTCCAGACGGAGCTTGGGCCACCTCCTGCAGCCCTGACCCACCCTCGGGTAGAGGACCTGGTGGCCGCGTGGAATAACGCGACTACCGGGGCCTTGAACCGGGTGGCGCCTTTGCGGCCTCTCCGGCGGCAACGATCCACCCTGGCCCCTTGGTTTACCGAGGAGCTAAGGGTGATGAAGCGCCGCAAGAGATGCCTAGAGAGTCGTTGGAGATCCTCCCGATCCGAACTTGACCGAGCACAGGTACGAGCCCATTTAAGGACGTACCTAGTGGCATTGAGAACGGCCAAACGTCAATATTGTGCCGCTCTCATTGCATCCGCAGAGAACCGCCCTGCTGCCCTGTTTCGGGTGTCCCGCTCTCTTCTGTTTCAGAGGCCACGGGAGGCCCCTTTACAGGGCAGGGCAGAGGAGTTTGGGAAATATCTGCAGGATAAAGTCGCTCAAATCCGGAAGGATTGGGTCCCCTTCAGCGGCCCAGTCGAGACGCCAGTGGCGAGTCTTGAGAAACCTTTTTGGGAGGAGTTTGACTTGGTTGTCATCGAGGATTTGGACAGATTGCGTGGGCGACTGAGACCTACCACATGTTTACTGGACCCGTGTCCCTCCTGGCTTGTACTGGCATCCTGGGAGGTTACACGCGACTGGCTCCTGGACCTAGTGAACGCTTCGTTGGGTGAGGGGTCTCTCCCGGCCGCCTTGAAAGAGGCGGTGGTGAGACCCTTGCTCAAGAAGCCTTCCCTGGACCCTATGGAGCTGGTCAATTATCGTCCTGTCTCCAACCTTCCCTTTTTGGCGAAGGTTGTGGAGAGTGTGGTGGTTTCTCAGTTTCCACGACATCTGGAGGAGAATGATTATCTAGACCCGCGCCAGTCCGGCTTTCGCCCTGGGCACAGCACAGAGACGGCCTTGGTCGCGTTGGTGGATGATCTCTGGAGGGCCAGAGATAGGGGCTGTTCCTCTATCCTGGTCCTATTAGACCTCTCGGCGGCTTTTGATACCATCGACCATGGTATCCTGTTGCACCGACTGGAGGGGTTGGGGATCCGGGGCACCGTCTTGCGGTGGTTCGGCTCCTACCTCTCCGGCAGGACGCAACGTGTGTTGGCAGGAGAGCAGAGGTCGACCCTAAGCCCCCTTATCTGTGGGGTACCACAGGGGTCGGTCCTCTCGCCACTCCTGTTCAACACATACATGAAGCCGCTGGGCGAGATCATCCGTGGTTTTGGGGTGGGATACCATCTGTACGCTGATGATACTCAGCTGTACATTTCCACCCCGAACCACCCCAACGAGGCCGTCGAAGTGATGTCCCGGTGTGTGGAAGCCGTACGGGTCTGGATGGATGACAACCGACTCAGGCTCAACCCTTCCAAGACG
Organism: Natrix helvetica; assembly: GCF_964273705.1. NCBI lineage: Eukaryota > Metazoa > Chordata > Lepidosauria > Squamata > Natricidae > Natrix > Natrix helvetica. The sequence continues at coordinate 130,976,567 of NC_138551.1, forward strand.
GAGTGGCTGTGGGTTCCGGCTCCCCGGTTCAACCAGATAATTCCATCTCTGGCCATTGGGGGCATTCAACTCGCCCCCGTGGAGCGGGCGCGCAATTTGGGCGTCCTCCTGGATGCCAGGCTGTCCATGGATGAACATGTGACAGCCGTGGCCAGGGGGGCGTTCCATCAGGTTCGCCTGGTGCGCCAATTGCGCCCCCTATTGGATCGGGACGCCCTACGCACAGTCACCCATGCGCTGGTGACGTCTCGCCTGGACTACTGCAACGCTCTCTACATGGGGCTTCCCTTGAAATGCACTCGGAGACTACAGTTGGTCCAGAATGCGGCCGCGCGGGTGATTATGGGGAGCACCAGGTACTCCCATGTGACACCACACCTGCGCGAGCTGCACTGGCTTCCTGTGGTCTATCGAGTGCGTTTCAAGGTTTTGATTACGATTTTTAAAGCGCTCCATGGCTCAGGACCTAGTTACCTGCGGGACCGTATTCTGCCCCACACATCCCTACGAACTATTCGCTCGCACAGAGAGGGACTTCTCCAGGTGCCGTCCACTAGACAATGCCATGGGGCGGCGCCTAGGAGCAGAGCCTTCTCTGTGGCGGGCCCAGCCCTGTGGAATGACCTCCCCCCGGATATTAGGACCACTACAGACCTCCGCTCCTTCTGTGTTAAGCTCAAGACCCACCTTTTTCAAATATCTGGCCTGGCTCAACCATAACTTTGTTACGCTCCTGAGGGGTTTTTAATTTAGCAATTTTAATTTAAGGGGATTTTAAACTGTGTTTTAATTGTGTTTTTAGCTGTGTTTATTGTCCTTCACTTACAAGTCTATTCTCCTTCATGCACAAATGTAATTGTCCTTGTTTTTTCGTATGTATGTGTGTCTTATGTGTATTTTATCCTTTTGATTGTACGCCGCCCCGAGTCCTTCGGGAGAGGGTTGCGGCTAATCAAATAAAATTTATTATTATTATTATTATTATTATTATTTATTTCTTCGCACTTCTAAACCGCCCCCTCTCCCAAAAAGGATTATGAAAAAAAGAATTCAAGTCTTCTTCACATGGTATATAATCCAATGTGTAAGTATGATAATATCACAGTGTAAATCAGCATGTTCCATTAGCATGCTCAATGTCAACTTGTAAAGCGTTTCCATGACTATTATCAAGTTGACATGGAAAAGGGAGGGAGAAATCCACGCATACCTTCAACCAGAGTTGGATCTCAGATTTCTACAGCAGGTGTGTGAGGTGCGAAAGTTCACAGACTGCTGCAGCACCTTGTTGGCGGATATGATTTATGACACAGACTGAGGGGAGACGAGACACAGGGGTAAAGTTCAGACACCATTAACCGGAAATCAGATTCGGCTTCACAGAAGAACATGCCTTAATGTTACTCCTAATAAATGACTGGATTTCTTTTGAATTTTGTCTTGAGGTTTGTAAATTAATTAAGGCATCTTTTGGAAACTTTACACTAAACATACAGTATGTACTTATAACAGAACTTATAACAAAATACAAGGGTTGGAAAGGACTTTTGAGGTCTTTTAGTCCAACCCCCTGCTCAAGAAGGAAACTCTATACCAGTGGTCCTCAAACTACGGGCTGCGGGCCAGATATAGCCCACCAAAGACATTAATCCAGCCCATGTGGCACCACGTCATTGCCCCGCCCAAATCACTCCACCCACCCACGAGCTGAGTGCAGATCTTACCTTCACAAGCTCTACGGACTGAAAGTTTTTGGCCATTAGAGTGCTTCTGGGGGCCGGGGAGGCGAAAAATGGGGTGCATGGAGGCCCCAGGAGGGGAAAATTGTGCTTTCTGCCTCAGTTTCGTAGCTCAGGCTAAGTGACAAGCAGACCCATATTGCCTGCCATGCACGGCCTTGCCCATTGCTCTTCCGGGTTTCTGGTGCACATATGCACGTGACGATCAGCTGGCCTTTGTGCGCACGGTAGTTCCAGGAACTGGAGCAGCTGGTCTTCTGGTTTCTGGAAGCACATGCACGCCAGCCAGCTTATCGTCATGTGTATACATGCCAGAAACTGGCATCGGAGCTGCCTGGTGCACATGTGCACACTGGCATGCACACTGGTCAACTCCTCTTCCAGATTGCATCCCTGACAAGAGCACTTGGTGCCAAAAGGGTTTGCCATCAATGCCCTATTCCAAGGGTGGTTTTATCAAGGCATTATAAAATTGTACCAATACTTCTCGTGATTTGGATTCTATCCTTCTGTTCATGCAGCCTAGGATTGCAGTGGCTTTTTTTGGCTGCTGCCACACATTGTTGGCTCACATTTGAGAGATTGTCCACTAAGATTCCAAGATGCCTCTCACAGTTCCTGCTATTGAGTCAGGTTTCACCTAATCTGTACCTCCGCATTTGGATTTTCTAGCCTCAGTGTAAGACTTTATTTTTCTCTACACTGAATTTCCTTTTGTTAGGTAGGCCCAGGGTTCAAGTCTACCTAGATCCATCTGGATCTTGAGCCTATCTTCTGGGCTGTTGGCTATTCCTGCCAGCTTAGTGTCAATGTGATGACTTCCCCATCTATCCCTCATCCAAACCATTGATGAAGATGTTTAAGAGGACTGGGCCTAAAATAGAACCTTGGGGTCCCCCACTGCTTGTTTCCCTCCATGCAGATGTAGTCCCTTTGAGGACCACAGGCTGAGTCCATCTGGGGGTGATGCTGTCTATCCAACCTATTTTTAGCTTACCAAGAAGTAGATGGTGGTTTCCTTTGTCAAAGACTTTCTAAAATCCAAGTACTGAATACTATGTGCACTGAATTTCGCTGGTCCATCATTTAGCTATTTTTGTCAAAGAATGAAATAACATTTATTTATGATCTGTCTTCATTAGTTGAAGTAAATCATTAATATCTATACTGAATAACAAGGGTTCAAATATGCCTCCTTCCCTTCCTCCTTGCAAAGTATCAATTCTTCTTCTCGTGGCTCCATTGAGACCAAACGTCCCTCTCAAACAAGGACCTGGAGAAAGAGCTTCATTCAGAGCGAATAGGCTGAGCTCCATTTCGAGGGCAATCAATTCCCCATATGATATTTCTATGTTAATTATAACAAATGCTTACTAACATCTAGCAAGTCAGCAAACCGTGTTTTACTTTGCTGATATAGGTGAGATATTTCAAGACAAATTAGTTACCAATATTATATTATTAACATGCAATATTTATTATAAAATCTATATAGCTGTTCACTACATAAAACCTTCTGGTTCTTCTGCAAGGAATGCATTTTTCTCAAATTTAACTAAGAGGATCATGACATACATTTTGGCCACAATATCTATGTGTCTATTTAGCCTATAATTGTTAGAGTCCTTTTTATTCCACTTTTTGGATAGATAAAATGCTACTATTGCCAACTTCAATCTGACTGGATATTGTAGACATTTTTTATATGTGGAAATGAAGATGCCAATAGAGGCCCCAACGACCAGGGATGTTTTTTGGTCAGTTAAATAGTTGGTAGAATGTCTTCTCCAAGGAATGTATTGCTTCCATTTCAGGCCTTTTATGATTAATCTCAACATGAACATAATGGGGTAAAATATTGAAATTTTTGCTAATATGGAGAAAAGCAGCTCTTGAATTCCACGGAAAAGACATGATTGCATCTATTGCTCACTCACCACCACCCACCCCTCACTTTACCAGATGGAGAAAAACACACACAAACCTGTGGGACTTTGTAGGTGCCTCCTAATGTTGACGCCTGGACGGAGATGTCCCTGTAAGCTGCATCAAGAAGACCCAGAAGGTTCTCCTTCCTTCCACAGCTGTAGTTGGGGACATTGGCTTCTCCAGTGGAGAGCATGTCCAGTAAGGCATCTGAAGTGCGGAAAGTGCTCAAATAGTTGTCATGGAGGTTGTAGCCCAGTGTGAGATTGTGCAGAAGCTGGGAATTTTTGTTGACCGTTTGAATGTTGAAAATAAACCGTAAGCCATTTTGAAAATCATAAACGTCCCTATTGTAAAAAAAAAGGTGTCATTATAATGAACAGCAACAACAATTTTTTTAAAAAATATATAACCCTCCAGAAGCCTACTGAGCCTTAAACCAACATTGATCCAAAACCAATGATCAATTATACAAATATGCAAATTGGATGAGGTATGGCAATTACAACTGGTTCAACCATTACTTTAAATAAAATTCATTATTCAAGTGATAAATTAAGGATTGAACTGAGAGAGGAAAATAATCTGCAGCCCTTTCAGCTTTTTTTCAGACTCCTTTTTGAGTCTCTTTTACAAAATCAGACAAAAGAGAGAATCCATGGAAATCAAAATCATTTAGGAAATTAGATATATTTCCCCAATATAGGAATAAATGAAAAATAAAAACAGAAAAGAAGGAAAGTGTTAGAATGGAGGGAGTGCAACCTCATTACTCTGAATGACTTACAGATCATGGAAAACAAACTGAACAGAAGGAGCCACATTGAAAAGCAACTTTGTTTGTGATGTTTCATGTCTATTGGAGATAACTATACCAATGAGATGGTCTCCTGGGCTGTAAAAGCTCTGCGGTCGTTTTCCATCCTGGTGTTCCAAACTCTCCAGGCATTTCATTTTCAGCTTCCCAGAGACTGGATGGGACACCAGCAGCATCAGAAGCAGAAGCATCAGGAGGTCCATAATTCATGATATGAATTAATCAATCTCCTTCCCATTTCTAAAGAAGAATTAGAAGAATTCAAAGGATTCTCACAGGGTGGAATATGATCCAGTGTCTTTCCTGATTGAAACACAGAGAAACACTCAGCTTCATCTGGAAAGGAGAGAGACGGACATTCAAGAGCACAGACCCTGCCTGTCCCAAAACTCCATATTTCTCTGCCCAAAGTCTCCCCTGGAGGATTCAGCCAAAGAGCAGAGCTGAAACTTTTATCATAATTCTCCCTCTCAGGAGAGATCCCTGGATAATTCAACCAGTTCTTGGACTCAAAGGTTGTTGGGAAATTCTGAAGAGGGAAATGAAAGGGAAATGATCCCCATGTGATTCATAATAACAGGGGCAGATATCGAATTAAAGCCATCATCTAGAATTGAGAGATTTGGGGTCTCCATGCTTGAAACTGAGCCCAGAGGGAATACACAGCACCTGTGGCTGAAGAAACAAATAAATCTGAGATTGTTGGCATAGTGATAAAAGACAAAACTCCAGGGATCAGGTAATGGCAGAGCATATCACAGAACTGAAAAAGTTGGCAGCTGAGTTGGAATCAAAATGTACTTTATTTTGAAAGCTAATGCTCAAGGGCACCACACAAAAGGGCTGATGCTATAGTATGGCCTGTCTTCAAGAACAAAATCAACTTTATTGAAAAACTAGTTACCAGAATTTTGCAGAGTTAAAAAAAATGATAGAGAGGGAGGGGGGAGAGACAGAGGTTAGAAAAAACGAAATCAGGGCTGCCTCTCACCCCATGGAATGAACGCAGGAAGGAAGGAAGGAGAGGGGGAGAGGAGGGGGGATAAAAGTTAAAAGAAATGAGTGAAAAGATGTCAAAATCAAGGCATGAAGTAAGCATGCCTTAGGAGATAAATGCCTCTTTGCTGATGTTATGATATTATTTTTATAGTTTCAACTTGGGTTGTTGAGAAAAGTTGGTTCCTACTGTGCTAATACTTGTTTTAAAATTAATAAATGAAAGTCAACAGTTAGGGTGTTTGGAAAATAATATCATAGCCATAGAAGGCTATTTGATAGTGAGTCAATAGAGTGAATCAACATCTTTCCTTATTTAGGGTAGTTTTCTCCAGAACTGAAAGTTCACTCACTCTTCTTCAATGAAGTGCCTTTAGAGCAGGGGATTCAGTTAATTTGCTGCTTAAATTTTAAAAACCATCCAGCTTCCTTAGCCCAATATATTAAAGTCTGTATTTCCAAGCTCCTCTATCAAACTATAGTTAAAATAGTTCATGCTTAGTACGATTCCAGTCCCAGCATCTGAAGAGTATCTTAGAGATGGATAAAATAACTTTAGCTTCTGCCCTCAGAACTAATTTAGGAAGTTGTTCATTTTTCTCTCTCACTAAAATTAGGGAATATTATTATTGATCTAAAATGAAATTAGTGGAAAATGAGAGAACCCCAAAATCTGGTCTGTCAGAACCAACAAAATTTCAATCACAGCCCACTTTCCTTGAACTTCTGACAAATCCTATTAGGAGCTGTGGTTTCCCTGTCTCTTGCGTCCTCGGAGAACAAGTTCAAGAGAAGGCTGCATAAAGAATCTGGGATATCCGAGCAGAGAAAGATACACCCAACCTCAGTAAGGTTGGCACATTGAAGTGGATAAGCTGCTACAAACAGACCTCCCAAATTTCCAAGTATTGAGACACAGAAATGCCTTAATATTGCAGGGTCGTATTTATTTGAGCAAGATTTGAAAAGCTAGTCATAATGGTTAATTAAAGAAATATAATCAACTGCTTATAATGAAAAGGATTTTATTTGTGGAGCCCCAGTTAAGAAGATGTCATGCATCTTAATAATACATCTGTTATTGGAATGTCTACTGTCTAAGAAAGAGAAAGATCTTGGACTGCATTGTTAGAGAAATGACCCATTGCTTAAATCCAAACAATTGATTTCCTGGGTGGTAAGAATTCCAAAATTACATATAATGCAGCCCCATATTGGAGCAAAACTCCTCCATTGAGAACTGGATATGTGGGTATGACTGTGGCAAATTTTAAGGGTAATGCATAAATATGTTTTCCAGTCTTTAGTCATATTCTTTCTCACTTATTTTTTTTATTACTTTCCATTTTTTATATATGGACTTATTATGCTCTGTGTTCTACATTATTCATCTTGATATGGCTTAATGGCTAATTGATAATAAATTCTTCTAATAGGTTCCTGAGAACCAGGTTGGATTTATTAAAATCTAACATTTTGGATTTGATCTAACCCCCAATAAAACACGGCATTCTTCATTGCTTTTTTAGATCAGTGATAGAACTGCTTCAGAGATCCTGAGAGATAAAAATCAGTTCCCCCTTTTCCACCAGATGTTCCCCAAAGAAGGATTCCAGTTCCCAGCCATTGTCCAGCTGCTCCTCCATTTCAGATGGACCCTGTTTGGCCTCTTTGCTTCAGACACCGAGAAGGGAGAGAATTTCATGAGGATTTTCACCCCTATGCAGGTCAGGAATGGAATTTGTGTTGTTGTATCACAACGATTCTCCACAGATGGAAATACAGCTCCCCTCTCTAAGTGGAGACAAGTCAATGTCTTTGTTCACTTCCTGGAACATGTTCCTCTTGCAAACAGAGTTCTTCCTTTCCATTCAGCACTTGCACACTTGCCAGGACCCACTGAAGGGAAAGTTTGGATCTTGTCAATCTTGGGTGAAGCGACAATGAGAAGGCACAGGCTTTTCAAATATGTCCACAGGATTTGGAACTTTGTTTTTCAGGAAAAAATTCCTAAGGATGATCCCTTTGAACACAGTTTCTTTGCAGGACCTGCAAGATGAGTATTTTCACTGTTCTGTTTCAAAGTCCATCTTCTCGGTCAAAGAGAGGGGAAGATGCACCCAGAAAGCCCCACTGGAGACCCAGTGGAAATGGAACAGGATCCAGGTCCTAAATAACCCCAATGTGTACAGTATCACCACGACTCTGGCCCAGGCCTTGAATGCTGCCTATTCCTCCATTCTGAAGAGGAGAAACAAAGGGGTCGAAGAGAGTTTGGGGCCTCCAAGGCTGCAGCCGTGACAGGTAAGTGGTCTCGACAAGGATCCATCAGATTTCCTTACTTTTTAGGAAGCACCCAAAGGAGATGGAGGGGAACCATCAGAGCTCTTTGGGGCACAAAAGGCCAAGAGTTTGGGGCAATTTAATTATTCGTGGAAAGGGGTGTTAAACACTGCTAATTTTAAAACCATGCATACATTTTTCAATAAAATACTGTAGGCAGGGGTTTGAAATTAGCACCATAGAATTTTATATTTATACCTTTGAAAGAAACTCTGAGACCATCTAGCTCAACCCCTCCTCTCTGCAGGAATTAAAGCTTTTCTGTCTGATGACTGCTTGGTCTTTGCATGAAGATTGTAGGAGCTGAGCAGGTGGGGGTTCAATGCATCATCTTGTTAGAAACATTACATTCCAACAACTCCATTCCCCCCTCCCCCCCCATGGATTTTGTTGACTTTGAGATCAACTGCTGTTCTTGGCTACTTGCGCCTGAGAAAGACAAACAGCGAAGGGGAGACTGAACTCCTCTGCTTCACTGAGTTTCCTCTCTTGTAACTGAGTTCATTTTTCCACGCCTGACACTCTGGGATAACAGTAAACAGATCTTAAGCTTCTGTGTGACATCTTTCCGTCATTGGAAGTGGGCTGCATCCTCCATTCGTCAATTGAGAGATTGTCCTAGAATATCTAGTTAATCGAAGAGAAGGATTAGGAGGGACATAACAGATGTACCTGAGAGGCTGCCCTAAAGAAGAGGGGTTTCATTTATTCTGTAAGGCCCCTGAGGGCAGGGCAAGAAGCAATGGGTGGGAGCCTGTTAAAGAGAGATCCAACCGAGAAGGAAGGAGAAATTTCCTGACAGCGAGAACTGTTTAATGGGTGGAACAGCTTTCCTCTTGGGCTTGTGGATTCTCCATCACTGGCAGCTTTCAAAAATAGGCTGCGTAACCATTTGAGTGGGATGGTATTGAGTAAGGGGTTGGCCTAGAAGACCAAGATCCCTTCCAGCCCTCTGACTCTATGACTGCATGGAAGGATGGTCCCAGGCTCCCTCTGATTTTCAGCTGCCTTATTTCAATAGGGCCCTTTGGCAGCCAAGATGGCAGCAGCTTCCTTTCCCCTTCCTTGCCCTTCCTGAGCCAGATATTCTGCCACGTCTTCCCCAAGGGTGGTGCCTACAAGGGGACCTTAAGTTGGGGTTTCCCCAGACAATAATACTTGCTCTGCTGTGGCTTCCAATCAATGACTATGTTGAGATCATTTCACCAAATGTTCCTATCCAGTTTGGTATCCATCATTCCTTTTCTCTTGCATCACATTTTACTTCTAAGTGAAGATCTTTTCACTTCTCTCTCTCTTAAATTCCTTTTGGGGGGGTTTTAGACAATTATGGTGAACCATCAAGATGTTTTTTTGAATTTTATGCCTGGATCTAAGTTATAAATAAAGAAATGATTTAAGAAAAAGTGCAAATGAAATCTTAATAAAAATGTCCTAATACAAAATAGCATAATTTGTTAAGTCCTAATTGCTAAAATTTACATATTTTTGATATGACATCAAAATATATTTAAAAGTTGATATAAATGTTGCATCAGAAAATCATATTTTATCAACTACTCGCCTGCATTAATGACAATATAGAAAAATAGATGATCAAGGACTAATTGTTATTCATAAATTCCCAGTTTTATGAGGGACATTGAAATTAATGATCTCAATTAATTAGTTATCAGCAAGTAGGTTGTTACTACTTTGCTGAAATCCTTACATCACCAGCATTTCCACAATATATTAAGGAAGTGTAATGACGTGCAAATATAATATAATACCAACATCTTCACCAGGCTAGAAAGTTGGAGATCCTGAGTTCAAGTCCTGCCTTAGCCGTGAAAGCCAGCTGGGTGACTTTTGACTAGTCACCCTGTCTCAGCCACAACCCTCCTCACAATGTTGTTGTGTGAAAAATAAGAAGAGGAGGGTGTGTTTGATATGTTTGCTGACTTGAGTTATTGCTTCGGAGACTCCGTCCAGCCACCTCATTCTCTGTCGTAAAATTTTTTTTAGATCTTGTGTAATTCTCCAGGCTTGAAAAAGGGTTGGTGGGAGATTTAAAGTTTCAGACTTGCGAGATTGTCTTGATGTGGCCTTCCAATAAAGTCGAGTCAACTCACGTGGTTGTGTTTCCTACCTGGTGTACCTGGGAGAAGATTAGCCTGGCAACTTTCTTCTTGACAAATCCACGTTTTCTGGTAATCCCCCTGTTTTTCCCAAGGAGTTTACAAATAATCTCTTTGTTTGTTTCTTTGTTCAATTTATTTGTAGTCTGATCTAAAATATCCTCTTTCATAGAGAAATTTGATCAATGATATTTCATCAATACAAATATAGTTTTTCAATATATGATTGACAAATTTTGCTGAACTTTTGTCAGTTTTGAAGACAAGGATAACACTTATTTCCCAACTCACAAAATTTGCAAATTAGACAACTCTAGGAGAAAGATTCACATGTGAAAAGACCATGAGTGGTAAGAAACCAAGCTTCCTGCTTTTAACCTTCATGGGTGTTTCTATTCCAGTTCCATCCGTTTCTGGAGATGAGTGAATTTTGCAATCTTTCCAAGAAGAAACTGTACTTGGATCAAAATGGAGATGTAGCTGCAGATTTGAATATCATAAGCTGCGTTACTTTCCATAAGAAGGATGCCATTAAAGAGCAGCTGGTGAGTTTTCAAAGAGAGAGACTTATTATCAGCCAAGATGCTCTTTTACGGCTCAAGTTGCTCAACAAGGTGGGTGAAATATCTGTATCCTTTCTTTATTTTTGAAAGCTGTTGAACCCGTTTCAAGTTGGCTAAATCTGATCATTAAGGGGAAGACCTTCAAAGAGAATTGAATATTGGAAACAGAACAGCGGAAGGGAGGAGGAGGGGGAGGATATCGTTCCTATACAGGGCTCTTTAATTCCAACGGTCACAGGGAGGGGCAGATACGAGGACAGATTAAGAACTTACAGTCGGTTGGGAGACCGTGGATGCTGGTTACACCCGGTCGCTTGTACCAACCCCCGCGTTCTAGGTGGTCAAGAGTTACAGACCCAGGGCCTGAGGCTGTTGTTATGCAATGCGAGGTCCGTTGTTAACAAGGCCCCCCTCATTCACGATCTAATTTTAGAGGGGGAGCCGGACCTCGCGGGAATAACGGAGACCTGGTTGGGCCACGAGGGAGGTGTTCCCCTCGTGGAAATATGCCCACCAGGCTACCGAGCATTTCACCAGCCCCGGGCCCAGGGAAGGGGCGGTGGGGTGGCAGCAATTATTCGGGAGGACTTAGAGCCGAGGGAGTCTACTGTGCCACAGACGTCCGGATGTGAATCCCTTGTTGTGAAATGGGGCCCTGGGAGACAGTTGGGCCTGCTGATAGTATACCTGGCTCCTCGCTATACATCAGCGGCCCTGCCTGAACTCCTCGAGCTGATCGCATCGGTGGCGGTTGAGACCCCCAAACTTTTAGTGATGGGGGATTTTAACCTGCCATCGATGGGAGAAGCATCAGATGGGGTTTGGGAGTTTATGGCTTCCATGACAGCCATGGACCTGACTCAATTGATTCAGGGCCTGTCACACGAGGGAGGACACACCCTGGACCTTGTTTTTGTCTCTGGACAGTGGTTGAGTGATCTGGGAGGAGGGGACTTAACCATCACTCCCCTGTCATGGTCAGATCACTCACTCCTTCGTCTTGACTTCCCTGGTGCTACCTCCCGCTGCGGGGAGGCGGAACCGGAAAGTACTAGATGGTTCCGCCCTAGGCGCCTGATGGAACCAGATAGGTTCCAGACGGAGCTTGGGCCACCTCCTGTAACCTTGACCCGCCCCCGGGTAGAGGACCTGGTGGTCGCGTGGAATAATGTGACTACCGGGGCCTTGAACCGGGTGGCGCCTTTGCGGCCTCTCCGGCGGCAACGATCCACCCTGGCCCCTTGGTTTACCGAGGAGCTGAGGGTGATGAAATGCTGCAAGAGATGTCTAGAGAGTCGTTGGAGATCCTCCCGTTCCGAATTTGATCGAACACAGGCACGAGCCCATTTAAGGACGTACCTTGTGGCATTGAGAGTGGCCAAACGCCAATATTGTGCCACTCTCATTGCATCCGCAGAGAACCGCCCTGCTGCCCTGTTTCGGGTGTCCCGCTCCCTCTTGTTTCAGAGGCCGCGGGAGGCCCCCCTACAGGGCAGAGCAGAGGAATTTGGGAAATATCTGCAGGATAAAGTCGCTCAAATCCGGAAGGATTGGGTCCCTGTCAGTGGTCCAATGGAGACGTCCGTGGCGAGTCTTGAGGAATCGACCTGGGAGGAGTTTGACTTGGTTGCCATCGAGGATTTGGACAGAATGCGTGGACGACTGCGACCCACCACATGTTTATTGGACCCGTGCCCCTCCTGGCTTGTACTGGCATCCTGGGAGGTTACACGAGACTGGCTCCTGGACCTAGTGAACGCTTCGTTGAGCGAGGGGTCTCTCCTGGCTGCCTTGAAAGAGGCGGTAGTGAGACCCTTGCTCAAGAAACCTTCCCTGGACCCTTTGGAGCTGGCCAATTATCGTCCTGTCTCCAACCTTCCCTTTTTGGCGAAGGTTGTAGAGAGTGTGGTGGCTTACCAGTTTCCATGACATCTGGAGGAAAATGATTATCTAGACCCGCGCCAGTCCGGCTTCCGCCCCGGTCACAGCACGGAGACGGCCTTGGTCATGTTGGTGGATGATCTCTGGAGGGCCAGAGATAGAGGTTGTTCCTCTATCCTGGTCCTATTAGACCTCTCGGTGGCTTTTGATACCATCGACCATGGTATCCTGCTGCGCCGGATGGAGGGGTTGGGGGTCCGGGGCACCGTTTTGCGGTGGTTCGGCTCCTACCTTTCTGGCCGGATGCAGTGTGTGTTGGCAGGGGAGGAGAGGTCGACCCTACGCCCCCTTACTTGCAGGGTACCACAGGGGTCGGTCCTCTCGCCACTCCTGTTCAACACATATATGAAGCCGCTGGGTGAGATCATCCGTGGTTTCGGGGTGGGATATCATCTGTACGCTGATGATACTCAGCTGTACTTTTCCACCCCGAACCACCCCAACGAGGCCGTCGAAGTGATGTCCCGGTGTGTGGAAGCCATACGGATCTGGATGGATGACAACCGACTCAAACTCAACCCCTCCAAGACGGAGTGGCTGTGGGTACCAGCTCCCCGGTTCAGCCAATTAATTCCATCATTGGCCATCAGGGGCATTTAACTTGCCCCGGTGGAGCGGGCGCACAATTTGGGCGTCCTCCTGGATGCCCGGCTGTCCATGGATGACCATGTGACAGCCGTGGCAAGGGGTGCATTCCACCAGGTTCGCCTGGTGCGCCAATTGCGCCCCCACCGGACCGGGACGCCTTACGCACAGTCACTCATGCGCTGGTGACGTCTCGCTTGGACTACTGTAACGCTCTCTACATGGGGCTTCCCTTGAAATGCACCCGGAGACTACAGTTGGTCCAGAATGCAGCCGCGCGAGTAAATATGGGGAGTACTAGGTACTCCCATGTGACACCATTCCTGCGCGAGCTGCACTGGCTTCCTGTGGTCTATCGGGTGCGTTTCAAGGTTTTGATAACAATCTTTAAAGCGCTCCATGGCTCAGGACCTAGTTACTTGCGGGATCGTATTCTGCCCCATACATCCCTGCGACCAATCCACTCGCACAGAGAGGGCCTCCTCCAGGTGCTGTCCACCAGACAGTGTCGAGGGGCGGCGCCTAGGAGTAGAGCCTTCTCTGTGGCGGGCCCAGCCCTGTGGAATGACCTCCCTCCGTATATTAGGAATACCTCTGACCTCCGCTCCTTTCGTATAAAGCTCAAGACCCACCTATTCCAAGTAGCTGGCCTGGCTCAACTTTGATCTAACTATATCGCTCCTGACGGGTTTTTTATTTGGGTATTTTAATTGTATTCAATTATTTAGGGGTTTTTTAAACATTGTGATTTTAATTGTTTTTATTCATTAGCCGACCTCCTCCTTGTACATGTCTTGGTATACGTCTTTGTTATATGTATGTCTTGTCTATATATGTATTTCATATGTTTTATTGTACGCCGCCCCGAGTCCTTCGGGAGAGGGTGCGGCTAAGAAATAAATATTTATTATTATTATTATTAACACATAGAGTCTTCTTAGACCGCTTGGAAGGCTTCCATACTATTGACCAAGGTATCCTTTACATGCTGTAGCTTGAAACATTTTTAATGCTGATTTAGCCATGCCCAACTTGGGAGGCTGCTGACAGTTTAGGATTTCAATCAATCAGAATAGAGCTGGGAGGGACCTTCGAGATGTTCTAGTCCAACCCACTGCTCAAGCAGGAGATCACATACCATTTCAGACAACTGACCTCCGTTGATGAAGCACCCACAACCTCAGGAGTCAAGCTGTTCCACTGGTTAATTGTTCTCACGGTTAAGAAGTTTCTCCTTAATCCCAGGTGTCTTCCTGGTTGATCTGGAGGCTAAATCACTAAATGGCTAAGGAAACTAGGTATGTTTACCCTCTAGGAAAAGAAGGAGGAGAGGAGAGAGGCATCTTCCAACATAGAAGAGGGTATCTATTTATTCTCCATAATGCCTGAGCCTGAGGGCAGGACAAGGAGCTCATCAGAGGAAGACTCAACCTGCAGGCTGTTTTACAAATCAACAAAGAACATTGCTTTTAAAGTTGACAGCCTTAATTTCTAAGGAACTTTTTCCTTTGTATTTAAGTGGGAGATGCTTTTGCTTCACCTTTCCCCACTTTTCCAGATCCTACTGGTCAGACGTTTTTTCTCTTCATCAGCTTTATTCTATTTTAACAGATTTAAAATAATAATAACTTAATAAATCTGTAACAATAAATTGATTCTAAAATTTACTATGAGTACACCATCATAATAAATGAATAGTAAAAAATAAATATTAATACGGCCATGAGGAAGAAGCCACTGCTTCTTTCTTAATACTTAAATCTTTCCTCAATTCCATCCTGCCAGATATGCCAGAAGCCAAAGGGAGGAACTAATTGAATAATTTGTCATTGTTATATATCCTATGTCTGCTTAAAATGAATCAGAGATTTCATATTCACCTAAGTGAAGTTCAGAAAATGCTTAGCTAATGTTTCTGAATGCCATCCAAGGAATAATGGATGGAAACTGACCAAGGAGACATTCAACCTAGAAATAAGGAGGAGCTTTCTGACAGTGAGAACAATCAACTAATGGAACAGAAGTTGTGGGAGCTTCATCCCTTGAAGCTTTCAAGAAGAGACTGTCATCTGTCAGAAATGGTATAGGGTTTCCTGCTTGAGTGGGGGCATTGGACGAAATGACCTACAAGGTCCATTCCAACTCTGTTAATCTGTTATCTGTTATCCTTGTTTTTCTCCTCAGTCCCTGCCTGAGTCCAAATGTGTGGAAAATTGTCATCCTGGATTTGTCAAGAGGGCTCGAGAAGGAGAGGCAGTTTGCTGCTATGACTGCGTTCCTTGTCCGGAGGGGACCTTTTCCAATCAGGAAGATGGGTGACATCGGAGGAAAGGAAGGCCTAGTGGAAATGAATTTAGCCAGAAATTTTGATAAAAGTGTAGATTAAAAAAAAGATTGAAGCTCAACTATTTTCTTGTTTATTCAAAATACACAATTTCTTAGGACACAACCCAATTTCCTTAGGTATATAAGTTTTATAGAACGATATACTTAATATTTTATGTGGAATTGTTAAGCAATGCATGTTGGAAAATGTTCTCTTTATCAGCTTTTGTCCCAAGAAGGTATTTCTTGAAGTGCAAAGGAAAGGATGCTAAAGAAATATTGCTTTCTACTTTTCTCAGATACTGACAAATGCACCAAATGTCCGGATGACAAATAGCCAAATGAGTCCAGAATCCAATGTATCCCTAAAGTTATAACCTTCCTGTCTTATGAAGAACTTCTGAGCATCATCCTGGTCTCCTTTGCTCTATTATTGTTCCTAACCACAGGCCTTGTTTTAATTATTTTCATTAAATACCGAGAAACTCCCCTTGTCAAAGCCAACAACCTCTCATACATCCTTCTGGTCTCCCTCCTGCTTTGCTTCTTGTCTCCTTCTCTCTTCATTGGTCAACCAAGGAAAGCCACCTGCCTTCTCCGACAAATGGTCTTCAGCATCATCTTCTCAGTTGCCATTTCTTCTCTCTTGGCCAAAACCATCACAGTGGTGCTGGCTTTCCTGGCCACAAAACCAGGAAACCGAGTGAAGAGATGGTTGGGGAAGAGCTTGGCCAACTCCATCATCCTGTCTTCTTCTGCTGTCCATATTATCATCTTCTCCATCTGGCTGGGAGTTTCTCCCCCCTTCCCTTATTCTGACCTCCACTCCCAGCCTGGAGAGATCATCCTGCAATGCAACGAAGGGGCTGTTGTCATGTTCTACATCACCCTCAGCTACATGGGCTTCCTGGCTGCCATCTGCTTCACGGTGGCTTTCCTGGCCAGGAATCTGCCTGGGGCCTTCAACGAAGCCAAGCTGATCACCTTCAGCATGCTGGTCTTCTGCAGTGTCTGGGTGACTTTTGTGCCCACCTACCTGAGCACCAAAGGGAAATACATGGTGGCTGTTCAGGTCTTCTCCATCCTGGCCTCCAGTGCTGGTCTGCTGGGCTGTATCTTCATCCCCAAGTGCTACATTATCCTTCTGAGGCCAGACCTGAACACAAAGGAGCATCTCACAGCCAGAACAAATGTAAAAATATGAAATATAACATCATTATGATAGTGGAAGAATTATTAAGGTTTCTTTTATTTGAAAGGAAATATTCTTTACATTTAGTATGCGAGAGTCATAGAAAATCATATCTATATGTTTCAAAATGGGAAATTGTTGAATGAGTGGAATTCTTGTAGCTCCCTTGTTGGAAATAAATCCTTACAAAAACTTGGATCAGTAAGAAAAGACTTTTATTAACAAAAATAAAAGAAAATAAAAGGCAGTTTGCAAAGTGTGATGAGCTTGAGCAAGATTTCAACAGTGAGTTCTAGGCCCAAAGAACAAACCCCGAAATTCAAAAATAAGAGTTTTTATACCCAATTCCTAGCACGATACCCCATTCCCTCCTCTTTGGTCCCATTGGATAGGTCCTCAGGGGTTACACCTAATCCGAGGCGCCTATTAAGAATACATTAACCCTCTTCCCGCCCCTTCAATGTGCAGTTGCAGTTTTAATCCACAGCTAATCCCCAACTGTCAGAGGCTTTTATTTTTGAATTTTAGTGTTCTCTACAAGTCTATCCTTTCTATTCTTTATTCATGTTCAAAAATAAAACTTACTTATTAAAAGGTTCCAAACGCTCCCTAATTTCTTCAGCATTTTCATATTTCATAATTGCAGTATGTTCAGTTACCTCTGTTAACATCATCATTTACTTATCTCTATTAGTTGCACTTATCATTCCTTTCACAGTGTTGTGCACAATACTTCTTATTAGAGGAATTAGACACGGTAGGCACATCAGTCTGAGGAACACCATGCCTACCAGAAATAGGGCCTGTTTCCAATTTCTGAAGATTCCCCCTAAAAATCCTTCATCATCCAAGATTCCAGTCCAAGTTTGTACAGGAACGTGGGCAATCTTTCTCATCCGATGTGTTATCTGTCTGATTACTTCTCCAGTATCATCAATCTGTAAGCAACAATTTGTTAAATTAAATTTTCCCACACACTCTTTCTTCGGGTAACAAATATCAAACCCCTTGTTTTCCCCCCGTCTGCCATCCTACACAACTCCACCATTTACATCTCACTACACTCATTTGACAAGAATCAGGTGCACACAGATATTTCTCATTACTAGTGTAGGATTGGATCCATCCAATGTTTCCACATCTATCTACGGCTGCATAAGTATTTGCTGCTTTACAAACGTCAAAGATTACTGTAAAGGCTCCATTTACATTATGAGTCCATTCAGACTGTCCTAACACTAATTGATTCCTCTTTCCTCCATTTCTTACTTTAAGTGCCCCTTGCTGGGGGCCTTTCCTTGGATCATAATAGAAAGTTTCAATTCCATGTTTGCACATCGAGTACTGAGTTCCATTGTAACTGCATGGAGTACTAGTCCCACCGCATTCCCGAGCGGTATGTTATTTCAGGGTTTTAGTAACTCTTTTATCTGTCTTTGTGGTGCTGATACATTCCTCACATCCCACTGTTTTTAAAGCTCTTTTCTGTCTTCTCTTTTTTTTGTAATTTTTTTTTAGTTTTGATTAAACTGACAAACACAACACAGAAAAACCACCACAGAATCCTCTTTCGTTACATATTGTAGAAAGTGTGTCAATTGGTTACAAAAAAGCTTTCTTGCATCTCTTCCACAGTCATTACTTACAATTCATGTCAAATTATACATTTGAAATCAAACATCTTTATATATCTTACTATCATCATACCTCAATTTTCATTTGACTATAATTGTTTTTACGTCCTTTTGCATAAAATATTCCAAAGTTAAAAACACCACATAATGACATTTCGTTAGCTATTTCTAATATCATCCAATAACATTACACCTTTATGACATGTTCTAAATAAGAATTAATTATATTTTATAACAAAATTTCTAAACCTCTTTTCCAAATTGCTGTTTACAATTTGTATCCAATTTCCTTTTATTAAACTAGTACATGTATGTATTGTTAACTATATCCATTGTCATTTCATTGTTGTTATTATTATTATTATTGTTGGTGGTGGTGTTGTTGTTGTTAACAAAAACCATTTCCCATTTATATCAAATTTCCTCTCATCAAACCAACACATGTATATGCATTATTATCATTATCAATTATTTATTTAACCATATCCTTTGTCACTTCATTTTTAACCTAGCACTCTAAAATTTACTAAATTTAACTAATTTTTTGTTATCAGCTTTCATATATCAACCTGTATCTTTCCAATAATAATATAGTCTTATTTATTTTGCCATTTGTGGAATTAATCTTCTGTTTATTTCCTTAATAAATTTTTTGTGGACTTCTCTTCGCACCTTATTGTTTATTGCATCTCTTATATAAACTCGATACCCTCCATCTGCTTCTTTAATCATCTTATCTTTGGTTATCAATAGTGCTTCTGACAAGGTTTCTCTCCTTAAATCCATCATTTCTTTTCTTTTTTCTTCTTCTGTACCTTGAAATCTGGGGTAGAGTTCTTGTCCATCTAATTCCCTTTTTCATACTCCACTCTTTCCACTTTTAACCACGCTCACTCCATTGTTAAAATCATGAGTTGTCTTGTCTTTGTATTCATTTTTCCTTTCAATTTTTGAGACTCTAACCTCCACTTTTTCCATTTGATAGGCATCTTCAAATTTTCCATCATATTTTGCTGTTATAAACTCTATATTTTCCATTCTCTTCTCAATTCTCTCTGTTACTTCTAATAAATTTTGAATTCCAAACATAATCTTTTGCAATGTTAAGGTTTCTTTTTGATGTTGTGCCATTCTTCCAACTGGTAGACACTGCTACTCTGGCTTTCAAAGCTTTTTATTTTAGGTTAGATTAAACACAAGTTCATTTATGATCTTTAAGAACAAGGTTCTGTTTTTATTTCTCTCCCACTGCCAGTAAGGCTCTCAAAGAGCACCTATATAAACAATTTGTGCTCTTTTCTCTGTTATCACTCTCTGTAAACAAGTTGCAGAACCTTGAAATGTAAAGTCAATGAGATCAAAAGAAAAAGGAAAAGTACAATGTTTCAAAAACTCAAGCCTCCAGCTTCCAAGTGGCTGTGTTGCTTCCTTTCACTCTGATGTTATAGCCCTCTTTGTACTCCTTTTATATTTTCTTTATATTCCAGGCTTAAAAGAAACAAAGTTCTTAAGTGGAACTTAATAAAAAGAAATAAAAACCCTTGTTGAAATAAAGAAGAATATTTTAATCCATAGGTTAAAAATAAAAAAATAGAAGAAGAAAAACTAATCCATTAACTTAAAAATAATTGCGAAAATTCAATCCATGAAGTAGAATTGAAAAGAAAGATAACACACTGTCCAAAAGTAATCCAATGTAGCTTAATTTTGCCGCTTATTTTCTTCTGCTTTCGGATTTAATTTAGCTTAAAAAAATTTTGGGCAGTCTTTTTAAAAACAATAAAATTTCCTCACCAGATGGACACACTTTCTCTTTCCTTTTCCTTCCATTCTGGAGCCATCCCAACTTCATCAGCCTGGGCTGAGCTTTTGTCGCCGGCTAGAAGAACTTCTCTTGGATCGATCAGGGACTTTGCGGGGTTCCTGAGATCAGCAAGACGTATTCTTCCCGGTCACCGTCTCTGCGGGACAGTTAGATCCATACGGACCGTCCAGTGGCAAAAGTATAAATTGCGATCTCGGGACTTCAAGATCGCAGGTCATGTCGTCGCAACGTTGGCTCCTCCTCTGTCTCTTTTCTGTCTTCTGTTGGGGCTTCCTCACTTACATTTTACCTCTTGGATGTTGGTATACAAGCTTAGGCTCTACTGATCCTTACAACTCTGGTGCAATATTCACCTAATTTCCTTTAACTGATTGCCGGTTTTGTTTGGCTGCTGCGCATGCGATGGCTGTCCTCGCACTCGCTGTCCTCGGTCTCTTGATCGGTGGCCTCGTGATGTACCCGGGTTTGTCTGGTTCCGGATTGGGGTGCGCTGTACCCGCATTGCAGCGTTTCCGTAGATCTGTCCGCTGATTCCGAACCTCTTGCCTCATCTAGCGCAATTTGTAGGTTTAAGTTGGGTTTGGCCAACAACCGTTTCTGCAAAGAAATGTCCCGTAACCCGCATATGAGGCGTGCTAGGATGTGCTCATCCAGGTCCCTGAATTCGCAATGCGTTGCTGCTTTTCGGAGCGCTGCAACGTACTGGTTGATGGATTTGTCCACCTTCTGGTTCCTCATGTTGAATTCGTGGCGGCGAACGTGACGGGAAGGTTTTGGCACAAAGTGCGTCTACAGCGTCTGTTGTAGCGCCGTCCATGTTACCGCCTGGATGGGGCTTGGCTCCGAAAGATCCCTGGCCGTCTCAAAGACCTCTCGACCACAGTAGCTCAGGAACATGTTCTTTTTCCGGGAGTCCGGTACTCCCATGAGATTGTTTGCCTCGAGGAAGCATTTGAATCTCAGCATGTAGGATTCCCAATGCTCGGCTACTGGGTTGTACGGGGTTGGTGGAGCGTGCATCGCCATCTTGTCCTGCGTTTGAATTTGCCGCGCTGAGATGGCTGCTGGAATTTCCGCCGAAATCCAGGGCTGGATCGAATCCGTGGATTCTGTTAGTAGATCTTCGTAATCTCTGCCTCTCGATCCCACCCTCGTCGCCAGTGTTAGATTCGGGCAACGAGAGGACAGACTCCAGACGGTAGTGACATATCAGCTCTTTATTAGTTAGGTAGTAGTGATCCAGCTTGCTATGGGGTCATGCAGCTCCCCTTTTATAGGGAGCTGGCAGACCTCCCGTCCAATCAGAACAACCCATTGTTCCCACCCTAGTGGCGGACCTGAGTGGAGACTACAGCAGTTTATGCAAATATCTAACAGTTTCCCTCTGTTTGGGGGTAGAATTTGGTTGCAGAAATGCAAAGGGGTGGGCAGCCTTGGAGGGCCTGTTCACCCTTCCCCTTTTCCTCTCAGCCCTGCAAATCCAGAAATCTCCCCCACTCCAAGCAGCAACTGAGACTGTGCAGGGGGGAGGAGGGCGGGCAGGAGAAGAAGATCTGAAAGATCCCAATTCTGCAGCAAGAGGAGTTTCTGCAAAGGGGAGGGGGAGGGGGTTGCCCCAGCTTCCAAAGGCCTTTTAGCCATAATTGCCATCAGAGCAGATGTTGTGGAGGGGGTCAAGGAGGAAAGGGGTCCCCTGACTCTCCCTCAGACCCCCCAGGAAGGAAGGAAGGAAGGAAGGAAGGAAGGAAGGAGGGAGGGAGGGAGGGAGGGAGGGAGGAAGGAAGGAAGGGGAGGGGAGGGGGAGGGAAAGGAATGGAAATGGGAAAGAAGGAAAGGATGAAAAATGGAGGGAATGGAAAGGGAAGGAAAAAGGAAAAAAGAAAGGAAAATGGCCGCTGCTGAAGTGGTCGGGAGCAGCCTGAGGAGGGCATTCGGGAGCAGGTCAAGATGAGCAGGAGGCCATGGCAAAGACAGGCAAACAGGCTGGACTGAATGGACACGTGGTTGAGGCAAGGGAGCCAAAGAGCAGCTGCAGCTATGACTCTAAGGCACCAGCCAAAGTGTGCGAGGCAAGTAGTGGTGGGGCAGGGCGTGGCCAGGCAGAATTTATACTACCGGGGAGCCTGAACTTGCTGAATCCCACCATTGGCTGTATCCTCCCTTCTCCAACCAAGAGATTGTGTCAGTTGGAAACGGGGCTCCCAGACTCCTCCTGGTCTTCAGCTCTTCTCCTTGTTGTATTTCCTCAAGGCTAAGAGCAGCTCCTTTGATCTCTTCCTTGGCTTCATTGTCCTTCCCTGAAGTTCACGTAGATTGTGTACAAATTCTCCTCCAAGCTTGGTGCCTGCAAGGGGACCTGGTCCTTGAGTTGGGGTCTCCCCAAACCAGAACATTCACTTCCTGGGATTCTTATGGCTGCATTTGCCTTCTTTCCATGAACATCTCCCGGCTGACTCAGATTCTGTTCCCAGTTAACTATGATTTTGAGATCATTTTCACAAACATACATATCAAGTTTGGTATCCCTCATCTTTTTTCCATTCATGTTCTTATATGAGACATTATTGTTAGTCAAGTCCTAGTTGCTAAAAATCAGATATTTTTCTACTGCTTTTTACTTATGCACCCTTCTCTGTGTTCTAATCATAAATATTGTTTCTGGAAACTTGATATGCCTCTTATTAATTTTTTTTATTAAAAAATGTAAAATAAAACTATTACAATGACAAAACAAAAGTAGACAACACATTTTTTTAAAAAAATGTGCATTAAAAACAGACCAAAACATGCATATTGTCCCCCCCAGTTGAATACAATACAGCTATAATAGTTTCTCCCCCCTGCAAAACAGGCCCACCATTATAAATTACACATCTATTTGCAACTACTTGACTTGTCATCTATCAGCTGTATATAAAAAACGTAGTTAGCAGGCAATCCAACAATAAAGTTAAATTTCAAAACTTCAAACTTCTACAATAATACAATAGTAGAGTTGGAAGGGACCTTGGAGGTCTTCTAGTCCAACCCCCTGCCTAGGAAGGAAACCCTATACCGTTTCAGACAAATGGCTATCCAACATCTTCTTAAAGACTTCCAGTGTTGGGGCATTCACAACTTCTGGAGGCAAGTTGTTCCACTGATTAATTGTTCTAACTGTCAGGAAGTTTCTCCTCAGTTCTAAGTTGCTTCTTCCTTGATTAGTTTCTACCCATTGCTTCTTTTTCTACCCTCAGGTGCCTTGGAGAATAGTTTGACTCCCTCTTCTTTGTGGCAAACCCCTGAAATATTGGTACACTGCTATCATGTCTCCCCTGGTCCTTCTTTCTCTTAAGCTAAACAAACCCAGTTCCTCCAACCGTTCTTCATATGTTTTAGTCTCCAGTCCCCTAATCATCTTTGTTGCTCTTCTCTGTTGCTCTTCTGTGCTATCTGCTGTTGTATTTAACTCACAGAATATTTATAGGGGCTTCTTATCTACTACAGACCACCACAATCATTATCTCTGATCCACCCAGAATCTGTCCAGGGTTAAACATCTTTGGTTGATTCTTAATAATAATACATTTCCTTAAAATTTTAATTAGGATCTTTCCCAACAACTGCTTTCCATTCCCCAAAGTCATAGGATCTCCTGTAAATGAAAAAACAGCGGCTCTTAAGACTTGTTTTCCTGTTAAATATGATAAGTCCA
Organism: Natrix helvetica; assembly: GCF_964273705.1. NCBI lineage: Eukaryota > Metazoa > Chordata > Lepidosauria > Squamata > Natricidae > Natrix > Natrix helvetica. The sequence goes on from NC_138551.1 coordinate 131,000,267, forward strand.
TTCCCCAATCTCCCTCAATCTTCTTGAAATAATCCATTTCATCAGTCCTCCGTTCTGTCCACTTTGAGTCTTCAGGGTCCATGGCCTCTCCAGCCATCTCCAAGCAGCCTGCCTTTAAACCAGACTCCTCCTTCAGGGATGCCAGCAGCAAATTAAATTCCAGTCCAGCCATCCAATCCATCCTATTCAACAATTGTTGCTTGCTTCTGATTATTGCCTTTAAGTTGATTTAAAACCATTGTTATTTTATCAGACTTTTTAAATGAAATTTAAAATAAAGTTTCAAATAAAGCTTCTAAGTTGAAAGACTTTATATTCTTTAAATCACATCAAATTAGCTTACTCTAAGATCGTATTAATTACCGTATTAATAACAGAAAAATTGATGACGAATGGCAAATTATAATCCATCACCTTCAGGTTTCATAGGAAAGATTAAAAATTGTTAAAAATTATTTGAGTAACATTTTGGAGACCATTTTTATCCATTTAGTTATCATACCACCCCTCAACTTTCCACAAAATTCATAAAATTCTTTGTGAGTCCTTTATTGAAATCCAGTTCTATCACCAGAGTTCCCATAATCCATTTGGAAAGGGTAATGATATGTGAGAATGACTTTTGGGATGAGGAGAAGAGAGGCTGCCTAGGGAAGGATCAGATAAGAGGGGATAATCTTGCAGCTGCATAATGGGAGAGAAAGAAATTCAGAAAGGATCCTCCCTAACTTTTCAGGCTGAGAAAAGTGTTGGTGGGAGATTTGTTCTTTCAGATTTTAAATTTTTTGTTAAAGTCACATTACAATGAAGCAGAATTATCACATCTGGAGGTGTTTTCCATCAGGATGACCAGGGAGAAGATTAGCCTGAAAGATTTCTTCTTGATCAACCCATGCTTTCAGGGAATCAACCTGTTGTTTTCAAAGAGTTTATGGATCTTTTTTTTCTCTGTTCATTTTATTGAATGTTCCCTATAATTGACCAACTGTGTGGATTATATTTTCTTTATATTTTGTCAGTATGTGACTGACAAATTTTTCTCAAACTTTTTCATTCACTTATGAAGATATTGGCAGTATTTGTACCCTATTTAACCATATTTGGAGATTGGACAATTGTAGAGGAAAGATTCAATGTGGGATAAGAAACAAAGTTTTTTGTTTTTCAAATTCCTGGATGTTCCCATTCTAGTTTCATCCCTTTCTGGAGAAGAATGAATTTTGGAATATTTCTGAGAGAAAACTGTACTTGGACCAAAATGGAGAGATAACAGCAGATGTTGGCATTCATGGCTTCTTGGTTCTCCCCAACGAGCATCCCAGGAAAGAGATTCTGGCGTATTTTAAAAGACAGAGACTTTCTATCAAAGAAGATGCTCTTTCACAGCTAAAGTTGCTCAATATGGTGAGAGAAATTTTGGTGTCTCTTCTCTGTTTCCCAAAGCCTGAGGTCCCATTTCAAGTGGGCAAAGCCTATAGTCTCCAGGGTGGTTGGCCTTCCATGCCAGTTGGTGTCATCTAATGGAAGTTCTTTAACAGACGGGACCTAAGTGGAGGGGCTTTGCCATGTTTTATGGAAACCTTTCAAGATCTTACTGGTCAGAGGTTTTTTTCATCAGTTTCATTCTATATTAAACAATCTAATGGAATAAAAGTTTCCTAAATCTTTTACATATATCATCATACTTATTTTTTTCAATTCAATCCGTTAATAAAGTTTAAAGTAGAAAAGTACTTTATTGTAATATTAAATACCAAAATCAAAAGGGAGGAAGTAAATGAAGAATCTTCTAGTTGTTATCCCTCCGGCATCTGTTTAGAAGTAGTCAGAGATTTCATATTTACCTCAGTGAAGATCAGAGGCTACTTGTCTCCATCCATTTCTCCCTCCATTTTCCATGGACGAAGAGTCCTAACACCATTTCTTTGGCATTCCTTGTTTTTCTGCTCAGTCCCTGCCTCAGTCCAAATGTGTGGAAAGTTGTCATCCTGGATTTGTCAAGAGGGCTCGAGAAGGAGAGCCAGTTTGCTGCTATGACTGCATTCCTTGTCCGGAGGGGACCTTCTCCACTCAGGAAGGTGGGTCACACTGAGTAAAATGGGAGGCTTTGTGGAACTGGATCCATCCAGAACATTTTCATGAAAGTGCAAGTTAAAAGACAGATTGAAGTTCACAAGATTTTTTTTAACCTGCACAATTTATTATTTAAAAGGAAGTAAATCAAAAAAACTTTGAAGGAGGGGCTGGGAAGAGTTGGGAGGAGGAGGTGGAAGACTGAGCAAGCTTTACTACTATTTAAGGAAATATCTCTCCTGCTTTTTAGTTTGGACTTGTGCTGCTAAATTCACCTTTCTAGGAATACCTGAGTTCTTTGAAACTTGATGAATTGTTTTAGGTCCACCTTCTGAAAGACCTTGCAATTCACTGAATATTGAATCCTCCCCTTGAGGATCACTGAGAAGGTGTCACTGGTCCATAATGTGGTGCTGTGGATAGTTATGGGGGGAACTCATTACACAAATATTCTGCCAGTCATGTAGATCAATAAATCAGAGTAGAGTTTGAAGGGACCTTGGAGATCTTCTACCCCTGCTCAAGCAGGAGAACCTATACCAGTGATGGCGAACCTATGGCAGCGTGCCACAAATGGCACGCGGAGCCATTTGTCAGGGCACGTGAGGCGCTGCCCTGTTAGCTGGCCAGCGCGCATGTGCGCACTGGCCGCCTGAGTTCACCTTTTGAAAAGCTATTTTTCGCCTTCCCCAGGCTCCAGAGGCTTTATAGGAGCCTGGGGAGGGCGAAAAGAGCCTCCCCCACCCCCCCTGGAGGCTTCAGGGACCGTCCCTGAAGCGTTCGGAACGCTTAAAACCACCCTCCGAGCAGAGGGTCGTTTTAAGCATTCCGAAGGCTTCAGGGACCGTCCGAGGCTTCCCTGATGCCTTCGGAGCGCTTAAAACGACCCTCCGAGCAAGTCACTTCCGGTTTGCTCAGAGGGTGGTTTTAAGCGTTCTGAAAGCTTCAGGGAAGCCTCCGGACAGTCCCTGAAGCCTCCGGAGGGCCTGGGGGGGGTCGGGGGAGGCTCTTTTTGCCCTCCCCAGGCTCCTATAAAGCCCCTGGAGCCTGGGGAGGGTGAAAAAAGCATGTAAAAATGGGGGGGGGGTCGCGCGTTGCAATATGGGTTGTGGCCCACCCGCTATCGACCCCCCTGCGCTCCCCCCACTTGTGGCACGCGAGCCAAAAAAGGTTCTCCATCACTGACCTATACCATTTCAGACAAGTGACTGTCCAGTCTCTTCTTTAAAACATTCAGTGTTGAAGAACCCAAAACCTCTGGAGGCCAGCTGTTCCACTGGTTAATTGTTCTTACTATTAGGAAGTTTCTCCTTAATTCAAGATTGTTTTTAAGTGTTAAAAGATACTCTAGGTATCCCCCAAGTCCATTATATTAACTGCCATGTGGCCGGACTCAGGATGTTTGCCTAAAAAGATTATATGATTCATTACTAATTTCTAGGAATGTAGCTCCCTATGAAGATTCTACACATTACACAGGAAATAATTAACATCCTAGGACTTCCCTCAACTTCAAATACCTAGCTTTTTTAAAAAAATATCCTTCTTATGCTCTTTTTAATGAAATCATTAAGAAATACTTCTTGGAAAACGTCCATGGTATCAGTTGTTATCCAAAGAAGGTGTTTACTGTAAGAAAAAAGAACAGAATGTTAAATAAAATTGCTTTTTGGTTTCTCAGATTTGGAAAAATGCATCAAGTGTCCAGATGATAAATATCCAAACGAGGACAGAGTCCAATGTATCCCCAAAGTTGTAATTTTCCTGTCTTATGAAGAACATCTGAGCATCATCCTGGTCTCTTTTGCCCTACTCTTGTTCTTAATCACAGAACTTGTTTTAATCATCTTCATTAAATGTGGAGAAACTCCCATTGTCAAAGCCAACAATCGGGACCTCTCCTACATCCTCCTGGTCTCCCTCCTGCTTTGCTTCTTGTCTCCTTTTCTCTTCATTGGTCAACCAAGGAAAGCCACCTGCCTTCTCCGACAAATGGTTTTCAGCATCATTTTCTCAGTTGCCGTTTCTTCTCTCTTGGCCAAAACCATCACGGTGGTGCTGGCTTTCCTGGCCACAAAACCAGGAAACAGAATGAAGAGATGGTTGGGGAAGAGCTTGGCCAACTCCATCATCCTTTCTTCTGCTGCTGTCCAAATTATCATCTGCTCCATCTGGCTGGGAGTTTCTCCCCCCTTCCCTGACTCTGACGTCCGCTCCCAGCCTGGAGAGATCATCCTGCAATGCAATGAAGGGGCCGTTATCATGTTCTACGTCACCCTCAGCTACATGGGCTTCCTGGCTGCCATCTGCTTCACAGTGGCTTTCCTGGCCAGGAATCTGCCTGGGGCCTTCAACGAAGCCAAGCTGATCACCTTCAGCATGCTGGTCTTCTGCAGTGTCTGGCTGACTTTTGTGCCCACCTACCTGAGCACCAAAGGGAAATACATGGTGGCTGTGCAGGTCTTCTCCATCCTGGCCTCCAGTGCTGGTTTGCTGGGCTGCATCTTCATCCCCAAGTGCTACATTATCCTCCTGAGGCCAGACCTGAACATAAAGGAGCATCTCACAGCCAGAATAAATGTAAAAGCATGATATATAATACCATTATGATATTGGAAGAATTGTTAAAGTTTATTTGATTTGAAAGGAGATATTCTTTCCATTTAGATAGCATGCAGGAGTCAAATAAAATATTTATATGTTTTAAAATAAGAAATTGTTGAATTGTTCTAGCTCCCTTCCCTTTCAACTTAATAAACCTTGGTGAAAGTCATTCAGAGGAATTTGCTGTTTTGCAACAGCTACTGAATTTGACACCTTCAAAAATAATTCAGGCACTTGTTCCTACAGCTAAAAGTGTGTGTGTGTGTGTGTGTGTGAGAGAGAGAGAGAGAGAGAGAGCGAGCAGGAAAAGAGTTCAGGAGGAAGCTGTGGGAACCAAGAACCAGAATGGTTGCCTGATCCTCTCCTGAGAATGCCAGAATGATGTGAAATGCCTTGTTTGACTGGCTGTCAATTGGGGAGGGAAATCGAATATATAATTCTTTCTTGATTTCCTGATAAATCCTCCTTTGCAGAATGTGTTCAGCAGAACAGCTGTCTGGGATTTCAGTTTGGGATTGTTTTTATTTTGGTAGGAACTTCACACCAAAATAATAAAAACAAAGTAAATAAAAAAATGTGTAAAATTTCCACTGTATTTTTTTTTCTTTGATCAACCAGAGAATTAAAATAGCGGTTTTCACACCCTTTAATTTCCCACTCTACAATTCCTACCTAAAGCATTTTCTCTGCTCCTCTTCCAAGCTTGTCTTGTTTGTGAAGATCTGGAGAAGATGTCCAGAGAAAGGGGACCTTGAGAGTCTCCCCAGGAGGAGGTTGGAGGGATCCTGTCTAAAGGCAGCCGCATCATTGACCAAGTCACAAACCTTCAATGCTGCATAATATCCATCCAGGTCCAAGAAGGGGCTGAATTAGGGGGTGGGGGACTTTGAGGTTTCTAGGACAAGGCACCCATGGAAGCTCTTCTGCTCCCCATCACACAGATTGCTGATCAGTTGGTAATCACTGTTTAGGTCTATGAATGGCTCCAAATTGTGAATAGGAGGGCCAGCCAGTCCGAATCTGATCGAACACTAGTAAGAATTCATATTAAATCCTATTTAGTGGCGATACAAGCGGCAATCAAAAAAATCGCTCAAATCCGGAGTTAATGGGTCCCCCTCAGTGGGCCAGGAGGGATGCCCGAGGCGAGTCTTGAGAGACCATTCTGGGAGGAGTTTGACTCTGTTGCCACCGATGATTTGGACAGGTTGCGTGGGCGACTACGAGCCACCACATGTTTATTGGACCCGTGTCCCTCCTGGCTTGTACTGGCATCCTGGGAGGTCACACGAGACTGGCTCTTGGGACTAGTGAACGCTTCATTGGGCGAGGGGTCCTTACCAGCCGCCTTGAAAGAGGCGGTTGTGAGGCCCTTACTCAAGAAGCCTTTCCTGGACCCAACTGAGCTAGCTAATTATCGTCCCGTCTCCAACCTTCCCTTTTTAGCGAAGGTTGTAGAGAGTGTGGTGGCCCAACAGTTCCCATGTCACCTGGAGGAAACTGATTATCTAGACCCGCGCCAGTCCGGCTTCCGACCCGGGCACAGCACAGAGACGGCCTTGGTCGCGTTGGTAGATGATCTCTGGAGGGCCAGGGATAGGGGTTGTTCCTCTATCCTGGTCCTATTAGATCTCTCAGCAGCTTTTGATACCATCAACCATGGTATCCTATTGCACCGGCTGGAGGGGCTGGGGGTAAGGGGCACCGTTTTGCGGTGGTTCTGCTCCTACCTCTCCGACCAGACGCAATGCGTGTTGGCAGGGGAGCAGAGGTCGACCCTGAGGCCGCTCACTTGTGGGGTGCCACAGGGGTCGGTCCTCTCGCCTCTTCTGTTCAACAAATATATGAAGCCGCTGGGTCAGATCATTCGTGGTTTTGGGGTGGGATATCATCTGTACGCTGACGATACACAGTTGTACATCTCCACCCCGAACCACCCCAACGAGGCCGTCGAAATGATGTCCCGGTGCTTGGAAGCCGTACGGGTCTGGATGGGTGACAACAGACTTAAGCTCAACCCCTCCAAGACGGAGGGGCTGTGGCTTCCAGCCCCCCGGTTCAACCAGTGGATCCCATCGCTGGCCATTGGGGGTGAGCAACTGGCCCCCATGGAGTGGGCGCGCAATTTGGGCGTCCTCCTAGATGCCCGGCTGTCTATGGATGACCATGTGGCAGCCGTGGCGAGGGGGGCGTTCCACCAGGTTCGCCTGGTGCGCCAATTGCGCCACCTATTGGACCGGGATGCCCTACGCACAGTCACTCATGCTCTGGTGACGTCCCGCCTGGACTACTGCAATGCTCTCTACATGGGGCTTCCCTTGAGATGCACCGGAAGACTACAGCTGGTCCAGAATGCGGCCGCACGGGTGATTATGGGGAGTACGAGATACTCCCATATAACACCTCTCCTGCGCGAGCTGCACTGGCTCCCTGTGGTCTATCGGGTGCGTTTCAAGGTGCTGATCACCATCTTTAAAGCGCTCCATGGCACAGGACCTAGTTACTTGCGGGATCGCATCCTGCCCCATACATCCCTACGACCAATCCGCTCTCACAGAGAGGGACTCCTCCGGGTGCCGTCCACTAAGCAGTGCCTAAGGGCGGCGCCCAGGAGCAGGGCCTCCTCTGTGATGGGCCCAGCCCTCTGGAATGACCTCCCCCCCGACATTAGGATTACTACCGACCTCCGCTCATTCTGTACAAAACTCAAGACCCACCTTTTCCAACTAGCTGGCCTGGCTCAAGTATAGTTCTATCTCTAATCCTCCTGGCAATTTAATACTTTTTACATTTTAAAATTTTAAATTGGGGTATTTTAATTTTTAACCTTATTATTATTGTTGTTTTATGTATTGTAACAATTGTTGTGATTTTATACCTCCTCCATGTAATGTCTAACCGTGTAATGTCTAATCGTGTAACATGTGATTTATTTATTGTACGCCGCCCCGAGTCCCTTCGTGGAGAGGGAGCGGCTAACAAGTCTAATAAATAATACTAATAATACTAATAATACTAATAATACTAATAATACTAATAATACTAATAATACTAATAATACTAATAATACTAATAATACTAATAATACTAATACTAATAATAATAAATAATAAATAATAAATAATAAATAATAAATAATAAATTATTATTATTATTATTATTATTATTATTATTATTATTATTATTATTATTATTATTATTATTATTATTATTATTATTATTATTAATTATTATTATTATTATTATTATTATTATTATTATTATCATCATTATTATTATTATTTAAAAAAACGGCAATATTTTTCCGCTCTTATCGTGTCCGCAGATAACCGCCCGGCCGCCCTGTTTAGGGTGACCTGCTCTTTACTTAACCAAGGAACTGAGGAAGACCCCTTGCAGGGTAGGGCTGAAGAATTTGTTCAGTATCTGCAGGATAAAATCGCTCAGATCTGGACAGGCTTGGACTCTGACTGTGTAAATTCTGGCGAGCCGACGGGGATGAATCTTGAGGAGACAATCTGGGATGGGTTTGACCCTGTGACCCCCAAAGGCATGGAAAGGATTATGGGGAGACTCAGTGCTGCCACTTGTGTGCTGGACCCGTATCCCTCTTGGTTAGTTTCGGCTTCGCAGGAGGTGACAAGAGGCTGGCTCCAGGCGATTACCAACGCTTCATTGAGAGAGGGGTTCTTTCCCACCGCCTTGAAGGAGGCATTGGTGAGGCCCCTCCTTAAGAAGCCTTCCCTGGACCCAGCTTCTTTCGCCAACTATCGTCCGGTCCCCAACCTTTGCTTTTCAGCAAGGGTTGTCGAGAGTGTGGTAGCACGTCAGCTTCCCCAGTACCTGGATGAAGCTGTCTACCTGGATCCGTTTCAGTCGGGTTTCAGGCTCGGGTACAGCACGGAGATGGCATTGGTTGCGTTGGTCGATGATCTCTGGCGGGCCCAGGACAGGGGCTGCTCCTCTGTCCTGGTCCTATTAGAGCTCTCGGTGGCTTTCGATACCATGGACCATGGTATCCTACTGCGACGACTCGGGGGGTTGGGAGTGGGGGGCATCGTTTTATGGTGGTTCTCCTCCTACCTGTTGGATCGTTTGCAGTTTGTGTTGACTGGAAGGCAGAGATTGACCCCCAGGCATGTCACTTGTGGGGTGCCGCAGGGGTCGGTTCTCTCACCCCTCCTGTTCAACATATACATGAAACCGCTGGGCGAGATCATCCGTGGTTTTGGGGTATGGTATCATCAATATGCTGATGATACCCAACTTTTCATCTCTACCCCAAACCACCCAAACGATGCCTGGAGGCTGTGCGGATCTAGATGGGGAGGAACAGGCTCAAGCTCAATCCCTCCAAGACTGAGTGGCTGTGGTTTCCGTCATCCCGATTGGTACATCTTGTTCCATCTTTGAAGATAGGGGGAGAAATTTTAGCCCCCTCAGAGAAGGCTCGCAATCTGGGAGTCCTCCTGGATACGCGGCTTAGTTTAGAAGAACACCTGACGGCCATGACCAGGGGGGCCTTTTACCAGGTTCGCCTGGTACGTCAGTTGCGCCCCTTCCTGGATCGGATGCTCTGTGCACAGTCACTCATGCCCTTGTTCTTTCTCGCCTAGATTACTGCAACACTCTCTACATGGGGCTGCCCTTGAAGAGCACCTAGAGGCTTCAGCTGGTCCAGAATGCGGCCGCACAGGTTGTCATGAGGGCACCTAGGTGCTCCCATATTACACCCCTTTTAGGCGATGTGCACTGGTTGCCGGTTGTTTTCTGGGTGCGATTCAAGGTATTAATTATGATCTTTAAAGCGCTCCATGGCTTAGGTGCAGGGTACCTGCGAGACCACCTACTGCCACCAGTAGCCTCCCACCGTCCAGTACGATCCCACAGAGTTGGCTTTCTCAGGGTGCCGTCGGCCAGACTGTGTCGGCTGGTGACTCCCAGGGGGAGAGCCTTCTCTGTGGGAGTGCCTTCCCTCTGGAATGAGCTGGCCCCGGAGCTTCACATAATCCCTGACCTCCAGTCCAAAAGTTGGCTTTTCCAGCAAGCCGGGCTGCCCTGTTAATTTTAACTCATTTTTAAATGTATTGTCTTATAAATTCGGGTTGTTTTTTTTTTGGATATGTATTTAATTTCTTTTTAACTTTTGGGATGTGTGTTTTTTAATGTTGTACACCGCCCTGAGTCCTTTGGGAGAAGGGCGGCATATAAATCCAATAAAAACAAACAAAACAAACAAGGATCCCTTTGCAATTTCATTTTAAGGAGGTAAGAAAAGATCTGATGGACCAGAAGAAGGTCAGTCTAAGATTCACAGGGACCACACAGAGGCCTCTGCTTTCCCACAAGCAGAAGAAGGCTGGGACTTATGGCTTTGCTCAACATGGAACAGACATTTTTGCACAATTTCACTTTCTTCCATCACACACCACAATATTGGACACTCGGACATCTCACACTCTAGGAATCCCCAATTCTGGTATCCCAAATTAATCTGAGAAAATATTTCCAACTTTCACAGCCCCATTCAATAAGAACTAAGTTGGGACTGGAACTCAGGAGTCTCCTGGTGATTGGCCCAAAGTCCCCCAGGAAGTTTTCATGCCTAAGGGAGGATTAAAACTCGAGTCCCCTGGTGATTGGCTCCAAGTCGCCCCTTTGGCTTTTATTTGAAGGTAAATAAATGTAAGAACATGAGATATAACACCATTATGATATTGGAAAAATTGTTAATGTTTCTTTTATTTGAAAGGAGATATTCTTTCCACTTAGATAGTAGGCAAGAGCCAAAGAAAATCAAATCTACTTGTTTCAGAATGGGAAATGATTGAATGGCTGAACTTCTTGTATCTCCCTATTCAACCCAATAAATCTTGCTAAAGAGAACTCGGAGAATGTCATTCAGAGGAATGTAATATTCAGCAACTACCAATGAACCAGACATCTTATGAAAAAGAATTGAGGCACTTGTTCCTACTGACAGAAACTAAAAGTTTGTGTATGTGAGAGAGAGAGTAAGATCCTAAGGTAAGATGAGAGCTGTAGGAGCCCTGCTCTAACCGTGTTGTTGGATCATCTCCATGAGAAGCCTTGGAATGGCAGAATGACCTGGAATGCAGGGATTGACCTGCTCTCCATCACTATTATGTCCTCCTTTCTTGATTTCCTGATAAAACCCCTTTCACAGAAAGCATCCACCGGAACAGCTATCTGAGGTTTCACTTTGCGTTTGTTGTTATTTAAGTATCTCCCTTTTAGAAATCCCCACTCCATTTTTTCCTTCCTCATCCAGAGAATGAAAATAGCAACAACTAACACTACTCCGGCCCTTTAATTTCCCACTCTCTAATTTGTCCATAAAGCCTTTCCCTGGGTTCAATGCCGCCTATTCATCCAGGTCAAGAAGGGGAGGGGGAGTAATGGGGATGGTGGGGGTGGGGACATCCAGGTTTCTAGCAAGAGGCACCCATGGAAAATCTTCTGCTTTCCAACCACAGAGATTGTGGGTGGATGAGGAGTCAGCCTGAGGTTTCAGAATGGCTTCTGATTGCCACTCGGGTCACTTTGCAAATTCCATTTTAAGCAGGTAGAAAAGGTTTGATGGATCAGACAGAGGTCAGTCTAAAACCCACGCTGACCCCCCCAGATGCCTCTGGTCTGCCCACAAGCAGGGGGGGAGGGACCTATCACTTGGCCCAACATGGAGCCAGGTAGGGGTGGAATTCAGCCACTTCCCATGGATTCCCTAAAACCGTTTGTTAATTGTATGAGCAGTTATGAGAACCGGCTGAATTGCCTCGGCCTGCCCCCCAACCCCCTCCTGCGGGTGTTCCCCCCCCCGAGAAAACGACCAGTCTCAAGATCCCGTGGATCACTTTGGCTCAGGCAGTGGAATTCCCCACTGGTTCTCTCACTGCGCTAAGCGAAGGAATTGCAGAAAGTCTTCAGAGCCCAGAATGGGGCTTCCTCGAACTTCGGGATTGGGAGGGTCCAGAAAGAAGCAGACCAATGGAAATTCTCCCTTCTGCAGCGTCATTGGTCTCCAGGCAGAGTCTCCCTCTACTTCACCCAGTGCAGGAGAGCGTTCCAAGCAAAGAAGAAGCCCCTGTAGGTTCTTCAGGCCAAGATCCCCCCTCCCACTTTCCCAGCCACTCACTCTCTGCAGAACTGGCTTTCCTCCTTCAGCTGAAGCCCCAAAGGACTCTGCCCGGAGACCGCTGACGCTCAAGAAGGGAGAATTCTCATTGGTGCTGTTGCTAGTTCTGCTCCCACCTCTGAAATCCGAGACAAACGCTCCACACCCCTTCCAGATTCCTCCTCTGGGGCTGGAAGCATCAGGCAGGGGAGATACACGCACGCGCTGCTGAGCCCAGAACGGGCCTTCAGACGATGCAATGCCTGAGAAATGCTGGATGTGCAGAGAAATGCAGGCTACAACCAGCAAATCGCGTTTTCCCAGGATCCGGTAAAGCCCTAGCGGACCAATACGAATTCTCCCTTCTGTAGCGTCATCAGTCTCTGAGCACAATCGGGGTTAAGGGGCAGGAAATTAGAAGGGGCTGCTTCGTCCAGACGTTCTGAGCAAGAGAGACTCGTGTTTGAAGGAAGGAAATGGTGTTTTTCTTCCATGAAGCGAAGCGGCGCCTTTCCCGAGAGAGCCCAGCGGAGGATTCCCCCGGGGAAGGGGTGGGTGGGTGGAAGCTGGGGAGAGGATCCAGCAGGATTAGATCCCTGAGGATCCTCTCCGCCTCTTCCTGGTTTACCTGAGGGCTTTCCGTAGCTTGCTTTCGGATTGGGAGGTTTCTGTGACCCCCAATTCTTCCCTGGCTATGGGGTGCGCCTCACCTCTTCTCATCCAGCACAGTGCCTCTTCCTATGACAGAAACCTTCATCTCTGAACTGAAACGTGTGTGAATCGGCGGTTCTGAATTGGGGGAAGGAAGATTTGATCTTGGACTTTGGAGGTGGGAGGGGCGAGAACCAGCGGCAGCATCAATGGGATTTCTCCCTGCTTGAGTGTCATCGGTCTCCGGAAGAGTCCTTTTTGGCTTCACCTGAAGGAGGAGGATTCGTGGCAGAGAGAGAAGGGGGAAATTGGGAAGGGGGATCCGTTCAGTTTTGTGAGTGGCTACAGCTCAAGGGGGGTTCATAGCAGCCCTAGATGGGACCCTCCCCTTTCTTTGCTTAGCCATGGATTCCCGCTTCCCCCCATTCTTATTTTCCCCCATTGGCATCTACAACAGCAATTCTTGGAACCAAAATCCATTTGGGCTTTCACTGGGTCTCCAAACATCGCCCGCACCTGGGTGCGGAAGCTAACCATCCAGGAGTGGGCTGGGCTGCATGAATGGTGGAGTCGCCCAATGGGCTGCTGGGCCGGTCAAAAGACGGATGATGAATCTCTCCTTTTCACAGTCTGTCTGGAAATCAACCCAGGTCAAACACATGAAGAGCTGGCATTGTTCCAGAAACACCGGAAACTGCTCCAAAGTTCCGTCAAAGGTATCAGGCAGCGATGCTGGGCATTTCCTTCAAGGGTCTGCTGAAACAACTGCCTGCATTTGGGCCAACTGGGAGGAGAGCTGGGCCATTGGCTGGGCTAAATGAACGTTGAGCGCTAGAAGTTGTTCCATGCTCCCACAGGGCAAGCAGTGCTGGGGGGAGGGGAATGTAGAGTCTGGAGCAAACTATGCTGCCCTCTTACACACACACACACACACACACACCAAGAGTCTACAGGTGTTTTTATTTAAACTCCCCAAACAGGCCCATAGAAAGCTCCCCTGTTGATAAGAGAATGTATATTTAATTCTTCATGAATTAACTGCAGCTAGAATTGTATTTGCATAACATTGGAAAAGTGTAGAGATTCCTGCTGATGAGAAGGTGATAAGGAAAATATCTGAATGTGCAGAAATGAACAGATTAACATTAGCAATGAAGGAGAAAGAGCAAACTGGATATTACATGATTTGAAAAGTATTTTACCAATGGTTGGAGAATAAAAAAGGAGTTTGCAAATGGAGAAGGCTAAAAAATAAGTAGAAAATATATTTAGAGACATAAAGAAGATGAAAACTGTTAGTAAGTGTATGTTGAGAAAATGATGTTTAATGTTAATATGGTATCATCACTAGAAGATATTAAGAAAAATGGAGAGTTTTATAATGTTTAAATGTTCAAAATATTATAATACTAAGCTTAGGGATGTTAATGTTAATATGAATGTGAAAGATGTGGCAAATGAGGAACAATGTTGCACAGAGATGTTTGTACCCAGACGACACACTGTATAAGGAAAGATGGGATGTTTATTTTTGTAATTGAAACATAATAATCATCTTGCACAGGTCTGGATTCCAGGCTCAGCACGGCAAGATTCACTGGGTAAGTGAGTCCAATGGGCACCCACGAAGTCCAGGAAAGCCGTCCATGAGTCTAACAGGTCAGGATAGATGGCAGGGGTCTAGAACTGGGCACTTTGCTCTAGCAATGCTCAAGTCTTCAGAGCAGGATGAAGCAGGCAATGCCAGTGCAGCCCTTTACGAGAGGGAAGGTGGCATCCTCACAAGTAGCCCAGCTGACTGGCATTGTGCCTGCCTTCCGTCTGCTCTACATGTCCTTGGATCAGGAGGAGGTGTTGATTCCACATCCTCCTCATTGCTAACGGGCAGCAGTTGCTCCCGGTCAACGCCTGGGGCCTCCTGGCTAACTTGATGCAGCTCTGGCTTGCCTTGTTCTGCCTCCGCCTTCCCTCATCTGGTGACCCAGCTGAGGCTGCTCCATCAGGCCAGCCCTCTCCGAGCCCCGATCCTGACCAACACTCGACTCTGTACTTTTTCTCTGCAGAGGGGCCTGGGGGGGATCCATGACAGGTGGGGACCGTGCATGGGATGTCTGCTTCATGAGAGTGGCCAGGAGGAGCTGGAAGCCTGGGCAGATACGCAAGAGCTCAAAGTGAAGGAGACCCTCCCGAGTGGCTAGGAGAGGCGGAGGCCTGCAATGATCAGCCAAGACCTTGATGGTCATTGGGGGTCAGAAGGAAAGGGATGAATGGAAAACTGCCGTCTCTGAAGCTCTTTCCACCCTCCCTGCGTCTCCTCTTCAGGGCTTCTCCCTCTGGGAAGCCTCTCCTCCCCAGTCCTCGCATTCCAACAGTTCCTCCCTCCCGCGGCCGCTTTCCTGGGAGAGAAGGGCTCCTTCTGAAGGCCTCTCCACCCTCCCTGCATGGATCTGGTTTCTTCCTGAGGGGATCCTTTGAGGGAAAGCAAGGGATCTCCTGTTCTTGGAACTCTTTCCACCCATCAAGGGTTGAAATGGCTTCTCCTCTTGGCTCTCCAGCTGCTTTTCCTCCAATACCTTTGAGGTCCCCATTGAGATGGAGGGGAATCTCCTCCCGGGTTACGTCCAGTTCCTTCCAAGATTGGACTCTGATTAATCCTCATCCACTCCCAGACACAAATAGAGAAACTCCCATTCAAAGACAAGAAGGAGAGATCTTAATTCGTGTGTCTTCTTTGACCCTCCCCAATATTTTCCCCCCTCTGCTTATAATTGGATGACATTGGAGGCTGTTTTCCTTCTGACTCCCTCCCAGAGAACTGAAGGCCTCCTTGCTGGGCCTTTCCTGGAGGTCACCAGAGGAACCAGTTTCTTTCTACTCCTAAGTGGGCCCCACTTCCCTTGGACTCAGAAGAGGAGGGAGGGGCAGGAAAGGCGGACTGAAGAGGGGAAAGTCTAAGAAACCATCCTCCTTTTTTCCGTCTCCTGCAGAGGGGAGTGAAATGCTCCTTCCCTCCAGGAGCCCCTCCTGCTTCTGGAAAGCCCCCTCCTCCCTTCTTTCTGCCCCTCCACAAGGGGAGACTTGGCTTCTCGGAGCCCCCACAACTTGGCTTCTCTCTCTTTGGGGAGACAAAGACGTCCCAGGAAGGGAGACCAGGCTCCTTCTCCAGGCACCTGAAGGTCAAAGTGCTTTGGATGGGGGACAAAACCTTCAGCTGAACCTGGCAGGAGTGAATGGGGGGCCTGAGTTGTTTTTCCCTTTTGGTTCTGGGACTTTATCTCCTCTGAGGATGGATGGATGGATGGATGGATGGATGGATGGATGGATGGAGGGACAGCAGCCCAGACCCACCCAGGGCCTGATCTGGGGGTCCTTCTGGATCCACAACTTCTGCTGGAGGAGCAGGGGGGGGCAGCCGTGGTCAGGAGGGGCCATGGAAGAGTTTGGGGTTTTGCCACCCCCCCCAGTCGCTCCCTTTCCTGGGCCACGTGGCTCCCTTCATGGCCACTCCAGGCCCTGCTTGCCTCCAGGATGGACTACCGCAGTGCTGTCTCCGTGGGGTTGCCCTTGGAAAGCATCCGGGGACTCCGGCTGAGGCAGAAGGCAGCTGTGAGGACACTTGTGTCTCTGCCTAAACAGCCCTGGACAAAGAACAGGAGGGCTTCCACTTACAATGGATCATTTAGTTCAAAGTTAACAACAGCACTGAAAAAAGGGACTTATGACCAATTTTTCATGCTTACAATTACTGAAGTATCCCCATGGTCACGTGATCAAAAGTCAGACGTTTGACACCTGTCTCAGATTTATGACGGTCGTAGTGTCCCGGACTCATGGGATGGCCTTTTGGGAACTTCGGGCGAGCAAAGTCAGTGGGGAAACCAGATTCACTTAACAACTGTGGCAAGAAAGGTCATACAATGGTGCAAAATTCACTTAATGACTGTATTATTTAGCAACAGAAATTCTGGGCTCCATTGTGGTCGTAAGATGAGGATTGCCTGTAGTCTTATTTGGAAGCCTCCTTCCCAAATGGTGAAGCGACATTCAACACAAATACCCACAATCGCACACAAAGGGCCAGAGTGTGACTGTGACAGAAGTGGATGAATGGAGGCAGGTTGGAACTCCTGGGACTTTGCTGCCTTCAGACTGAGCTCCTTCCTCACCTGGGATGAGACCCCAGTTAGATCCCCCAGGGAGAGACACACACAGAAGGGGCATAAATCGGGGTCTGCTTTACCTCTTTCTTGAACTCTAAGCAACTGTGTTGCTTACAATTTATGCCCCTCAATTTAATGAACATGTGATATTATGGGACGCAAATATGTAACATGTTTGAGTACATGTAACTGATTTCCTATGCAAAGGTTGCTTTTATCCTGTCCAATCAACTTTCCCCTTTCATTTTTCTTTGCTGTGCCAACTATAAAAACGAATGTAAGAGGGGTCTCTGTGTTCTCCCTTTTTCATAGGAAGATCCCACTTTATCAGGGCACCCTCATAAAAGGCTTCTAAGTGATCTTCCAACTCGATTGCTTATTGGGAAGGTAAACCAAGGCAGATTTGACTATCAGGCACAAGGAGTTTTAAAATAATGTCCAGTTTAGGATTAGTACAGGGCCATGATAGTGAGCCTATGGTGTAACCATGTCGCCCAACACGCACGGCCTTGCCTGTTCGTTTTCCAGGCCTCTGGCGCGCATACACGTGCGACAATCAGCTGTTCTTCACACACCTGGCAGTGCTGAAAACCAGCCTGTGCATTCGGGCCAGCCAGCTGATTGTCAGGTGTTTATGGGCACCAGGACCCAGAGGTTCAACTTTTCCAGAGTGCAGTCCCTTCCTGGGTGGCAGTGCCAAAAACCAGTGTGCACATGTGAGCCAGCCAGCCAATATTTGCACACGCATGTGCCCCAGAATCTGGAAGTTTGGTTTTTCTGGAGCGCAGCCACGACAAGCACGCCCATATGCAATCCACGGGCGTGCAACATTTCCACACCTTTTTGGCTATAGGTGCAGAAAAGGTTCTCCATCCCTGGCTTAGAGACTTCTGAGAACCAACCAGGATAGCTTCCAAACCCCGATCAGGGCCTTGAGGTTATATGTCAGCTCAATTAATTGTGCCACGTTTCACATGTGATGGCCATAAAAATCCATGGTTTCTGCCTTATGCAACCTGCCCAGTGACTGATGGTCTCTTCAGGTGTGTTTGTTGTCTTCCAAAATGGAGGTCACCTGTGGAGAGTTGTTGGTCTGCATCTGTGTTTTTCAAACTTTAAGATGAATGGACTTCCACCCCCAGAATTCCCCACCCAACAATGCATCTCCCAGGATTCATTGGCCATCAAGCTGTCCAGGGAATTCTGGGAATCAAAGTCAGTTCATCTTCAAGTTCCCAGTTTGAAAAATGCTGGTCTATATTCCCCCCCTTCTGTCAGGAGTTAAACTCTGCACCAAGACTTGGCTAATCCATACATTTCTGAATAAGCAGGAGACAATTTTGCAGATGAATCCTGGGTTGTTTGGCTAATCCCTGATCTCCTTTTTAAGGTTTTGTTTTATATCTCTGGTTTTTATCTTTCTCTACCCCCTTGGAAGACCCAGCCCTGCATGGCTTCTCTTTCACAGGAGCCTCTCCTGGAAAGACACGAAGCCAAAGCGAAGCTGGAGAAATCCTGGGGGCTGCGCCCCCCCCCCAACATTCAGCCCTGGGACCCATAAACCTGGATAGTCTCTCCCAAGGAATCAGGGTGGGGAGAGGTGCCCCAGATCCCCTCCTCCTTCCTGGCCATCTTGGGCCTTTTCTATGGATCTGGTCTTTGCATTCCCGAGGGCCTTATGCAAGGAAAGAGCTGGCAGTGGAACATGGGACTTGGGCTCCCCACTTCCCAGGACTCAGAATACAGAACTTGGAGGGGGCTTTCCATCTGCAACATTAGGCTCCTGAGCTCCCCTTTCTCCCCCTCCTTCATTCCTCCCTTGGTGTGAGGGGCAGCCTTAATTTCTCCATCTCTTTTCACTTGGTTTCTTCTGACTTCTCCCTCTCTGTGTGTTTATTTGTGGGTGTGACTTTTTTCCACTGGGCAAAGTTCTGATAACTACTTTTTCATTAAAGATGATTTTATTCTTGCAGTCTGGCCACCCTATTGCATCAGCCCTTTTCTTGAGCATTGACTTTCAAAATACAGCAAATGTTGGCTTGGACTCAGCAGGCAGCTACTTCAGATCTGTGGCATGCTGGGGGATTAACTGTCTCCCGGGGTTTTCTCTCTAACCACGATGCCAACAAATGTCACATTTCTAGTTAGCTTTAGCCACAGCCACCGTGTATTCCCTCTGGGGCCATTTTCAAGCATGGAGCTCCCAAACCTCTCAATTGTAGATGAGGGATTTAATCCAATCCCTTCCCCTGTTATTATGAACCACATGGGGATTATTTCCCTTTCATTTCCCTCCAGAGAATTTCCCAACAACCTTTGAGTCCAAGAACTGGTTGAATTATCCAGGGATCCCTCCTGAGAGGGAGAATTATGATAAAAGTTTCAGCTCTGCTCTTTGGCCGAATCTTCCAGGGGAGACTTTGGGCAGAGAAATATGGAGTTTGGGGACAGGCAAGGTCTGTGCTCTTGAAGGTCTGTCTCTCTCCTTTCCAGATGAAGCTGAGTTTTTCTCTGTGTTGAGAAAAAGCAACTGGATCATATTCCACCTTGTGAGAATCCTTTGATTGTTCTAATTCTTCTTTAGAAAAAGAAAAGAGATTATTTGATTCACCCCATGAATTATGGACCTCCTGCTTCTGCTTCTGATGCTGCTGGTGTCCCATCCAGTCTCTGGGAAGCTGAGAATGAAATGCCCGCAGAGTTTGGAGAACCAGGAGGGAAAACAACCACAGAGCTTTTACAGCCCAAGAGACCATTCCATTGGTATAGTCTACAGTGGAGATGAAAGATTGCATGTAAAGTGGCTTTTCAATGTTGCTCCTTCTCTTCAGTTGGTTTTCCATGATCCGTAAGTCATTCAGGGTGATAGAGTTGCACTCCCTCCATTCTAACACTCTCCTCCTTTTCTGTTTTTTATTCTTCATTTATTCCTATATTGGGGGATATGTCTAATTTCCTGAATGATTTTGATTTCCATGACTTCTCTCTTTTGTCTGATTTTGTGAAAGAGACTCAAAAAGGCGTCTGAAAAAAAGCTGAAAGGACTCAAGATTATTTTCCTCTCTCACTTCAATCCTTGATTTATCACTTGAATAATGAATTTAAAGTACTAGTGGAACCAGTTGTAGTTGCCATACCTCAGCCAAATTCCATATTTGTGTAACTGATCATTGGTTTTGGATCAATGTTGGCTTACAGCTCAGTAGGCTTCTGGAGGATTATATATTTTTTAAAAAGTATTTGTTGTTGCTGTTGATTATAATAACACTTTTTTTTACAATAGGGATGCTTATAGTTTTCAAAATGGCTTATGGTTTATTTTCAACATTGAAATGGTGAACAAGAATTCCCAGCTCCTGCACAATCTCACACTTGGCTACAACATCCATGGCAACTATATGAACACTTTCCGCACTTCAGATGCCTTGCTGGACATTCTCTCCACTGGAGAAGCCAATGTACCCAACTACGGCTGTGGAAGGAAGGAGAACCTTCTGGCTCTTCTTGATGGAGCTAGAAGGAGCATCTCCATCCAGATGTCAACCTTAGGAGGCACCTACAAAGTCCCACAGGTTTGTGTGTGTATTTCTCCATCTTGTAAAGGGTGTGGTGAGGGGAGGTGGGTGAGCAATAGATGCAATCAAGTCTTCTCCATGGAATTCAAGAGCTGCTTTTCTCCATATTAGCAAAAATGTCAATATTTTATCCCTTTATGTTCATGTTGAGATTAATCAAAAAAGACCTGAAGTGCAGGTAATGCATACCCTGGAGAAGACATTCTGCCAACTATTTAACTGATCAAAATATATCCCTGATTGTTGGGGCCTCTATTGGCATTTCATTTTCACATAAAAATAATGCCTTTCCTATCCAGTCAGATTGAAGTTGGCAATAGTAGCATTTTATCTATCTAAAATGTGGAATAAAAAGGGCTCTAGCAATTATAGACCAAATAGATTAGCAGATATTGTAGCTAAAAATTTATGCCATGATCCTCTTAGTTAAACTTGAGAAAAATGCTATGGAAAGCTAAAACAAATGCTATGCAACAAGGAAGCGTGAAACATTCCTTTTGATTCATTGGAGAATTAAAACCAAACATTTCAAACCAGAGAAGTTTCATATCATGCAACTTTCATCAAAACTATTTCACATGCCCTTAAATCTGAGGAGGGGGGAGACAATAGTGAACATCTAGGAAGTAGGGTAGTAGTGACAAATATCTTAGAATAATATTGTGACGCAACTATTGTAAATTGTTCAGCAATAATTTAACTAAAAGGATTGTGCATACTATATATAAATTGCTACTTCTTAGCAGGAAGTCCAATATTTTTTCTTTGCATTTTCCCATGTGGCTGAGTTTTTCAGTACTCCGGCATACTATTCTTTTTTATTGGTGATGTATTTATTGGGTTTCAGTCTCCCATCAGTTAAGAAGACAAGAACTGCAAAGAAGGTACTTGTGCAAATATCATAAGTATTTTGGGAATATATGTGTGATGCTACCATTGTGAATTTCTTGTTAAGAACAGTTATCAAGTTTTAATATTATGACTGTCTAACTTATTTAGAGGGCGAGTGCTTACTTGTTGCAGTAGAGTACAAATGCCATAAGCAAAATACCTGTTTACTCAGAGGTATATTCCTGCTTAAATTGCTTGATAGCAGTGTGCAGAAACTTTAAATTGTATAGCTCACAGCACTAAAGAAACCTTATATAGCAGTGACTACTCTTGAGGGTCCACATTGGCTGTTTCTGCTTCCAAGTGATGCTTTTGAAATCTACCGGAACATATTGGGGATTTCTGCACTGAGAAGCAGAAGGATGGACTCTCGCCTTTATGATGGGCTTTTGAGACACTGGAAAGCAGTGGGAACTTTTGCTACTTCTAAGTACTTCCAAGTCCAATAAGAAATTGATTATCTTTCCTTGAGCCTCTTTATGCAGGGACAGGTGCTGATAAATCCTTCAAAGAAATGGAAACAGTGAGTGTGTGAGTGAGAGAGAGAGTGTGTGTGTGTGTGTGTTGGGATTGTTTCTGTTGTGTAAGATTGGAATATAACTTATTGGCCCTGGATTTTGAGGGTGGAGAGAAGTTGCAGAAGCTGAAATGCGGTTGGGACAGACTGGGGAGTCCTATGTTTTCTCTCTTTTACATTTTCAGAGATTATATACAGTATAAAGAGTTAACAGTTGCACCGATTGTACTTTATGTTTCTGTACACAAAACAAAGAACAGGTAGTTCAGCACATGACAGCCTGTCAATCTGAAAATACTGTGAAAGAAATAGGTATTGTTTCTGGTGCACATAATTCCAAACCCAAGATCTTAAGAGGGTGGCCAATCCAAGGAGTTTCCCCTCTACACAGTATATAGTATATTATACTCTACAAAGTGGTTTAAACAACAAAGGCAAGTGTGAGAGAGCACACTGTTCTGCAAATAACCTTACTAGCCTTTTGTATGGTGTTTATGTGTAGTGGTGTTAGTAGTAGCACAAAAGAAATTATACTTACAGACTGCGTTTTCCTGTAGATCATGGTATGAATTTATTTTTTTAAGCAACAGGCCAGAACCTGTTCATATTAATAAGTAGGAAATCTGTTGGACATCAAACTTATTTTTAAAGTATCATTATGTAGAACTCTTTTTAGTAGTCTGGATTATGGAAGAATTGCAGGAAAATATTAGATAAGACAGAAACAAGCTAAAATAGGGGTGGTGGTGGTGAATCAACTTCTTGTTTATTGCCCATGTTCTGTTACAAACTACTCTAACTGCTGCCTGTTTTTTGAGCAATAATGATTACTTTGAATATGATATTAACATATAAAGCATGCGATATGGTTCCAGGATCAGAGCTAGTCTATATTTGAATGGCCTGAAGGTGTGTTAACATTCAAGGAAGCTAAAGCTGCAATCTAGGAAAGCCAGTTCTTGGCCCTCTAAGTACTTGGAAAATAGACCACCTGTGAACCATCTGTAAAAACACCCTGATTGCCGTATAGAAGAAAGTATGAAATAGGCCTGTATAAATCATTTGGTGGGATTTCAAAGCATTGGAAAGTTGTGGGAGGACTTTGGAACATCTGCTTCATTGACCAGATCTGGAGGAGTGCTCAGAGCCCTGTAAAATAACTTGCCTAGCTTTAGTACAAATGCTAGGATTGCATGGTACTTTGGATTCTGTTCCAAACAAAGTACTGAAGAGAATACAAGACTGTAAATATAGTACCTTTTATGTTTCTCTTTTACTGAAACAGTAACTGAATAGCCGAGTTAACAGTAACGGTTTATTCTGCTCAAGATACAATGTAATGAACTTAACGACTCTCCGTCTGATAGCCCTTTTATAGCTGAGCTGTCAGACAGTTAACCAATAGGCTTGTTTAACGATCCCCTCGAGCCTGCATGGACGCAGGAGCCAATCACTGGACACAACACTCCTTCCCCCCGGACTGCACATGCATAATCCTGCAAATATGCTGGTCTTCTCCGCCTTCTCTGAGATCGGCGCAAGCCAGCCTCAGGAGACCCAGGGCATGGAACATCGCCTCTCTCTGGCCCCCGTGCCGGTGGTGCTAACAATACAGATATTTGTCCATGCAACTTGGGTTCTTCTTCAACAGGTAACTCATCAACTGGTAACGGAACTTGAACACCCCTGGTAACTCTGTCTTGTAGTTTATTCCTTGTTGTCTGCGGTAATGTGTCAGCTGCGGACCCTGTTATTCGTCGGCGTAATTGATTAATATGTCTTCTCCATTCCCGACCATCACACAGCTGGACCCTGTAAGAACAGGGCCCTGTTATCTCAGATATCCAACCCGGCAACCACTTAGGTTCCCCCATAAAATTTTGTGCAAACACCCCCTCCCCCCTATTAAATACTCTAGGAGGGTCTTCCTGTACTGAATTCCGAGGTATGTTGGGTGAAGCCTATCTAATGTGGTGCGTAATCTTCGTCCCATTAAAATCTCAGCAGGGCTTTTCCCTGTTATGGGGTTTGGTGTGGTGTGTTGGGTTAATAAGTATGAAGCTATTTTCTCTGGCCATGGAAGATTTCCCATTTGGCTTAATGCCTCTTTAGCTGATCGTACGGCGCGTTCTGCTAATCCATTTCCAGCAGGGTGATATGGTGCTATTTGAGCGTGCCTTATTCCCAATGATGTTAGGTAAAGTTGGAAACTAGCTGCTGTGAATTGTGGTCCATTGTCTGATACCAATGTATCAGGCAACCCATGTGTGGCGAATAATTTGTTTAAAACTGCTATAGTTGCTTCTGCAGTTGTGCTACGCATCGGAAATAATTCTACCCATTTTGACAGTGCATCAACCACTATGAAGATAGTTTGTCCTAACCATGGCCCTAGAAAATCTACGTGTATTCTACTCCAGGGTGCAGATGGTTTGTCCCATTCTCTTACTGGTGCGGCCGCAGGGGCTGGCCGGACCTGTTGACAGGGTTGGCATTTCTGTACCCACTCCGTGATGTTATTATCAATGGATGGCCACCATACATAACTTCTACTCAGTCCCTTCATTCTAACTATTCCTGGGTGCCCTTCATGGAGTCTGTCCAGTACAATCTGTCTCAAGGTTTTGGGAATTATAACTCTAGAGCCCCACAACAGACACCCTTGTAGCACAGATAATTCTTCTCTGCGATGGTAAAATGGTATAAATTCTAACCCCACTGGGTCCATTGGCCATCCACGGTGTACCCAATCCATTACTTGCATTATAATGGAGGCTTTCTGTGAGTGATATCCAATATCATTTGCTGATAGAGGTAGTCTAAATTCATCTAGCAGGCACACGCTGTGTACTGGAGCAGGGTCAGACACTAAAGTGTGCATTGGACAGCGACTCAGTCCATCTGCATTTCCCATTTCCTTACCTGGTCTATGTTGTAATTTATAATTATAAGCTGCCATAAACTCTGCCCATCGTGACATTCGGGGTGATATAATGTGAGGAGCAGGACGATCCCCAGCTAAAATCCCTAACAAAGGTTTATGATCTGTTACTAATTGAAAAGGACGTCCATACAGATAATGATGGAATCTTTTAACTCCTGCAACGGCTGCCAAAGCCTCTTTATCTATCTGACTATAGTTGCGTTCTGCTTTTGACAGTGTTTGTGAATAGAACGCTATAGGAGCCTCTAGTCCATTTGGAAATATGTGGCTTAATACAGCACCGACTCCAAATGGGGAGGCGTCACATGCCAGAATTAATGGCAATTTTTCATTGTATTGGGCTAGTATTGGTGCTGTTGTTAGCAACTTCTTAACTTCCATAAAAGCTTTCTTCTCGCGGTCAGTCCAACTCCAATTTGCTGAAGTGTCTAACAAATGGTGCAGAGGTTCTGCCACTGAAGCCTTATGTGGTATGAAGCTTGAATAAAAATTCAAGAGTCCTAAAAATGCTTGTAATTCTGCCCTATTTGTTGGTGTTGGGGCTGCATTAATTGCCTCCACCTTCGCTGGTGTGGGGTGGATGCCCTGACTGTCAATTAGATATCCTAAAAACTCTACAGCAGGCACTCCTATTTTGCATTTTTCTTTCTTTAATCTGAGGCCAGATTCTCTGAAACGCCTAAACACTTGTCTGAGTGTGATAACGAGTTGTGACCGACTTTTAGCCGCAATCACAACATCGTCAAAGTATGGAATAACCCCGGGTATCCCATCCTCGTCGCCAGTTTTATGTTTCTCTTTTACTGAAACAGTAACTGAATAGCCTAGTTAACAGTAACGGTTTATTCTGCACAAGATACAATGTAATGAACTTAACGACTCTCCGTCTGACAGCCCTTTTATAGCTGAGCTGTCAGACAGTTAACCAATAGGCTTGTTTAACGATCCCCTCGAGCCTGCATGGGCGCAGGAGCCAATCACTGGACACAACAGTACCCATCCACAACTCTTTAAAGTAAATATTTCATGAATCCAGGAAAAAGATGCCGCTGTTTTAAAAAGTACCAAGTAGATGTTGTGGGCTTTACATTCCTATATATTCAAAAACACGTGGATGCTAGTGGAGCTGCGCTGGGGTGGCTGGCATGCCAGGAGAGGACGCTCTGCATGCTACAGGTTCCCCATCACCTCTCTAATCCTTTCAATTGCTTTTTCAGATCAATTATGTAACAGCTTCAGAGGCTCTGAGTGATAAAAGTCGATTCCCCTTTTTCCACCAGATGCTCCCCAAAGAAGGATTCCAGTACCCAGCAATTGTACAGCTCCTCCTCCACTTCAGATGGATCTTGATTGGTCTCTTTGCTTCAGACACAGAAAAGGGAGAGAATTTCATGAGGACTTTTACTCCTGTGCTTGTCAGGAATGGAATTTGTGTGGTTATATCACAACTGTTCTCAAAGACTGGATATACTGCATACCTCAGGGATTCCCTCTCTAAGTGGAGACAAGTCAACGTCTTTGTTCACTTCATAGAATTTGATTCCATTTGGAACAGAATTCTTCCTTTCCATTTAACACTTATGCGTCTGCCAGGACCTATTGAGGGGAAAGTCTGGATCCTCACAAATTTTGCAGCATATCAAATAAACAAGCACAGACTTCTCAAATACATCCATAGTATTTGGAACTTTGGTTATCTGTTGAAAGAAAGGCCAATAGATTCTGCCTTTAAACGCTTTTTCTTTGTGGAAGTAAAGTTTCAAGATCATTATTTTCATTGTTCTCTTTCAAAGAATGTCTTTTCTGTCAAAGGCCGCAGAAGATGCACCCAGAAAGCCCCACTGGAGACCCAGGAGAAAAAGGACAGAAAAAGGGCCCCAAATAACTACCACGATTACAGTCTCATGAAGACTCTGGCCCAGGCCTTGAATGCCGCATATTCCTCCAGATCAAGGAGGGGAAGGAAGGAGGATGAAAAGATGTTGGGGTCTCCAAGGCTGCAGCCGTGGCAGGTATGGGGGTCCCGATATGGATCCATTAATCTTAGATCCTTTGGAGAAGGAATCCAGAGGAGAAGGAGGGGAACCATCTCAACAGATCTGGCCAATTTAATTACTCAGGGAATTAATGGTTCCAAAGAGTATATACCATGGCATTTTTATATTTAGCACTGCTAATTGGAGAATGCTGTATTCTTTTTAAAATAAATTCCTGTATTTGTGGATTTGTGATGAGCCTGGTGGAATTCCACCTTCCTTCCGTCCCCATTGCAGGTGGGTCTGTGTGCAGCTGGACAGGCAGCTAAGCCCCCCTGTTTTCCTCCAATGAAAGGGAGCCTGGCGTGGATCTGGATGCTTTATTGGGAGAAGAGGGCAGGTGAAACTGAGGAGATACAAAGAGTGGGAATCAAATAGAAAGATGAGATAGGCAGCATTAACTGACAGCCAGCAAAGAAGCAGCTGGAACCTCTCCAGGGATGCTCTGTGTGAGGGACGGAGGCCGTCTCCGGATGACCAGGGGTCTCAGTCACAACGGCTGCTTCCGTCTTCTCCAAAGGCTGACGGAAAATGGAGTCTGGCTTCAGACCTTATAGTGAGGCTTATCTGCCCCCAGCCACTAGGTGGGGCTAGAGCAACAACAGCACAACAGTTACCGTGTTTTTCAGAATATAAGACGCACCTTTTTCCCTCAAAAAAGAGGCTGAAAATCTGGGTGCATCTTATACATCAAATACAGCAATTTTGCCTACCGAAGCCCCGCCCCCTTCACCAAAATGGCTGTGCATACCCTTATGGAGGCTTTCAGAGAGCTCCTGGGTGCTGGGGAGGGCAGTAATGAGCAAACAATGGACCATTTTTGCCCCCCCCCTCAACCCCCAGCAGCACTCTATAAGCCTCCATAAGGCTAGGCAGGCAATTCTTTGACAAAAAAATGGCTTGTTTTTGCGAAAAACGGGCCATTTGTTGCTCATTCTCCCCCCCCCCCCGGAGCCCTCTGCAAGCTCCCCCAAGGCTATTCATGACTTTTTTTAAAAAAGGGGGGGCGTTTTCACAAAAACTGGCTTTTTTGGGGAGGTTTGCAGAGTGTAAAAACTCCCCCCCCTCTTGGAAAGCTCTTTAACTGGTTGATGAGAATTACATTGATCAAGTGCTTTGCCAGCAGAAACAAAGTCTTAGGTGCTGTAGATTGTCAGCGATTTCCTTCTCCAGCACATGGATAAATACACCTGGAAACATCTACCTACCTACCTACCTACTCTCTCTCTCTCCCTCCCTCCCTACTGTATTTTTCTCTCTATCTCTTTTTATTTCTCTCTCTCTTTATCCCTTTATCTACCTCCCACCACTCTACCTAACTACTCTCTCTCTCTACCTACCTACCTACTTTTTTAAAAAAATTGCCTTTTCAAAACCTTGCTGTGTCTTATACTCCGGTGCATCTTATACTCCGAAAAATACAGTACATGTTGTGGCATGACAACCTTTATAAATTAGGAGGAGACCCTGAGACCATCTAGCCCAACTCCTCCTCTCTGTGGGAATCCCAGTTCAAGCTTCTCTGACTGATGGCTGCTCAGTCTTTGCTCTCAGATGATCCATGAAGAGGAGACTGAACTTCTCTGCTTTACTGGCTCAGCTCTAAAACAGCTCATCCTTTTATCATATTTTTCTCTCATTCAGTTAAAAGAGTCTTCTGAAGTCATGGTTTGTGTCCTTCCTTCCTCTCATTTTCTCTCTTTCCCTCCCTTCCTCCCTCCCTCCCTCCATGTATCTATTGACCCATCCATCCAACTATATCTCATTCACTTCCTCCTCCCTCCCTCTCTTTCTTTCTTTCCCTTCCTTCCATAACTCTTTCTTTCTTTCTTTCTTTCTTTCTTTCTTTCTTTCTTTCTTTCTTTCTCTCTCTCCTTTCCTTTCTTTTCCTTTTCACTCTTTTTCCTTTTCTTTCGTCTCTCTCTTTCTCTCTCTTTCTACCCCTTCCTTTCCTCCTTCCAAAGTTAGGAGATCCACCTGAAACAAAAACTCCTTTGGATGAAACCGCCCATTTCACACACACACACACACACACATGCAAACATTCTTCCAACCAGCTCTGCGCCTTGCCACATTGTTTGATTTTAGTGGTGGGCCGGTGGGCGAAGTCCTTTCCAAGTGCCCGGCAGCATCGTTCACATCCCAGGAAAGCCCAGCTGATTAACTTGCTGGGATGCGCTTCGATCGGTGTCTCTTCTGCACAGGCAAGCTTCTCTCTCTGGAGCAGGCAGAGAAGGGGGACTTGCAGGGATAAAAGTGTGTGTGTGTGTGTGTGTGAGAGAGAGAGAGAGAGAGAGAGTGAGTATGAGCTAAAGAGAGGGGGGGAAAGAAAAAAGAAAAAGAGAGTGAGAGTGAGGAATCAGAAGCTTTTCAACCTTGTGGGCCGCCTGTGAGGAGGCGGAAATGGGGTGAGGGCCTCTCCCCATTTCCTCTGAATCTCCCTCCCTCTTCCCCAAGTTTTTCTTTCCTTCCATCCATTCTCTCCCCCACTCCTGAGAGCGAGGGGCGCTGCTTTGCCTGGGAGTTTTCTGGGCTCTGGAAGGGGCAGAAGGGGAGGAGGGTTGGGTTCCCCAGAACTTCTTTGGGAGAAGCATCATTCTGAACTCCGCGTTGGGGGGGCATGTGCGTAGGGTGTCCACTGAGGGGCTTTTAGCCAGACGCGCCTCTGGCCAGGGGGGAAACTGGAGTGGCTCAGGTGAGCCAGGAGGGATGACTGAAATCTTTTGGCTGAGCTGGTCAATCCCCCCCCCTCCCAATTGGAGCTGGCCGAACTTTCCTCTCTCCCTCCAGTCACCATGGAGCTGCTGCAGCCTCTCCCCCAACATGTTGCCCAGTTATGGGCCCAGCCTGCCCTTCCCTGCAGTACTCGGGGGGGGGGGGGGCTCTGTTTGGGGGTAGAATTTGGCTGCAGAAACGCAAAGTGGTGGGCAGCCTTGGAGGGCCTGTTCACCCTTCCCCTTTTCCTCTCAGCCCTGTAAAACTAGAAATCTCCCCCCCTCCAAGCAGCAGCTGAGACTGTGCAGGGGGGAGGGGGGGCAGGAGAAGAAGATCTGAAAGATCCCATTTCTGCAGCAAGAGGAGTTTCTGCAATGGGGAGGGGGAGGGGGAGCTTCCAAAGGCCTATCAGCCATAATTGCCATCACAGCAGATGTTGGGAGTGGGTCAAGGAGGAAAGGGGTCCCCTGACTCTCCCTCAGACCCCCAGGAGGGGAGGAAGGAAGGAAGGAAGGGATGGAGGGAGGGAGGGAGGGAAAGGAAAGGAAATGGGAAAGAAGGAAAGGATGAAAAATGGAGGGAATGGGAAGGGAAGGAAAAAGGAAAAGAGAAAGGAAAGGAAAAAGGGAAAAGGTGAAGAATGGCCGCTGCTGGAGTGGTCGGGAGCAGCCTGAGGTGGGCATTCGGGAGCAGGCCAAGACGAGCAGGAGGCCACAGCAAAGACAGGCAAGCAGGCTGGGCTGCGTGGCCACGTGTGTTAGGGTGTGAATTCCACCCTGAATTAAGGAGGTGTGGATCTTGGCATCCCTTGTAGCATACTTTTGAATAAGCGAAAATAAACCCGAAGCAAGATCTAATAAAAACATTTTTAATATAAAAGAAAATAAAAATACAAAAGCACTAACTCAATTAACTACATTTTGGCAAGAGCTATGTGCCTGCCTCCTGGCAAGCGAACAGAAGATCAGAAGAGAAAGTTAAAGAGGAATGTGAAGGAGCATGCCTACTAAATCACTTGCAGATAATAACTGTGACCTGCGCAATAAATTTCAGCACAGCTAACAAACCAATTAATGCAGTGACACCCCTTCTTTTGCTAGTTGGGCTGAAGTCATCAAATCATCAAATAAAGCACATCTTCTTTCGCAGATACTTGTGTTGAGTTGCTGGAAGAGGTTTGTTGAGCATGTCAGCTATTTGATCATGTGTAGATACATATTGCAATTTAACAAAACCTTGTTTAACTAATTGCTTTGTGTTGATAATGAATGTCAATGTGTCTGGACCTAGAACCTGTGAAATGTGACACAGAAATATAAACCACCGATTCATTATCTTCCATCACAGTGATTGGTCGAATCAGACATGTCCAGATATCTGGATCAAAGCATCAAACCATGTTAGAGAATTACATGCATCGGAAACACAAGCATATTCAGCTTCAGTAGATGAACAAGAAACAAAATTCTGTTTTCTCACTTGCCAGTAAACAGGACATCCATTCAGGAACATCATGTAACCTGAAGTACTTTTGCGTGATTATCACATGCCCAATCAGAATCTGCATAACAACATAATTCTGCACAATCAGTATGTGTTGGTTCTAGCAATAACTTCATGTGTTTAGTGTGTTTCAATAACTTCAATAACTTCTTAACGCATGTCCAATGAAATTATGTTGCCTTACCTATGTGTCGTGATAAGAGATTAACACTAAGTGCAATGTCGGGTCTGGTCCAACTACTAATGTACAACAGTGACCCAATGACTGAACGATAAAGTGTTTGATCTTCGAACTCGGGACTTGGTTCATGTGTTAAGTTGTGAAAATCTGTTTGCATGGGTGTCTTTGTTGTGTTTGCATCTTTCATGTTGCAATGATGCAGAATGTGGTCAACTTTCTCCTCTTGTGAAAGACTAAACCTTTTCTGTGTTTTGTCAATCTGAACACCTAAATAAGTGTTAATGTGTCATAAAGATTTCAATGTGAAGTATCTCTGCAAACTTTTAGCAAAAATCTCACTCATTTTCTTATTTGGACCAATATAAACAATATCACCAACATAAACAAGAATGATCTCATATGCGTTGTTAGATCTTTTTGTGAACACGCATTCATCATTTTCGGACTTAATAAAGCCCATTGAATGTAGTTTGTCAGTAAGACATAAGTACCACATTAAACCTGACTGTTTCAGACCATAAAGACTTTTGTTTAGGAACCAGGTATCCCCTTCTTGCTTTCGGAATCTTGGAGGTCCTCTCACGTAGATCTCTTCATCTAGGTCAGCATGTAGATAAGCCGTGTCCACATCAAACTGGAAAACTTCTAAACCAAGAATAGTTGCAGTGGTTAAAGCAATTTTTACACTTTCAGTTCTGACTGTTGGTGAGTAAGTGTTTGTGTAGTCCTCAGGATAACGTTGAGCGAAACCCTGAGCTACAAGTCTGGCTTTGTACAATGACTCACCATTCGGTTTCTCCTTGATTCTGTAGACCCATCGAGTGCCAATGACTTTTTTGTTTGCTGGAGGTTTTGCAGGTGTGAATGCATTAAGTTTCTTTAAACTGTCCATTTCATCCTGCATTGCTTCATACCATTTGTCTTGCTCTGAATCAGGAAGCTGCTTGATTTGTGTGAATGTATCAGGAGGAAGTGTAACATTGCAAATCAAAGGCAAAGGTGTTTTTGTCAGTTGCCACAGATATCGTTGTGGAGGGATTCCTTTTGTGACCCTCTTGGAACATCTCGGAACAACAGTCCATTCTTCTTCTGCTTCTTCATCCTCGTCCTCACATTCGTCACTAGCATCAGCATCTTTGGCTTGTGAAGACGGAACATCAGGTTGTGAAGAACTGATAGAAGGAATATCTGCCTGTGAATCTTGGTCATCAGGCTGCGTGGCATCTGCAACATCATCTCTAGGAAAATAAACTCCAGGATCATTAGAATGAATCCTGGACCAGTCAATATCTTCCTCAAAATTAGCAGATTGTGAAATTACAATGACATGTTTAGGTTCAATAAATTTGCTCCATTTTGAATTATCATCAATACCCATAAATCTCAGTCTCTTTGCTGCTGGACCTCCTTTTCTTCTTTGAGCTAAGGGAACATTTACCATAGCATATGAACCAAAAATATGGAGGTTCTTGAGATCAGGCTTGTAGCCATACATCATGAAGAAAGGAGTTTGATTTATTACACTGCTCCATGTACGGTTGACAATGTAATTTGCATATTTGATAACTTCACCCCAGTATATGTCACTGAGGTTGGTGTCTTGTAGGAGACAACGCATCACGGTTTGTAGAACCCCTTGTCTTCATTCTGCGACTCCGTTATGAGCTGGTGTGTATGGAGTGGATGTCTGATGAAGAATTCCATTCTTACGCATCCAATCCTGGAAAAGCTGAGACATGAATTCGACACCACGGTCACTCTGGATTCTGACGATGCGAACTTGGTGTTGGGTAGAAAGAAATGCTGCAAATGACTTTAAAGATCTGAAAGGTCTCAGATTTTTGTCTCATAGGATATACCAATCCATATCTAGAGTAATTATCAACAATTGTTAGAAAATACTTTTTACCACCAATTGTTGGTGGAAAAGGACCTACTATGTCAGTGTGTACCAAATCAAAAATGCGTGTTGACAGGCGTGTAGCGTGTTTGGGAATTGCAGCTGCCTTGGATTTAGCTTTTCTGCAAACTGCACAATCCAAAAACACCTTACACCCCTTTAGATTCAAACCTTTTGCGAACTCTGGCATTTTCCTAAGAACACGGAAACTGGTGTGCCCCAATCTTCTATGCCACTTGTGGATAGACCTGGAATGCAAAGGTTTACCAGTTAGTGAATTTTCAACATTAACAGTTTCATGAGGAACCTCAGGCTTGCTCTGAGCAACCTGCTTCTGTTTTCTCTGTTTGTTGGCTTTAGTAGCCTTTGGAGTAGCAACAGGATCTCTCTCTGAACCAACTCTCTCTGGGCCTGTGCTTTCCCTTTTTGGAGTTTGCATACTTGCCTGTGCTTTTGGCTTTAAGTAATAAACACCACCAATCAGCATGGTGGATCAACAATTGTTGCTTGCTTCTCATTATCACCTTTAAGTTGATTTAAAACCATTGTTACTTTATCAAACTTTTAAAATGAAGTTTCAAATAAGGCTTGTAAGTTGAAAGACTTTATATTCTTTAAATCACTTCAAATTAGCTTACTCTAAGATCCTATTAATTTATTACAGTATTAATAACAACATAGAATAATTGATGACCAAAGGCAAATTTGTTTCCATCACTTTTAGGTTTCATAAGAAAGATCAAAAAGGGTAAAAAATTAGTTGAGTATCATTTTGAGGACAGTTTTTATCCACTTAGTTATCATACCATCCACCCCTCAGGTTTCTAATCCTATTGCAAAATTATTTCTGAGTCCTTTACTAAAAACCAGTTCTATCACCAGAGTTCCCATAATCTATTGAGGAAGTGTAATGATGTGTGAGAATGATTTTTGGGATGAGAGGAAGAGAGGCTGCCTAGGGAAGGATCAGATAAGAGGGGAGAATCCTGCAGCTGCATAATGGGAGAAAGAAACTCAGGATCTTCACTAATTTTTCAGACTGAGAAAAGAGCTGGTGGGAGATTTGTTCTTTCAGATCTGCAAAAATTTTTATAATGTTGTATTACAATCAAATAGAATTAGCACATTTAGAGATGTTTTCCATCAGGATGACCAGGGAGAACATTAGTCTGAAAACTTTCTTCTTGATCAACCCATGCTTTCTGTGAAATATGTTGTTTTCATCTTTTTTTTCTCTCTTCATTTTATTTGCCATTTGCTCTAGAATGTTCCCTGTAATTGAACAATTGTGTCAATTATATTTTCTTTATATTTTGTCAGTATATGATTGACAATTTTTTCTCAAACTTTTTCATTCACTTATGAAGATATTGGCAGTATTTGTATCCTATTTAGCCATATTTGGAGATTAGACAATTGTAGAAGAAAGATTCAATGTGGGATAAGAAACAAAGTTTTCTGCTTTTCAAATTCCTGGATGTTCCCATTCTAGTTTCATCCCTTTCTGGAGAAGAATGAATTTTGGAATATTTCCCAGTTTGAACTATACTTTGACCAAAATGGAGAGATAAGAGCCGATCTACGCATTTTGGGCTTCTTGATTCTCCCCAAGAAGGATGTTGTGGAAGAGATTCTGGCGTATTTTGAAAGACAGAGACTTTCTATCAAAGAAGATGCTCTTTCACAGCTAAAGTTGCTCAATAAGGTGGGATAAATTTTGGTGTCTTTCTGTTTTCCAAAGTCTGAGGTCCCACTTCAAGTGGGCAAAGCGTATAGTCTCCAGGGTGGTTGACCTTCCATGCCAGTTGGTGTCATATAATGGAAGTTCTTCAACAGACGGGACTTAAGTGGAGGGGCTTTGACATGTTTTATGGAAATCTTTCAAGATCTTACTGGTCAGAGGTTTCTTCATCACAGTTTTATTCTTTATTGAAAAATCTAATGGAATAGAAATTTCTGAAATCTTTTACAATAAATGTTATTCTCAGTTTTAATATGAATATATCATCATATGTAAATCTTTTTTCAATTCCATCTCTGCTGACTTTATTAAGTAGAAAAGTACTTTATTGTAATGTTAAATGCCAAAAGCAAAAGGGAGGAACTGAATGAAGAATCTGCCAGTAGTTAGTTATACCTCCTGCATCTTCTTAGTAGTAGTCAGGTATTTCATATTTACTTACATGAAGACCAGAGGCTATTTGGCTAATGTCAATGTTTATCTCTATTTTCCATGAATGTTGACTATTAACACATTTTCTTTGGCATTCCTCATTTTTCTGCTCAGTCACTGCCTCAGTCCAGCTGTGCGGAAAATTGTCATCCTGGTTTTGTCAAGAGGGCTCGAGAAGGAGAGCCAGTTTGCTGCTATGACTGTGTTCCTTGTCTGGAGGGGACCTTCTCCACTCATGAAGGTGGGTCACACTGAGGAAAATGGAGGCATTGTGGAACTGGATCCATCCAGAACATTTTCATGAAAGTACAAGTTAAAAGACACAAGCTCACCTTTTAAATTTCTAACATGCACAATTTTTTATCTAAAAGGAAGTTAATCAAAAAGTCTTTGAAGGAGGGGCTGGGAGGAGATGGGAGGAGGGGGTGGCAGACTGAGCAAGCTTTACTAATAGCAAAGGAAACATCTCTCCTGCTTTCTAGACTGGATATGTGCTGCTAAGTTCACCTTTCTACGAAGATCTGAGTTCTTTGAAACTTGATGAATTGTTTTAGGTCCACCTTCTGAAAGACCTTGCAATTCACTGTATATTGGATCCTCTCCTTGAGGATCACTGAAAAGGTGTCAGTGGTCCATAATATGGTGCTGTGGAGAGTTATGGGGGCAACTCATTGCACAAATATGCTGCCTGTCATGTAGATCAATCAATCAATCAATCAGAGTAGAGCTGGAAAGGACCTTAGAGGTGTTCTAGTGCTACCCCCTGCTCAAGCAGGAGAACTGATAACATTTCAGACAAGTGACTGTCCAGTCTCTTCTTAAAAACATCCAATGTTGAAGCACCCACAACTTCTGGAGGCCAGCTGTTCCACTGGTTAATTGTTGTCACTGTTAGGAAATTTCTCCTGAATTCCATTTAGCTTCCAGATGTTACAAGATACTGTAGGTATAAGTCCATTATATTAATTGCCATGTGGCAGGACTCTAAATATTTGTATAAAAAGGTTATATGATTCATTATTAACCTGTAATAATGTAGCTTCCTATGAATTACATTACACATTACACCATAAATAATTAAGACCCTAAGACTTTCCTCAACTTCATATACCTAGCTACTTTAAAATTACATCCTTATGCTATTTTTAATGAAAAATAAAAGGAACGAAATATTAAAGAAATTTGATTTTTGGCTTCTCAGATGCAGAAAAATGCACCAAGTGTCCAGATGACAAATATCCAAATGAGGCCAGAGTCCAATGTATCCCCAAGGTTATAGTCTTCCTGTCTTATGAAGAACATCTGGGCATCATCCTGGTCTCTTTTGCCCTGCTCTTGTTCCTAACTACAGTCCTTGTTTTAATTATCTTCATTAAATACGGAGAAACTCCCATTGTCAAAGCCAACAACCGGGACCTCTCCTACATCCTCCTGGTCTCCCTCCTGCTTTGCTTCGTGTCTCCTTCTCTCTTCATTGGTCAACCAAGGAAAGCCACCTGCCTTCTCCGACAAACAGTCTTCAGCATCATCTTCTCAGTTGCCGTTTCTTCTCTCTTGGCCAAAACCATCACGGTGGTGCTGGCTTTCCTGGCCACAAAACCAGGAAACCGAGTGAAGAGATGGTTGGGGAAGAGCTTGGCAAATTCCATCATCCTTTCTTCTTCTGCTGTCCAAATTATCATTTGCTCCATCTGGCTGGGAGTTTCTCCCCCCTTCCCTGACTCTGACCTCCTCTCCCAGCCTGGAGAGATCATCCTGCAATGCAACGAAGGGGCTGTTGTCATGTTCTACGTCACCCTCAGCTACATGGGCTTCCTGGCTGCCATCTGCTTCATGGTGGCTTTCCTGGCCAGGAATCTGCCTGGGGCCTTCAACGAAGCCAAGCTGATCACCTTCAGCATGCTGGTCTTCTGCAGTGTCTGGGTGACTTTTGTGCCCACCTACCTGAGCACCAAAGGGAAATACATGGTGGCTGTTCAGGTCTTCTCCATCCTGGCCTCCAGTGCTGGTCTGCTGGGCTGCATCTTCATCCCCAAGTGCTACATTATCCTTCTGAGGCCAGACATGAACACAAAGGAGCAACTTACAGCCAGAATAAATATAAAAACATGAGATATAACACCATTGTGATATTGGAAAGATTGTTAAAGTTTATTTTATTTGAAAGGAGATATTCTTTCCATTTTGATAGTATGCAGGAGTCAAAGAGAATAATATTTATATGTTTCAAAATAGGAAATTATTGAATTGTTCTAGCTCTCTTCCCTTTCAGCTCAATATACATTGCTAAAAGTCATTCAGAGGAATTTGCTGTTGAGCAACAGCTACTGAATGTGACACCTTTAAAAAATAATTCTGGCACTTGTTTCTACAGCTAAAAGTGTGTATGTGTGTGTGTGTGTGTGTGTGTGTGTGAGAGAGAGAGAGAGAGAGAGAGAGAGGGAGAGAGCAGGAAAAGAGTTCAGGAGGAAGCTGTGGGAACCAAGAACCAGCATGGTTGCCTGATCCTCTCCCTGAGAATGCTGGAATGATGTGAAATGCTATGTTTGACAGGCTCTCAGCTGAGGAAGGAAATCTTCATCCCTCTTATAGAATTCTTTCTTGATTTCCTAATAAAACCTCCTTTGCAGAAAGTGTTCAGCAGAAGAGCTGTTTGGTATTTGAGGTTTTTTATATGTATTTCACAGCAAAATGATAATAAATTCAATAAAAAATAAAATGTCTAAAGAAATTTTCACTGTATATTTTTCTTTGCTTAACCAGAGAAATAAAATAGCAGTTTTCAGACCCTTTAATTTCCCACTCTACAATTTCGACCTAAAGCATTTTCTCTGCTCCTCTTCCAAGCTTGTCTTGTCTGTGAAGGGCTGGAGAAGATGCCCAGAGAAAGGGGACCTTGAGACTCTCCCCAGGAGGAGGTTGAAGGGATCCTGTCTAAAGGCAGCCGCATCATTGACCATTTCACAAACCTTCAATGCTGCATAAGATTCATCCAGGTCCAAGAAGGGGGTGAATAAGAGAGGGAGGACTTTGAGGTTTCTAGGAAGTGGCATCCATGGAAGCACTTCTGCTCTCCAACCACAGAGATTGCAGATCAATTGGGAATCAATGTTTAGGTTTCTGAATGGCTCCTAATCGGGAATAGAATCCCTATGAAAATTCTATTTTAAAGAGATAAGAGAAGCTCTGATGGATCAGACCAAGATCATTCTCAGATTCAGTGACCACACAGAGGCCTCTGGTTCTCCCACAAGCAGAAGAAGGCAAAGACTTATGGCTTTGCTTAACGTGGAACAGGCATTTCCCTACAATTTCACTTTCCTCCATCCCAACAAACAATAATGGACATCTCACACTCTAGGAATCCCCAATTCTGTTATCCAACACTAATCTGAGAAAATATTTCCAGGTTTCAAGCTCTCCCCCACCCCCCACCCCCCGCCCTCCCCCCCATCAAAAAGTACTGGAGGACTGGAACTCAAGTGTCTCCTGATGATCGGCCCAAAGTCAGCCATTTGGCTTTTATTTTGAAGGTGGAATTAAAACTCCTGCAATTGGCAGAAAGTCCCTCAGCTGGCTTTGATCCCCA
This sequence comes from Natrix helvetica, assembly GCF_964273705.1. NCBI lineage: Eukaryota > Metazoa > Chordata > Lepidosauria > Squamata > Natricidae > Natrix > Natrix helvetica. Next base: position 131,038,914 of record NC_138551.1, read on the forward strand.
CCCAGCAGGCACTCCTTGCCCCCCACAACACAAAAGTCTCTTTCTGCCTGCCCTGCCCCGCATCCTCGTGCCCTGGAAGGGCAGTGCCACATCCTCGCACCCTGGTAGGGCAGTGCCACCCCCTGCTGGCAGTCTGCCTGAGCCCCCTGCCCTCCCGCCGCCTTGTCACCGCAGAAGCCTCCTTAGGGCTGGCCGGGAGCCTTGCCAAGGAGCCGGTCGGAGCGCTGAGGGTGGGCGAGGGATCGGACTGGCTTCCTCCCAGGGGGGCTTCGGGGATGGCGGGCAGGGGCTCCCTGCGCCTATTCCCTCCCAGCCACGTCGGGGCTCCGGCTCCAGAGGCTCCTGTGCCCTTGCCCAGGAGAGTGGCTGGAGGATCTGCGGGGGTCGGGGGTGGCCCCCGGACCTGAGACCTGGAGAAGCCCAGGGGTGTCTGAGCCCACAGGGGACCCCAGGAGGATAAGGGTGAGCCTCTATCAGCACCTCCCCACCGCAGACTGTGCAAGGCGGGCGGGTGCTGTGGAGGGGGCGGCGTGGGAGGAGTGGATCGGGCACTGCCGGTTGCAGGGGGTGGATGGGCAGAAACTGTGCCCGGCTCCACTCCCGGGGCAGGAGAGGCCAGGAGCAGTGGCTCCAAAGTTGGATGCCCTTGGAAGGGGGGGAGGCTTTCTGCCTCTGTCAAGGGTTCCAGTGAAGCCCCCCAGCTCCCACCCCGAATACCCGGATCTTCTGTGTGTGTGAAAGCTCAGCCCGTCTTCACACCCCCCCCCCAAACTACAGAGGGCAACATCTGGGCCAGGTCCACCTTCCTCCGCCTTGCGGGAGATTCAAGAGCCCCCCAGATTGCAGTGAAAGGAGATTTTCTTTCTGTTTAGATAGTATGCAGGAGTCAATGAAAATCATTTCTATATATTTCAAAATGGGAAATTGTTGAATGACTGGAATTCTTGGAGCTCCCTTTCAGCTTAATAAATTTTGCTAAAGAGAACTCTGTGAAAGTCATTCAGAGGAATTTGCTGTTCGGCAACAGCTACTGAATGAGACACCTTTAAAAAATAATTCTGGCACTTGTTCCTACAGCTAAAAGTGTGTGTGTGTGTGTGTGTGTAGAGAGAGAGGGGGGGGGGTTGTCAGGAGGAAGCTGTGGGAACCAAGCACCAGCCTGGTTGCCTGATGACCTCTCTGAGAATGCCGGAATGATGTGAAATGCCATGTTTGACTGGCTCTCAGCTGGGGAGGAAAATCTTCGTCCCTCATATAATTCTTTTTTTAGTTCAGTTTGGGGTTGCTTTTATTTTGGTATCTACTTCACAGCAAAATAATAATTAAAAATAAGGTGACCAACTGTCCTCCTTTAGGGAGGACAGTCCTTCTTTTGTAAGTTCTGTCCTCCCTCGAAAAGTGTCCTCCTACATGTCCTCCTTTTCGATATTTCCAGTGATTATGAGACGCATGCGCTCCACACGAGAGATCTTGAGATAGAGCGCCGCCTGCAAGTGGCTTTGTTTATCAAAACACGACACGGCACATCGGCAATTGAATGACTCCCGGTAATTATTTCTTTCTCAGTGAATATTCAATAATACAGAGGTAAGTACAATTCACGTTTTATTAATTCATTAATTTATCTATTTAATAATTTGGTGAGGCAAGTGAGGCACAGCCTAACCTTTCATCATCAGGGCAGCGAGTCATTCGATGGGAAACTTGCCTTTTGGGAGGAATGACCCAGCTTGGCTCCCGCTTTTAATCTGCGGCCCAACGACCGAACGGAGAAGCGAAGAGGCAGGAGAGACAAAGCAGGAGCCAAGCCGAGTCATTCCTTCCAAGAGGCAAGTTTCCTATCGAATGACTCACTGCCCTAGACTCGAGGCTCCAGTCCAGGCTGTGGTGCTTGCAGCCCCCTGCGGTGCTTTGAGATATTCTCCTCTCCAGCCATAGAAATTGCTGATCAATTGGGAATCAATGGTTAGGTATGAGAATGGCTCCTAATTGTGAATGGAATCCCTCTTAAAATTCTATTTTAAGGAGAAAAGAAAAGCTCTGACGGATCAGACCAAGGTCAGTCTAAGATTCACAGGGACCACACAGAGGCCTCTGGTTCTCCCACTGCAGAAGTTCTCCTCCAGCAAGCTTTCATGCCTAAGGCAGGACCAGACCCCACAGGGCCCTGATGATTGGCCCCAAGTTCCTCCTTTAGCTTTGAACTTCCAGGGATTGGCACAAAGTCCCTCAGCTGCCTTTGATTTCCACACCTTCACCTGGCACCCCTCCCCCAACACAAAAGGCTCCTCCTGCAGCTGCGCCTCCTCCCTCCCCCCTCCCCCAGCCCCAACAGACAGCTGCCACTCACGCTCCGTCTGCAGAAGTTGCAGAGGAGAGCAGCCAGAGGATCCGCAGGGGGAGGGGGGAGCTGGCCCCGGATCTGAGAGCGGGAGAAGCCCCGGGGAGGGGAGGAAGCCTCTGGGAGGTCAGAAAAGGAAAGGCCTCTGCAGCTGAGAAATGAGCTCCGGATTGATATGTCCGGTGCCTCCCAGCCTCCACTTTACCATCAGAGGTGTTTCTGCAGAAGAAGTGGACTAGCCACACGGGATCTAGCTGGGTGGGGCTGTCACTGCCACAGCCACAAGGTGAGACAGGAGAAAAGGCTTCCCCAGAAAATAATACAACACAATACAATACAATAGCAGAGTTGGAAGGTACCTTGGAGGTCTTCTAGTCCAACCCCCTGCCTAGACAGGAAACCCTATACGTTTCAGACAAATGGCTATCCAACATCTTCTTAAAGTGTTGGGGCATTCACAACTTCTGGAGGCAAGCTGTTCTACTGATTAATTGTTCTAACTGTCAGGAAGTTTCTCCTCAGTTCTAAGTTGCTTCTCTCCTTGATTAGTTTCCACCCATTGCTTCTTGTTCTACCCTCAGGTGCCTTGGAGAATAGTTTGACTCCCTCTTCTTTGTGGCAACCCCTGAGATATTGGAACACTGCTATCATGTCTCCCCTAGTCCTTCTTTCTATTAAACTAGACATACCCAGTTCCTGCAACCGTTCTTCATATGTTTTAGTCTCCAGTCCCCTAATCATCTTTGTTGCTCTTCTCTGCACTCTTTCTAGTCTCCACATCTTTTTTACATCGTGGTGACCAAAACTGAGTGCAGTATTCCAAGTGTGGCCTTACCAAGGCATTATAAAGTGGTATTAACACTTCACATGTTCTTGATTCTATCCCTCTGCTGATGCAGCCTAGAACTGTGTTGGCTTTTTTGGCAGCTGCTGCACACAGCTGGTTCCTATTTAAATGGTTGTCACCTAGGACTCCAAGATCCCTCTCACAGTTACTACTGTTGAGCAAGGTACCACCTATACTGTACCTATGCATTCCGTTTTTCTTGGCTAAATGTAGAACCTTACTCTTTTCAGCATTGAATTTCATTTTATTAGATAGTGCCCAATGTTCAAGTTTGTCAAATAAGAACTAAAGAAAATTAAGACCGGGTCTTATTTTCAGGGAAACATGGGTACTACAATTTATTGTAATCAGTGACCAGTATACATATACAATAGTATCAAAAAAGTATAAAAGAAACTTTAATGAGAGATCTACATTGGAGCTCCCATCCATCTGTTCATATATGAGATACCATAGTTTGTCAAGTCCAAATTGCTGAAGATATTTTTCTGTTCAGTTTTATTTATGCACCTCTGTCTCTTTTGAGAAATTATATTTTTCTGGAAGCTGGGAGTTTTAAAAAGTGACCTAAGTACTTTTATCTATGAACTGGAATAAATCATGTATCAAAATATCATAATTGATTCAATCTGTCTGTCTTAATGAATTTATTAAAGAATAGATGAGCAAGTACTAATTATTGTTCATATCTCTTCAGTTCTCCAAGGAACAGTGAAAATAATCTGTACAATTTTTAACAGTCCACTTAATTATCATACCAGCCAACCCTCACAACTTGGTTTCTAATCATTACTTCATGAAGTAGTATGTCAATACTTTAATGAAATAAGGTTGTATTAAAAGCATTCCCACAATCTATTAACAAATTGCAATGGTATGTGGAAATAAATAAAATGATCTTGGGGATGGGTGAAGAGATACTGACTGGAAATGATCAGATAAGAGGGAGGAAAGCCCTCAGCTGCATAACAGGCAGAGAAAGAAACTCAGAAGGTTTTTTGCCTAACTTTTGAGTGTATAAAAATTGGTGGGAAATTTGTGCTTTCAGACTTGCAAGATTCTGCTGATGTAGCTTTACAATCAGTTAGAATGAGTTCCTCTGATCATGTATCCCATCTGTTTACTTAGGAGAAGATTAACCTGGGAACGTACTTCTGGACAAGTCCATTCTTACTAGTAATTACCGTACCCTGAGTTTTCAAGGAGTTTATGTATAATCTCTTTATTGGTCTGTTCATTCAATTGTGCCGTGACTGCTCTACAATGTTATTTATAATTGACAATTTTTGTCAAATCTTTGTTTTTCACTTTTGAACACAGTGGTAACTCTTGTTCTCCCAACTAAGAACACTTGCAAGTTAGATAATAGTAGAAGAAAAGTTCAAAAGTAAAAAGACCACATGAGATAAGAAACCAAAATTTCTGCTTTTAACATTTCTGGATCTTTCCATTTTAGTTGCATCCCTTTCTGGCAAAGAATGACTTTTGCAATCTTTCCATCTTTGTTTTGCACTTGGACGAAAATGGAGAGGCTGCAGCAGATCTGAATATCAGGACCTGGGTGGTTCTCCCCAAGATGGATCACATTTATCGGCACCCAGGGACTTTTGAAAGAGGGAGACTTATTATCAACCAAGATGCTCTTTCACAGCTAAAGTTGCTCAACAAGGTGGGAGAGATATTGGTGCCTTTTCCCTGTTTTCCGGAGCCTGTGGCCCCACTTCAAGGGGGCTAAGCCTAGTCACCATGATGGATGACCTTTTCTGAGAATTGCATGTGGGGAATCATAGGAATCATAGAGATCTGGGTGATGATTCTGTAGAACATCTGTAGATGGCTGTTTTGTGTCTTCACTGATGTTTACTGTCTCCATAAACTTGATGAGAGAGGCCATCAAGTGCAGGGGATTGTGATGCTGATAGCCTCAAGTTTTCTTCTTCAAATTCTCGTCCTCAAATAGGAGGGAAGAAGAAGGCAATTCTGTTGACTGGTTCCTGAGTTCAAGTTAGGACTGAATCCAATGAAGTTTATTCAAGACTGAGTGGAAGTCCTGTGCAGGGGTGAAATCCACTTACCTTTGCTACCGGTTCAGTATCAAAGTGAGTGAGTGCCCACTTCCGTGCGTGCGCAGGACCTTCTCCACATTTATATACCCCCCGTCTCCCTGTCCAGAATGACTCTGGGTAGCTTAGAATAGGATATTGTTTGTATAATGTCTCATCTTGTATAATGTCCTGACCCAGAAAACTGACGCACTGAAAGATTTCTTTGAAACAAAGAAAAGCCCTTCCTGAGGTCAAATTTAATGAGGGAGAAATTGAAAGAAATGCTGCTTAGATTTGACCATTGGCTTCTAAGAGGACTCTTCATCTCGAAAATGCTTGAATGAATTGAATTGAACTTTATTTGGCCAAAGGTGATTAGACACACAGGGAGTTTGTCTCCAATACAGAAGCCCTCCGTGTACACACAAAGCAACAGAACAACGGTAATCATCATCACAGTTATCCCAATAAAAGTGGGGAGTAAAGAAGAGAATAAGAAGGATAAATAATGCTACAGGCACACTACATGCTAAATACACATAGACATTAAACAGTGGTGGGTTTCAAAATTTTTTTAGAACCTCTTCTGTAGGTGTGGCCTGCTTTGTGGGAGTGGCTTGCCGGCCATGTGACTGGGTGGGAGTGGCTTGCCAGCCATGTGACTGGGTGGGTGTGGCTTGCCAGCCATGTGACTGGGTGGGCGTGGCCAACTTGTAAAATGTGGTGAAACTCACTTAACAACACTCTTTTTTTAAAAAAAAAGAATTTTATTTATTTTTAAACATTTATGGGAAAGGGTAAGTGGATATACAAAAAATTTTATCTTTTGTTTTTTTTCTTTTCGGTAAAAGTTGTGAGATTTGGAGAGATTTCTACCTTTAGCACGATAGAGCTGCCAAAATTTTTGTATATCCAAAAACTTAACAACACTCTTGCTTAGCAACCAAAATGTTGGCTCAGGAACTCTGGCATTTGAAGCATGCAAGTCTTAAAGCTGTCAAGTTACAAGACCCTTGCACCCCTAACCCTTTAGAAATAAAAAACCCCAGGGGTGTTCAAACTTGACAGCTTTAAGACTTGTGGACTTCAACTCTCAGAATTCCTCCTCTCGCTCTTCATCTTGATGATGCCCGGACAGGTGGGGGGAGGGAGCTGGAACCGGCTCTAAACGGCACTGTAGATTTGTGGAACCTCTTCTATAGAAAAGGTTAGAACTGGCAGGAACCCACCCCTGACATTAAACAGCAATTAGGTGAATGTTTATCTTGAGTGTCAGCTACCTTCAGTCTCTCTGGGCGAAAAGGAGGTTCCAAATTTAATTAATAGTAAACATGGGCCTGCCTTCCCATGCCAGTTGATGCCTCCTAACTGTAGTTCTTCAAGAGAAAGGACTTTGTCCTGGATAGTTAGGCAGGCTTTAGAAATACCGCTTTCTCATGCTCCCTTCCCATGTGCCATCTTGAGGGACCTGTTCTCAAGACCTCCCCTCCCTCTCCCCTCACGACAACTCTAGAAAGAAAGCAGTCCGTTTTATTCTTGAAGCAACACCTTGGCAGCCACACGAACTGAACAAACACATATAAAAGAAAGAAAGAATGCCTGGCTTAAAGTGTAGAGCCCTAATTTGAAAGGAATTTTTCCTTTCTCTCTTAACTGGCTGACTATTTTGAACTACTTTCAAAGGGATGGAAGTTTTCAATGTTTCATGTGCTCCAGAAGAAATCTTTGCAGACCTTACTGGTCAGAATTTCTTTCTTCATCACAGTTGTTCTCTATTTCAATAAATCTTAGAAAAATGTAATAAATCTACAATTTATTTTAAATTTAATGTATTATATAATTTAACACGAATAGATCATCGTATCTATGGAGATTCACAGTCATCCAGGTCATGGTTGTCCCAAAGGTGTTTTTGCAAGTGGACTAGACGAGAAATGTCCTCAAGGAAAAACAAAGCCCTGCTGCCTTTGGGGTAGATCCCCCTACTTTAAAACCAGGAGCATGTGAAGAGTGGAGGAATGATTGTTAATAGGGCCATGAGAAGAAACCAACAGGTTGTCACTTGATGCTTAAATACATTTTTTTTCAATTCCATCCCTCTAGACTTCATTAAGTACAAAGTTCCTTTTTTTGCAATGTGACATGCAAAAAGCAGGAACTAACTGAAGAAGCTTCTCATAGTTGTACCTTCTACAACCATTTGAAACTAGTCAGAAATTTCATATTTACCTCAGTGAAGACCAGAAGCTATTTGGCTAGTATCCATGTCTACTTCCATTTTCCATGGACGGAGAGTCCTAACATATTTTTTTTGGCATTCCTTGTTTTTCTGCTTAGTCTCTGCCTGAGTCCAAATGTGTGGAAAGTTGTCATCCTGGATTTGTCAAGAGGGCTCGAGAAGGAGAGCCAGTTTGCTGCTATGACTGCATTCCTTGTCCGGAAGAGACCTTCTCCACTCAGGAAGGTGGGTGACAATGGAGGAAAGGGCAATCTTTGTGGAAATGGATTAATTCACAGCATTTTGTTGAAAGTGCAAATTAAAACATGCATCAAAACTCAATTTTTTGGTTTATTCAAAATGCACTAGAAATCATCTAATTTCATATACCTTAGTTATAAAGGTATTAGTAAATTATATTATCATTTTTTTCTGTGGAATGGTTAAGAAACATATCTTGGAAAATTTTCCTGGAATCAGGTGTTGTCCAAAAAGGGTGTTTCTTGAAATACAAAGGACAAAACATTTTAAAAAATGCCTTTTCGCTTTCTCAGATACAGTAAAATGCACCAAGTGTCCAGATGATAAATATCCAAATGTGGACAAAGTCCAATGTATCCCCAAAGTTATAACCTTCCTGTCTTATGAAGAACATCTTGGCATCATCCTGGTCACTTTTGCCCTACTCTTCTTCCTAACCACAGGCCTTGTTTTAATCATCTTCATTAAATACAGAGAAACTCCCATTGTCAAAGCCAACAACCGGGACCTCTCCTACATCCTCCTGGTTTCCCTCCTGCTTTGCTTCGTGTCTCCTTCTCTCTTCATTGGTCAACCAAGGAAAGCCACCTGCCTTCTCCGACAAACAGTCTTCAGCATCATCTTCTCAGTTGCCGTTTCTTCTCTCTTGGCCAAAATCATCACGGTGGTGCTGGCATTCCTAGCCACAAAACCAGGAAACCAAGTGAAGAGATGGTTGGGGAAGAGTTTGGCCAACTCCATCATCCTGTCTTCTTCTGCTCTCCAAATTATCATCTGCTCCATCTGGCTGGGAGTTTCTCCCCCATTCCCTGACTCTGACCTCCACTCTCAGCCTGGAGAGATCATCCTGCAATGCAACGAAGGGGCTGTTGTCATGTTTTACGTCACCCTCAGCTACATGGGCTTCCTGGCTGCCATCTGCTTCACAGTGGCTTTCCTGGCCAGGAATCTGCCTGGGGCCTTCAACGAAGCCAAGCTGATCACCTTCAGCATGCTGGTCTTCTGCAGTGTCTGGGTGACTTTTGTGCCCACCTACCTGAGCACCAAAGGGAAATACATGGTGGCTGTGCAGGTCTTCTCCATCCTGGCCTCCAGTGCTGGTCTGCTTGTCTGCATCTTCATCCCCAAGTGCTACATTATCCTTCTGAGGCCAGACCTGAACACAAAGAAGCATCTCACAGCCAAAGTAAATATCGAAACATCAGACATAAGACAATTATGACATTTAAATAATTGTAGGATTTCCTTTAATTTGAAAGAAAATATAATCATGTCTACTTGTTTCCAAATAGAAAATGGTAGAATGACTTGAATTCTTGTAATTCCCTTCCCTTTCATCTCAATAAATCTTGCTAAAGAGAACTCTATGAAAATCATTCAGAGGAATTTGCTTTTCAACAACTGCCAATGAACGTGACACCTTTTAAGAAGTCATTGGAGCAATTATTCCTACTGACAGTGGCTAAATGAGTCTATGTGTGAGAGAGCGAATAGGAAAGAGATGGGATGGATGCTGGGGAACCAAACTCCAAACAGCTTGTTTGATCATCTCCATGAAAACCATTGGAATGGCAGATTCCCCTGAAATGGTTCCCTCTTTTCGGCTGGGGAAGCAAATATCCATTACTATTATATGGTTCCTTCTTGATTTTCTGGTAAAATCCTTTGTACAGAAAGTGTTGATCACAACAGTACTCTAGGATTTCAAGTTGTTGTTGTTGTTTATATGGCCACCTTTAAGAAATTCCCACTGTTATTTTTTTTCTTTTCATTGCCCAGAGAAATAAAAGAGCAACATCTAATGACATTCAGGTGCTTTATTTTTCCACTCTACAATTTCTGCCTAAAGCATTTTCTCTGCTCCTCTTCCAAGCTTGTCTTGTCTGTGAAGGCTTGGGTGATGTTCAGAGAAAGAGGACCTTGAGATTCTCCCCTGGGACGAGATTGAAGGGATCCTGTTTGAAAGCAGCCGCATCGTTGACTGTGGCAAGAGCGCTAAATCCAGAGCATTCATCCAGGTCCAAGAAGGGGCTGAGTAAGGGTGGGAACATCTGGGCTTTTAGGAACTTTTCTGAGCCTCCTCCCCTCCCCCACTTCCCTGCCTGCAGGCCTGAGACTTCCCGCTGGCTTCCCCACTGACCAAGTTGCCTCAACTAATGACAGTGGGATTCGCTTAATGACAGCAACTGTGACTGCAGGGATTGCCATCGCTGAGTGGTGTGGACTTTCTTAACTCTGCTTAGCTGTGGGAATTCTGGCCCAAATTGCCATCATAAATCGAGGACTGCTTATACTTTAAAGACCATCGAGGGCATTAATGGACACATTTGGAAGGTTTCGACTATGTCCAATTTCCAGGTTGCCCTTCGGAAGCAGAGCTGGCAATAAGAAACTGAAAGGCAGGAAGTCCTTGCCTAACGACGACAGCCAAGCCCAAAATTTCTGTTACTAAGCGAGACAGTTGTTAAGTGAGTTTCCCCCCATTTTATGACATTTTTTGCCACAATTGCTAAGTGATTAAAGTTCTTAGACTAGTAACACGGTTGTTAAGTGAAGCAGACTTTCCCATTGATTATAATAATAATAATAATAATAATAATAATAATAATAATAATAATAATAATAATAATAGTAATAATAGTAATAATAATACTTTAATTTATAGACCGCGCCCTTTCCTAGATAGGACTCGGGGCGGTGTACAGTCATATTAAAAACAATGTGGATACAAAAATATAGATATATATAGATACGCGGAGGAGGTAGGATATACACTGTACAATAATGGATTAAAATTCGAATAAAATTAAAATTTAACAATTACCCTTAAAAACTACCCCAAATAAGATGTTTGCCAGGAGGTTGAAAGTGGGACTATAAATCAGCTAGGCCAGCTAATTGGAACAGGTGGGTCTTAAGTTTCTGTCGGAAGGAGCGGAGGTCGGTAGTGGTTCTAATATCGGGGGGGAGGTCATTCCAGAGGGTTGGGCCCATCACAGAGAAGGCTCTACTCCTGGGCGCCGCCCGTTGGCATTGCTTAGTGGACGGCACCCGGAGGAGTCCCTCCCTGTGGGAGTGAATTGGTCGCAGGGATGTATGAGGTGAGATGCGATCCCGCAGGTAACTAGGTCCTGTGCCATGAAGCGCTTTGAAGACGGTAACCAACACCTTGAAACGCACCCAAAAAACCACAGGCAGCCAGTGCAGCTCGCGCAGGAGTGGTGTTATATGGGAGTATCTGGTCCTCCCCATGATAGCCCGCGCGGCCGCATTCTGAACTAGCTATAGTCTTCGGGTGCATCTCAAGGGGAGCCCCATGTAGAGAGTGTTGCAGTAGTCCAGACGAGACTACTCAGAAAGACGCACAAGGGGATCAATGACTCTGGGACACTGCAACCGTCATAAGTACATGCCAGTTGCCAAGCCACTGAATTTTGAACACGTGACCACGGGATGATGATGTGATGGTTGTAGGTGTAAAAAATGGTAATAATTTACTTTTTTCAGAGCCATTGTAACTCCCAACAGTCACTAATTGAATCATTGTAAGCCTGTATGTGAGATGGGGTACATTTCCTCAGAATCTAAGGGTAACTAAGCCCTCAGAGTTATGAAGCCCCCCAACATGGAGAACTCTCCCACCCAACCACAAGAATTTTGCAGCGGGCGACAGAAAGCAAAGCTCAGGAAGGGGTGATAGAAACTGGCTTCAGCTATGGTGAGGACAAAGTTTCTAGTCCTCTGTACTAAGAGGAGCTTCCATGATTCCCGACCCCCTAACTCTGCTTCCTGGTGCTTTAAAAACACACAAAGACCCCGATTCCTCCCATTTCAGACATCCCTCCATGTTACTAGCCCTGCCCAGGTGGGTCCTTGGCCAGCCTTCCCCTGAGGGACCCCCACCGTCCTCCCCAATAGACCAGCCGCCTTTCCTAAGCGAGGGTGGGCTTCCCTCTGGGGCAGAGGGGCTTCGGCTGGAGCGGAAGGAGGAGGGGCCAAACCCCTGCAGAGGAGGCCTTCTTCTGCAGCCTCAAGAAGAAGCTCCCAGTGGTTCGATTCCTGGGGGAGGAAACCAATCTGTAGATTGTGAGCATTAAGGTTCCTCTGGAGGAAGAATGGCTCCTCCCCACCAGGCTAAGGACCCCTTAAGCTGGGAGGGGAATGCTAGACATGAGCCTGGAGAGAGAGGAACAGCGTCTGCCCCCCCCTTTCGTCCCCTTCTGTTTCCTCCCTGAACCCCCAGGAGCTCAGATCTGGACGGGGGAGGGGTTCAGGCGCAGAGGGGACCCTGGTGGGCTTTGGCCCCCTCGAGAACGTTTCCCCAGGCAGATCCTGGGGAGCCTCCCAGAGCATCTCTCTCCATCCAGGCCAAGTGGCTACTTTCAAACTCATTCCCACATCACGAGGGTTGTCTCTGGGGTTAGAAGAGAAAGGCAGGTTCCTGACCATTCTGTGGCAAAAGACAAGCCGGCTTCAACTCTGGGAGGCCGCTGGCAACTCAGCAAAAGAACTCAAAGTGCTGGTAAAAAAGCCACAATGAGGGAAGAGCAGATTCACTTCGAAGTCAGGAGAGAAAGAATCATGGGATAATAATAGCTGCTCTCTGAGAAGCGAAGTGAGGGGAGGGCTGGACGAGGGGAGAACACCTCCCCCCTTTCGCCTCTGCCTTTGTCGGGTGCCTGGGCTGAGCCCTGGGGGCTCCTGAACTTTCCCTGCCCCCCACAGCCCAATCTCAGGGTCAGGTTTATTGGGAGGTTGCAGGAGGGGAGGGGCAGATAGAAAAGATGGCAGCTCAGCTCTTCTTCACTCCCAGAACTGTAGGCAGCAATATCTGGAGAAGGAGGGGCTTCCTCTGCCTTGGGGGAGGAAAGAAAAGATGACAGGTACACAGAATCGGGGGGGGCACTTTTTGCTCGAGTTGAGGCAGACCCGGTTCCCCCCCCCTTCAGACCTTCCGGCTCTGGGGATCTGCAGACGCCCCTTAAGGAGGGCCCTTCAGTCCCCGGAGAGCCTCCCTTCCTCGGCCAAACATCTCCGACTAGCCATCCCACTGGATCTCTTCCTCTTCAACTTCTGCAGGAACCTTGATCTGGCCAGGGATGATTGGCAGCTCCTGCGTATTTGGGGCTGGTTTTGAGGTAGCCTGGCTGGGTGAGCTTTGCTCTGCTGTGTAAGAGCTGCATAAGGAAACATCACAAATATGATGGGGACACCTGGTGACAGGTGAGGAGGGAGGAAGAGTCCATGAACAGGAGAGACGGGAGAGAGCCGGAGAGGGAGGGGAAGTGTGGGACAGAGATCAATAACTGGCCAGAAGACTTGGGGTCCCTTCTGAAGAGGGAAACATTTTCACTGCTTGGATCTCTGAAGCTTTGAGCAGGTCAGGCTGATTCCTCTTCCGTTATTTCTAGTTACAAACTCATCCAAAGGGGGAAAAGGGGGGAAGGGTTTCTCTCCTTTCCCCTTCCTCTTTCCAGGCAGCTGACCCTGAATGAATGCAGGTTCATTGGGATCACCTGGACAGGAGGCCACCCAGAAGCGACCATCCCCTCTTTATTTATTTCAGAGACCGAGCTGGACTCCCATCCAATGACAACATCCTTGGGAGGGTCAGTGCAGGAGAATAAAAGATAAAACCCAACAAAATGGCAGCAACCACAAAGACTGGGCTCTATGGTGCCCACAGAACCATCCTTCCCCTGACATCTCTGGGACTCCAGTCTCAACCCGGCCTCTGTATTTGGGGACAAGAACCGGCTGTTTGGGGCGTCCTCATCCCCCAAGAAGGAAGAGGACACCAGGGGGAGGCTGGGCTTCACGGACATCCTCTTTCATCTGGCAGGGGCAGCTCTGGGAAATGGGTGCCCGCTCAGTCTCTTAGGAGGGCAACGGCTGACCGAGAGGGCTTGGAGGAAGCCACCCTGCCTGGCTTAGGGGCAGGGACCCTTCGAGGGCAGTGGTCTTGCAAATATCCAGCCTCCGTGCTATTCATGGCTTGAAAGGAGATTCCCCCACCCTTTGTTTTTTGCACCTGGGGGAGGGGACACTGAAGCTCCTTGGAGGTTCGGGGCTGAAAGAAGAGAACCTGCAGGACCTCTCCAGAAGGAGACCTTCACCACCTTTAGTGTCAAGCCGGCCTCCCTCAGCAATCAAGAAAGAAACCGCTTAACTCCATTTCGCAGAATTAAGACTACTTTTACTGGTTATGAAAAGATAGCAGCTAAGCAAAGCAAGATCTGAGGCAAAAGCGCACAAAATCATACATATCAATATTTGACCAACCCCCTTCCCCTGGCAACCCCATCTCACTGTCCAATCTGCAAATCCCTCAGGTGTCATGTGAGTTTCATCTTCAAGGAGCATCATCAGGTGGGTATGCAGGACGGTTGGCCTTGACCAACACCAAGCACTAGTCTCCAGCATGCGCAGTAGACGGTGAGACCAAAACTCCCTTTTTACAATCTCTCCTGTACTTAAAATTCCCCTCCCAAATACCAGCCCCCCCTCCTCTCCTCATTTCAATGGCAGCCGAAAGCAAATAGCGAAGCAGAGGCTGACATTTAGTATCCCGTGAGTAGCATTGCCTGATCGCCCAGGATCCTTTTTAGTCCCAGTACTAGGTGAAATCATTGGATGACATCATTGTGCAGAATGTGCTGCTGTACAGGATCAGGTGACCCTGGTTTCATGGAAACAGAGAGATCTAAAAGGAACAGGAAGACCACAGTCCCCGAGACACCCCACACGATCCTCCATGCCCAGAACTGGTCCGTCAGCCAATGCCATTCAGACGACAACCCTCCCGTCCCCGCTGCGAGGCTCCAGGTGGAGAGGAAACAGCTCCACATCACTTGGAACGCGAGGGACAGGACGGGGCCAGGAGACTGAGCCCCACTCTCTGAGGGTCCCTGCCCATCTCCCCAAGGCAGAGGGGGTGGAAGCCTCTAGGTCCTCTCCTTCCAATGTTGTCATCTGGGGAGATCCGGCTGCCCCTCCCCCTTTTCCAGAACAGTCCTCACAGCCTCCTGATTGGGAGGTGAGAGTTCCATCTCTAGGCCACCGCATCCGTTTGTGGCTTGATGGCATTATTAAGAGGAAACATGTTTTCCCATAGGGACTACCCCCCCTGGGAGCGCTTCTCCAGCTCTCAGCTCTGGGGTCCACACTCTACACGGAGTGTAGGGGCGGAGGAGGAGAGGCCAGGGAGCCCCCGACCCCAGGAAGCCAGTCCAGGTGCCTGCCCGCCTGCTTTGCTTGGCCGGTCCCGAGGGAGGGCGTGAGAAGAGGAAGCGGGCAGGGGGGAAGGGCTTCAGGCAGACCACCTTCTGGGAGTAGCATTGCCCGACCTGGGTGCGAGGCAGCAGGGCATGTGTGCTGTCCCTTTGGGTGAGGGGGGGAGGAGACAAGGGGGGGGGGGTGCAGCGCCTGAAGGAGTCTCTTGGGGGTGGGGCAAGGAGTGCCTGGTGGGGGTGTGGGAATCAAAGCCAGCTGAGGGACCTTCTGCCAATCACTGGAGTTTAATCCCACCATCAAATAAAAGCCAAATGAGTGACTTGGAGCCAATCACAAGGGGACTGGGAATTCCAGTCCCTCCTTGTGCAGGAAAGCCATCTGGCTCTGAGTTCTAATTCTCCCTTATGCATGAAAACTTCCTGAGTGACTTTGGGCCAAACACCTGGAGACTTCTGAGTTCCAGTCCCACCTTAGTACTTATTGATTGGGGGTGTGAAACTTTGAAAAATGTTCTCAATTTATGTGGGATACCAGAATTGCGGATTCCTAGAATGTGGGATGGCTGAGTGTCCAATATTGTGTGGTGGGATGGAGGAAAGTGAAAGTGTATGAAAATACCTATTCCACGTGGGGCAAAGCCATAAGTCTCTGCCTTCTTCTGTTTGTGGGAGAACCAAAATCCTCTCTGTGGTGACTGGGAATCTTAGACTGATTTTGGTTTGATCCATTTGAGCTTTTATTACCTCCTTAAAATGGAATTTTCAGGGGGATTCCATTCCCAATTAGGATCCATTCTGAAACATAAAAATTGATTCCCAATTGATCAGCAATCTCTGTGGTTGGAGAGCAGAACAGCTTCCATGGGTGCCTCTTCCTAGAAACCAAGACTTGTCCCCCATCCCTTATTCTCCCCTTTCTTGGACCTGGATGGATATTGTGCAGCATTGAAGGTTTGTGACCTGGTCAATGATGCGGCTGCCTTTAGACAGGATCGCTCCAACCTCCTCCTGGGGAGAGTCTCAAGGTCCCCTTTCTCTAGGCATCTTCTCCAGCCCTTCACAGACAAGACAAGCTTGGGAGAGGAGCAGAGAAAATGCTTTAGGTATAAATAGTAGAGTGGAAAATTAAAGGCCTGGAAACTGCTATTTTAATTCTCTGGTTGATGAAAGAAAAAAAATACAGTGGAAATTTCTTTACAGAGTGTATATTTTTATTTACGTTTTTATTATTATAGTTTGAAGTTACACACCAAAATAAAAACAACTCCAACCTGTAATCCTAGACAACTGTTCTGCTGAACACTTTCTACAAAGGAGGTTTTATCAGGATATCAAGGAAGAATTCTATAAGAGGGATGAAGATTTCTCTCCCCAGCTGAGAGCCAGTCAAACATGGCATTTCACATCATTCCAGGCTGGTGCTTGGTTCCCACAGCTTCCTCCTGACCTCTTTTCCTGCTTGCTCGCTCGCTCACACATACTTAGCTGTAGGAACAAGGGCCAGAATTGTTTTCTATAAAGTCTAACAGATTAACAGAGTTGGAAGGGACCTTGCAGGTCATCTAGTCCAACTCCCTGCCCAAGCAGAAGACCCTACATCTGCCTCTACTTAGGATCGAACTCACAACCTCCTGATTGTGAGGCAAGAGCTCCAACTCTAGGCCACACATTCAGTAGCTGTTGCTGAACAGCAAATCCCTCTGAATGACTTTCACAGAGTCCTTCTTAGTAAGATCTATTGAGCTGAAAGGGAAGGGAGCTGCAAGAATTCCAGTCATTCAACAATTTTCCATTTTCAAAGATATGGATTTGATTTTCTTTGACTCCTGCATACTATCTAAATGGAAAGAATATCTCCTTTCAAATAAAAGAAAAATTAACATTTTTTCCAATATCACAATGGTGCTGTATCTCATGTTTTTACATTCATTCTGGCAGTAAGCTGCTCCTTTGTGTTCAGGTCTGGCCTCAGAAGAATAATGTAGCACTTGGGGATGAAGATGCAGCCTAGCAGACCAGCACTGGAGGCCAGGATGGAGAAGACCTGAACAGCCACCATGTATTTCCCTTTGGTGCTCAGATAGGTGGACACAAAAGTCACCCAAACACTGCAGAAGACCAGCATGCTGAAGGTGATCAGCTTGGCTTCGTTGAAGGCCCCAGGCAGATTCCTGGCCAGGAAAGCCACCGTGAAGCAGTTGGCAGCCAGGAAGCCCATGTAGCTGAGGGTGATGTAGAACATGACAACAGCCCCTTCGTTGCATTGCAGGATGATCTCTCCAGGCTGGGAGTGGAGGTCAGAGTCAGGGAAGGGGGAAGAAACTCCCAGCCAGATGGAGCAGATGATAATTTGGACAGCAGAAGAAGAAAGGATGATGGAGTTGGCCAAGCTCTTCCCCAACCATCTCTTCACTCGGTTTCCTGGTCTTGTGGCCAGGAAAGCCAGCACCACCGTGATGGTTTTGGCCAAGAGAGAAGAAATGGCAACTGAGAAGATGCTGCTGAAGACCGTTTGTCGGAGAAGGCAGGTGGCTTTCCTTGGTTGACCAATGAAGAGAGAAGGAGACAAGAAGCAAAGCAGGAGGGAGACCAGGAGGATGTAGGAGAGGTCCCGGTTGTTGGCTTTGACAAGGGGAGTTTCTCCGTATTTAATGAAGATGATTAAAACAAGGCCTGAGGTTAGAAACAAAAGTAGGGCAAAAGAGACCAGGATGATGCCCAGATGTTCCTCATAAGACAGGAAGTTTACAACTTTGGGGATACATTGGACTTTGTCCTCATTTGGATATTTATCATCTGGACAATTGGTGCATTTTTCTGTATCTGAGAAACCAAAAAGCAACTTTCTTTAATATTCTGTCCTTTTATCTTACAAGAAATACCTTCTTTGGATAGCAGCTGATACCACAGGCATTTTCCAAGAAGTATTTATTAATGATTTCATTAAAAAGAGCATTAAAAAAATTAACTAGGTATATGAAGTTGAGGGAAACTATAGGGTGTTAATGTTTAGAATCTTCATAGGAACCTACATTTTTAGAGGTTAATAATGAATCATATAATCTTTTTAGGAAAACATTCTGAGTCCTGCCACATGGCAGTTAATATCCTGGACTTGGAGGATACCTACAGTATCGTGTAACATTCGGGAAGCATGTGGGTTCTTCAACATTGGAGGTTTTTAAGAAGAGACTGGACAGTCATTTGTCTCAAATTGTATAGGTTCTCCTGTTTGAGCAGAGGGTGGACTAAAAGTTCTACAAGGTCCCTTAAAGCTCTCTTCTGATTGATTGATTGATTGATTGATTGATCTACATGACTGGCAGAATATTTGTGCAATGAGTTGCCCCCATAACTATCCACAGCACCACATTATGGACCAGTGACACCTTCTCAGTGATCCTCAAGGGGAGGATTCAATATACAGTGAATTGCAAGGTCTTTCAGAAGGTGGACCTAAAACAATTCATCAAGTTTCAAAGAACTCAGGTGTTCCTAGAAAGGTGAATTTAGCAGCACATATCCAGACTAGAAAGCAGGAGAGATGTTTCCTCTGCTATTAGTAAAGCTTGCCCAGTCTGCCACCCCCTCCTCCCATCTCCTCTCAGCCCCTCCTTCAAAGACTTTTTGATTAACTTCCTTTTAGATAAGAAATTGTGCATGTTAAAAATTAAAAAAGGTGAGCTTGTGTCTTTTAACTTGCACTTTCATGAAAATGTTCTGGATGGATCCAGTTCCACAAAGCCCCCCATTTTCCTCAGTGTGACCCACCTTCCTGAGTGGAGAAGGTCCCCTCCGGACAAGGAATGCAGTCATAGCAGCAAACTGGCTCTCCTTCTCGAGCCCTCTTGACAAATCCAGGATGACAACTTTCCACACATCTGGACTGAGGCAGGGACTGAGCAGAAAAACAAGGAATGCCAAAGAAAATGTGTTAGGACTCTCCGTACATGGAAAATGGAGGTAGAAATGGATGGAGACAAGTAGCCTCTGGTCTTCACTGAGGTAAATATGAAATCTCTGACTACTTCTAAACAGATGCAGGAGGTATAACAACTGGCAGATTCTTCATTTAGTTCCTCCCTTTTGCTTTTGGAATTTAACATTGCAATAACATACTTTTCTATTTAATAAAGTCTGGATGGATGGAATTGAAAAAAAGATTTAAGTATGACGATATATTCATCTTAAAACTGAGAATAAAGTTTATTATAAAATATTTAGGAAACTTTTATTCCATTAGATTTTTTAAATATAGAATAAACTATGATGAAGAAAGAAACCTCTGATCAGTAAAATCTTGAAAGATTTCCATAAAACATGGAAAAGCCCCTCCACTTAGATCCCGTCTGCTGAAGAACTTCCATTAGATGATAGCAGTGGTGGGATTCAGCCAGTTCGCATCTATTCAAGAGAACCAATTGTTAACTTTCTAAGCAGTTTGGAGAATCGGTTGTCAAAAGAAATCTTTTTTTTTTTCAAAATTGTTTTTCCTAATCCTATAAGGAAGGCAGGAAGGAAACACTCTGGTGTTGTTTCTAGCCTAATCTTTATTGCTCCGCTTACAGAAACTGCCTCTCCAGTTAAGCCATATTACATTGTAACAGCTAAGGCGAAGCACCCATTGACGTGAGTGACGTTGAGTTGGTCACACCCACATGGTCACATGACCACCGAGCCATGCCTACCCAGCTAGTCATTAGGACAGAGAACCGGTTGTTAAACTATTTGAATCCCACCACTGGAAGACACCAACTGGCATGGAAGGCCAACCACCCTGGAGTCTCTAAGCTTTGCCCACTTGAAATGGGACCTCAGGCTTTGGAAAACAGAGAAAAGACACCAGAATTTCTCCCACCTTATTGAGCACCTTTAGCCGTGAAAGAGCATCTTGGTTGATAGTAAATCTCTGTCTTTCAAAATGTGCCATAGTCTCTTGCCTTACATCCTCCTTGGGGAGAACCAATCTGCTGAAAATGGCCAGATCTGCTTTTATCTCTCCATTTTGGTCCAAGTACAGTTTTTTCTGAGAAATATTGCAAAATTCATTCTTCTCCAGAAAGGGATGAAACTAGAATGGGAACATCCAGGAATTTGAAAAACAGAAAACTTTCTTTCTTATCCCACATTGAATCTTTTTTCCACAATTGTCTAATCTCCAAATATGGTACTCCTGGAGGGGGCAAAAATGAGCAAAAAATGGCTCGTTTTTCACAAAAACAAGCCTGTTTTTTGTCCAAAAAAAATGCATGCATAGCCTTATGGAGGCTTATATAGTGCTGCTGGGGGTTGGGGGGGGCAAAATGGTCCATTTTTTGCTCATTACTGCCCTCCCCAGCCCCCAGGAGCTCCCTGAAAGCCTTCATAAGGGTATGCACGGCCATTTTGGTGAAGGGGGCGTGGCTTTGGGAGGCAAAAAAATGCTGTATTCGATGTATAAGACGCACCCAGATTTTCAGCCTCATTTTTGAGGGAAAAAAAGTGAGTCTTATATTCTGAGAAATACGGTAACTGTTGTGCTGTTGTTGCTCTAGCCCCATCTAGTGGCCGGGGGCAGATAAGCCTCACTATAAGGTCTGAAGCCAGACTCCATTTTCTGTCAGCCTTTGGAGAAGACGGAAGCAGTGGTTGTGACCGAGACCCCTGGTCATCCGGAGACGCCTCCCTCCCTCACACGGGGCATCTCTGGAGAGGTTCCAGCTGCTTCTTTGCTGGCTGTTCGTTAATGCTGCCTATCTCGTCTTTCTATTTGATTTCCACTCTTTGCATCTCCTCAGTTTCACCTGCCCTCTTCTCCCAATAAAGCATCCAGATCCACGCCAGGCTCCCTTTCATTGGAGGAGAACAGAGGGGCTTAGCTGCCTGTCCAGCTGCACACAGACCCACCTGCAATGGGGACGGAAGGAAGGTGGAATTCCACCAGGCTAATCACAAACCCACAAATACAGGAATTAATTTTAAAAAGAATACAGCATTTTCCAATTAGCAGTGCTAAATATAAAAATGCCATGGTATCTACTCTTTGGAACCATTAATTCCCTGAGTAATTAAATTGGCCAGATCTGTTGAGATGGTTCCCCTCCTTCTCCTCTGGATTCCTCCTCCAAAGGATCTAAGATTAATGGATCCATATCGGGACCCCCATACCTGCCACGGCTGCAGCCTTGGAAACCCCAACCTCTTTTCTCCCTCCTTCCTTCCCCTCCTCGATCTGGAGGAATATGCGGCATTCAAGGCCTGGGCCAGAGTCTTCGTGAGACTGTAGTAATGGTGGTTATTTCTGATCCGTATTCTGTTCCATTTCCACTGGGTCTTTAGGGGGGCTTTCTGGGTGCATCTTCTGCGGCCTTTGACAGAAAATATATGCTTTGAAAGAGAACAGTGGAAATAATGATATTGAAACGGATCTTCCACAAAGTAATAGGGTTTAAAGACAGAATCTTCTGGCCTTTCTTTTTCCAGATAACCAAAGTTCCAAATACTGTGGATGTATTTGTGAAGTCTGTGCTTGCTTACTTCATACCGTGCAAAATTTGTGAGGATCCAGACTTTCCCTTCGATGGGTCCTGGCAAATGCCTCAGTGTGAAATGGAAAGGAATGAGTCTGTCTAGAAAGGGATCATATTCCATGAAGTGAACAAAGACGTTGACTTGTCTCCACTTAGAGAGGGAATCCCTGAGGGCTACTGTATGTCCAGTTGTTGAGAACAGTTGTGATATAACCACACAAATTCCACTCCTGAGAAGCAAAGGAGTGAAAGTCCTCATAAAATTTGCTCCAGTTTCTCTGTTTGAAGCAAAGAGGCCAATCAGGGTCCATCTGAAATGGAGGAGCAGCTGGACAATTGCTGGGTATTGGATCCCTTCTTTGGGTAGCAATGGGTGGAAAAAGGGGAATTTACTTTTATCACTCAGAGCTTCTGAAACAATCTTTTGACTGGTCTGAAAAAGCAATGAAGAATGCTGTGTTATATTTGGGGTCAGATCAAGTCCAAAATATTAGATTTTAATAAATCCAACTGGATTCTTATGAATGTATTATAATAGTTTGGTAATTAGACATTGTTTAAAATATTAAAGATAGAATATTATCAAGATGGTATATAAAAGTGGAAAATAATAAACAAATTAAAAAAACAATAAGAACGTAAATCATATGTCAGTTTCCATAGATTAAATTTTACGCCAATAACCATAATTTTTTTTATTTTAGACAAAGAAGAAATTGTGAAAATCCCCATATCAGCTCTGAGGGCAGCAGCTGGAGTCCTTTTGTCCAACCCAAGATACTCCTCGGAGGCTGTGATTGGGTTGGTTCTGCTGGTGGTTTCCCTCTGAAGCCCCAAATATCAGATTGATGTAAGAACATGGGGAAACCTTGGCTTCATATACTTCATGTTGAGACTCTAGAAAAAGTTCAGAGAAGAGCAACCAAAACGATTAGGGGACTAGAGGCTAAAACATATGAAGAATGTGGAACTAGGCAGGAATTAGGCATGGCTAGTCTAGTGATGAGAAAGGCTAGGAGACACATGATAGCAGTATTTGAGGGGCTGCCACAGAGAGGAGAGAGTCAAGCTATTTTCCAAAGCACCTGAAGGCCATACAAGGAATAATGAATACAATTTGAATAAGGAAAGATTCAACCTGGAAATAAGGATAATTTTTTGACAGTGAGACCAAACAGACAACAGAGCAGTTTGCCTTCATAAATTATTTGAACTTCATCAGTGGAAGCTTTTGAGAAGACACTAAACTACCATCTGTTAGAAATGGTGTAGAGTCTGCTTGGACTAGATGATCTGCAAGGTCCCTTCCAACTCTGTTAATCTGTATCTATCTATACTATTCCAGACAAGTGGCTGTCCAGTCTCTTCTTAAAAGCCCCCAGTGTTGGACCACCCACAATTTCTGAAGGGTAGACGTTCCATTCCTCACTATTAGGAAATTTTTAATTTCTAGGTTGTTACTCTCCTTGATTAGTTTCCATCCATTGTGTCTTCTCTTGCTTTCTAGAAAAATAGGTTGACCTCCTCTTCTTTGTGGCAGCCCCTCAAATATTGGTACATTGCTATTATATCACCCTTAGTCCTTTTCACTTAACCAGACATACTGAATTCCTGCAATTGTTCCTCATACGTTTTAATCCCCAGGCCCTTAATCATTTTAGTTCTTCTTTTCTCTTTTTTTAATAATATGGTGACCAAAACTGGATGCACTATTCCAAGTATTGTCTTGCCAAGGCATTATAAAGCAGTACCAATACTTCATATGATCCTGATTTTATCCCTCTGCAAATGCAATTTAGGACTGAATTGTCTGTTCTGACTGCTGCCAAATCATTGATGCAGATGTTGAAGAGTACTGGACCCAAAATGGAACCTTGGGGTCCCCCACTGCTTGTTTCCCTCCATGCAGACGTAGTTCCATTGAGGACCACAGGCTGAGTCCATCTGGGGGTGATGCTGTCTATCCCACATATTTTTAACTTATGGAGACATAGGTTGTGGTTTAATTTGTCAAAGCCTTTCTGAAACCCAAGTATATTACATGCACTGCATTTTTCTTGTCCACTAATTTAATATTTTTTTGTCAAAAAATGAAATAGCATTTATTTATGACCTGTTTTTAGATCCTTCATTACTCCTAGTAAAAGTCATTCATATTTAGTAAATAACAAGGGTTCAAATATGTATCCTTCCTTTCCTCCTTGTTAAGTATCGATCCTTCTTCTTGTGGCTCCATAGAGCCCACACCCAGGGATGGGATTCAGCCGGTATGGACCGGTTCGGGCAAACCGGTTGTTCCGGTGATCAGTTGGCCCCGCCAACCTGCCCCTGCCCTATTCCGTCCTATATTGCCTTGGTTTGAAGCCCAGCTTATTGGTTCAGCTGAGCAGATTGCTGTGCCTCAGCTGTTTTACTCACTGGGGCAGCAGTAAAAGGTAAGTTTTAGATCTGTTTTCAAACAAACTGTGCACATGAAGCGTGTTGATTGGTTGAATCCCACCACTGCCCACACCTGCTTCTCAAATAAGGGCTTGGAGAAAGGGCTTGGATCAGGCTGAGCTCCGTTGTGAGGGCAATCAGTTTCCTCCATAACATTTTTCCATTTACTGTGTCAAATGCTGCACTAACATCTAGAAAGCCAGAAAACTGTCATTTACCTCACTGATATAGATTAGATATTTCAAGATAAATTTGTTCCCAATATTAGATTATTAACTTACTCTTTATTTCATATAAAATCTATGTAGCTTTTCACTCTACCTAAAACCTTCTGGTATTCTACAGGGAATACATTTTTTACAAGTTTAACTAAGAGGATCATGGCATAAATTTTAGCCACAATATCTGCTTGTCTAATTGCTAGACTCCTTTTTAGTCCACTTTTCAAATAGCTACTATTGCCAAGTTCAATCGAGTGGATAGGGCAGACATTATTTATATGTAAAAATGAAAATGCCGACTTCTGCTTCTGGGACCGAATGGCGTCGGACGTGTAGTCTTCCGATCGCTCCCTTGGCGGGTTCCGAAAGGAGCACAGGAGACTCGAGCAAAGGGTCTCCTGCTGAAAGGCGGCTTGCTGGGACCCGCCGCAGTGGCGGCAGCCGGTGGGGGTATTTTTCCCAGCTTCGCCTAGACGCCAGGGAGCAGTGGGGGGGGGGGGCGAGTGACGTCGCCTCTTCGCCGGACGGCCCTGGGAGGTTTCAGATCAAAGGAGAAGCGTGGCTGAAGGCTGGAGGCGTGGATCCCACTTGGTGCTCTTTGTTTACTTTGAAAGAAAGCTACAGATGTGCGTGAGTTGGTGTGCTCTGGCTTTTGAAATGGAAATTAGAGGGGGGTGGTTCTTCTATTACCCCCCCCCAGAATAAGCGGCATTTAAAGGGACTCTCTCGGAGAGACAGTGAATGAGAATGGCTTTTTACAATTGCCAGAAATGATTTTAAAGCTGACCTTTGCCTTTAAAAAAAAGGGAAAGAAACACTTTTTGTGACTTCTCTCCCTGCAGAAGGGAGGGCCAAGATGGCACCCGCCCTCCTTCCTTTGTCTACATATGAATGAAACTTGTCCTTTGAAACTGCTCCCAAAGAGAAAGTAAAGAAAAGTGGATTGTTTGTTGCACTCTCTCAAAGGGAAGCTGGGACTTCTTTCTGTATGTGGCTCTTCTGAGCTTTGATTATTGGAATTACTTCTTGGAGTATCTCTCTCTTGGAACTGTGGGTTTCCCTGCTTCTATTTGCCTTTTGAGGCCAGCTCTGCTGTGGAATCCCCGGACACCATTTTCCCTGGAAAGGATTTGCATCTCTGAACCTAGTAAATGGCTGCAAGAAAACCACCGACGGGCAAGGCGCACTCAGCTCCCTCATCTGCTGCCCCCAGCCCCACAACGCAACAGTCCAAGTTCACCTCATTGTTGCAGAAAGGAGGGGCTGGAGAAGACACAAAGGAACTATCTGTTACGGAAATGTTTAAAGAACTTATGAGGGGGCAGAATGAAATGAGGAAAGAGATGGCAGAGGTTAAAGAAGAGCTCAGAGACGTTAAAGAACATATTGCTGGAAATAAGCAGAGAATTATGGTGTTGGAGGAGAGAGCGGCGGAGCTGGGGGAGGAGCTTAAAGCAACACGCAAGGGAAACGCAGATGTAGAAAAGTTTCTGACAAAGATAGAATTTGAAAGAATGTCCTTTTTTCTTAGATTCCAGAACCTGCCAGAGGAAGAAAACGAAGATCTTAAAGAGATTATGAGCACAATTTTAGCAGATTATATTAAGGGAGATAAGAAACAATTATGGTGGGATATGGATCTGGCATATAGGATAAACTCAGCATATGCCAGAAGTCACAATGTTCCCAGAGAGGTACATGTTAAATTTGTCAGGAGATCCACAAGGGATGAGGTGCTTGCGATCCAAAGGGAGAGACCATTGAAATACAAAGAGGAACAGGTCACCATTCTCAAACAGATCCCCCAAAAAATAAGAGAGAGAAGGAGGAAATATTCCTCCTTATCAAAAAAATTATACAACATGGGGGTCTGGTTTAAGTGGCCGTTACCAGAGGGGATGCTGGTCTTCTGGGAGGGAAATAGGATCAGAATTAATGCAATTCAAGAGGCGGAAGCCTTTATTAAAAACAATATTTCCCCCCCAGAGGAGGAATTTAGTGGGAGTAGAGAAAAGGACAGCAAGACGCAAGATAAGGAGGGGGGGGCGTTGAGGCCCCTCCAGGGGCCAGGGAAGAAGAAGCAATATCGAAAAGGCTTAGATCACAAAAATGAATGTATTTGGAATAATTGTAATTGTTGATACTACAAAAAGTAACAAAGAAAAAATAGTAGAGCACATGTTTGATAATATTGGTTAAATTTGTTCTGATGCTTTCTTTTATATTTTATTTTTAAGATTGTTAAATCTGTGAGTTTCTTGGGGGGATTTTCGTCACCAGTGTGGAAGCTGCAAAAAAAAAATTGTACACCCTTTTACCCTTCCCTATATATTTTAAAATCAATAAAATTTTTGCAACAACAAAAATGAAAATGCCAAAAGAGGCCCCAACAACCAGGGATATTTTTTGATCAGATAAATAGTTGGTAGAATGTCTTCTCCAGGGAATGTATTGCTTGCATTTCAGGCTTTTTATGATTAATCTCAACATGAACATAATGGGGTAAAATATTGACATTTTTGCTAATATGGAGAAAAACCCCACAAACCTGTGGGACTTTGTAGGTGCCTCCTAATGTTGATATCTGGATGGAGATGTCTCTGTTAGCTACATCAAGAAGAGCCAGAAGGTTTTCCTTTCTTCCACAGCTGTAGTTGGGGACATTGGCTTCTCCAGTGGAGAGAATGTCAAGCAAGGCATCTGAAGTTTGTAAAGAGCTCATATAGTAGTCATGGATATTGTAGCCAAGTGTGAAATTGTTCAGGAACTTCTTATTGACCATTTGAATAGCAGAAATTAATAGTAAGCCATATATAAAACCATCAATATCCCTATTGTAAAAAAGTGTTATTATAATCAACAGCAACAACAAATATTTCTTTAAATATATAACCCTCCAGAAGCCTACTGAGCCTTAAGCCAACATTGATCCAAAAGCATTGATCAGTTACACAAATATGGAAACTGGCTGAGGTACAACAACTACAACTGGTTCCACCACTACTTTAAATAAAATTCATTAGTCAAGTGATAAATTAAAGATTGAATTGAGAGAGGAAAATAATCTGCAGCCCTTTCAGCTTTTTCTTCAGGCCTATTTTTCAATTTGTTTCTTTCACAAAATCAGACAAAAGAGAGAAGCCATGGAAATCAAAATCATTGAGGAAATTAGACATAATCCCCAATATAGGAATAAATGAAAATAAAAAGCAGAAAAGAAGGAGAGTGTCAGAATGGAAGGAGTGCAACTCCATCACCCTGAATGACTTACGAATCACGGAAAACAAACTGAAGAGAAGGAGCCACATTGAAAAGCAACTTTACATTCAATCTTTCCACTCCACTGGTGACTATACTGATGAGATGGTCTCCTGGGCTGTAAAAGCTCTGTGGTCGTTTTCCATCCTGGTTCTCCAAACTCTGCAGGCATTTCATTCTCAGCTTCCCAGAGACTGGAAGGGACACCAGCAGCATCAGAAACAGAAGCAGGAGGTCCATCATTCATGGGGTGAATCAATGAATCCCTTTTCTGTTTCTAAAGAAGAATTAGAAGAATTCAATGGACTTTCACAAGGTGGAAAATGATCCAGTTGCTTTCCTGATTGAAACGCAGAGAAACACTCAACTTCACCTGGAAAGGAGAGAGACGTACATTCAAGAGCACAGACCCTGCCTGTCCCAAAACTCCTTATTTCTCTGCCCAAAGTCTCCCCTGGAGGATTCAGCCAAAGAGCAGAGCTGAAACTTTTATCATAATTCTCTCTCTCAGGAGGGATCCCTGGATTATTCAACCAGTTCTCGTACTTAAAGATTGTTGGGAAATTCTCTGGAGGGAAATTAAAGGGAAATAATCCCCATGTGGTTCATAATAACAGGGGCAGAGATGGAATTAAATTGGTCATCTAGAATTGAGAGATTTGGGGTCTCCATGCTTGAAAATGGCCCCAGAGGGAATACACGGCAACTGTGACTGAAGACAAAAAGAAATGTGACATTTGTTAGCATTGTGGTTAAAGAGAAAATCCCAGGGGCCAGTTAATGCCTGAGCAAGTCACAGATCTGAAAAAGCTCCCTGCTCAGCAGCAGCCAAAATTTATTTTATTTTGAAAGATGATGCTCAAGGACATTGCACAAAAGGGCTGATGCAATAGTGTAGCCAGTTTTTAAGAACATAAGCAATTTTAATGAAAAACTAGTTACCAGAATTTTGCAGAGTTAATCTGAATGGGGGAGGGAAGGGGAGCTCAGGATCCTCGCATGACAGATGGAAAGCTCATCTGCAAAATCCCAGTTCCATCTTCAGAGACCTGGGAATGCAGAAGCTCATATCCCATGTTCCCCTGCCACCCTTTCTCATGCAGAGGCCAGTTCTTGCAGTTTTCTTCAGCCTCGCTTGGGCTCTGTGTCTTTCCAGGACAGGCTCCTATGGGGGAGAAGCCATGTAGTGTGATGGACAGCTAAAGCATTGAAGGAGGATTTGAGGACCCTGAGTGCTGGATAGGGAATTCTGGGAATTGAAGTCCAGACATCTTCAGGTTGCTGCAGTTGGGCAACCTGCCCTACGAGGCCCTACAGTGGGCAGTCAGACAGATGACCTCTAAGATCCCTTCTGACTCCATTTCCCCATCATTCTAACCACTTGTCTCTCATGTTAGATCAGCGTGAATACAGCAGGCGAGAGGCACGGGTGATTTCAGCACTTTTATTTCCAGTAAAATGTGACTGCGCTCTGCCGACTGGGCTGCAGAGCTCGTCCTTTAAGGTGTGCTCTGTGATGTCTCTGGCGGTCACTGGGCTGGCTGGGTCGACACAGATTAATAGTACTTGGGTGGTGGGTGCAGGGTCTTCCACTAGTTCTGGCAGCGGGCAGCGGCTGAGAGTGTTGGTATGGCTGATGTCTTTCCTGGATCGATGGATCAGTTTGTAGTCGTATGCTGTGAGGAAAATGGCCCATCTGGTCATCCTTGGGGACATATATGGAGGGGTCTGTTGATTGCTAGTGAGGAGTCCTAACAGGGGCTTATGGTCAGTGATGAGCTTGAAATGCCTACCGTACACATATTCATGAAACCGCTTGATTTCTGCCACCACGGCCAAAGCTTCTTTATCAATTTGACTGTAGTTGCGCTCGACAGGTGACATGGTCTTGGAGTAGTATGCGATCAGTGCTTCTGTTCCATCTGGCAAGCGGTGGCTGAGGACAGCCCCAACTCTGAAGGGGGAGGCGTCACAGATGATCCGAACTGGCAATGTGTGGTTGTATTGGATCAGGATGCTGTTGGAAGAGAGGAGGTCTTTTACCGCTGCAAAAGCTCGGTCTTCCCTCTGTCCCCAGGTCCTCGGTGTCATCTTCCCCAGGAGTTCGTGGAGTGGCTCAGCAACAGTGGCCTTCTGTTGTAAAAAAATACTGTAAAAATTTAACAGTCCCAAGAAGGTTTGCAGCTCTGCCTTATTCTTCGGGGTGGGGGCATTCTTAATGGCTTTCACCTTGCTGTCGGTCAGATGGATGCCCTACCCATTTGGTAGCCTAGGAACTCTACCGGTCTTACGCTGGTTTTGCATTTGTTTGGATTCACCTTGAGTCCTTTTTCCTGGAACCTCCCCAAAGTCTCGCGCACGCGTTCCATGAATTGGCCTATGGACTCCCCTGATATAAAAATGTCATCAAAGTATGGCACCACCCCTGGGATTCCATGTAGTAGCCGCTCCTTTAGGCACTGAAAAAGTCCGCGGGCTACTCTGACCCCAAACTGCAACCTGGTACATTTAAATGCCCCCCTGTGAGTCACTATGATCTGTGCTTCAGCAGTGGCTTCATCTACTGGCAGCTGCTGATAGGCTTGGGCAAAGTCCAGTTTGGCGAATACCTTCCCACTTCCTGAGGAATGCAACAGATGTTGCACCACTGGCATTGGGTATGCACTCTGCTGGAGGGCCTTATTCAGCATACACTTGTAATCCGCGCAGAGGTGGACGGATCCATCTGGCTTCACAGAGGTGACTATGGGGGTCTCCCATGCTGCATGGTCAGTTGGCACTAGCATTCCCTGGGCGATTAGCTTGTCTAGTTTTTCCTCGACCTTGGGCCACAAAGCAAATGGTACCCTTTGGGGTTTGAGCCTGATGGGAGTTACATGGGGGTCTAGGTTAAATGAAATGGGTTTCCTCGCATATTTACCTAGGACCCCATCAAAGATTTCCGCAAACTCCACTAACAGCTGCTCAGTTCGTGGGCAGTTGTGCAGTGCAGTCCAGTGATATCTAGGCCCAGGGGTTTAAACCATTCCACTCCCAGCAGGGATGGTCGGTGGCTGCCAATGACCGTGAGAGGTAGCCGGCCCTGGAACTCGTGGAATGCCACTTTGACCTCCATTCTGCCCAGAACTTCTATCCGGTTCCCTTGATAGTCATTCAGGCAGATATTTGGCAGCCTCAGAAGCTTCCTGCTTGCTGCTGGGTTCAATTTTTTAATCATTTGCCAGAATACAATTGTAAAATATGACCCTGTATCCAGCTCCATTTTGCAAAGTCCTCCTTCAGTGGTGACGATGGCATGGTATTTCTCCCTCTCAAATGCGTCTGTGTGCCCCACGGTTGTGTGATTGATTTCTCTGGGAGCTTGATATTGGTCCTCTCTTCGTCTGCTCTGTTGTTGGCCGGCTCTTGGGTTTCCTATTCTTCCTGCCAGTGCTACTGGCCTGGGCTGAAACAGAATGGGTGGGGTGCTTTGCAGGCTTCGGCAATGTGGCCCTTCTTCTGGCATCGGTGGCATGTCGCTTCCCGGAAATGGCAAGCCATCCTTGTGTGAAAACCCATGCAGCCTGGGCAATGTGACTGCCTGTTCTCTGCGTCCCTGGGGTTCTGCTGCCTTTCTGGTGCACTCAGTGGATGTGTCGTCTGTGTCATCCCAGTCGTCATTGTACTCAGGGACTTCAGTTGACCAGTTGGGCTCCCGGTATGTATGGTGCACCCCGCTGGTCTTCCTTACATTTGCCGCTGAGTTGTCTGATGATTCCGCAGCTCTGGCCTCCTCAACAACATCCTTGAATGAGACCCCTCTCCTTATCAACAGTTTTTTTTTTGTAAGGAGAGGTCTCTCATCCCCAGGATGATCCGGTCCTTCATCATTTCTTCAGGATTTATGAATTCGCACCTGGTAGTGATCTCCCAAAGGTTGGCTACAAAATCATTGACGGTCTCTCCCTCTCATTGGCGCCAGTGATAGAACTCTTTCTGGCTTACCATGAGGGCGGTGGATGGTGTGTAGTGGTCTTCTAGGGCACGTTGCAGGGTGATCTAGGCAACAGTCTCCACGTCTGCTGGGGCGATCAGCATCTGTGCCATCTTATAGATCTTGGTGCCGCAGTAGATCAGGAATAATGCTCTCTTCCTGTTGTCTGGCCTGTCCTGGTAATCATTGGCTTCCAGGAACATTCTGAAATGGCCCATGTACATGGGCCATTCTTCCATCTGCGGATAGAAGATCGCTGGAGAAGGAGATGCTTGCGATGCCATTTGTGCTGGTGGTCGGGATCCTTGTTGCAAAGATGGCTGTGTGGTTCACGAGGAAGTTCTCCGGTCCTTTTGTCCTTCGTTGCCAGTGTTAGATCGGCGTGAATACAGCAGGCGAGAGGCGTGGGTGATTTCAGCACTTTTATTTCCAGTAAAATGTGACTGTGCTCTGCCGGCTGGGCTGCCAGAGCTCGCCCTTTAAGTAGCTCCAGGAAGACCAGCCAGCTAATGACAACAGTTTAAATCTCCCGCGGTCAGGACAGCCAATCCGTGGCGAGCATGAAACCTTATGTAGATTCTAGCCAGTCCATATGTAACACCTCATGTCACCATAATAACAAGGCCAGGCTTTGGTCAAAACCAACTAAATGAATGGCTGCCCCTGCCCTACTGTCAGAAGCCCCTCTCCCCAGAAGCTGCCCCTCGAAATCCCCCCCAAGCTCTCCCTGAAAGCCTCTCCTCTCCTGCCAAGGGAGCTGCCGACGCAGAGAGAGAGGGGAGAGAACAAGGGGGCAACTCCCCCAATTTCAGTGGGGCTGAGCTGGGTTCCCCGTGGCTGATGGAGGGGAGGATGCAGAGTTTCTCCCAGGCTGGGATGGGGGGCTCAAAGGGGGCAGAGAAGGGGCTGCACTGGGCCAGCCTCCCTCGAGCTTCTTCAGGGGCTCCTGCTGAAGGAAAGTTAGGGGTCACCTGAGGACACATAGGGTCCTCCTCCTCCAGGGTCACCCAGCACCCAAATCTGATACTGGATCCAGCAAGAGGCAGCTGGATCTTCTGAGGAGACTCTCTTGGGGCTTCTGGGGCTCCCCCCTGCTCCCAATGGGCTTCGGGTTTGTTCACCACCCCCAAATTCAGAGGGCTCCCCTTTTGAGAAACAGCTTCTAGCATGTATTTAGGGAAAACATTCCTTTTCTCTTGGGTATTGTGAATACCAGGCCCTTTTGACACAACCTGGTGGACTAAATCCAGCAAGCTTGTTTGTTTCATAATATCTGGAGGGATCGATCCTAGAGTATTGATTATCTACCTCTGCCATTTCCCTATTGATTGAGATTTTTTTTAAAGGATTATAATTTCATAGAGTTTACTTTTTTCTCTTGAATCCAGTCTTTCCTGACCTCTCTCATTTTCTTCATCTAATGGACATGGGACCCACTTAGAAACAAAAACCAACAAATTGAAAAGTAAGAAATATATTGTTGGTAGTAAAAGAAGACACACAAAGTAGGTAGACGGATCTCTCATTCTTGTATTTTAATGGGATTTTCTTTATTTCATCTAGGAGTTGATGAGAATTATTCAGAGCCAAATCTGATGTCATTGCAAGGAACTGCAGGTGACCCGGGAGGAGGGTCTCCTCCATCTCAATGAAGACCTCAAAGGCCAGAAGAAAAACAGCCAGAGAGCCGAGAGGAGAAGCCATTTCAATCCTTGATGGGTGGAAAGAGTCTCAGAAAGAACAGATCCCTCCCTTCCCATCAAAGGATGGGAAGAAAACTTCAGGGGGAAACCAGATCAATGCAGGGAGTGCAGAAAGGTTTTCAGAAGGAGTCCTTCTCTTCTCTCCCAGGAAAGGCTGCCTAAGGGAGAATCCGTCGGAATGTGAGGACTTGAATGGGGGTGCAGGGAGAACTTCACCTAGAGGGAGAAACCCTGAACAGGAGATGCAGGAAGGGTGGAAAGAGCTTCAGAGAGGGGATTTATCTATTACCATATGATCATATTTGTCTTTGCTCCATGGAGGCAAAAAATCAGATCAATGCAATTTAGGATTAATATATGGAGTTCTGATATAAAAGAAAATCCCAAACAGGCCCAACTCTTAACATGAGGCAGAATTCAAGGGGAATGATTGCCTCATTGGTGGTTAGAAGACAGGCAGCACCAGTTAAGTGACAACAACCTAGAGTGGCACCAAACTCCGTAGCTCTGGGTGACCTTTCCCAGTAGTCAAGCGACCTTGTTGAAGGACAGCAGAAGTCAATTCCCTTGTTATTCTATTCCTGCAGCATCATTTTCCTGACATGTCCTGACAGGAAGGACAACAACCACTACAGAACTGAGCCCCCAGGGTTATATTTGTAACTTTTCACTAACTTGCTTTTCGCAAGCCTCTCCTCTGCACATGGAGCCCAGAAGAAGCTCAGGATCCCAAGAGGAGAATTTGCCTCTCACTGTAATTATGACCCTCTGGGACTTTGAGTTCTCCACACCTGTGATAGAGACATCAGATTTAAGCCTTATGAAAAGGATCGTCTGTCAGAAAAGGATAAATTTGTTAGATCACAATTTTGGGACAGGCAGGAGCTGTGCTCTTGATTGTACGTTTTTCTTCTTTCCAGGTGAAGCTGAGCGTTTATCTCTTTCTATCAGGAAAGTCGCTGGCATTTCCATCTTCTGAGAGTGCTTTGTATTCTTCCAACTGTTCCTGCTATTGGTGTTAGAAACAGGAAGAGGATTAATAAAACTCCATGAATTATGGACCTTCTGCTTCTGCTTCTGATGCTGCTTTTGTCCCATCCAGTCTCTGGGAAGCCTAGAATGAAATGTCCTCTGAATTTGGAGCACCAGGATGGAAACAATCCATGGAGCTTTTACAGACCAGGAGACCATCTCATTGGTATAGTCACAACTGAAACACAAATATCACCTATAATGTTGCCTTTCAACAGTGCTCCTTCTGTACCTTTTCCTTCGTAAGTCATTCAGGGTGGTGGAGTTGCATTCTCTCCATTTGCAATTCACACTTTCCTTCTTTTCTTCTCAATTCGCTTACTTTTATATTATAGATCTAATATCCTGAATGATTTTGATTTCCATAACTTGCCTCTTTGTTCTTATTTTGTAGAAGAGACTCATATCCAAAGATAAGATGGGGTTAAAAAAACCTGAAGGCAATCCAGATTATTTTCCTCTCCCCATTCACACTTGAATTCATTTTGTTTAAAGGAAGGATTGAAACATTTATAGTTGCCTCTGTCCAACCCACACTCATATTTCTATGACTGATTATTGGTTTTGGATCAATATTGGCTTAAGACTCAGTAGGCTTGTGGAGACAAAAAGGAATAAATTCTTTTAAAAAGTTACTGTTGATGATAACATGAACTTTTTTTTACAATAGGGTTTCTTTTGATTTCTTAGACACCCTACAATTAATTTTCACCATTCAAGTGGTCAACAAGAATCATCAGCTCCTGCACAACCTCACACTTGGCTACAACATCCATGACAACTATTTGAACACTTTATTCACTTCCGAAGCTTTGCTGGACATGCTCTCCACTGGAGAAGCCAATGTCCCCAACTATGGCTGTGGAAGGAAGGACAACCTTCTGACTCTGATTGATATAGCTAAAAGGGATGTATCCACCCAGATGTCAACATTAACAGCTCCTTACAAAGTCCCACAGGTTTGTGTGTGTGTTTCTGTGTCTGGTAGTGGATGTTGGCGGGTGAGCAACAGGTGCAACTTTATCTTCTTCATGAAATTCAAGAGTTGCTTTTCTCCATATTAGTAAATGTTCAGTTATGTTTTTTCTTTATGTTCATGTTCAAATTTCTCATAAAAGGCCAGAAAAGCAACAGGTCCCTGGAGAGAACTTTCTCCTGGCTATTCAGCTCTTCAAAAAATATCCTTAGTTGTGGGTGAACTATTGGCATGTTCATTTTCACATTGAAATAACACCTGCCCTATCCAGTTGTATTCAAGTTGGCAATAGCAGTATCTACGTATATATAGATTTTAAAAATGGAATAAAAAGGACTAGCAATTACAGGCCACTTGGTCTCCTAGCTATTGTGGCTAAAATATATGCCATGTTCCTCTTAAGTAAACTTGAGATTGGTTGGCCAAAAGTGCATTCCTTGCAAAAGAACAAGAAGGTTTTCAGTAGAGGAAAAAGTTACATAAAGTTGTATAATTAATCAATAAACTAATAATCTAATATTGACAATAGATTTGATTTGAAATATTAATATGTCAGTTGGATAAACCAGGGTTTGCTCTCTGTATAGATGGTAGTGCAGCATTTGTCACAGAGAAGAGAGAAATATTATGGAGGAAATTGATTGCCCTCAAAATGGAGCTCAGACTGTTTTCCCGGATCCCAGCCCTTTCTCCAAGCCCTTGTTTGAGACAGAGGTTTGGGCTCTATGGAGCCACGAGAAAAAGGATCGATACTTACCAAGGGGTAACACAGAATAATGAATATTTGAACCCTTGTTATTCAGTCTAGATATTAATGACTTACTAGAACTAGGGCAAGATTCTCATGTACATGTCTAAGGTGCTAATTCATTTATTTATTTAGCAAATGGCAAAGGCATAATTAGCCAGGAGACTGCAACGTTAATACATAGTATTTATCCCACTGCCGTAGAGTGCTAGTCCGTTCAGTTTGTCCTCATGAGCTTATCCAGGGTGCACCACAGGGGGTGAACTAGCTCCACACCAGAAAGACGAGAGGTTATCCTGTGGCATCATCTGGATCTTCTCTCACCACCAATGTTGCCTCGAAGTTGGGTTGTCACATGCTTTCAAACTACTAGTGGGCAGAAGCTGAGGCAAATGACGGGAGCTCACCCTGCCATTCAGTGGTAGAACTTGGACTGCTGAAATAGATTCAGCATCTTAAAGCCACTGAGCTTCTTACTTGCTAAATACACGTTTAAACTGATAATACAGTACTATAATCCTGTGGGTTAGATTGTGTAGACTCTTGAAAAACTTGGCTCCTACTGACATAATAATTCTGATTATTGATAAATCAAGCTGTGGTCTTTGGAAAACAAATGTATCCCATACAGCAACTAACACCTTTCCTTACCCAGCATTAATTTTCCCTGAGACTGAATCTTGGGTCTGTCCTCATCACAGGAGCTCACCTAGAGCAATGGCAGGATTGAAGTTAAAGTTTAAATGCTTAAAGTTAAAAAGAAAATCATATCTTACCAGCTCCCCCCCCCCCCAATTATTAGAGTATTATAATGCCAAAGGTACCCACAATCCCTTCGATTGAACTGAAATTTGGGGCTTAATATCTACCTCTGCTGGAACAAATTCAATCACAGCATCCGAGGAGTATTTTGTGGGTGGATAAAAGGACTTCAGCTGCTGACTCAGAGCTGAATTGGGAATTTATACAATTTCATCTTTGTCTAAAATCAGGGGAAATACAATCATGAGAAAATTTGAACTGTCAGAACAGAGACCATCTCCAGTGTCTTTAAGCCACTGAGCCTCTTACGGGCCAAATCCACATTAGTTTAAACGGAAAATATAGTATTATTATCCTATGGTTCAAGGCTGACTCAGCCTTCCATCCTTCCGAGGTGGGTAAAATGAGGAGCCAGATTATTGGGGGCAAGAGGCCAACTCTGTAAACCTCTTAGAGAGGGCTGTGAAAGCACTGTGAAGCGATATATAAGTCTAAGTGCTATTGCTATTGCTATGGGTTAGATTGTGCAGACTCTTGAGAAAACCTGACTCCTACTGACATAAGAACTCTCTGATTATTGATAAATCAATGTCAAAAGTTGTGGTCTTTGGAAGACAAATGTATCTCATACAACAATTAACACCTTTCCTTATCCAGAGTTACTTTTCTCTGAGACTGACTCTTGGATCTGCCATCATCAAAGGAGCCCACTTAGAGCAATGGCAGGATTGAATTTACTGCTCAAACTTAAAAAAAAAAACCATAGCTATCCAGCTTTCTTCCCAATTATTAGACTATAATGGCAAAGTTACTGCCAATTCCTTCTTTTTTTAAAAAAATAAGTTTTTATTAAATAGACATTAAAAACATTAGACACAGAGAGTTCTTCCTGGCTTTGTCATTTCCATACATATTTTGACATAACCACAAATATAATTCATTCTTTTTCTACACTGCTACTTTGATCTTACAACATATCCCTTGTCCCCATTTGTCTAAATATAGTCCGATTTCAGTTCTACTCTCTTCATTGTTCTCTATTTCGACTCCTTTTTCTAATTTCCAACCATTGGCACATTTTGTTCCAACTTTCGTAATATTCTGACTCACCCTAATTTTTAAGTTCTAGTGTCAGCTTGTCCATTTCTGCACAGGACAAAATTTTCCTTATTATTTCTTCTTCAGTGGGGTTATCACTGTTTTTCCAATTTTGTGCAAAAACCAATCTCACTGCAGTTGTAATATGAAGCATTAAATATGTCGATCCTTTATTATATTTCTCTTTTGTAATTCCTAGTAGGAATAGTTCTGGTTTTAAGTCTATTTTTTCGGTCTAGCATCTCTTCCAACCATGTCCTTAACTGATGCCAAAATTCCTGAGCCTTTGTACATAACCACCACATATGGTAAAATGATCCTAACGCTGAATTACATTTCCAACACTCATGTGTTTGGCTCTTATTCATTTTTGCTAAACTTGTGGGCGGGAGGTGCCACCTATAAAACATTTTGTATAGGTTTTCTTTCTATGCGGTGGCTAACATTAATTTCCTGTTCCTCTCCCATAAGTCCTGCCATTTATCCAATTCTATGTTGTAACCAAAGTTCTTGGCCCACATTACAATAGTTTCCTTCACTTGGTCTTCCGCCATTCTATATTCCAGTAGATATTGATAAGTTTTCTTTATCACCTTTTCTTCCATTCCTAATAAAAATTTATCTAGAGTCATTAACTCTTTCTTAATACCCAGTTCCTTTCTATCTTTCACGTAGCGTGATTGAATTTGCAGGTATGCCCACCATTCCAGTTCTACTCCTTCTTCTTCTAGTTCTTTTCTAGATTTTAATTCTCCTCTTTCATTTAATATATTCTTATATGTAACTACTTCCCCTGATTTAATGAAGTTTGGGTGTAGCAATGCCTCCAACGTAGAGAGCCAATTCGGAATTTCCATATAGTTTTCTTGTTTAACTTTTATCCAAACCTCAAGAAGGGCTCGTCTAGAGTAAAAACTCACAGAGATTGGACTTTTTGGAGGAGGGGACGGCTGAGATGAGGAGGGAGGTGAAAGGGGTGCAGAAGGGGTACCAAGAGCTTGAGACCCACCAGATGAAAACGGAATTTGAAAGAATGTCCTTTTTCCTTAGGTTTCAAAATGTGGTAGAGGCGGATGATGAAAATTTAAGGGACATCATGACAAACCTTTTGGCTGAATATATTCAAAAAGATAAACAACAGATGGGGTGGGACTTGGACCTGGTTTATAGAGTAAACTCAGCATACGCTAGAACACACAATGTTCCAAGGGAGGTACACATTAAATTTCTTAGAAAGACTACAAGAGATGAGATTCTGAGTGCACAAAGGAGGCAAGCTTTGAAATATCAAGATAGAGAAATAACCATTCTGAAACAGATCCCCAAGAAAGTGAGAGAGAAAAGAAAAAACTATTCACAATTAGCGAAGACGTTATACCAGAAGGGGGTGTTTTTCAGATGGCTGATGCCTGAAGGGATGTTAATATTCTGGGAGGATACAAGAGTTAGAATCAACACAACCATAGAGGCTCAGGCCTTTATGGAAAAAAATAAAGCACTCCTAGATAAACCCGATGATTCCACACCAGATTTACAGGACACGGGAGGGGCCGGAGCCCTGCTGGCGGGGGGAGAAGGGGCAATACCAAGAAAACTCAGATCACAAAAATGAACAAGAAAATCTGCTTGATGTAAATTGATTAAAATTATTATCTGAACTTATATGCTGACAAAATATTATTATGTAGTGTTAAACTTATCTATGTATAAATGGAAAATATGAGCACGGGGGGAGGGGACACCTCCTACATGCTGTAACTGCCAAAATTTGTAATCTATTACACCACCCCTTTCCTTTTTATTTTTTTTAAAAAACCAATAAAACTTTGTTTTTTTTAAAAAAAGGGGGCTCGTCTAAGCATGGTGCCTTTGGAAGTCCTGGTGAGCCCCGTGTCTACCATCCCACAAAAAAGCAGGACATCCTATTTGCATATCGTTCCCTTCCAACATTAGTAGCCTCCTGTTTTTTAAGCTTATCCACTCTCTCCCCCATGTGAGTGCAGCAGCTTGGTAATATCTTTCCCAATCAGACAGGCCAAAACCTCCCCCCCTTCTTTGGATTCTTGTAGTAATTTTAATTTAATTCTGGGTCTCTTCCCTTGCCAAATAAATTTGGAAATTGTTCTGTTCAAATTCTCAAAAAAGTCCTTCTCTAATTTTATGGGTATGTTTTGAATTAGGAAGAGTATTTTTGGTAAGATATTCGTTTTTATTGCTGCAACTCTCCCATGAGAGATTCTTCCATCTCTCCAGATCCATCTTAATTTGGTCAATTAGTTTATTGTAGTTATCTTCTTTTATTCCTTCTATTGAACTGAAGTTTGGGGCTTAATATCTACCTCTACTGGAACAAATCCAATCACAGCACCTGAGGACTATTTTGGGAGGGGATAAAAGGACTTTAGCTTCTGACTCAGAGCTGAATTGGGAATTTATACAATTTCATCTTTGTCTAAAATCTAAAATCAGGGGAAATACAATCATGGTGTAAGGAGTTATCCCCCAGCCCTCTCCCAGAAAAATGAAATACCCTAGGAAATGTTGAAAGGGCAGAATATTTCTCTGGATGTGAAAAGGAAGAAACATGTTTTATATTCAAATTTATTATTATTATTATTATCCTGCCTTAATCCCATCACTCTGGAGTTGAAGAGGAGAACTCTTTATTATGTAAAGTGGACTAGCTTGGCCTTCTTAATGGCCCATTGACAAAGTGGGGATGGGCAGGAAGCTGCAGGAATTTACTTTGTGTTTAAAATGTGTTTCTCCCTTTTTCACATCCAGGAAAATATAATATTCTGCCTTTTCAATATTTCCTAGGATATTTCATTTTTCTGGGAGAGGGCTGGGTGATAACTTCCAACACTGTTCAGGACTCAAGCCATGTGGTCCTGTCCACCATTAAATCATCTTTCTAAGCAGCCACCATGTCTCCAGTGTCTTTTTCCCCTCTTGGAGCCGAACCCAGAAGGACATTTATTTCAACACAATCTCCTGAAACCTTGGCTCTTATAGAGGCAGCCACACTTGTGATGCTCAATTAATCCATGTCCCTTGATCAGTAGCATCAGGCTTCCTCTTAGCCTCTTCACACCTATGGAAGCAGTCAGGGTGTTCTTGGTCTTTCACACCTGGCTTCTCCACTTTGGCTCTCTTTCTGTAAAATACATAATGACAGGCTGTAATATGTCCTCTGTTGTTGTTCTTCATCTGAGCTACT
This sequence comes from Natrix helvetica, assembly GCF_964273705.1. Classification (NCBI taxonomy): domain Eukaryota; kingdom Metazoa; phylum Chordata; class Lepidosauria; order Squamata; family Natricidae; genus Natrix; species Natrix helvetica. The sequence goes on from NC_138551.1 coordinate 131,079,797, forward strand.
TTTCAGAAATGCTTAAGACCAGATAATTTTTACTATGTCCTGATATGTGGAACCATAGAACTCACAGAGGGTCTCCTTCCTTTTCCACAAGACCGAAATTCTTAGTGTACAATTAAACTTCTGGAACCTGGAAGAGTCCCCAAGTTCTCTGCATTAGAAGATGTAGAATTTCAAATAAAGCCTTCTTTGATTATGCAACTGACAAATTATACTAGGAGCTGTGGTCTCCTTATCTCTTGTATAACTAGAGACTGAGCCAAAAATAATCAAGATGGGATATAAACAAACAAACAAATAAATATTGCTTCAACAAGCATCTGGAATATTGAATGTCAACTGCATAAGAAAGAGGGAGATCAGAGTTTTGGACTGCACATTAGACAAACAACCTATTGGGATACTTGTGTTAAAGCAACACATTTTCTATTCAACCAGAATTAAACATTTACATATAATACGGCCCTTTATTGGAACAAAACGTTCACTTGACATCTGCACATGGGGGTCTGATTGTCCCAAAGGTGCATTTTCAAGAGGCAACTGGACTTTCTGGTTTTTCTTTGAAGGCATTTTGCTTCTCATCCAGAAGCTGAAGAAGTTTTGGGACAACCATGTGTTGATGACTAAGATTGTCCATAGACATGTGGGCCTGATTGCAATAAATTATAGGAATGATACAGAAATATGATTTATGTTTTTTATTCTTATTCTTTTTTATTTCATTTGTTTTTTATTTAATTTTTATATACAGTTGTTAATGCTTTGTATTTAATATTTTGTTTCTTGATATGGCAAAATGACTAACCAACAATAATCTAACTTGTTCATCAAAACCAAGGTTAATTTATTAAAAGCTAATATTTTGGACTTTATCTGACCCCCAATATAACACAATTTTCTTCATTGCTTTTTTAGATGAATCATGAAACTGCTTCAGAGGCTCTGAGTGATAAAAGTCGATTCCCCTTTTTCCACCAGATGCTCCCCAAAGAAGGATTCCATTACCCAGCAATTGTCCAACTGCTCCTCCATTTCAGATGGATCCTGATTGGCCTCTTTGCTTCAGACACAGAGAATGGAGAAAGTTTCATGAGGACTTTCACTCCTATGCTTGTCAGGAATGGAATTTGTGTGGTTATATCACAACTGTTCTCAACAACTGGACATGCAGCAGCCCTCAGGGATTCCCTCTCTAAGTGGAGACAAGTCAACGTCTTTGTTCACTTCCTGAAATATATTCCCATTAAGGAGAGAATTCTTCCTTTCCATTTAACACTTGAAGATTTGCCAGGACCCATTGAAGGGAAAGTCTGGATCATAACTGCTTTGGGAACATATACATTGAAAAAACAAAGCTTTTACAAATACGTCCATAGTCTTTGGTCCTTAGGTTTTCTGGCAAATGAAAGATCAAAAGATGATGCCTTTGAACCCCATTTCTTTGTGGAGGAAAACTTTCATGGTCTTTATTTTCACTGTTCTCTTTCAAAGAACATCTTTTCTGTCAAAGGCCGGGGAAGATGCACCCAGAAAGCCCCACTGGAGACCCAGAAGAAAAGGAGCAGGATACAGATCACAAATTACTACCACGATTACAGTATCATTAAGACTCTTGTCCAGGTCTTGAACACTGCATATTCCTCAAGAAGGAGGAGAAGGAAGGAGGGCGAAGAGAGGTCGGAGGCTCCAAGGCTGCAGCCCTGGCAGGTATGGGGTCCCAATATGGATCCATCTTAGTCCCTTTGGAGAAGGAACCCAAAGGAGGAGGAGGGGAACCTTCTCAAGCACATTGTGCTTCAAAAACTTTGGCCAATCTAATTGCTTGAGACATAATCTCCTAAACAGCAGGCACCATGACAGATACATTTTGGTTTTAAACACTGCCATTTTTAAAAGGATGTATGCATTTTTAAATATACCATATTTTTCTGTCTATGAGATGATACTTCTTCTTAAAAATATTTACCTAAAAATGGAGGGGGGGGTCTTATACACAGGGGAACGAGAGGAGGACTGCAGTTCACCCAGGGTCAGGTTGGCTATTGTGGGAGGCGTGGCCCATCCTCATTCTCCAGCTCTGCCTCACTTACAGGACACGCCTCCTACGATGGCGAACCTGACCCTGGGTGAACCAGTTGTTAAATTATCCCCTGATCCCACTATCAAAGTGGATCCTGGGCGCTGTGCTGCAATAGAGAAAGGGGAAATGGAGTAGCGGCATGAGGGAAGGAGGAACAGGGAGAAGAAAGAGGGAAAGTGGCCTCCTTCCCTCCAGCCAGCTGCTCCGTTGCCCATTTCTCCATTGCAGCACAGCGCCGCAGAGCTTGCCCCATCAAAGAGTGCCCAGATGCCCTCACTTCCCCCTAGCATTTATTTGCCTACCTGATTTCCAGATCCGTCACGTTTCTCCATCACATTTCTTGCTGTCATGTGCAGGGAAAGAAGTTTGTGGGACTAAAAAAAAAAAGTTCAATCAATCAATTCCAATTTCTCATTAAAAAAAGATCTTGTGAAGTTGGAATTGATTGAACTTTTTTTTTAGTCCCACAAACTTTTTCCCTGCACCTGAAATCAAGAAACTCGACAGAGAAATATAAAGGACCTGGAAATCAAATAGGCAAAGAATTGCTTGGAGGAAGCGAGGGCATCTGGGCACCAGGTGCTGAAACGGGCCCGTCTCTCTCCAGCTGTTGCCCAGGCCCACCGGAGGGAAGGCCGGCATCTACCAGCACTTAAACGTAACAGCATTCCAGCTCTGACTGGGAAGAGGCAGCCGGCATAGGCGCTGCAGGCAAGACACCCGCTCACTTCCCCACCCTCCCCAACCCTCTGGCGTTCCACTTGCATTTTGGCCCTGGGCTCTGCCTTATGCTCAGGCCCCACCCTCACCACCTGAGACAGCTTTTTCACCTGATTTCTGAATTTGGGGCAAGAAAAGTAGGGGGGTTTCCTATACATGGGGGTGTCTTATAGATGGAAGAATACGATATTATTGTCTTTATGAATTTGTGATTAGCATAGTAGAATTTTACCTTTGTAATTTGAAGGACATCCTGAGATCATCTAGCCCAACCCCTTCTCTCTGCAAGAATCCCAACTAAACCTTCTCTAATCGATGGCTACTCAGTCTTTGCATCATCAGAGAAGGGGAGCCTGAAGTTCTCTACTTTAAGGGCTCAGCTCTCAAATGCTCGGGATCTTGATTCTATCCACCTGTTAATGCAATTTAGGATCCCATTGGCTTTTTTTGGCTTCTGCTGCACACTATTGGCTCGTATTTAATTGTTTCTTCACTAAGACTCCAGGATCCCTCTCACAGTTACTGCTATTAAGCCTGGTTTCACCCATTCTATATGTGTACTTTTAGTTTTTTATGCCTAAGTGTAAGACTTTACTTTTCTCTACATTGACTTTCATTTTGTTAGATAGGGCCCAGTGTTCAAGTCTGTTAAGATCCATCTGGATCTTGTGCCTATCTTCTAGGGTGTTTGTTATTCCTGCCAGTTTAGTATCATCTGCAAATTTGATAAATTCCCCTTTTATTCCCTCATCTAAGTCATTTATGAAGATATTGAAGAATACTGGGCCTAAGATGAAACCTTGTGGTACCTCACTGCTTGTTTCCCTCCATGTAGATGTTGTACCATTAAGAAATACTCATTGAGTAGTACTGTTTGTCGGGCAGTTACAAATCCATCTGATGGTGATGCTATCTATCCCACTTTTTTTCGCTTACCAAGAAGTAGGTTGTGGTCTACTTTGTTGAATGCCTTGCTGAAGTCTAAGTTTATTATGTCCACAGTGGTCTACTAATTTAATCACTATGTTGAAGAATGAAATAAGATTGGTTTGGTACAGGGGTCCTCAAGCTTTTTAAACAGGGGGCCAATTCCCAGTGCCTCAGACTGTTGAGGAGGCAGGACCGACTAGGTTGGGCATGATTAGGTGGTCATGCAACTGGGTAGGTGTGCCTAGGTCATGTGACTAAGTGGGTATGGCCAATTTAACAGTCCATTAACATTGCACATAAATTAATTTCTTTTGCTTCTGGGCGTATTTTATTTACATTTGTTTGCATGTTGCCAGATCATTTTTTCAGTTGTTTAGGAGTTTAATGGTCCACTTCAGGAAACTCAGTTTTGCTGCAATTCTTCCCAGCCCCAAGGAGCTTACAATCAACATGTCTGCCTCTATGTCTCTCTCTCTGTGTGTCTCTTGTCTCTCTCTGTTTCTCAGTCTATCTCTATCTCTATCTCTCTTTCTCTGTATCTGTCTATCTCTCTGTCTGCCTTCTGTCTCTGTCTGTCTGTCTGTCTGTCTGTCTGTCTGTCTGTCTTCTGGTGGTGGGGGGCCATTTTTCACCTCCCCCGCCTCCAGAACATTTCTGCAGGCCTAAACCGGGCCATTTTGGGGGGGGGGGAAATGGGTTAAAATGGGTCTTTTTTGGCCTCCTGAGGCTTCTGCATGCTCCATTTTTCACCTTCCTGCCTCCAAAACATCTTTGCAGGCTGAAAACAGGCTAAAATGGGCCTTTTTTAAAAAACCAAAAACAGGTTAAAACAAGCCGTTTTCTGGCCTCCCAGGATGTCTGTGCCCCCAATTTTTCACCTCCCCCACCTCCAGAATATCTCTGCAGGCCAAAAGTGGGCTAAAGTGGGCCATGTTTTGGCCTCCCGGGGCATCTGCGCACCCTGCTTTTCACCTCCCCTGTCTCCAGAACCTCTCCGAAGGCCAAAATTATTGGTCTTACCTTCCAGTTCCAACCTCCAGGGCTTTCAAAGGTAAGTCCTGTGCTTGATTGAAAGGTGGGGGCCAGCGGCTGGGTGAGGCGATGTGGATGGAGCAACCTCGTGATCCTGTGCGGACTGGATTAAAGGCTTTGGTGGGCCATATGAGGCACGCAGGCCATAATTTGAAGACTCTTGGTATGGCATGATCTGTTTTTAACAGACCCATGTTGATTATTTTACTCGTTTCTAAATGTTGAAAGATCTGGTTTTTTTAAATTAACTTTTCCAGTATCTTCCCAGGTATTGATGGTCTGTAGTTTCCTGGGTCTTTTATTTTTCCCCTTTTTTGAAGATGGGAACCACATTTTTGAAAGATGTGGTGGTAAAGTGGTTCTGAGATGACATCGGTCAGCTCCTTTAGAACTCTGGGATGTAGTCCATCAGGTCCTGGTGATTTGTATTTGTCAGGAATACAATTTTTTTTTTGCTTATTTTAACTTTTATTTCTACTCTGTTTTTTGCAGTTATGTTTTTGGTAGGTTGGGCTATAGTTTCTTTTTGCATGAAGACCGATGCAAAGTATGAGTTAAACAGCTCTGCTTTCTCTCTGCTGCCTGTTACTTCCTTGTCATCTTATCTCTTTAGTGGACTGACTGTTTCTGTGATATTTTTCTTGTTATTTATATGTTGGAAGAAACTTTTTTTTTAAATTAAGTTTGACATTTGTTGCATGTCTTTGTTCATTCTGAGTCTTTGCTTTCCTGACTTCGTCTTTGCAGATTCTGGTTATGTGCTGATATTCTGCCTTAATTATGTGTCCTTCTTTCTATTTTTTGTACTTATCCTTTTTGTCTTTCAATTTGCTAGAGGGATCGTTGTGCAGCCATACTAGTTTCTTCTTGGGTTTCTTGTTTTTCTTTCTCAGTGGTATTGTGCTTGTCTGGGCTTTTATGATTATATTTTTCAGAGTTTCCCAAGCTTCTTAAGTATTTTTGCTTTTAGGATTTTCATCCAAAAATCTTTTCCAAGTTCTCTCTGGGTTTGTTAAAATCAGCTCTTTTAAAATCTAGCACTCTGATATTATTGTATTCTATTGCTTGTGTTTGCATTATGTTGAATTCTAGTATAACATGGTCACTCTCACTCAAGGTTCCTGCAGTTTGAACTCCCTCTGTCACTTCTTCTTTGTTTGTAAGAATTAAGTCCAGTATGGCTGTCCATCTAGTTCAGGGGTCACCAACCTTTCAGATCTCAGGGACCACTAAATTCATAATTTTAAATCATGCAGACCACAAATATGAATCCTTCATGCCGCTCGCTGAAATGCCTGGATGGGATGGAGCCCTTCAGGCACTTAGCTTAGCTGCCTGTTTCTGCAACCTTAAACACTCAAAGAGCCATTTGGATCCATTTCCCACAGAAAACACCAGGATCTCTCATCTCTCTCTTTCTCTCAGTATCTCTCTCCCTCTCTCCTCTCATCTCTCTCTCTCTCTCTCTCTCTTTCTCTCATCGCTCTGTCTCTGTATCGTTCTCTCTCATCTCTCTTTCAATGTATCTCTCTCATATCTCTCTCTTTCTCTCTCAACTCTCTCATCTCTCTCATCTCTCTCTCTCATCTCTCTCTCTCTCTTATCTCTCTTTTCCATCTCTCTCTCTGTATCTCTCATCCCCCTCTTTCTCTCTCATCTCTCCCTTTCTCTTTCTCTCATCTCTCTCTTTCTCTTCTTCCCTCCCTCCCTCCCCCCCACTCTCTGTCTCATCTCATCTCATGGGCCAGCTAGTGTCTTTGCGCAGAGTGGAAGTCGCATATCTCCCAGTTGTGCAGCACCAAAAAGGCCCAGAAGAAACGTCCATGAGTTCCAGCAAGAGAGGAAGCTGCAAATCTCCATCCCTTGCCCCTCCCTTCTCAGGAGTGACTGGGAGGGCGAGGGGTGGGGCCAGCAAGTGATGGGTTCAACCAACAGGAAGCCACAGCAGGGGGACGAAAGCCATGGATTGCCGCCACTTGTTGCTTTGGCCTGCCTGTGCCGCCACCCCCCCCATCCCTTACCACAACAGCACCATTACCTTGTTTCAGCCGGTGAGGGCTGCACTACTCCTTGCACGTTGCACCTCCTGCAAAGTTGCAAGTTGCACATACCTCCCCCTATGGCGGAGATTTCCAGCCCCCGCATGAGCTGCCTGTCCCATCCCATATTTCAGAGCTCTTTTCACAGGACTGGCCCATTGGTCATCCTGGAGCAGCTCCTCCACCCGGGTGCACCGCACACCATCAGTGGACTGCTGACCACCAGTTGGTGACCTCTGCTCTAGTTCCCTGCTCTATCTTTTGGACAACTAAGTTGTCAGCTAGGCTGATTAGAAACCTATTTACTTTCTCACTTGATCCAGAATTAGTCTTCCAATTGATGTCAGGGTAATTGAAGCCCCCCATTACTATTGTAGTGTGTTTCCTACATATATTTGTTAGTTGGTTAGCAAAAAGGAGATCTATTTTTTCTGCTTGATTGGGTGGCCTAAGGCATACACCTATGGCCATGTCATTCTTTTTTTTTTCTTTTATATTGACCCATATGCATTCTAGCAGATTTTCGTCTTTGGTTTCATGCAATTATGTAGCAATATTGTAGTCCTTTACATACAGTGCAACTCCACCTCCTCTTTTATGGGGTCTGGGTTTTTTTGAAGGGTTTGTATCCTTCTACAAGTATGTTCTAGTCATGGGTTTCGTCCCTCCAAGTTTCTGATATTCCAACTATGCCATATCTACCTTCTTGTATTAATAGTTCAAGTTCACCCTGTTTGTTCCCCAGACTTTGTGCATTTGTACATAGGCACTTGAGATCTGTTTGTCTGACTCTGGGTGTGCTTCCTATGTCTCTATTTGGTGTTTGAGTTTGTCTTCCTTCCCACCCCTCCTTACTTCCATTATTTGACTTGCTTTGTAGGGGTTGTTGCTTGGAATTAGGTCCTGGAGATCCTAAAGACTGGTCACCCTCCCCCCTCAATTTTAATTTAAAGCCCTCCTGATAAGTTGAGCCATGTTTTCCGAAAACATTCTTCCCAGTCTTTGTGAGGTGCAGCCCATCCCTTGCCAAAAGCCCATCATAGAGGTAGTGCAGACCATGGTCCAGGAATCCAAAGGTTTTTTGAGTGACGCCAACCCTTTAGCCAGTGGTTCACTTCTAGAATCCTTTGTTCTCTTACCGGATGTTGTCCTTTCATTGGCAGTGCAGATGAAAACATTACATGTGCACCTACGTCCTTGACTTTCTTGCCTAGCTGCTTGTAATCACTCGATATTGTTTTCAAGTGAGGGGTGAAATTCAACCACCTCAGTCCAGCTCGGGAGAGGTGGTTGGGACAATTTGAATTGGTTCACAGAGCCAGTAAAAATCACCCCTGGTTCACCCCAGCCATGCCCTCTCCCATGCTGGATGGGGAATTATGTGAGTTGCAGTCCACAAGTCTTAAAGTTGCCAAGTTTGGGGACCCCTAAATTAAAGGAAAGACCCAAAATATTGGTGGCAATTTTGAGCTGACTCGGCTATAGTCTACCCTTAGAGCCACAATTCCCTAATTTCCCTATGTATATAATATGTATTTCTGGAGTACAAGATGCACTTTTCCCGCCCTAAAAGAGGGTGAAAATTTGGGTGCATCTTATACACCAAATGTAGCCCTGCCCACCTCCATGCAAAGGCCGAAAATGGGGTGTGAGGCAGCAGCAATAGGCTATGGCAATCCCTGAAGCCTGAAATAGCTGCTGTCCAGAGGCCCAACAATCAGCTACTTGTGCTAATCAGGCTATGCTTGAAAATGAAACTGAAATGGGCTGTTTGCTGCAAGGAGGCAAATTGCTGATTTTTTTTCTTGTGCTACTCAGGCTGTACTGAAACTGAAACAGATTGTTTGCTGTTTGCTGCAAGGGGGCAAGTCAATAACTATAAATGCCTATAGAATGTTCAAATAATTAGACTTATTTTTTAAAGACTGCTTTATTATTGTTCTAGACAACTTAACAAAATAAGAAGCTTTTAAAAATAAATCTTGACTTGAAGAGGCCCAGTGCTATTGTATCTTCTTTTAAATAGCAAAGAATAATGTATACTTCCAGAAAGCCACATCAATTTTAACAGCATCTGTACAAGTATAGTCTGAAATGTAACAGTATCCTGTTATATTATTAAGATAAGGTAGCTGAGTTAAACCCCGACTTAGTCATGTTTGGAGTAGATCTATTTAAATAATTGGGAGGAGTTAGGGTTATGGCATTCTGGCATTGATATAGTACATAATGTACATTTCTCCAATTCTTTGCTATTTCTATGGGTCAGGCACACATACACAGAAATACATTGCAAACAGTGTATATCGTCTGTATTGTTTGCTTTTTGCTGCAAGGAGGCAAATTGCTGGGAGGCAGAGGCAGATTTTTTTTCTTGTTTTCCTCCCCAAAAGTGTCTTCAGAGGTGGCTTGCTCCCGAACTGCTAATAGCGGCAGTGGGAGGCTCCGTCCACCCGTCTGCATGAGCAGAAGCATCACGCACACGCGCGAGAGCACATGAGAGTGCCCTGAACCGTTAGTAAAAAAAAATTGGCAACCCACCTCTGTGCATCTTATACTTCGGAGCTCTTATACTCCAAAAAATATGTTATATGTACATATACATATACCTATTAATCACAGATAAGAGTCTTATCAAACAGGAAAACGTTGACTTGGCCATGCCCACCCACCCAGTCACATCACCAACTTAGTAACACAGTTGTTAAGTGAATCTGGCTTCCCTCTTGATTTTGCTAGTCAGGAGTCTCAAAAGGAGATCAGGTGATCCTAAAACTCTCTAATCATAAGTGGATGCCAAGAATTCAGATTCTGATCCCCTAGAGACCCTGGAGATGTTGCCATGATCGTGGGAAAAACTATCCTGTCACTTTTTTCAGTGCCCTTGTAACTTTGAATGGTCACTAAATGAATCAACCTGAAGTTTCCAGGTGTCTATGAATAATCTTTTTTTCCTATGATTCATTATATTTGTCACCTGTTCTAGAATGTTCCCTATAACTTACCAATTGCAACAATTATATATTGTTACTATATATTTTGCCAATGTATGGTTGAGAAATCTTGCTGAACCTTTCTTTTTTAATTATGAAGATAGCAGCAACACCTGTTTTTCTAAATAAGCATATTTTGATATTAGACAAATGCAGAAGAAAGATTCAAATGTGTAAAGGCTAAAAGGACTTTTTTAAAAAGAGCTTTCAGATTTTAAAATTCCTGGATGTTCCTCTTCTAGTTCCATCCTTTCCTGCAGAAGAATGAGTTTTGCAATATTTCTGATAAGGATCTGTACTTGGATCAAAATGGAGACGTAGCAGCAGATCTGGGAATTGCCAGCTCTTTGATTCTCCCCCAGGAGGATCCCATTCGTCTGCGAATGGGGACTTTGGAAAGACAGAAAGTTACTATCTACCAAAGAGCTCTTTCACGGCTAAAGTCACTCAACAAGGTGGGATAAATTTTGGTGTCTTTCCTCTTTTTTACAAAGATTTAGGACCCATTTCATGTGGACTAAGCCCAGTTTCCAGGGTCCATGACCTTCACTGAGAATTGAACATGGGGGATAGAAACCTTATAGTCTTCTTTCTATAGACCACTTGGGAGGCTTCAGTACTGTTGACCAAGGTCTTCTTCGGATGCTGTAATTTTTTAGCGGATTCAGCCATGTCCAACCTGAGATGAGAAACTCTCAAGTGCTGGAGGTTGTGTTGTTAAGAGCCTCCAGTTCACTTATTCCTTGTCCTGAAATAGCAAAGCAAAAGGGAATTCGGTTGAACAGTCCCTGAATTGAGGTTTGGACTGAATGAGATGAAATTGGATCATGACTGGATGGAGCTCCTGGTGGTCCCATTGGGAGAGAAGCTTCCTCTTGTCCTGCTTAGGGAAAAGCCATTGGGAAATGGTTCCCTGAAAGGGCAGGTCCATAGTCTGTGATAGTTTTAAGTAGTCCAGATCGGGTCAAAGTTAGCCACATCTGTCTTTCACCCAACTGGAGGAACAATTGACATTCTGCCCCTAGGAAGGAGGTCCAAGACTTTCAGTTCCCATAAAATGACAGTGATCGGTGAGATAATCCCCAGAAACCTGAAACACAACTTTGATTCAAGGAAAAGCCCGGCCTGATATCAGAAGTAATGAGAGAGATTGTGCCAGGAAATGCTACTTAGATTTGGCTTTTGGCTCTTAAGATGGCTCTTCATTTGAAAATCCCTTGAATGGCCTTGTTTACCCTGAGTGTTAGCTACCTTCAGTCCCTCTAGGCAAAAAGGAGTCCCCCAATTTAACTAATATGAAATCTGGGCCTGTCTTTCCATGCCAGTTGGAGTCTCCTAATTGCTGGAGGCTGGCAAAACTGGATGGGCCTTAGAAATATCTCCTTCTGACACAGGACTCACATTCATCTCCCATCTGTAACAGCCAAAGATTTGCGCCTTAATCTTTTTCAGGGACACATTCTCATGATCTCCCCTCCATCTCACCACAGTTCTAGAAACTATGCAGAACTCTTTAGTCTTAATAAAGGAGAGTATTTGTAGCTCAGAGTACCCTTTGGTGCTGTCTGGGCTTGCTCATTTTCTGCAGACATTTCATTACCAAATAGGTAAAATTATTAGCTATAATTTATGAGAAATGTTTTCCTTTATCTCTTAACTGGGAGACTGTTTTGAACTAGTGTTAATGGGAAACAGCTTTGCAAGGCTTTCTGTAGTCTGGAAGAAACCTTTCCAGATCTTACTGGTTAGAACTTTCCTTTTCAATCACATTTTATTCTGCTTAAATAAATCTAATAACAATATCATACATCTTTGACAACAAATGTATTTTTAAATTTAAAACGAATAGTTCATTATAAACATGGATAGATGAAGAGTGGACAAACGCATTTTAATTCAGCCGTGAGGAGGAACCGATTGTTTGTCACTTAATACTTAAATCTTTTCTCAATTCCATCATTCCAGACTTTATTAAGTAGAAAAGTCTTGTCTTGCAATGTGTTATGTGAGAAGCAAAAGGAAGGAACTAAAGAAAGAACCTGCCAGGGTCACATCTCCTACACCTGTTTGGGAGGAGTCAGAGATTTCATATTTACCTTTGTGAAGCCCAGAATCTATTTGTTTAATGTCCATTTCTCCCCCCATTTTCCATTGATAGTGAGTTTTAACATATTTTCCTTGGCATTCCTTGTTTTTCTGCTCAGTCCCTGCCTCAGTCAAAATGTGTGGAAAGTTGTCATCCTGGATTTGTCACGAGGGCTCGAGAAGGAGAGCCAGTTTGCTGCTATGACTGTGTTCCTTGTCCGGAGGGGACCATCTCCACTCAGGAAGGTGGGTGACACCAGAGGAAAGGAAGGCTTTATGGAAATGGATTTATCCAGAGCATTTTGATAGAAAGTGGGAATTAAAACATACATTGAAGCTCATCCCTTTTTTTATTTCTTCAAAATGCACAAGAGATCCTCCAATTTCATCTTCGTAGTTATATAGATACTGGAAAATTAGAAAATTATGTTATTTTTTTTCCCTGTGAAATGATTAAGCAACACAAATTGGAAAATGTTCCTGGAGTCAGGCATTATCCAAAAAAGGTATTTCTTGAAATGTAAAAAAAAAAAAACCCAGAATAATAAAGAAATATTGCTTTTTGGCTTTCTCAGATACAAAAAAATGCACCAAGTGTCCAGATGATAAATATCCAAATGAGGTCAGAGTCCAATGTATCCCTAAAGTTATAACCTTCCTGTCTTATGAAGAACATCTGGGCATCATCCTGGTCTCTTTTGCCCTACTCTTGTTCCTAACTACAGGCCTTGTTTTAATCGTCTTCATTAAATACCGAGAAACTCCCATTGTCAAAGCCAACAACCGGGACCTCTCCTACATCCTCCTGGTCTCCCTCCTGCTTTGTTTCTTATCTCTTTTTCTCTTCATTGGTCAGCCAAAAAAAGCCACCTGCCTTCTCCGACAGGCAGTTTTCAGCATCATCTTCTCAGTTGCCATTTCTTCTCTCTTGGCCAAAACCATCACGGTGGTGCTGGCTTTCCTGGCAACAAAACCAGGAAATCGGGTGAAGAGATGGTTGGGGAAGAGCTTGGCCAACTCCATCATCCTTTCATCGTCTGCAGTCCAAATTATCATCTGCTCCATCTGGTTGGGAATTTCTCCTCCCTTCCCTGACTCTGACCTCCACTCTCAGCCTGGAGAGATCATCCTGCAATGCAACGAAGGGGCCGTTGTTATGTTCTACGTCACCCTCAGCTACATGGGCTTCCTGGCTGCCATCTGCTTCACGGTGGCTTTCCTGGCCAGGAATCTGCCCGGGGCCTTCAACGAAGCCAAGCTGATCACCTTCAGCATGCTGGTCTTCTGCAGTGTCTGGGTGACTTTTGTGCCCACCTACCTGAGCACCAAAGGGAAATACATGGTGGCTGTGCAGGTCTTCTCCATCCTGGCCTCCAGTGCTGGTCTGCTGGTCTGCATCTTCATCCCCAAGTGCTACATTATCCTTCTGAGGCCAGGCCTGAACACAAAGGAGCATCTCACAGCCAGAACAAATGTAAAAACATGAGACATAACACCATAATATTGAAAGAATTGTAAAATTTCCTTTTCTTTGAAAGAACACATTAATTATTTCCACTTAGATAGTATGCAGGAGTCAAAGAAAATCATATCAACAAGTTTGGAAATGGGAAATGGTTGAATGAGTGTAATTCTTGTAACTCCCTTCCCTTCCAGCTCAATAAATCTTGAAAGTCATTCAGAGGCATCTTCCTTCTCCAATGACTTCGCTTGTCAAAAGGTGAGAAAAGGTGATCACATGACCCAGGGACTCTGCAACCATCATAATTACATGCCAGTTGCCAAGCATCAAGATTTTTGATCATGTGACCATGGGGATGCTGCAATGGTCATAAGAGAAAAAAATGGTTATAAATCAATTTTCTCAGTGCCATTATAACTTCCAGTGGTCAATAGAGAAACGGTTGTAAGTTAAAGACTCCTTTTACCATTGCTAGGAGTTGGTCCTGGATGATTTGGGTGCAGGGATGCTTTAAACTCCTGAGCTGCCTCTGACTTCTCACCTAGGGATGGCTGCCTGGAGCTCCCAGCACCATAAGCCCAGGGGACTCCACTGCCCGCCCAGCCCCAGAGCCCCAGAGGTCAGGCAGGGAGTCTGGTGCAAGAACAACAGTCCTCACTGACCCCTCCTAGTGCCCAACAGAAGAGACAGCCTCTCTCATCTGGCCATCTGTGGGGCAACGGCCCTACATGTCCCCTAAGCATCCCCCCTCCCCTCCCCTCTCCTCCCCTGGAGTCTCAGCTGGTGCCAAACCCAGAAACTGTCCAGGCAGAGCTCAGTGAGCAGAATCGCTCCCTCCGGTCCCAGTGACCCACACCAGAGCAGCAGTTTCCTCCACCATGAAGTCCTGGATGAAGGGAGCTTTATTGCAGACTGGCCTGGCATTCCCCAACCTGCAGAACCTGCCATCCAGGACTTGGGTTTGAGTCCGAGAGGCTGGACGGAGTCACAGGAACGAGATCCCTGTGACTTGGTCCCCATGAGTGACCCATTTCACAACTCTCTCCGTGTTTTCCTCTCTCCCCATCACTATTGGGATCTTCTTTACTTTACTTTATTTGCACTTATAGACCGCCCCCTCTCCCAAAAGGGACTCGGGGCGGTGTACAGTCAATACATAAAAGATACATAACATAAATAATTAAATAGATAGTTATGGAGGAGGTTAAAAAAGAACTGTACATTAAAGTAAAGTATTTAAAATATAATTTAAAAAAACCCTAAAAAATACCCCATAAGTTAAATTTAAAAATGGATCCCCTAAAATACCAGTTAAAATATATCTGCCAGTGTACAGTCATATTAAAATAAATGAACAATGAATATACATGGTATAAATACAAAATAAATAAATTAAATATATTAAATATAGGACTGGAGGAGGTAATAATGATTCACTGTACAATTTAGTTAAGTTAGGTTAAAATTTTAAAAAATTGTAAAAACATTTACCCTAAAAACTATCCCAAATAAAATATCCGCCAGGAGGTAAGAGTAGAACTATAAGTGGGCCAGGCCGGCTAATCGGAACAGGTGAGTCTTCAGTTTTTGTCGGAAGGAGCGGAAGTCGGTGGTGGTTCTAATGTTGGGGGGGAGGTCATTCCAGAGGGTTGGGCCCATCACAGAGAAGGCCCTACTCCTAGGCGTCGCCTGTTGGCATTGCCTGGTGGACGGCACCAGGAGAAGTCCCTCCCTATGAGAGCGGATTGGTCGCAGGGATGTGTGTGGCAGGATGCGATCCCGCAGGTAGCTAGGTCCTGTGCCATGGAGCGCTTTGAAGATGGTAATCAAAACCTTGAAACGCACCCGAAAAAGCACAGGCAGCCAGTGCAGCTCGCGCAGGAGAGGTGTTACATGGGAGTACCTAGTACTCCCCATGACAGCCCGCGCGGCTGCGTTCTGGTCTAGCTGTAGTCTTCGGGCGCATCCCAAGGGAAGCCCCATGTAGAGAGCATTGCAGTAGTCCAGGCGAGACGTCACCAGCGCGTGAGTGACCGTGCGTAGGGCATCCCGGTCCAGTAGGGGGCGCAATTGGTGCACCAGGTGAACCTGGTGGAACGCCCCCCTTGCCACGGCTGCCACATGGTCGTCCATCGACAGCCGGGCATCTAGGAGGACGCCCAAATTGCGCGCCCGTTCCACAGGAGGCAATTGTTCGCCCCCTATGGCCAGTGATGGAGTCAAATGGCTGAACCGAGGTGCCGGTAACCACAGCCACTCAGTCTTGGAGGGGTTGAGTTTGAGTCTGTTGTCCCCCATCCAGACCCCTGCTCAAACTCTTTGGAGCCCTCTCCCCTTCCCAGTTCATGGCCATATGGATCCCGGTCTCTGGCTCTCAATTCCATCACTCAGTCGGGGGAAGGGGATATAAGGGGAGGAAGCCCTGGGGTTCTTCCATGTTAGCCTCAGTACCAGAAGGAGCTCCTACCCCCCATCTCTCCCACTCCAGAGGGGGTCTCTCCCACTGGCCAGTTGGGGGCAAGTGGGGAAGGCAGCCAGCATTCACACACATACATAAATACAAACACACACACACTGTCTCTGTCTCTGTCTCTGTTTCTGTGTCTGACCAGTGAGAGTTGTGTATTCTGGGGGATGGTGCATTGCTCTGGGGCCATGAGATGTGCCTGAATTGCACGGGGGGTTCAGCCTGATCCCTGCAGAAAGAAATGGCCCCTCCTTGAGGTTGGAGTCTACAGGTATCCAGAAAATGTTTTCCTGAATTAAAAACTCTGCTGTCCCCTTTAAAGGCTCTCTACCTCCCAGCCTTTGTCACATAAGCAAAGATCAAAGTTGTGTTCAAGAATTACAGTGGTGACATCCTCACATACATTTCCTCAAACATCTTTCTGCCAAAGGAAGGGGGGGCTGTAAGGGTCATAATCTTAATACTGAGGACTAGAAACATGGGAGAGCACTCATTCCCATGCCCTCTTTGCTATCACAATAGCAGAAGGCTGCATTTCCGAGACTACAGGCAATGTAAATAAAAACACTCAGAGGTAGCAACCACAAACAAGGTGTTTTGGGCATAAATAAATCCCGTGTTCTTTTCTTGACAGCCTGGTTGAGAAGGAGCCAAAACCTGAGATGTCGCTTCATTCTCAACCCAGATTGCAGAAGGTTTAGCTCTTGTCTTGTGAATGTCACCATGGACCCCAAACTCAAAAGCAGATCCTATAAAAAGTTTTCCATCCTGTGTGCAGACAGACTCCCTTGGCCAGCACATCACTGATTGGGGGTAAATCTAGGTGAGTTCACAGGACATGCTTAACCCAGGTTAATGGGAGGGAACTGCTGTGCCCAATGGGGCATGCCGTGCTTAGTGTGATGCTTCCCACGTTTACATAGTAAAGAGGAAAGTTCCACCAGATGGACAGAATGTGTCAAATGGGGTAAAAAGATATGAAAATCTCAGTCAATATTTTCAGAGGCTCTCTGGGTGACCCAGGATGAGACTCCTGCTTTTTAGAGGTTCCTTTTGGAATAGAAGGGAGAAAGATTGGTTCCTTCTAAAGCCCTTGCGCGCGCACACACACACACACACACACACTCAGGACCAATCATGGGCAGTGCCAGGCCGAGATGAGCCCAACTTGCTAAAACAGCCATCGAAATGCCTGAAAAAAGCTGGGTGCCCTTAACATCAGCTGTGAACTTGGCTCATTCAGTCTGTTGATGAAGCCATACAACCCGGGAAGAAGGGTTTCTTCCCAGAATAACAGTAATTCCAAGCTCAATTTCACACATAAGTGGAGGACTACCTGTATGTACTTTTCACAAGTGAATGGAAAGTAGCAGACTTTGCAAATTCAGACAAGGAGCCGAGGGATGGATCTGATTGTCTGAAAGGTCCGTTTCTCTTTTCCAGCCGATCAGCTTCTGAGTGTCAGAATCTTTTTTGAAAATATCAAATATGAAGATGCCCTTAAGATTCTACAGTGTTCTGAGCCACACAGAGGACGGCTTGTTCTTAAAAGAACTCTGGTTGGGAAAGATGAGCCGGAAGGAGGATATTTGGCAACACAGTCTAAAAAGGGGGAATTAAGTCAGGTAATGTATTGTTCTTGAATTATACTATGGATTAAGGTGGGCATCAGGAAAATCTACCTGTAAGTGAAGTAATTTTAGGACTTAAAAAAAAAGTTTCCCCATCCTACCCAAAGGGAAATAAAACTATGAGGACAGGTGGCTTGCTAAGGTCCTGGTTCTTCCCTAGGAAACATACAGTGAAAATACAGCGTCTTCCAAAGTCAGGCTGCATGGAAAAATTCTTATATAAATTGTTTGAATTGAATAAGAACAGCATACAAAAGTTAGAACATTTGGAAAAAGAGAAGGATGATAAAGCATTTTTAAAATTAATTAAAAGGTGAAAAAAACCATACTGATACTGATATCGCCATCCCGATTGCCTGTTGGCTTCCAGATGCAATTCAAGTTTCTGGTTGTCACCTTTCATGCTTCAGGGCCTGGATGATGTCACCTTTCATGGTTCAGGGCCCAGATGAGGTCACCTTCCATGGTTCAAGGCCTGGATGAGGTCACCTTTCATGGTTCAGGGCCTGGATGATGTCACCTTTCATGGTTCAGGGCCTGGATGATGTCACCTTCTGTGCTTCAGGGCCTGGATGATGTCACCTTTCATGGTTCAAGGCCTGGATGAGGTCACCTTTCATGGTTCAAGGCCTGGATGAGGTCACCTTTCATGGTTCAGGGCCTGGGTAATGTTACCTGCCCACCTGGGAACGTCTATCAGAGAGGTCTGGTATCCTCTTGAACAGGAATCACCACATACGGAGGCCACAGAAGCCTCCCTTAGCCGTCAGTCAGGGGCCTTTCTCTGGAACAGCATCCTACCAGGCATATGGATGGGCCTTTCCATTGGGATCTTCAGAAAGACAGGAGTTGGGAGTATCTCACCAACCTCAGATGAAAGATCTCTCTGGATAAGCAAATTTTTATATTGTGGTTTTTAAATATTTTATTCCTGATAATTCTTTGCACAAATGGTATTTATTTTAATTCAAATTACATATTTGAGGAGTTGATTATAATTGTCCTATAATCCTTGTAATTTTTAAAAAATGATTATAAATGGTACTCCATATGCATTATTTTTCATAAACAAACATTTTCCTTTTTAGAATTTTTCTCCCCAGGGAATGGATCCAATGGAAAGACCTGAAAAGAGAATCTCAGAGGAAGATAAAGCAAACTTAATTGTAAAACAGAGAATGGGAAGACAAAAGAAGAACCGGAAAAGAGACTGTAGCAGCCTCTGAAGTCTTCCTTTGCTGGGACTGTTCCTTGCCAAGGGGAAAAGGGCTACACGCTCAGTCTTCACGCCTTTAAAGGGAAACAGAAGTGTTCAAAGCAGCTGTTGATTGCAATGCTGATTTCATGTTATTAATCTCATAGTATATGTTTGTATGTATGTATGTATGTATGTATGTATGTATGTATGTATGAATATATATATTCATGCTGGATTCTAACATAGAAAATAATTCTAGATCATTAGAGAAATTGTAAGAAATGTAATAAATTTTTCAATCCTGAGTCTATTATTTATTCTTTTGCAACATTTTCTTCCTACAAAACGGAAAGCAAATTACATGAGTGTGTGTATGTGAGAGAGAGACCTTTATCTGTCTCACTCAGATGAAGGTCTCTCGTGCAGCCACACCAGCCTTCCTCTCAGCCTAGCATGCATTGTTGTCAGGGGCAGAAATGTGGGCAAAAGTGTGGAAATTTGTCAGAAACCTCTTTTTTCACTACCATTTATTAGGATACCATAAATCATTGTATTTGCAAAGAGTTTTTAAGTGGGGCCATTGCTAAATGAGGCCCGTATTTAGTATTTGTTTAGAATTCCAGTCTCACTTAGTAATACAGGAGCAATTACTCCTGTATTATTAGATTTCTCTTTGAAGAATCTGTTTTGTAGTAAGTCCCATGCCTGCACTGAGGGTGAAGTATTCCTCAGACCAGACTTTGAAGTGCCTAGAAATTATATAAAATAAAAGAGAACAACGTTGTAGTATGCATTTAAATACCCACCCCCAAAGGCAAAGTCCACAGCTTCTTTATATTAACAATTGTCCTTAAAAAAAAGTCTTTTCACAACTTTCTTTTTTAAAAAAATATTTTTTTATTTTTGAATAAACACAAACAGACAAAACACAACAAACACCACAAAAATATCTTCCATTACAAATTATAAAGAGTGTGTCAATTAGTTACAAAGAGCTTTCGTGCATCCCTTCCACAGTCATCACCTACAATTCATATCAAGTTCTATGTTTTAAATCAAATATATTTATATATATTACTATCATCATACCTCAATCTTCATATGAGTATGATTGTTTTTCCGTACCTTTATATAAAATATTCCAAAATTTAAAGCAAAACCACATGATGGCATTCTGTTATCTATTCTCAACATCATCCAGCAACATTACATCTTTATGATGCTTTCTAAATAAATAATAATAATAATGTTTAATAACAAAGTTTCTAGACCTCCTTTATTAATCACTGTTTACAATTTATATCCAATTTCTCTTTTATCATGTCAATACAAATATTACATTATTATCATTATCAATCATTTATTTAACAACATCCATCATCATTTCATTTTTATTTTTTATTTTTTGGTCTTAGTTTAACTAAATTTGACTCACTCTTTTTTTTAATATTATAAGCTTTTATACATAACAGTGTTTCTAAACTTCCTTTCATGATCACCATTTAGAATTTATACCAAATTTCCTCTTATCAAACCAATACATATGTGTACATGGTTATCATTATCAATTATTTATCTAACTATATCCATTATCACTTCATTTTTAACATAATGCTTTAATTTTAACTAAATTTGACTAGTATTTTGTTATTAGTTTTCATATCTCAACCTGTGTCTTTCCAGTAATAGTGCAGTGTTATGTCTTTTGCCATTTGTGGAATTGGTCTTCTGGTTATTTCTTGAATCAAATTTGTGTGGACTTCTCTTCGCAACTTGTTGCTTTTTGCATATCTTGTACAATCTCCAGACCCTCCATCCGCTTCTTTAATCAGCTTATCTTTCGTTATCAGTAGTGTTTTTGTCAAAGTTTCCCTCCTTGGATCCATCAATTATTCTCTTTTTTCTTCTTCTAAACCTTGGGGTCAAGCTCCTTTCCATCTATCTTCCCTTTCCATTTTCCACTCTTTCCATCTCCAACCACACTCAGTTCACTGTCAGTATACACAATTATCTTGCCTCTTTGTTCATTTTTCCCTTGGGCTTTTAGGACTGTAACCTCCAGTTTTTCTATTTGCTGGATATTTTCAATTTTTCCATCAAATTTTACTGCATTACAATCTATATTTTCCAATCTATTCTCAATTCTCTCTAATAATTTTCTAATAATTTTCTAATAATGTTTCTAATAATTTTTGAATTTCAAACATAATCTGTTGTAATGTTATGGTTTCTTTTTGTTATGCCATACTTCCAACTAGTAAACACTGCCACTCTAGTTTCAAAATAAGATTTTGTTTTCACTTCACTGCAGCAGCCAAAGAAGCATCCAAAGAGCACCTGTGTAAACAACCCATGCTCTTCTTCCTATCTCTTCTGTAAACAAGCTGAAGCCTTTGAAGTGCAAAGTCAAAATAATCAAAGAGAAAAAATGGAAAGCAATATTCCCAGGACTCAGCCTCCAACCTCCAAGTGGCAGTGTAACTACTTTTCCCTCTGATGTTACTACCCTCTTTATATTCCTTTTATATCTTCTTTATAATCCAGGCTTAAAAGAAACAAAATTCTTAAATGGAGCAAAAGAAAAAGAAAAAAACCCTCCAAACCAATATTATAAAAATAAAGGAAAAGATTTAATCCATAGGTAAAAAAAGAAATAGAAGAAGAAAAACCAATATTTTCACTTTAAAAAGTAGGGAATACTTGCAAAACTTCCATCCATAAAAAATAATTTTAAAAAAGGGATAACACACTGTCCAATATAGCTTAATTTTGCCGCTTATTTTTATTTTCTTTGTAAATTTAATTTAGCTTTGATTTGGGGGGGGGGCAGTCTCTTTTGTAACAATAAAATTTCCTCACCAGATGGACACACTTTCTCTTTCCGCTTTCCTCCCGTTGTGGAGCTGTCCCAACTTCAGCAGCTTTTGGCTGCGCTTCTGTTGCCAGCAAGAAGAGATTCTCTTGGATCAATCAGGGACTTTGCCATGTTCCTGAGATCAGCAAGATGTACTCTTCCCTATCACCGTCTCTTCAGGACGGTTTAGGTCCAAAAGGACCGTCCAGCGGCAAAGGTATCGACTGCGATCTCGGAGCTCTGAGATCACATGTCGTATCATTGCAACGTCAGCTTCTGTTCCCTTTTCACATCTTTCTGTTGGGAACTCAAAGAATATACAGGAATCTCCCACGTGGGTCTTCCATCATTTTATGGCCTCTGAGGGCTGTTGTGCTGAAAGAGAGGAACTGACCATACCGGTAGTTCCTTATTTTCCTCTATTTACTATGCAGAAAGGAAAGCTATAATGGAACATTATTTTAGAAGCAATATTTCATATTCCACAATCTCGGGAACCAATCTCAAAGCGGCTTCTTTCTCCCTCCCATCCCAAAGGAGCCTCTAAGGACCAATGGTCTCATCCTTGGTCGGCCATGAAGCCTCTGAAAATATTGACTGAGATTTTGAAATATGTTTACTCCGTTTCACACATTTGGGTGCCTGGGAACCTTCCCCCATCCTGTGTTAGTGTGTGAAGCAGGTCATCGGGCTAACCTGGCATCTGATTCATGCATTCTGGCATGGTACATTATGCCAACATAGCCATTCTCTTTGATGAACCTGGATTAAAGGTGTTGTATGAACTCCCCTAGATTTACCACCAACCAGCTATGTGATGATGGTCAATTCAGTCTGTTTGCACACAGGATAGGAAACTCTTTATAGGATCTTCTTTTGGCTTCAGAGTTTTCTGCAACCCACTGTAATACATTGTTTAGCACATTGTGTGAACCGATTCCAGGTTTGGCATTCAGGCAATAGAGCTGGGATAATGGGAGAGAGACAGAAATGAACCTTTGTGGATGGAGGGAGTCAGAGATTTCCCACAATGTCTGGACAAAGCTTGATAGAGACTTGCAAAGATCTTTCCATGTGTCTTCAGAGGATCAATTGGGGACTTTGAGGCTCTTTCTCCTGCTTGGAGCCTCACAGATGTTTTTGGATGCTGGTTTCCAGAATTCCCAGTTAGGCCAGGCCTCAGGATACTGGGCTTGCTCACCACAGCAAAAAAGCTGGGTGTTTATGGAGCCAAATTTCAAAGGGGAATGTGGTTATTACCCTCACTGGGTTGGCTTCAGCTTTCTCTCCTGCCAAGCGTTGGGAGGAATAATGGATGCTGCTGCTTTCAAGAGTCTTTTTCCAAGTCCTGTTTATGGATCTCTGTCCTGCCTGAGCAGCCACAAGCTGCCTTCCCATGTGCACCTTCCAAATGTGTGGACTTCAACTCCCATCATCCTCAGCCACAGCTTTGCAGTTAGCAGAGACAATTAGAAAATGGCAAAGATGGAGCTTTAGAGAAGGTTGTTCTCGCCCATCCACCCTGATGTCATTTTTTACCCTATGCGCATGCGTGAAATGCTCTGCATATGTGTGGCAGTGCGCACTCACATTTGTGAACTGGTAGTGAAGGTAAGTGAATACCACCCCTGCAGGGGAACATGGAATATGGGCAGTGGTGGGATTCAAAATTTTTTACTACCGGTTATGTGGGTGTGGCTTGGTGGGTGTGGCAGAGGAAGGCTACTATAAAATCTCCATTCCCACCCCACTCCAGAGGAAGGATACTGCAAAATCCCCATTCCCTCCTGATCAGCTGGGATTCAAGAGAAGAGAATACATGGGGGCGGTCAGTCAGTCAGAGGTGGTATTTATCAGTTCTTCAAACTGCTCAGAATTTCCGCTACCAGTTCTCCAGAAATGGTCAGAACCTGCTGAATTCCACCTCTGGATATGGGCTTCTGCATTCTCAGGTCTCTGAAGATGGAAGTTGGATTTTGCAGATCAGCTTTCCATCTGCAGCAAGAGGTTGCTGAGCTCCCCTTCCCTCCCTCCCTCCCTCCCTCCCTTCCTCACATGGGGTGAGAGGCAGCCTTGGTTTCTCCATCTCTTTTCACTTGGTTTTTTTCTAACTTCTCTCTGTGTTTCTGTCTGTGTTGTTTTTTTTAAACTTTGCAAAGTTCTGGTAACTAGTTTTTCAGTAAAGTCGATTTCGTTCTTAGAAACTGGCTGCCCTATTGCATCAGCTCTTTTGTGTGGTACCCTGAGCATTAACTTTCAAAATAAAGTACATTTTGTTTCCTATTGGTAATAGCTGGCAGCTATTTCAGATCTGTGATATGCTCAGGCATTAACTGCCCCCAGGAGTTTTGTCTTTAACCACAATGCCAATAAATGTCACATTTCTTTTTGTCTTCAGCCACAGGCGCCGTGTATTCCCTCTGGGGCCAGTTTCAAGCCTGGAGACCCCAAACTTCTCAATTCTAGATGATGGATTTAATTCCATCTC
Source organism: Natrix helvetica (assembly GCF_964273705.1). Lineage (NCBI taxonomy): Eukaryota > Metazoa > Chordata > Lepidosauria > Squamata > Natricidae > Natrix > Natrix helvetica. The sequence goes on from NC_138551.1 coordinate 131,103,776, forward strand.
TGCCCCTGTTATTATGAATCACATGGGGATTATTTTGCTTTCATTTCCCTCCAGAGAATTTCTCAACAACCTTTGAGCCCAAGAACTGGTTGAATTATTCAGGGATCCCTCCTGAGAGGGAGAATTATGATAAAAGTTTCAGCTCTGCTCTTTGGCCGAATCCTCTAAGGGAGACTTTGGGCAGAGAAATATGGAGTTTGGGGACAGGCAGGGTCTGTGCTCTTGAATGTCCGTCTCTCTCCTTTCCAGATGAAGCTGAGTGTTTCTGTGTTTCAATCAGGAAAGACACTGGATCATATTCCACCTAGTGAGAGTCCTTTGAATTCTTCTAATTATTCTTTAGAAACAGAAAAGGGATTCATTGATTCACCCCATGAATGATGGACCTCCTGCTTCTGCTTCTGATGCTACTGTTGTCCCATCCAGTCTCTGGGAAGCTGAGAATGAAATGCCCGCTGAGTTCAGAGAACCAGGATGGAAAAAGATCGCAGAGCTTTTACAGCCCAGGAGACCATCTCATTGGGATAGTCATCAGTGGAAAGGAAACATTGCATACAAATTTGCTTTTCAACGTGGCTCCTTCTCTTCAGTTGGTTTTCCATGATCCGTAAGTCATTCAGGGTGATGGAGTTGCACTCCCTCCATTCTGACACTCTTCTTCTTTTCTGTTTTTATTTTTCATTTATTCCTATATTGGGGATTATGTTTAATTTCCTCAGTGATTTTGATTTCCATGGCTTCTTTCTTTTGTCTGATTTTGTGAAAGAAACTCAAATCGAAAAATAGGCTTGAAAAAAAAGCTAAAAGGGCTGCAGATTATTTTCCTCTCTCAGTTCAATCCTTAATTTATCACTTGAATAATGAATTTTATTTAAAGTAGTGGTGGAACCAGTTGTAGTTGCTGTACCTCAGCCCATTTCCATATTTGTATAACTGATCATTGCTTTTGGATCAATGTTGGCTTAAGGTTCAGTAGGCATTGGAGGCTTATATATTTTTAAAAAGTATTTGTTGCTGCCCATTATAATAACATTTTTTTACAATAGGGGTGTTTATGGTTTTCCAATTGTCTTAATGTTCATTTTCAACATTGAAACGGTCAACAAGAATTCCCAGCTCCTGCACAATCTCACACTTGGCTACAACATCCATGACAACTATTGGAGCACTTTCCGCACTTCAAATGCCTTGCTGGACATTCTCTCCACTGGAGAAGCCAATGTCCCCAACTACAGCTGTGGAAGGAAGGAGAACCTTCTGGCACTTATTGATGGAGCTACAAGGGACATCTCCATCCAGATGTCAACATTAGGAGGCACCTACAAAGTCCCACAGGTTTGTGTGTGTTTTTCTCCATCTGGTAAAGTGAGGGGTGTGTGGTGGTGGGTGAGCAATAGATGCAATCATGTCTTCTCCATGGAATCCAAGAGCTGCTTTTCTCCATATTAGCAAAAATGTCAATATTTTACCCCTTTATGATCATGTTGAGATTAATCATAAAAGCCCTGAAATGCAAGCAATACATTCCCTGAAGAAGACATTCTACCAACTATTTAAATGATCAAAAAATATCCCTAGTTGTTGGGGCCTCTATTGGCATCTTCATTTCCACATATAAATAATATCCAGTTGGATTGAAGTTGGCAATAGTAGCATTTTATCTGTTTAAAAAGTGGAATAAAAAGGATCTAGCAATTATAGGCCAAATAGACTAGCAGATATTGTGGCTGAAATGTATGCCTGGAACCTCTTAGTTAAACTTGAGAAAAATGCATTCTCTGTAGAAAACCAGAAGGTTTTAGGGTCCCTTTGGGGAGAGGGGGGCGGTATAAAAATCTAAATAAAAGTAAAGTAAAAGTAAAGTGAATAGCTATATAGATTTTATAAGAAATATTGCATGTAAATAATCAAATATTGGTAACAAATTTGTCTTGAAATATCTCATCTATATCAGCAACGGTTTGCTGGCTTTCTAGATGTTAGTGCATTTATCATAATTAACAGAGAAATATTATATAGGAAATTGATTGCCCTCAAAATGGAGCTCCACCTGTTAGTCCTGATACAGGCTCTTTCTCCATGTCCTTGTTTGATAGGGAGGTTGGGGCTCAACGGAGCAATGAGAAGAAGGATTGATACTTACCAAGGAGGAAGGGAAGGATGCCTATTTGAACCCTTGTTATTCTCTCTTCATATTGACAATTTACTTCAACTAATGAAGGATCCAAAAACACATCATAAATAAATGTTATTCCTTTTTTTGACAAAAATTACTAAATTAGTGGACCAGTGAAATGCAGTGCATATAGTTTCCAGTACTTGGATTTTAGAAAGGCTTTGACAAAGTAAACCACCATCTACTTCTTGGTAAGCTAAAAATATGTGGGATAGACAGCATCACCCCCAGATGGACTCAGCCTGTGGTCCTCAGTGGAACTATATCTACATAAGGGAAACAAGCAGTGGGAGACCCCAAGGTTCCATTTTAGGCCCAGTCCTCTTCAACATCTTCATGAATGGTTTGGATGAGGGATAGATGGGGAACTCATCAAATTTACAGATGACACTAAACTGACCGGAATAGCCAACAGCCCAGAAGATAGGCTCAAGATCCAGATGGATTTAGATGGACTTGAACCCCAGGCCTATCTAACAAAAGGAAATTCAGTATAGACAAAAGTAAAGTAATACAAAGCAGAGTTGGAAGGGACCTTGGAGGTCTTCTAGTCCAACCCCCTGCCTAGGCAGGAAACCCTATACCATTTCAGACAAATGGCTATCCAACATCTTAAAGATTTCTACAACTTCTGGAGGCAAGCTGAGTTTTAAACAAATTATTCCGGGACACAACAAGCTGTTCCACTGATTAATTGTTCTAACTGTCAGGAAATTTCTCCTCAGTTCTGTTGCTTCTTTCCTTGATTAGTTTCCACCCATTGCTTCTTGTTCTACCCTCAGGTGCCTTGGAAAATAGTTTGACTCCCTCTTCTTTGTGGCAACCCCTGAGTCTTACACTGAGGCTAGAAAAACCAAATGTACAGGTACAGATTAGGTGAAACCTGGCTCAATAGCAGTAACTGTGAGAGAGATCTTGGAATCTTAGTGGACAATCTCTCAAATGTGAGCCAACAATGTGTGGCAGCAGCCAAAAAAAGCCACTGCAATCCTAGGCTGCATCAACAGAAAAATAGAATCCAAATCACGAGAAGTATTGGTACCATTTTATAATGCCTTGATAAAACCACCCTTGGAATAGGGCATGGATGGCGAACCCTTTTGGCACCAAGTGCTCTTGTCAGGGATGCAATCTGGAAGAGGAGTTGACCAGTGTGCATGTTGGTCCATACATGTGCACCAGGCAGCCCCTCTTCCAGTTCCTGGCACTGCCGCGCATGTAAAGACCAGCTGATCGTCATGCTCACATGCACACAAGAAACCCGAAAGAGCAACTGGCAAGGCCACGCGTGACAGTCGACATGGCTTTGCGTTCCAGAGGGCACCATTTCCCCTCCTGGGGCCTCTGTGCATCCCATTTTTGGCCTCCCCAGCCCCCAGAAGTACTGTGCTGGCCAAAAGCTTTGGTCTAACTTTGCAGCTTCAGTCCGTGGGGTTTGCGAAGGGAAGGCCTGCACTCAGCCGGTGGGTGGGGACTGGCAAGTGGGCGGGGTGATTTGGGCAGGGCAGCCTCATGGTCCCACATGGGCTGGATTAATGGCTTCAGTGGCCTGTATCCGGCCCATGGGACGTAGTTTGAGGACCCCTGGTATAGGGTCTCCTTCTTGAGCAGGGGGTTGGACTAGGAGACCTCAAAGGTCCTTTCCAAACCTTTTATTTTGTTATGGGTACATATGTTTAGCATGCTAAATACCTATTGGAACATACACTGTGATATTATCATACTTACACATTGGATTATATACCCTGTGAGGAAGACTTGGGTTCTTTTGTAATAATAATTATCTGATAATTAATAAATCAAGTTCAAAAGTTATGGTCTTTGGGAAAGGACATCCTAGCCATAGATGGTCAGCCAATAGAGCAAGTAAGACCTTTCATTACCTGGGGTTGTTTTCTCTGAGACTGAATCTCGGCTGCCTCATCATCAAAGGAGCTCAGTTAGATCAAAGACATGAGTGAAAGTAGTGCTTAAAAGAAAACCTCATAGTTCTCCAGCTTCCTCAGCCCCAATTATTGAAGTATATGAGGCCAAGGTTTCCCCCATGTTCTTACATCACTCTGATGTTTGGGGCTTCAGAGAGAAACCACCAGCAGAATCAACCCAATCACATCCTCCGAGGAGTATCTTGGGGTGGACAAAAGGACCCCAGCTTCTGCCCCTCAGAGCTAATTTGGGAATTTACACAATTTCTGCTTCGTCAAAAATCAGAAAATATGGGTATGGGCATAAAATTTAATCTAGGCTACGGATTATCAGCTTTTACTTCTGCAGAAAGCAAAAGACTGGATGACCTTTTTGTCTCCCACCTTAACAGAGCAGGCAGAGAGAGAAAAACAGGCATGTGCCAAAAACGTTTCCAAACATCTTTTAGCTTGCACAGAACGTCATTGCTATAGAAACGTAATTTGATATCACGCAAATTTCATGATTTTTGTCAGCGCTCTGAAAACCATAGACTGTAGAAGGGAAAAGAAATCCTTTTTTTGGAGTATAACTCAGAGCTTTGTTAGGGAATGCTGAACACACATTTTAAGGTACAAGCAAGGCTACTTGGCAGATTCCACATTTTACTTTTCACAAGACGTTACTTTGCTAGGCTAAGCTTGGCAATTTGCCTAGAAGTTTTATCTATGTAGTTGGCACCTTAGGTTACAATGGAGCTTCTCTCAACAGCAATTTAACAAAAGCTGAATTAGGTTACACTCTGTGTATGCTCTAATCCAATGATGGCAAACCTTTTAGAGACCAAATGCCCAAACTGCAACCCAAAACCCACTTATTTATCTCGGAGTGCCAAAATGGCAATTTAACCTGAATAATGAGGTTTTAGTTTAGAAAAACAACTCATATATGATTAATGTCTTTTCTCTGAAAAAACCCCCACAATAACAGCGCTTTCAATGATACAAACACCTTTTTATTGAAAGGTAAACATTTGCATTTGGCATGCTTTTGATTAATGTGATCTTTGCTGTTGAATGCAAGCTGATAATTTTTCTAACCTTGACTCATACGTTGTAAGTTTGAGAGCAACACATGCAGCACTCAAGTCATCTGTTAGTCCAGGAGTGTCAAATTCAATTTCAATGAGGGCCCCATTGTGGTTTACTTCAGAAGCCATGGTGGGCACGGCCAGCTCCCACTGCTGCTGTGCTCACTCTTCTTGGTTGCCCATGGTGTGTGCAGGAGGTCAAAGTATGTGGGTCAGAGGGAGGCCCACTCCCCTCTCCTTACGAGACCTAGCTTTGTAACCAAAGCATACTCAATGATAGGATGGGAGACCACCAGGAGAGGTCAGGAGGATGGGACAAGGAGATGGTAAAAGGCAACAGGGCTGTTGGTGATCAAGTGCTAAGGCAGGATTAACCTTACACCCTCACTCTCTCTCATTATAATCTCCTTCCTTCCCTTCTTTTTCCTCCCCTCCTCATTTTTTCTTCCCCTCTTTCCTTCTTTTTGCTTCCTTATTCTCTTCTACTCTTTCCGTCTTTTTCTTTGTCTTTCCTGTCCCTTCTTGGATGCTCCAGTGCAAAAGGGGAAACATTCCTTGCCTTGTGATCAAATGCCACTTTTGCTAGTAGTTTGTGGCCACTGAAAAGACTGAGAACAAACCAGGCTCAGTTTATTCGATGCTTGCATTTCATGGGGACAGACTGCAGGACAGCAAAACTGTCAAAATGATGGCTCTGGTAGTTGATCAGAGCTCCTCTGTTTTTTATGGGCAACAGCTTTAGCATTTAAGAGCAGAGCTAAGTTAGTTGCTTTTCTATGAATACATAATGATCCTTGAAAGATCTCTTCTGTAGGGCCCCTGCCATGGTCTAATTCAGACTGGAAATATAGCAAAGGAAACTATTTCCCCAATTGCTTTACCCTTTTTCCCCACTGGAAACAGCTGTTTGCAACCCACAAGGAGGGGATACTTTCCTAAGAGCTCAGAATTTAAGGATACCAATGTGCCCATGACCACCACCAGATGTATTCATAACTGGCTGACCAACCGCACTCAACGTGTAGTCCTCAAAGGAACTGCATGTACATGGAGGGAGGTATGCAGTGGAGTACCCCAAGGCTCTGTTGTGGGCCCGGTACTCTTCAACATCTTTATCAATGATTTGGATGAGGGAATAAATGGGGAACTCATCAAATTTGCAGATGACACCAAGCTGGCAGAATAGCCAACTCTCCAGAAGATAGGCTAAAGATACAGAAGGATCCTGACAAACTTGAACATTGGGCACTATCTAATAAAATGAAATTCAATGGTGAAAAGAGTAAGGTTCTACATTTAGGCAACAAAAACAAAATGCACAGGTGCAGTATAGGTGGTACCTTGCTCAACAGTAGTAACTGTGAAAGGGATCTTGGAGTCCTAGTGGACAACCATTTAAATATGAGCCAGCAGTGTGCAGCAGCTGCCAAAAAGGCCAACACAGTTTTAGGCTGCATCAACAGAGGGATAGAATCAAGATCACGTGAAGTGTTAATACCACTTTATAATGCCTTGGTAAGGCCACACTTGGAATATTGCATTCAGTTCTGGTCGCCATGATGTAAAAAAGATGTGGAGACTCTAGAAAGAGTGCAGAGAAGAGCAACAAAGATGATTAGGGGACTGGAGACTAAAACATATGAAGAACGGTTGCAGGAACTGGGTATGTCTAGTTTAATAGAAAGAAGGACTAGGGGAGACATGATAGCAGTGTTCCAATATCTCAGGGGTTGCTACAAAGAAGAGGGAGTCAAACTATTTTCCAAGGCATCTGAGGGTAAAACAAGAAGCAATGGGTGGAAACTAATCAAGGAGAGAAGCAACTTAGAACTGAGGAGAAACTTCCCCCCTGGGCAGGGGGTTGGACTAAAAGACCTCCAAGGTCCCTTCCAACTCTGCTATTATATTGCATCTCAGGGTGGGGAAGGCCATGGGGGTCCTAGTGATAGAAGAAACCCTCAAGGCCTCCCCAACCCACTAAGATACCTCCTGCTTCTCCCTTCCTTCCTGCAACAAGGACTCACTTACTTTCCAAACCTCTGTCTCCTCTCTTGTTTCTCGGCTTCTTTGCCTTTGAAGAAGGGAGAGGAGAGTTGGCTGGGAAATGCTTTTTGTGCCGAGAATGGACGCTCCTGGGTACTATAATATTGTGCAAATTCAAGCACCCATCTTCTTTTGCAGAGTCAGGGATCCAGAAACTTTCATTCTTGGGGGTGGGTGGGTGGGTGGGGAAATGGTTACCTGCAGGTCTCCTGCTCCCCCCCCCCAACTACTTCCCACTTAGCTACTTAATGGGGCTTCCTAGTCTCAAGGAGCAGCAAATGGGGCCAGACAGAGACAGGCAATCCAAGTGTGTTTGGCAGAGAAAGCATACTTCAGCCGACACCTGAGCAGGGAGGCAGGGTGTGTGTGTACTTTCATCCCCATTCAAGCAGAGCCTCTTATTTCCTCCCCAGCACAGTTGGGGCATGCAGGCTGCTGCCACCTAAGCACCATGATTGCCCCCTCCCCAGCCAGCCAGCCAGCCCCACCTGACCTGCTCCCTGCCGGCTCCTGCAAAGCCTCGCCATTCTCCTCCTCCTCCTCTTCTTCGTGTCATCCTCCGCCTCCGCCCAAGTGGCAGTGGGCTCCACAGGACAGGTTTTCATTTCTGCCCTGGGGCAGAAAACTCTGGTGGGCTGGAAGTGAGTGTGAATGGCCTGGCTGTCCAGTGCTTCCTGGGTCAGTTGGAGGCTTCCTTCAGCCTTCAAACAGTTGCAGGGCTTGTTTGGGGTTTTTTGCTTCCAGGTTGATGCAGGAGGCTTTCCAGGGCCAAAATGGAAAAAAACAACAACCCTGTGCTTTCTGCACCCCATTTTGGCCCTGGAAAGCCTCCTGCACCAACCTGGAAGTAAAAAATAAAAAATAAATCCCCTGCAACTGTTTGAAGACTGAAGGAAGCCTCCAACTGAGCGAGAAAGCACTGGAGGCCCAGACCATTCACTTCCAGCCCAGCGGAGTTTGCTGCACAATGTGAGCACGCGCACACACGCGCGCACACACACACACACACACACACTCTGCATACTCATACATCCCTCGCCCTGGCCCTTGGCAATTTTAAAACCCATCACTGTTAGCAACCCACAAGGAGGGGATTCTTTCCTAAGAGCTCACAATTCGGGAATAACGGGGGGGAATCTCATTTTGGCCCTGGAAAGCCTCCTGCACTAACCTGGAAGTAACCCCCCCAAACCCCCCAACTGTTTGAAGGCTGAAGGAAGCCTCCAACTGAGCGAGAAAGCACTGGAGGCCCAGACCATTCACTTCCAGCCCAGCGGAGTTTGCTGCACAATGTGAGCACGCGCACACACGCGCGCGCGCACACACACACACACACACACACTCTGCATACTCATACATCCCTCGCCCTGGCCCTTGGCAATTTTAAAACCCATCACTGTTAGCAACCCACAAGGAGGGGATTCTTTCCTAAGAGCTCACAATTCGGGAATAACGGGGGGGAATCTCATTTTGGCCCTGGAAAGCCTCCTGCACTAACCTGGAAGTAACCCCCCCAAACCCCCCAACTGTTTGAAGGCTGAAGGAAGCCTCCTACTGAGCCAGGAAGCACTGGTTGGGGGAGGAGGCCATTCACACTCCCTTCCAGCCCACCAGAGTTTCCTGCGCAATGTGAGCGCCCCCCTCCCCCCACTGCATACACAAGCGTCCCCACCCCCCCGGTCCTCCACAAAGGCCCGAAAACCAGTTGGCCGGCAGGAGGTATGCCTGCATGTGGATGCTAGTGGAGTTGGGCTGGGGCGGCTGGAGTGCCAGGAGAGAAAGCTCTGCATGCCACGGGTTCCCCATCACGGCTCTAATCCTTTCAATTCCTTTTCCATAAGGTGACCAACTGTCCTCCTTTAGGGAAGACAGTCCTTCTTTTGTAAGTTCTGTCCTCCCTCGAAAAGTGTCCTCCTACATGTCCTCCTTTTTGATATTTGAAGACTAATCTGTTGCGCGTTATGTGACGTATTTGTATTTGACATGACAATTCGTCAAGGCTCGGTATAGTGCAGTATAAGATGCGATTATGAGACGCATGCGGTTCACACGGGAGACCTTGAGAGAGAGCGCCGCGTGCAAGTGGCTTTGTTTACTTCTTACCGAAACACGATACGGCACATACGCATGCAGTAGACTCACGGCACGTCGGCAATTGAATGACTCATGGTAATTATTTCTTTGTCAGTGAATATTCAATTATACAGAGGTAAGTACAATTCACATTTTATTAATTCATTATCTATTTAATAATTTCCAAATATGTATAATTTTATTTACAAGTTTATACAACCCTGTTGTCAACAGAAGTGTAAAATAATTTAAATTTAAATTTTAGTGGTTTTATTTTCTTATGTTATTAAAGTTTCAGTTGTAATAATTAATTTTATTTATTCATAATGTGCTTGCATCGTTCGTGCAGCTTTATATTTTATTTTTAATTTTAAATTTCATTTAGGGATGGAAAAATCAAAAAAGAGGAAATGCCATTTCAACGATCAATTGAAAAAGGAATTTCCATTCCTCATATCAAAGAAAGATGCCATTATTTTCTGCAATATTTGCAGAGGAGAATTTTGTATTGCAGTTGGGGGCAGAGCAGCTATAACGAAACATTTGTTTGCCAACAAACATAAGCAATCATTAGATGGATCAGCTTCCAGTCATAAAGTAACAGGTTTTTTTAAAACTTCAAATTATTTTGAAGATGAAAAACAGTTAGCTGCAATGGAGGGAACATTTGCATTTCATACCATAATTCACAAAAAGTTTTCGTAGTATGGATTGTACAACTAATTTACTTAAAAAGTTTCACAATGCTAAGTTTTCATGCGCCAGGACAAAATGCGAGGCTATTATTAAATCAGTATTTAAAAATTATTGTGACAAAATACTTACAGCAGACTTGAAAATTGCAGCATTTGTAACGGTTTTATCTGATGCATCAAATCATAATGAAACCAAATTGTATCCAATACTAGTAAGATATTTTAATGTTGCCAAGGGGATTCAAGTAAAAATTTTAAATTTAGAATCCATTGAGGGTGAAACTGCTGAAATTTTGTCAAACCATCTATACAGAGTAATAAATAAAAACAATTTGAAATCCAAAGTTGTTGCACTAACAGCTGATAATACAAACACAAATTTTGGTGGGCGAAGACGTAAAGGGGTGAATAATGTGTATGTAAAATTACAAGATTTACTCCAAAAGAAAATACTAGGAATAGGTTGTAATGCACATATTTTGTCAAATGCAATCAACATGGTGTCATGTGCCATGCCGATTGATGTAGAAGTAATTATAATTACAATTTATTTGTATTTTAGTCGTTTTACCATTCATGTGGCTACTTTAAAACAATTTTGTGAAGAAGCGAATGTAGAATACAAAAAACTTTTAGGATATTCAAAAGTTAGATGGCTTGCTCTAACACCTGCTGTAGAGTGTGTTCTACAATTATTTGAGCCTCTCCCTTCATATTTTTTAAGTTTAGACAAATGTCCTAAAATCCTGGAATTGTTTTTCAATAATGAAATATCTGAGATATTAATGTATTTTGTATATAATCAAGCATCTACTTTTCACAAAACGATTCAAAAGATTGAAGGTGAACACATTTCAGCTACAGAAGTTAGTCTTATTTTGAATGACTTTATCCTTCAATATAAATCTCAATTTGAAGATAAATTTCTTCCTTTAATTATAAAAAGAAAATTGTCAGACTTAGAGGAATCAAATCCGGGCATAACGAAAATGTTTATCAAAGAAGTGCAGAATTTTTACCAAACATGTTTTCAATATATCGAAGAATGGTCTGAAACAAACAGCACGGGAATTAATAGTTTTCAATTGTGTTTTTTGACTTCATCGCAAGTATATTGGACAGATATTGAATCTTGTGTTGAGTTTTTATCTAAAGAAATGCCAGACATTAAAATAGATGAGAATTGTCTCTTTGAAGAAATTAGAAGACTGAATGTATATTTAAATTCTGAAAAATTAATACAATGGGAAAATCAATACGTTGAAATTAATAAAAGATGGGTGGATATTTTCAGCCATTTCAAAAATGAACATATTCCATGTGAAAATTTATTTATACTTGTTCAATTTACGTTGTGCTGCCCTGGAACTAATGCAGCAGTTGAAAGAGTTTTTTCAATTGCCAATGATTTTTGGACAAGTGAGAAATCGAGATTGAATGTTGATACTCTAGCTGCAGCACTTGCCGTAAAATTCAGTATGAAGGATATTTCTTGTTCAGATATATCCAATATATTGTTAGATGATGATACATTGACAAAAAATATTAATTCAATGGAAAAGTACTCATTTAAATAATAATTAACAGGCATGTATAAGCATAATTACAATATAAAATGTTACAAGTGGTTTTGTTATGCATATATCATATTTTAGTGTATTATTGTTGCAATGAATAAAATATTTCTTTTATTTACGTTATTTTTTTTCCAATTTATTTGTCCTCCTTTTCATTGTAAAAAAGTTGGTCACCTTATTTTCCAGATCAATCAAGTAAGTGGTTCAGAGGCTCTGAGTGATAAAAGCAAATTCCCCTTTTTCCACCGGATGCTCCCCAAAGAAGGAATCCAGTACCCAGCAATTGTCCAGCTGCTCCTCCACTTCAGATGGACCCTGATTGGCCTCTTTGTTTCAGACACAGAAAAGGGAGAGAATTTCATGAGGATTTTCCCTCCTATGCTTGTCAGGAATGGAATTTGTGTGGTTATATCACAACTGTTCTCAACAACTGGATATACTGCATACCTCAGGGATTCCCTCTCTAAGTGGAGACAAGTCAACATCTTTGTTCACTTCATGGAATTTGATTCCATTTGGGACAGAATTCTTCCTTTCCATTTAACACTTATGCGTCTCCCAGGACCCATTGAGGGGAAAGTCTGGATCCTCACAAATTTTGTAATGTACAGAATAAACAAGCACAGACTTCTCAAATACATCCATAGTATTTGGGGCTTTGGTTATCTGGGAAAAGTAAGGCCAATGGATTCTGCCTTTAAACCCCTTTTCTTTTTGGAAGTAAAGTTTCAAGATCCTTATTTTCATTGTTCTCTTTCAAAGAATGTCTTTTCTGTCAAAGGCCGCAGAAGATGCACCCAGAAAGCCCCACTGGAGACCCAGTGGAAAGGGGACAGATTAAGGGCCCCAAATTCCTACCACCAGTACAGCCTCACAAAGACTCTGGCCCAGGCCCTGAATGCTGCCTATTCCTCCAGATCGAGGAAGGGAAGGAAGGAGGGAGAAAAGATCTTGGGGTCTCCAAGGCTGCAGCCATGGCAGGTATGGGGGTCCCGATATGGATCCATTAATCCAGGGCGAGGGATGTATGTGCAGCTGGACAGGCAGCTAAGCCCCCCTATTCTCCTCCAATGAAAGGGAGCCTGGCGTGGATCTGGATGCTTTATTGGGAGAAGAGGGCAGGTGAAACTGAGGAGATGCAAAGAGTGGAAATCAAATAGAAAGACGAGATAGGCAGCATTAACTAACAGCCAGCAAAGAAGCAGCTGGAACCTCTCCAGGGATGCTCTGTGTGAGGGACAGAGGCCGTCTCCGGATGACCAGGAGTCTCGGTCACAACGGCTGCTTCCGTCTTCTCCAAAGGCTGACAGAAGGTGGAGTCTGGCTTCAGACCTTATAGTTAGGCTTATCTGCCCCTGGCCACTAGGTGGGGCTAGAGCAGCAACAGCACAACAGTTACCGTATTTTTGGAATATAAGACCCACTTTTTTCCCCTCAAAAAAGAGGCTGAAAATCTGGGTGCGTCTTATACATTGAATACAGCATTTTTTGCCTCTGAAGCCCCGCCCCCTTCACCAAAATGGCCGTGCATACCCTTATGGAGGCTTTCAGATCGTTCCTGGGGGCTGGGGAGGGCAGTAATGAGCAAAAAATGGACCATTTATGCCCCCCCCAACCCCAAGCAGCACTTTATAAGCCTCCATAAGGCTATGCATGCATTTTTTTGACAAAAAACGGGCTTGTTTTTTCAAAAAAACAGGCCATTTGCTCATTTTTGCTCCCCCCGGGGGCACTCTGCAACCCCACCCCCCAAGGCTATTCATGACTTTTAAAAAGGGTGGGGCGTTTTTACAAAAACGGGCTGTTTTGGGAGGTTTGCAGAGTGTAAAAACTTTTTCCCCCCTCTTGGAAAGCTCCTTAACTGGTTGATGAGAATTACATTGATCAAGTGCTTTGCCAGCAGAAACAAAGTCTTAGGTGCTGCAGATTGTCAGCGATTTCCTTCTCCAGCACATGGATAAATACACCTGGAAACATCTACCTACTCTCTCTTTCTCCCTCTCTCCCTACTGTATTTCTTTCTATATCTCTTATTATTTCTCCCTCTCTATCCCTCTATCTACCTACCTTCTCTCTCTCTATCCCTACCTACCTACTGTATTTCTCTATCTCTCTATCTCTCTCTATTTTTCTCTCTCTCTCTATCCCTTTATCTACCTCCCTCCCTCCCTACTCTCTCTCTATCCCTACCTACCTACTGTATTTCTCTCTCTATCTCTCTCTATTTCTCTCTGTCTCTATCCCTTTATCTACCTCCCTCCCTAACTACTCTCTCCCTCCCTCCCTACTGCATTTCTCTCTCTCTCTCTCTGTTTCTCTCTCTCTATCCCTCTACCTACCTACCCCCTCTCTATCCCTACCTATCTACTGTATTTCTCTCTCTCTCTCTTTTTATTTCTCTCTCTATCCCTCTACCTACCTACTTTATTTCTCTATCTCTATCTCTCTCTCTAGTTCTCTCTCTCTATCCCTTTATCTACCTCCCTACCTCCCTAACTACTCTCTCTCTCCCTACCTACCTAGTGTACTTCTCTTTCTCTCCCTCTACCTACCTACCTACCTACTGTATTTCTCTATCTCTATATCTCTCTCCATTTCTCTCTCTCTTTATTCCTTTATCTACCTCCCTCCCTTCCTAACTACTCTCTCTCTCTCTCTCCCTCCCTACCTACTGCATTTCTCCCTCTCCCTCTCCCTCTACCTACCTACCTACTTTTTTAAAAAAAAAATTGCCTCTTCAAAACCTTGGTGCATCTTATACTCCGGTGCATCTTATACTCCGAAAAATACGGTACATGTTGTGGCATGACAACCTTTATAAGTTAGGAGGAGACCCTGAGACCATGTAGCCCAACCCCCTCCTCTCTGCAGGAATCCCAGTTCAAGCTTCTCTAACTGATGGCTGCTCAGTCTTTGCTCTCAGACGATCCATGAAGAGGAGACTGAACTTCTCTGCTTTACTGGCTCAGCTCTAAAACAGCTCATTCTTTTATCATATTTTTTCTCTCATTCAGTTAAAATCTCCTCTCTTGTAACTGAATTCATTTTTCTACGTCTGACAGTCTGGAACAAGAGTCAGCAGATCTTATACTCATGTGTAACAGAGTCAGTTATTGGAAGAGGGTTGTATCCAGTGGTGGGATTCAAATCTTTTTACTCCTGGTTCTGTGGGCATGGCTTGGTGGTCTTGTGACTGAGTGGGTGTGGCTTGGTCATGTGACTGGTCGGGTGTGGCTTGGTGGTCATGTGATTGGGTGGGCGTGGCTTGGTGGTCATGTGATTGGGTGGGTGTGGCTTGGTGGTCATGTGATTGGGTGAGTGTAGCCAACTTGACATCACTCATGACAAGGGGTACCTTGCCTGGCCTCTCCTGGCATCAACAAGATACAATTTCCCTGTCTATTTATTTACGACTAATGAACATCCAAAATACACACTTTAATCCTATGTATATATGCCATATGTGTACATACATATTACAAGGTATAGTGTGTGTATAGGCACACAAGATACATTATCTACTTTATACACTGTATGTGTATGTACACACACACACACACACACACACACACACAGCTCTTCTAAAACTCTACACATTCAGCCTCACTTATTGCGTTTGGAAAAACACCCCCAGAGTTCACTTTCTGCCACACATTTAACTTTAACTTCTGCACAATAGAACATTGCACAGGCCTTCAGATGTTCTTCTCTAGCCTGCACATGACTGTTAGAGCCAGGAGACGTCATGGATTGAGTAAAATGTGGCAAAATTCACTTAACAATGCTCTTGCTTAGCAACCAAAATGTTGGGCTCAATTGTCATAAGTCAAGGACTGTCTCTGCCTTCCTCTGCATGGCAGCCTTGTCCTAGTAAACTCCTTCCCTTTTCTGGCAATTTTCCTCTCTCTTAGAGGCACCAAAATAATCCAGAGGATATAAGGTCTCCTGCTGGAGCAGGGGGTTGGACTAGATGACCTCCGAGATCCCTTCCAATCCTAGATTGCTGTGCTGTTTCAAAGAGTCTTCTGGAGCCTTCCTTCCTCTCTTCTTTTTGCTCTTCCTCCCTCCCTCCATGTATATACAGTACATCCATCCACCCGTCTATATCTTATTCACTTTCTTTTCCCTCCCTCCTCCCTCCCTCCCCCTCTCTTTCTTTCTTTCTTTCTTTCTTTCTTTCTTTCTTTCTTTCTTTCCCTTTTCTTTCTTTTTTCTTTTCTTGTTTCTCCCTTCTTTTTCTTTCTCTCCCTTTCAACCTCTTTCTTTCTTTCTCTTTGTATCCCTTCCTTTCCTCCTTTCAAAGCTAGGAGATCCACCTGAAATAAAAACTCATTTGGATGAAACCGGCCATTACATACACTCTCTCTCTCTCCCTTCCTCCTTCCTTCCCTCCCTCCCTCCCTCTTCCAACCATCTCTGTGCCTCACCTCATTGTTTGCTTTTAGCGGCAGGCCGATCGCCAAAGTCCTTTCCAAGGGTGCTCTGAGGATCCCCCCCTCCAAAAAAACACCAGGTTGCTTCTGGAGGGGGAAGGCAGATGGGCAGCATTCCCCCCTCCCTGGGCACCTGCAGCCTTGGAGCCTGCAGCAACTCCCGGCCCCTGCACAGCAAAGGAAATGAACAACTTCTCACTCGACAGAAGATTTTCTTTAGTGTGGAAGGGCCCAGAGTTGCTCCAAGGCTACAGGCACCCAGGGAGGGGGGGAGGGGGGTATGCTGTCCGTCTTCCCTCTCCCAAAGCAACCTCGGAGGTTTTCAGCTCCTCTGCAGAGGCATTTTTTTAAAGAAACCTCCCCCAAAGCCACAAGATCCGGAGCTGCCAGTCTCCAGTAAGATGTGCATCTTGTGACCTGGCCCAGCCCATCCCCTGCCCCACCCGCCACCCCCAAATTGCACCTCATTGTGAGCGTCTCTCAGCCGTTGTGTGCAGGGAAAAACCTTGCACAGTAAAGAAAAACTTCCCAAGAGTTCAAGAAATTGTTAATTACCTCACACTCACGAGAAGGTTTTCTTTACTGTGCAAGGTTTTTCCCTGCACACAACGGCTGAGAGACGCCTGCAGTGGGGTGCAATTTGGGCCCACCCCTCACCCCAAGGCAAGGCCCATCAACACAATAAGACTCAATAAGCCAGGGGTTGCTCCCTCGACCGGCTCCACCGAAGATCCCCTTCATCCATTCTGAGTCGGTCTGCTTTGCCGCCCGGTGAACAACTGAGCCAAACCGCTCCTGCCAAGCGGCTTCCCCCAACTCCCCGTGCCCGACCATTAAGCCAACCGATGGTTATGCAACTGGAGCCAACTGGGCGCAAAGCTGGGTTGACAATGAGCCTCCGAGGTCTCCCTCCTGCCTGCTTGCCCAGCGCTTGCTCAGCTGCCCCCTCTGATCCCCCGGCTGGATGCAGCCACTCACCTGCGACTGGAAAGCGAAGTCATCCACCACCTTCTTGTCCAGCACTTGCTCAGAGACCTCCTACCCTACCGCTCACCTCCCCCCCAGCCTCCCCTCCAACATCCCCCATGCCTGGGCACAGACACTCATCGGTTCTTTCTTCTTCTGTTTCCAAACTAAGCCCCAGTTGGTTGGTTGGTTGGTTGGTTGGTTGGTTAGTTGGTTGGTTAAAGTGCACTTGGATCCGAAAGCTCCATCACTGGAGGCTTTTAAAAGGGAGAACATTTCGGCTGCCAGCTGGCAAAGAAAGCTCTCAGCCATGACCGGCGCTGCTGTGGCTTCCGCCGGCTGGGTGGACAAAGGAGCAGGTGGCGGCTATGGCCTCGGTCTGTCGCGAGCTCCGGGCCTGGTCTGGGGAGGTGGGGAGTGGCTCGCGAGGCAGCTACTGCAACAGCAGGGCTGGCCAGGTCCCATTCCATGTGTGGCACCCCCCCTCCCAGTTTTCTCCCATGCCTCCATGTCGTTTTGGGACATGCAACACGCGGGAGATCCTAGCTGCAGTTTACTCGTGAGCAACATTGGCCAGGAGAGGCAGGGAGAAAGGCCAATGGGGCTCACGAGTAAACTGAGGTTCCTAAGTTGGATCAAGCCAGGGTGGGTTCTGGCTACCGCTACTGCCGGTTGCTCTGCGCATGCACAGAAGCCAAAAACAATATGGCCGAGAGAACCGATTCAGGGGCGTGGCCAGCCTGGGTTGATGCTAGTTCCAGCAACCCAGGCCCCCAGGTTACTACAGTTTCAGCCAAACTGGTCCAAACAGGTAGGAACCCACCTCTTATCTGGAGGTGTTTTCCATCAGGATTACAAGGGAGAAGATTAACCTGACAGATTTCTTCTTGATCAACCCATGATTTCTGGGAATCAATCGGTTGTTTTCAAAGAGTTTATGAATAATCTTTTTTCTCTGTTCATTTTATTTGTTATCTGCTCTAAAATGTTCCCTATAATTGACCAACTGTGTCGATTATATTTTCTCTATAGTTTAATAAATTTTTCTCAAACACCTCCAGATCACTTATGAAGATTATGGCAGTATTTGTACCCTATTTAACCATATTTGGAGATTAGATAATTGTAGAAGAAAGATTCAATGTGGGATAAGAAACAAAGTTTTCTGTTTTTCAAATTCCTGGATGTTCCCATTCTAGTTTCATCCCTTTCTGGAGAAGAATGAATTTTGGAATATTTCTAACATACAACTGTACTTGGACCAAAACGGAGAGATAGCAGCAGATCTGAGCATTAACAGCTTCTTGGTTTCCCCCAAGGAGGATACCAGGAAAAAGACTCTGGCATATTTTGTAACACAGAGACTTTCTATCAATCAAGATGCTCTTTCAGGGCTAAAGTTGCTCAATAAGGTGGGAGAAATTTTGTTGCATTTTCTCTATTTTCCAAAGCCTGAGGTCCCATTTCAAGGGGGCAAAGCCTACAGTCTCCAGGGTGTTTGGCCTTCCATGCCAGTTGGTGTCATCTAATGGAAGTTCTTCAACAGATGGGACCTAAGTGAAGGGGCTTTGCCATGTTTTATGGAAACCTTTCAAGATCTTACTGGTCAGAGATTTCTTTCATCATCACAGTTTTATTCTACATTAAAAATTCTAATGGAATAAAAGTTTCCTAAAATTTTTACAGTAAACTTTATTCTCAGTTTTAATATGAATATATCATCATACTTACATCTTTTTTTTTCAATTCCATCCCTCTAGACTATTAAGTAGAAAAGCATTTTATTATAATGTTAAATTCCAAAATCAAAAGGAAGTAAATGAAGAATCTGCCAGTTGTTATCCCTCCTGCATCTGTTTAGAAGTAGTCAGAGGTTTCATATTTACCTCAGTGAAGACCAGAGGCTACTTGTCTCCATCCATTTCTCCCTCCATTTTCTTTCTTTTTTAAAAAAGTTTTTTTTTCATTTTCATAACAAATAGCCACATGTATACTGTTACATAACCAATATTATATTATATTGTTAAATGTTTACATCCATTCGTCTTACCATCACCCCCCCCAAAAAAATAAACGATTATTGGGCTGCAGATGGGCTGCAGGTTGTGGGCTGCAGATTGTACAACCATAGAGCGTACTTCCAGAGCGGCATCCATACTCCGTGCTTTGAAAAAAAAACCAAGCGGCGGACGGCGCCAGCAGCGCAGATGCCCTTTGCGCGAGCGGGGAGCGGAAAAGCCGCTGCACAACTCCCCTCTCCAGCCATGCAGAGCCCCATTCACTCACCTAGGGGCATTCCGAAGGCACCGAGCCACCGAAGGCGGAGGGCGGCGAACAGGCGCTCGCGTTGCTTGGTGCCTTCCAGGTACTGCTAGGTCGGTCAGCGGCGCTGTACCCGGCTGGAAAGGGGGGTTGCCGGGCGGCTGCTCATAAGCTTGGTCACCTCATGGCTGCTGCGTTGCTGCTGCGACAGCGCAACACAGCCATTCGACCCTGAGGCTGTGCCCGGCTCTTCGGGAACCCAGTCACAAGGGAGCAGCTGCCCGGCAACCCAAAAATAATAAGCCCTCCCCTTTAATAAGCCCCAGGCCATATTTCGTGGGTCAAAAAAATATAAGACCCTGTCGTATTTTCGGGGAAACACGGTAACAACTCAGTTTAATTATTATATAAAGGATTAAACTACATATCTCAACTTTATATTTCCCACATAACAATTTCTAATTATCTGATTTTTTCCTAGTAAGTCTTTTTTTCCCAATTCTCTATTCCTGTCTTCTCCCTTTTCTTTGTTTTGACATGTCCACCCTGTTCAATTTTCCCCAGGCCACTGTCAAACCCAGTGAAATCTTTTGTATTTCCCTTTGTTAGGGCATAACCCCCCTCTTCAGTTTTCCTATGCCACTGTCAAACTCAGTGAGATCTTTTGTCTGCTTTTTTATTTCCTTTTGTTGGGACACATCCCCCCTTTTAAATTTTCCCTATAGCACTGTCAAACCCAATGAAATTTTTGTCTGCTTTTTATTTTCCACCATTTCTACTTCATTATCCCCCCTCTTCTTCCTTCACTTCCTGCTTTTCCTCAATATCTAACTTCAAAATTCTATTTAGACTTGATTTTAATGGTTTATGCATATTTTTAATAATTTTATGTAATTCTTCAAATTTCCACCTTTATGTAGTATCCAGTTCCAAAATTACAGTTAGTTGTACAGTTCTTATTTCAGAGTTCTGGTCCACCTTAAATTTAGCTAATTCAGCTAATGTGGAGAGGAAGAGAAGAGGGAGACAACTTCATCCTTTGTTCTTCCCTCCAGCAAAAAACATGTATTTTCCCAGCTCTTGATTCTCCCCCCTTGCTACCTTCCACCTCTCGTTGGTTAGAGTTGCTTAAAATATATTAATTAGAATGAACTCAAACACAGCAAGTTTCCTTCGTATGTTTTTAACTTTTGTTTCTCTTCGCCTCCTGCTTTTCCAAATTCTGATTAATGACAATTGGTTAATTAAATCTTCCTGCTCAAGGTTTCACATTCCATTCGTTGCTGAGATAAGATTAGGTTATAAGTGAGAAAATAGTGCTTTTTCTTGATTTTTTTCCTTGTTACATTCCACCTCTCGTTAATTACAGTTGCTTAAGATATGTTAGTTAGAAAAAACTTGAATGAAGCAAATCTCCTTGGTATGTTTTTAACTTCCATTTCACCCTTCCTTCTTCCATTCCTTGGTAGAATTTAGAATTGTCAGTTAATCTCTTTTAAAGACACAACCTTTTCAAATCCAAATTCAAAATTTGTGTTTGTGTTCTCTGTCTTCTCCTCTCTCCAAGTTGTTTAAAGCAAGTAGTTCTTTTTGGGCTTGTGATTTAAACTTTCATTTTCCCTTTCTTCTTTCTTTCTTTCTTTCTTTCTTTCTTTCTTTCTTTCTTTCTCTTTCTTTCTTTCTTTCTGTCTGTCTGTCTGTCTGTCTGTCTGTCTTTCTGCCAAAATCCCAATCTGTCCATCGATATTATTTATACTCACAAGGTTCTTTGCCTTTTCCAAATTCTGACTTATGTCTGTTGGTCAATTAAGTCTTCTTACCAGGCTTTACATCCCATCTCCTACACGCTCCTGCTCAGATGCTTTGGCCAGAAGCCAGCAGCTTCTTGTGCAGCCATGTTGCCATGCTGCCTCCCCCAACGCAGATTCAGAGGGCAAATCTCCAACCTACAAGGGACCTGTTGCACTCCCTCTGGTCTGATGAGACGCTGCCCCTTCTTCACCCTCCCCACCCTCCCAGGGAGGTTCTGATCGAAAAGGATCTCAGAATTGGTTTGTCAGACAGAGTTCATGTGAGGCTCTTTAGAGCTCACACCTCCCCCATCTCTCTCGCTGAGGAACTTCTGGTTGAATCTTCTACCTCCATTTTCCATGGACGGAGAGTCCTAACACCTTTTCTTCCCCATTCCTTGTTTTTCTGCTCAGTCCCTGCCTCAGTCCAAATGTGTGGAAAGTTGTCATCCTGGATTTGTCAAGAGGGCTCGAGAAGGAGAGCCAGTTTGCTGCTATGACTGCGTTCCTTGTCCAGAGGGGACCTTCTCCACTCAGGAAGGTGGGTCACACTGAGGAAAATGGGAGGCTTTGTGGAACTGGATCCATCCAGAACATTTTCATGAAAGTGCAAGTTAAAAGATAGAAACTCACCTTGTTTGTTTGTTTTTTACCTGCACAATTCCTTATCTAAAAGGGAGTAAATCAAAAAGACTTTGAAGGAGGGGCTGGAAAGAATTGGGAGGAGGGGGTGGCAGACTGGGCAAGCTTTACTAACAGCAGAGGAAATAGCTCTCTTGCCTTTTAGTTTGGATATGTGCTGCTAAGTTTACCTTTCTGAGTTTTTTTAAACTTGATGACTTATTTGAGGTCCACCTTCTGAAAGACCTTGCTATTCATTGTATATTGGATCCTCCCCTTGAGAATCAGTGAGAAGTCCATTATGTGGTGCAGTTATAGTTATGAGGGGAACTCATTACACAAATATTCTGCCAGTTATGTAGATCAATCAATCAGAATAAAGCTTTAAGGCACCTTGGAGGTCTTCTAGTCCTACCCCCTGCTCAAGCAAGTTATTGCCCAGTCTCTTCTTAAAAACCTCCAATGTTGAAGAACCCACAACCTCTGAAGGCCAACTGTTCCACTAGTTAATTGTTCTCACTGTTAGGAAGTTTCTCCTTAATTCCAGGTTGCTCCCAGATGTTACAGGATTCTCTAGGTATCCTCCAAGTCCAGTATATTAACTGTCATGTGGCAGGATTCAAGATGCTTGTCTAAAAGATTATATGATTCATTATTAACCTCTAATAATGTAGGTTCCTATGAAGATTCTACACATTACATAGGAAATAATTAACATCCTAGGACTTCCTTCAAAAGGACAGAATATTAAAGAAAATTGCTTTTTGCTTTCTCAGATATGGAAAAATGTACCAAGTGTTCAAAACATAAATATCCAAATGTGGACAGAGTCCAATGTATCCCCAAAGTTGTAACCTTCCTGTCTTATGAGGAACATCTGAGCATCATCCTGGTCTCTTTTGCCCTGCTCTTGTTCCTAACCACAGGCCTTGTTTTAATCCTCTTCATTAAATACAGTGACACTCCCCTTGTCAAAGCCAACAATCGGGACCTCTCCTACATCCTCCTGGTCTCCCTCCTGCTTTGCTTCTTGTCTTCTCTTCTCTTCATTGGTCAACCCAGGAAAGCCACCTGCTTTCTCCGACAAACGGTTTTCAGCATCATCTTCTCAGTTGCTGTTTCTTCTCTCTTGGCCAAAACCATCATGGTGGTGCTGGCTTTCCTGGCCACAAAACCAGGAAACCGAGTGAAGAGATGGTTGGGGAAGAGCTTGGCCAACTCCATTATCCTTTCTTCTTCTGCAGTCCAAATTATCATCTGCTCCATCTGGCTGGGAGTTTCTCCCCCCTTCCCTGACTCTGACCTCCACTCCCAGCCTGGAGAGATCATCCTGCAATGCAACGAAGGGGCTGTTGTCATGTTCTACGTAACCCTCAGCTACATGGGCTTCCTGGCTGCCATCTGCTTCACGGTGGCTTTCCTGGCCAGGAATCTGCCTGGGGCCTTCAACGAAGCCAAGCTGATCACCTTCAGCATGCTGGTCTTCTGCAGTGTCTGGGTGACTTTTGTGCCCACCTACCTGAGCACCAAAGGGAAATACATGGTGGCTGTTCAGGTCTTCTCCATCCTGGCATCCAGTGTTGGTCTGCTGGGCTGCATCTTCATCCCCAAGTGCTACATTATCCTTCTGAGGCCAGACCTGAACATAAAGGAGCAGCTTACAAGCCGAAGAAATGTGGAAATGTGAAACAGAAGAATTTCAACTCCAAGCTATTCTCCATACATGAGTGGGGCAATGATTTTTATTCAAATAAATAAAGATTGTCTGGAAGATTGTGAGGAAACCAATTTCTTGGAGAAATGAGAATGTGTTAACAAGATAGAAATAAAGAGTTAATGAACATGCAACCTTCATAGCCTCATTTCTCAATAGATTTTATCCACGTTGCTGTGGCAATGCAACTGATATATTTCTTTTTATTTAAACAATATCTCTTTCTTGTGGATAGTAACAGTGGGTGGGCATGAAGGCACTGTGATGCATGCTAATTATGAATATTCATGGTTATATAATCTATTTGATATACATATTGAGGGTTATCATTTTGTCCTCCTTTCCAGAAATGTATAAATATGAGTGCGTCCTCTTATCTGTGGGAATCTGTCCTCCTTTGTTCTGGAGGGAAATTCCTCCAGTGGACACTGAATAAATAAATAATGGCAGTGAGCCTGGATTATAGGGTTTTTGGGTCCTGTGTTTGATTCCACAGAAACTGATGTCAGGAGTAGGATTCACAATATCTGATCTGCAACCAGGGACAGCAGATAGGGAACCCCTATAGGATGAGTGTTGTGAGATTGATCCCATATGACCCTTCTCACTGCCCCCTAAAGGCCCCATTTAGGAGTTTCTGTGAGGCCACAGTCTGTGTCTGAGAGTCAATTGTGGCTGGGAAGGCTTGAAGATGGTTTGTGGTCCCTTCCATCCCAATTCACAGCCACTCTGGCCCTGTTATGACTTCAGCTGAGTGATGGTGGGAGGTGTCCAGGAACCGAGGGGGAATTTGTGGTGTTGGAAGAAATGTCCTTCTGGATTCGGCTCCAAGTGGGGAAAAAGACACTGGAGACATGGAGGCTGCTTGGAAGGATGGTTTTAATGGTGGACAGGACCACATGGCTTGAGTCCTGAACAGAAAAGGTGATCACATGCTTCACTGTTGGGGAGAAGAAGAGAAGGAAGGGCTGAGATGCTAAGTCCCTGGTTTTATGCCCTCTCTGGCCTTTGATCTTGAGCTTGTCTTCTGATTGGTTGTCAGACACCCATGGGCCATGCAGGAGCAACTCTCTAGGCTGTGTTTTGAATCCAGGTTTGGTTGAGTTCTCAGATGCCATGTGGCGAGTTGGGTAAAAGGCAATATTATCCTGCCTTAATCCCATCCCCCTGGAGCTGAAGGGCACTGGCTCAGGCTTCAATGGCTCATGGACAAAGGTTGGGGAAGGAAGCTGCAGGGAGAGTTACCTTGTCTTTTTGAAACATGTTTCTTTTCACATCCAGAGAAATATTCTGCCTTTTCCATATTTCCTAGGATATTCCATTTTTCTGGGAGAGGGCTGGGTGATAACTTCCTACAGTGGAATGAGTGTGACCCTCGGTGGGAAACAACGGAGACTGACCCAGACACTCTGTCCAAACTCCCTTTTCCCTATTGTCTGAAGGGAGGAATTCAGCTGATCCTGGGCAGGGAGGGGAGTGGATGATGGGGCTCAGGCAGACTCTGCTTGGGGAAGGAATCTTTCCCAAAGAAACAGAGAGACCCGCTGTGTCCCAGGGCTGGGAGGGGGTCTGGGGTCCTCACTGGTGCCTCCAAAGGAAAGAAAGGGAGGGGGTGAAATTGGAGGGGATGATAAAAAAAAACTCTTCCTCCTGGGTGGGAAGAGAAACAGCCCCAGATGTGAATCCAAGGACCACAATAATCAGTGCAGGGAAGGAAATGGGAGGCCAGCCAGGAAGACCCTCCAACTCCAGAGAGGGACGGAGATCAGACAGATCATGATCTGAAGGGGAAATGCCAGAATCTCTGGGAGAAAAGCAAGGGGGAGATTTCTCCACTCTGGGGGTCTCACAGGGGGCTCCACAGGGGCTCTTGATGGTTTTGGAAACACCGCTGGGGAACTCCGTGTTTGGCTGAATGTCTGAGGCAGTCGACAGAGTCAGACTCAACGGTCATCCTGTCCACAGAGAAAGGGACAAAGACACTGGACGTCTTTCAGGAGAGGAGAGGGGGTTGCAGGGTGGTTCCTATTGGCTTAGGATTGGTCAGTTTGGGTGCAAATAGAGACGTCCAATTTTTGGGGAGAAGAGGGTCACCAGGCTCTGGCCTTTTGGCCTCCAGAAGGGATCCAGAGGAGAATGGGGGGAGTGACGGACCCCCAATCGCTTCCAGCTTTAAAGGGGGAGGGGCGAAGACCCCGTTGGAGAAGAAGCTGCATTGAGCTCTGAGGGGGAAGGTCTGGGGCTGGAGAGGGAGTTGAGCATAGAGGAGGGGAAGCCTAAGGGTATTTAAGTAGTTTATTTTCATGTTGCTGAACTGCCCACCTCCCTCAAAGAGTTTCCAGCTTTGTAAGAAAATCCACAAGGCTGCAGAGAACAAAATCACAATCCTCCCCCAAAGAGTCAGGACATCTGAAAGTGGCCGACACCAGCACAGAAACAGCTGGATTGTCAGTGACTTTCAAGATCGTTCAGTGAGTCTATTCGTAGAAGAAGAAAAACTGGCAGAGATTTTAGGATAATTATGAAATATTGGCTGAAATAGAGATTTTTTTAATTGCAAAATAAAACTTGGATTTTTTTTGGGGGGGGGAGGTGAAAAACATGCAATGAAAGAAATAAAACTGGGCTTCTGGCATTGTTGGGTGCAACGTTTGGGTGAGGTTTGTCCCTGCAGTGAAGCAGCCAATTTGTCTCCAGTCTGGAGATTTTTTTTGTAATTCGGCCAAGAAGCCCAACTGACCCTCTTATGAGTCCTGGAAGGGACCCCAGAGCTCTCTTGAAGCCCAGGAGGCCTCGGACGGTCAACCTGGAAAGAACCTTCAAGCTCAGGGATAAAATGAAGCTGAAGATTTTTAAAGCTACAGCAGTTTTCTTCTTGATAATTCTTTTGATCCTATACAATTTATATGCTTTATAGGATACACTGTATATACCATTAATGCCACATGCTAAACACGCTTTATACTGCTTTGGTAAGACCACACTTGGGATCCTACATCCAGTTCTGGTCATCATGATAGAAAAAAGAGAGTCTGGAAAGTGTGCAGAAAAGAGCAAGAAAGATGAGGAGGGATCTGGAGGTTGAATTGCATGATGAACAATGGCAGGAACTGGGTCCATTCTAGGCTAATGAAGAAAAGGATTCGGGGTGTCCTGATAGCAGCCTTCCAACAGTTGAGAGGCTGTCACAGAGAAGAGGGGGGGCCACCTAGTCTCCAAAGCTCCTAAAGGCAGGACAAGAATTGACAGATCGAAACTGATGCAGCGGAGAATCGACCTAGAATTCAGGAGACATTTCCTGACAGTGAGAACAATGAATCCATGGAAAGGCCTCCCTCCAGAAGTTGTGGGTGCTTCATCCCTGGAGGCTTTGAAGAAGAGACTGGAGAGCCATTTGACTGGGACTGTAGAGCAAGGGTCCTCAAACTAATGCCTCACCCACCCGCTGGACGCTACCCTTCGGCTGAGTGCAGGACTTACCTTCGCGAGCCCGTCGGCTGGAACTGGAAGGTAAGGCCAACATTTTTGCCCTGTAGAAGGCTTCTGGAGAAATGAAAAATGGGAAACACAGATGTCCCAGGAGGCCAAAAAAAGGGGGGCCCATATTAGCCCGTTTTGGGCCTGGAGAATGCTTCTGGAGGCGGGGGAGGTGAAAAATGGGCCTGTTTTTCACCCACCCACCCTGCCTCGAGAAGATAGAGAGAGAAAGAGAGGGGGAGAGAGAGGGGGATGGAGAGAGAGAGGGAGGGAGAGAGAGAGAGAAAGAGACAGAGAGACAGAGTGATAGAGAGAGAGAAAGAGAGAGGGAGGGAGAGAGGATAGAGAGAGAGAGAAAGAGAGTGATAGAGAGAGAGGGAGAGAGAGGGGGGAGAGAGAGGGAGAGAGAAGAGAGAGAGAGAAAGAGAGAGAGAGAGTGAGAAAAAGTGAGAGGTAGAGAGAAAGAGAGGGAGAGAGGGAGAGAGAGAAAGAAAGAAAGAGAGAGTCGGGAGACAGAGAAAGAGAGAGAGGGGGAGAGAAAGAAAGAGAGGGGGAGGGAGAGGACGAGAAAGAAAGAGACAGAGAGAAAGAGGGGGGAGAGAAAGACATACAGAAAAAGAGAGAGAGTGAGGGAGAGGAGAGAGAGGAGAGAGAGAAAGAGAGAGCGGGGAGAGAGAGAAAAAGAAAGAGAGGGAGGGAGAGAGCGAAAGGAATAAAGAGATATACAGAGAGAGGGAGAGAGAGACAGAAAGAGAGAGGGGGGAGAGAGAAAGAAAGAGAGAAAGACATACAGAAAAAAGAGAGAGAGAGAGAGAAAGAAAGACAGAGAGAGAGACAGAGGGAGGCAGAGAGAGAAAGAAAGAGAGACAGAGCGAGAGAGAGAGAGAGATTTCTCCATCTCCTTGGGGCTGAGAAGAATTGCTGCCAAACGGACTTTCCTGAAGTGGACCATTAGACTCCTAAACAACTGAAAAAAACAATCTAATAAAAAGAAAAGGCAACCAAAAAAGCAACATGCAAACAAAAGCAAATAAAACGCCTCCAGGAGAAAAACAAATTAAAGTTTAATTGTTCTGTGGAAAGTTATCATCCAGCCCTCTCCCAGAAAAATGAAATATCCTAGGAAATATTGAAAGGGCAGAATATTATATTTTCCTGGATGTGAGAAGGAAGAAACATGTTTTATAAAGAGAGAATAGCTCCCTGTAGCTTCCTGCCTCCACCCACTTTGTCAATGGGCCATTAAGAAGGCCAAGCCAGTCCCTTTACATAATAAAGAGTTCTCCCCTTCAGCTCCAGGGGGATGGGATTAAGGCATGATAATATTGGCCTTATTACCCAACTCCCCACATGGCATCTGAGAACTCAACCAAACCTGGATTCAAAACGCAGCCTAGAGAGTTGCCCCTGCATGGCCCCATGGGACTCTGACAACCAATCAGAATACAAGATCAAGATCAAAGGCCAGAGAGGGCATAAAACCAGGGACTCAGCATCTCAGTCTTGCCTTCTCTTCTTCTCCACCAACATTGAAGCATGTGATCACCTTTTCTGTTCAGGACTCAAGCCATGTGGTCCTGCCCACCATTAAACCATCTTTCCAAGCAGCCTCCATGTCTCTTTTTCCCCACTTGGAGCCGAATCCAGAAGGACATTTCTTTCAACAATTGGCACCCCAGAGATGGGACTCCAAGCTAGCCTAACCAATGGATATGGCCCAGGTAAGCCTCCCATGCCGGCACAGACCCCATTGAGTCTGTGGGTGGACTTTATCTTGGCCTTAGCCATTTGGATCTAGGTTTTAAAGGGGTTTTGAGTTTGAGCTCAAAGGCTGCCTGGAAAGAAGGTGAGTACCTCTAAATTTTAATTCTCTAAAATTTAAGTTTAAAGCATGGCAAAGTGTGGAAATGTGTGTGAAGGCATTGTGGAACTGGATCCATCCAGAACATTTTCATGAAAGTGCAAGTTAAAAGACAGAAGCTCACCTTGTTTGTTTGTTTTTTAACCTGCACAATTCCTTATCTAAAGGGAAGTAAATAAAAAGTCTTTGAAGGAGGGGCTGCGAAGAGATGGGAGGAGTGGGTGGCAGACTGGGCAAGCTTTACTAACAGCAGAGGAAACACCTCTCCTGCTCTTTAGTTTGTACATGTGCTGCTAATTTTACCTTCCTAGGAAGATCTGAGTTCTCTGAAGCTTGATGAATTGTTTTAGGTCCACCTTCTGAAAGACCTTGCAATTCACTGTATATTGGATCCTCCCCTTGAGGATCTCTGAGAAGGTGTCACTGGTCTATAATGTGGTGATGTGGATAGTTAGGGGAGGAACTCATTACACAAATAGTCTGCCAGTCATGTAGATCAATCAATCAATCAATCAATCAATCAGAAGAGAGCTTTAAGGGACCTTGGAGAACTTTTAGTCCACCCCCTGCTCAAGCAGGAGAACCTATACAATTTCAGACAAGTGACTGTCCAGTCTCTTCTTAAAAACCTCCAATGTTGAAGAACCCACAACCTCTGAAGGCCAACTGTTCCACTAGTTAATTGTTCTCACTGTTAGGAAGTTTCTCCTTAATTCCAGGTTGCTCCCAGATGTTACAGGATTCTCTAGGTATCCTCCAAGTCCAGTATATTAACTGTCATGTGGC
Source organism: Natrix helvetica (assembly GCF_964273705.1). Taxonomy (NCBI): domain Eukaryota; kingdom Metazoa; phylum Chordata; class Lepidosauria; order Squamata; family Natricidae; genus Natrix; species Natrix helvetica. The sequence continues at coordinate 131,133,245 of NC_138551.1, forward strand.
AGGATTCAAGATGCTTGTCTAAAAGATTATATGATTCATTATTAACCTCTAATAATGTAGGTTCCTATGAAGATTCTACACATTACATAGGAAATAATTAACATCCTAGGACTTCCTTCAAAAGGACAGAATATTAAAGAAAATTGCTTTTTGCTTTCTCAGATATGGAAAAATGTACCAAGTGTTCAAAACATAAATATCCAAATGTGGACAGAGTCCAATGTATCCCCAAAGTTGTAACCTTCCTGTCTTATGAGGAACATCTGAGCATCATCCTGGTCTCTTTTGCCCTGCTCTTGTTCCTAACCACAGGCCTTGTTTTAATCCTCTTCATTAAATACCGTGACACTCCCCTTGTCAAAGCCAACAATCGGGACCTCTCCTACATCCTCCTGGTCTCCCTCCTGCTTTGCCTCTTGTTTTCTTCTCTCTTCATTGGTCAACCAAGGAAAGCCTTCTCTGACAAACAGTTTTCAGCATCATCTTCTCAGTTGCCATTTCTTCTCTCTTGGCCAAAACCATCACGGTGGTGCTGGCTTTCCTGGCCACTAAACCAGGAATCCAAGTGAAGAGATGGTTGGGGAAGAGCTTGGCCAACTCCATCATCCTTTCTTCTTCTGCTCTCCAAATTATCATCTGCTCCATCTGGCTGGGAGTTTCTCCCCCCTTCTCTGACTCTGACCTCCACTCCCAGCCTGGAGAGATCATCCTGCAATGCAATGAAGGGGCTGTTGTCATGTTCTACATCACCCTCAGCTACATGGGCTTCCTGGCTGCCATCTGCTTCATGGTGGCTTTCCTGGCCAGGAATCTGCCTGGGGCCTTCAACGAAGCCAAGCTGATCACCTTCAGCATGCTGGTCTTCTGCAGTGTCTGGGTGACTTTTGTGCCCAACTACCTGAGCACCAAAGGGAAATACATGGTGGCTGTTCAGGTCTTCTCCATCCTGGCCTCCAGTGCTGGTCTGCTGGGCTGCATCTTCATCCCCAAGTGCTACATTATCCTTCTGAGGCCAGACCTGAACACAAAGGAGCATCTCACAGCCAGAACAAATGTAAAAACAAGAGATATAACAGCATTGTGATATTGGAGGAATTGTTAAAGTGTCTTTTATATGAAAAAAGATTTTATTTCCACTAGGAGAATGCAGGAATTAAAGAAAAATATATGTATATGTTTCTTGCAACTCCCTTTCATCTCAATAAATCTTCCTGAAGAGAACTGAGTAGGTCAATGAACCTGACACTGCATAAAAAAACCATTTGAACCATTGTTCCTACTGACAGAGGGCTAAAAGTCTAGATATGTGAGAGAAAGAGTGAGAGAAAAGAGCTAAGATGGAAGCTGTGGGAATCAACTACAAGTATGTTAATCTCCAGGAGAACCATTGGAATAACAGAATGAGCTGGAATGCCATGTTTGACTTTCTCTCAGCAGGGAAGGAAATCTTCATTTGCTGATTTCCTGATAAAAACCCTCTTTGCAGAAAGTGTTGACTACAAATGCTGTCTAGGGTTTCACTTTGGAGTTGTTTTTACTTAATTGTCTACCTCTAAGAACTCCGCACTCTAATTTTTTCTGTCTTTCCTCATCCAGAGAATTAAAACAGGAATATCCAATAATATTCAGACCGTTTAATTTCCCACTCTACAATTTCTACCTACAGCATTTTCTCTGCTCCTCTTCCAAGCTTGTCTTGTCTGTGAAGGGCTGGAGAAGATGCCCAGAGAAAGGGGACCTTGAGACTCTCCCCAGGCGGAGGCTGCAGGGATCCTGTCTAAAGGCAGCCGCATCATTGACCAGGTCACAAACCTTCAATGCTGCATAATATCCATCCAGGTCCAAGAAGGGAGGAAAATAAGGGGTGGGGGGGCTTTGAGGTTTCTAGGAAGAGGCACCCATGGAAGCTGCTCTGCTCTCCAACCACAGAGATTTCTGATTAATTAGAAACCAATTTTTATGTTTCAGAATTGCTATTAATTGCGATTCGAATCCCTTTGCAAATTCCAATTTAAGGAGACAAGAAAAGCTCTGATGGATCAGACCAAGGTCAGTCTAAGATTCACAGTGACCACACAGAGGCCTCTGGTTCTCCCACAAGCAGAAGAAGGCAGAGACCTATGGCTTTGCTCAACATGGAACAGACATTTTTGCACAATTTCACTTTCTTCCATCACACACCACAATATTGGACACTCGGACATCTCACACTCTAGGAATCCCCAATTCTGGTATCCAATAGTAATCTGAGAAAACATTTTTTAAATGTTCACACCCCCAATCAATAAGTACTGAGGCAGGACTGGAACTCAGAGTCTCCTGGTGAGTGGCCCAAAGAAACCCAGCCAGCTTTCTTGCTTAAGATGAGACTAGAACTCACCATCCCCTGGTGATTATCTAAAGTCACCAATCATGTCTATTGCAGAACTAGAACTCGGAGCCTCCTGGACAGTGGCCCCAAAGTCTCCCAGTTGGCTTTTACACTTAAGGCAGGACCAGAACTCAGAATCCTCTGATGATTGGCCCCAGGGAAACCAAAATGGCTTTTATTTTGAAGGTGGGATTAAATCTTCAGTGTTTGGGGGAAAGTCCCTCAGCTGGCTTTGATCCCCGCACCCTCCTCAGGCACTCTTGCCCCCCCCCCAACGCAAAAGGCTCCTTCTGCAGCTGCGCCTCCTGGCTCTCGCCTCGCCTCGCCCAGACAGCTGTCACTCAAGCCCCTGTCCTACCCCGCTCCCTCGCGCCCAGGTCGGGCAGGGCCACCCCCGGCAGGCGGTCTGCCTGAGCCCCCCGCCCTCCCGCCGCCTTGGCTTGCGGATGCCCTCCTGAGGCTGGTCGGAGCGCAGCGGGCGAGAGAGGAGCCAGAGCGCCTGGAGGGGCATCTTGCCAGACGGGCTGCGGGGATCGAGGCCACGGCAGGCTCTGCGCCGCTTCCCTCCCGAGCCGAGCCGGGGCTCCGTCTCCCAAAGACTGCGGGCGCCCCCGCCGAGGAGAGCCGCAGGGGAGCCCGGGAGGCGGGCAGGCGAGCTGGTTGTCCCGGGATCTGAGCGGGAGAAGCGCCTGGGCGGAGAGGCGGGCTGCCCCGGGGCTTAAGCTCAGCACCACCTCGCCGGACGCAGCCAGGCAGGGCGAAGTGGGGGGAGCGGATCGGCCCCACAGGGCTCCAGCTGCGGGCTCTGGGGAGCCTCCCGCGTTTCTCTCCCTTCCAGGTTGCGACCCGTCGGGGTGGGGAGAAACAGCGCCGGCTGCGCGCTTGGCTGCCGGCGCTTTGGGGAGGGGAGGAGCAGCGGCTGCGCCAGGTTGCACCTCTCGGAAGGGGGGGAGAGGGAGGGGGAGTCAATGTTCTCTGGGGGGTGTCAAATCCCCCCCTTTTTGGCCTGCCTCCGCGGTGCTTTTAACACAGTTGCAGATTTGAACTCTCCCCCCTTCCCCTCCCCACGATCTCAAAGGATGCCTGGCTTCCCTTATCCTCCCCCCCATAAGTTGCTCCCCGCATCTTTCTCCGACCGGGCACCCCGAAGGCGGCGGTCCTTCTGCTTGGCAGCTGCCCGCTGAGAGCTCAGTGGGAGGGCAGCCAAAGGGCCCCGATCCCCTTTGGACACTTTGCCAATTGTTTGTGGGGCTGATGCCCAGGGACTTCAGGACCACCACCACCCCCAGCCCAATCTTCTGCTTATGTGGAAGTTGTAGGGGGGAGCTGTTGGAGGAGGCTCGGCCCTTCTTCTCTCACTCCCCCCCCCCAACGAGAGGCAGCAATCTCTGGGGAAGAGGGGGGTTTCCATCTGTCTTGGAGTCGGTATAAAAGACGAGCTCTCTCCAGACCCAGGTGGGCCGAAATCTTCCTTTTCTCCAGGTTCAGGTAGACCCGATTCCTCCCCTTCCAGACGTTCCCCGCCTCCAGTCCCTTTGGGGGCTCAGGAAAGCCTCGCCTGGCTGACCAGGGACCCTCGCGGCTCCTCCTCAGAACCAGCAGAGGATGGAACCGTCGGGTGAGTGAATTTAGGAGAAGAGGCTGCAGCACGGGATCACGTGGCCTTGGTTTTATGGTACCAGGGGGTCTCAAAAAGGAGCAGGAAAACCCCAATCTCTCATTCAACACACACACACACACACACACACACACACACACACACACACACCTCCATTCCCACTTCTGGTGGGTCAGGCAAGGCCATTCAGGCGACCCCCCCTGCCCAGAGGCTGTGAGGGTCCGGAGGGAGAGGAAGCAGCCGCCGTCCCCCATCGCTTGGAATACCAGGAATAAGACGGGGCCAGGAGACTGGTGGGACTCCCCTCTCTATGAGGGTCCCTGCCCGTCTCCCCAAAGAAGAGAGGATGGAAGCCTCCTGATCTTCTCCTTCCAAAATTGTCAAACGGAGAGACCAAGCTGCCCTTCCCCCCTCCTCCACAGCACTCACGCCTCTCCCTCCATTATTTACAGATCTTTCTTCAGGCCCTTTGCGGCGTTCCTGGCAGTTTGGTGAGATTATTAAAAGAAAGAATGTTTTCCTACTCGCGAATTGGGGGAAATGGAGATAATGTGGGGGGGGGGAGGCGGCAGTTGACTGGGGGGCGGAGCATGGCGTGTCCTCCGTGATTGAGAGGTTGAAGAGGCGCCTGCAGGTGAAGGGTCCAATGGCTCCTCTCCAAATGGAGGCGAGAGGTTTTGGCAGTGCGGGGGCCATGATTGCAAGGCCGGCGGGGGTCGCATGCACTGTTCCCTCTAAACTGCCGGCCTGCGCGGCCGAGCACATAACAAGAAAACACCGCACAGAAGTTTGAACTGCAGTTTTTTAACTTCTTAAAATATTACTGAAAATATCCCCCCTCCCCTCTCTCTGCACCGAACTCTCTCCTCCATCTGGTGATTGGTCAAATCAAGGAAGACTCTACCCGGAGACTGATGACGCTGCAGAAGGGAGAATTTTCATTGGTCCTCAGGGGCTTCATTGGTTCCTGGGAAAATGCGATTCCCTGGTTGTAGCCTGCGTTTCCCTGCACATCCGGGGTTTCTCAGGCATTGCGTCTGAAGCCCCGTTCTGGCAGCCTTTCTGAGATCCTTTCGCTTTGCAGAGAGAGGGAAGCAGCGCGGAATTGGACTGCCTGAGCCAAAGGGGTCCACAGGATCTTGAGACTTGGTTTTTGAGCAGTACCACTCCACTCTTTCCTTTTCCCTTTCTGTCCTTCTTCTATCTTCCTTTGCTTTTGCTTTTCCTTTCCTTTATCTTCTCCTTTCCTTTCTCTTTTGCTTTCCTTTCTCCTTTCCTTTCCTTTTTCCTTTCTTTCTTTTCCACTTCCCTTCCTTTCTCCATACCCAAGTATTTATGTATGTTCACTTTCTTGAGTTACCTATGAAGTAATAAAGGTGGGATAAAAATCTAATAAATAAACTCAAGTCCCATACCTTTCATCCTGTGATTTCTACTTCTCATGAATATGGGGCAAAAGTTTGAGGATGGATTGGTGCAGAGGCCAAATAAATGGTATCTTGTTTTTGATAATTGCAAATTGACAGCTCTCTTTAATGATGGAAGCAGAATCCTCATCTCTTTGGATTTTTTTTTCAGATGTTGCTAGCCTAAGTCAGCTAATGTTAGGGCTTTCTGCTAGCTTTTTTTTAAATGCAGGATAACTGAGGAAGTGCTAATGAATCACTACTGAGTGACTTGCACAGCAGATTGCTGCCAAAAAAACAGAACTTTTTTGTGTTTTTCTATAATGTCATGTTTTTCCTGTAGTTTTTGGAAGTGAACTAATCGGGTTAGTCTGCTCACTACATAGTGATTATTCTTTCTTCTGATTTCCTGAAGTAAAGCTCAAGAAAAGGTCTTCATATTGCTCAGATAAGACACTCACTTCTGAAAGCTGTTCTGCAATCTATCACCCTGCTTGATTTTTTTTTGTTTCTTAAAGATAAATACAACTAGACAGAGATGCTACTGTTGGTGTTAATTTCACTATGTAATTAACTAATTAACTAATTTCACTTTTTCCTTTCCTTTCTCTTTTCCTTTCCTTTCTTCTTTCCAATTTCCTTTCCTTTTTCCTTTCCTTCTTTTCCATTTCCTTTCCTTTTTCCTTTCTTCTCTTTTCCTTTCTTTTTCTTCTTTCCCAATTCCTTTCCTTTCCCTCTCCCTCCCTTCCCTTCCCTCCTTCCTGGGGGTCTGAGGGAGAGGGAGGGGACCCTTAACCTCCTTGCCCCCCCTCCCCAACATCTGCTCTGATGGCAATTATGGCTAAAAAAAATTCAGGTGCTCAGGCATGAAAATGTGCCGCTCAAACACTATACTTTTCCGCACACACTGAAAAAAAATTAGAGGGAACATTGCTCAACAGCTCGAGTCCTAACCAAGGACCGAGTAACTGTTAAGGTAATGTCGAAGGATATAAGCTGTTCCAAGTAGGGTGGTTTTTGTAGATATTATTATTATTGTTGTTGTTGTTGTTGTTGTTGTTTCGCCGAATTTGGCATTGATTACTAGTCGGGCCCCACCTAGGGGCCTAGGACGTCATAATGTATTTTCGTAATATACGTGTGGATCCAAGCAGTGCAGCTTTTTGCATTTGACCAATGGTGATTTTTGTCAAGTTTTAACTGTTTTAAATGTAATTCCAGTGCTTTTGGAATAGCACCCAACGTGCCGATTACCACTGGAATTACCACTGCTGGTTTGTGCCATAATCGTTGAATTTCAATTTTTAAGTCCTGGTATTTCGCAACTTTTTCATGTTCCTTCTCCTCGACCCTGCTATCACCTGGTATTGTGATGTCTATGATTGTAACCTTATTTTTCTCAATCAGTGTGATGTCTGGTGTGTTATGCGCTAGTATTTTGTCTGTTTGTACACGAAAATCCCACAGGATCTTGACCATCTGATTTTCGGTGACTTTTTCAGGCTTATGTTCCCACCAGTTTGTTGTTGTTTTAATATTATAATTTTTGCACAAATTCCAGTGGATCATTTGTGCTACTGAATTGTGCCGCAATTTATAATCAGTCTGCACGATTTTTTTACAGCAGCTGAGTATGTGGTCAACAGTTTCATCAACTTCTTTGCAGAGTCTGCATTTGGCATCATCAGAGGATTTTTCGATTTTGGCCTTAATGGCATTTGTTCGGATAGCTTGTTCTTGCGCAGCCAGGATTAGTGACTCTGTTTCTTTCTTTAATGTACCTGTTGTTAACCATAACCAAGTTTTTTTACTGTCCACTTTATCTTTTATTTTTTCCAGAAATTGACCATGTAATGCTTTGTTCTGCCAACTCTCCATTCTTGATTTTATCACATCTTTTCTGTATTCTTGTTTCGTCTGTTGGGCCTTCAATAGATTTTTGTTCTTTACTTCGATTAATAGATGTTCTTGACTTTCTTTTAAATAATCAGCCAGTGCATGTTTTTCTTCTTCAACTATTTGCTTCACTTGTAATAATCCTCTGCCACCTGATTTTCGGGGCAGGTATAGTCTATCAGTGTCACCACGTGGATGTAAACTGTAGTGCATTGTCATTAGTTTTCTGGTTTTTCGGTCCAAAATGTCCAAATCAGTTTGTGTCCAGTTAACTATACCAGCTGTGTATCTTATAACTGGTATTGCCCAGGTATTTATGGCCTTGATTGTATTTCCACCATTTAATTTGGATTTCAAAATTTTCCTAACTCTGTTGGTGTACTCTCTCCTGACAATAGTTTTTACTTCTCCATGTTTGATGTTATCCAACTGCAAAATGCCTAAGTATTTGTAGGCTTCATTTTCATTGCATTTAATTAGTTGGCCATTGGGCATTTCAATTCCCTCACATGTAGTGATTTTGCCCCTTTTTATGGATACAGTGGCGCATTTTTCCATGCCAAACTGCATTGAAATATAGGTGCTGAATACTCGGACTGTGTTTGTCAGTGATTGGATTTCTATTTCTGACTTTCCATAGAGTTTCAAATCATCCATATATAATAAATGTGAAATTTTTTCAGCTTCTTTGGCTGTTTGGTAGCCTAATTTCATTTTTTTTAAGATTACTGATAGTGGGATCATTGCGATGATGAAGAGAAGAGGTGAAAGTGAATCACCCTGGAAAATTCCTCGCTTGATATTGACCATTCCATAGTTCTCATTCCCTACTGCCAACTCAGTTCTCCATTGTTTCATCGCCTTTTCAGTGAAGGATGTAATATTTTTACTAATGCCAGTTGTTTCTAAGCATTTTATGATCCAACTATGTGGCAATGAGTCGAATGCTTTTTTATAATCAATCCAGACCATATTCAAGTTCGTTTTTCTTTTCTTACAATTTTCTAATATCATTTTATCAATTAGGAGCTGATCTTTTGTACCCCAACTCCTTCTTTTGTTGCCTTTTTGCTCTACTGGCAAGATGTTGTTTGTTTCCAAATAATCCATAATGTTATCTGCAATAATGCCTGTGAGTAATTTAAAGGTTGTTGGCAAGCATGTTATTGGTCTGTAGTTTTCAGGTATTGTTCCTTTAGTTGCATCTTTCTGAATCAAGTATGTTTTTCCAGTTGTCAACCATTCATCAATTTGACCATTTTGTAAAATTTCATTCAGTTGCCTGGCCAACATTGCATGTAAACTGGTCAGATATTTGATCCAGAAACCATGTAATTGGTCCTTTCCAGGTGATGTCCAATTCTTTACTTTTTTTACTCGATTTTTGACCATCTCAGTTGTTATTTCTAATACTTGCATTTGTTTATTACCAATGCTTTCCTCAAAGTCATGTATCCACTTTGCTTCCTTATTGTAGTCTTTTGCATTTTCCCACAATTCTTTCCAGAATTCAACTGTGGCCTGCTTTTCTGGTTTTTGACTTTTGGTGCCACCATTCACATTAAGACTTTGATAAAAACGCCGTTGGTCTGATCGAAATTGCTGATTTTGTTTATATTGGATGATTCGTGCCTCATATCTTTCAATTTTCCTAGCTGTTGCTGTTATCTGCTGTTTTACAATCTCTACAGCTTCATTGATGTTTCTTGTATCCAATCTATACCTTCTGATTAGCTGATCTATAATTTTGTTGTTTTTAAGCCGTTGCTCACGCATGTTCTTCAAGTTGCTAGCATCTGCCCTTAATTTTTTAACTTTTTGTTCTAATCGAATTTTCCACTTTGGCTTTGATGCTTTTTCCATTGTGTGATTAGGTACTTTGATTTTAATGCCTAGTTCTTTAGTGACTATTACAGCTGCACTGTACATTAACTGATTCGTTTCCAAGATGGATCCCGATTCTATTGTTGAAAGCACTGCATTAACCATTTTCATGATAGGACCCAAAATTTTCTTAGGGACAGTTTTTAATTATGGTAAACGTTGCCTTTCCTCCCTAGCCAGAAAATGCTCCATGATCTTGTCCTTCAGTTCATTTTGTTTTTGAGTTGGTTCATCAGTTGGTTCAATGGTAACTAGTTCTGGTGGTAGTGTTGTTATTTCCTCTCCGGCAGCTTCCTCTGGGAGTTCTCCTATGATTTCTTTAGTTGTGTCATGAGTATCAGTTATTTCCTCTTGTGATGTTGTTGTTGTTGTTTTGCAATTTGCCTGAATTTCCTCAAGTTCAACTTCGCTAAACACTTTATTCTGTATAATAAATCGCCTTTGATCTGCTAGTCGTTGTCCACTAACATTTGAATCTGGATATTGTTGTTTCCATAAATCATACATTCGCTTTAAATAGCCTCTTTTTTTTGGCTCTGAGTTGTAATAACAGGCCATTATGGCACGATTTTCATCTGCACTATATTTCTGTCGTTTTGTTGGCTGGTCCACTTGTAGCCCACTTGTCGACGGATGCCCAGGGACCTCAACATCCACCGCGGCCCTTGTTAACCCGCGCGACGACCGATGCGGTATAGAATTTTTATTCATTTCTTTCACCATGTTGTATGGGTTGGCGAGTTTTTTTATGGGGTCAGGTTGCCAACCTGACCCCAACCCTCCTCCTTTCTCATCCGGGCTTGGGACCGGCAATGGCGGAGTTGTTGTTGTTGTTGTTGTTGTTATTATTATTATTATTATTATTATTATTATTATTATTATTTGCATTGCTGGTGTGTGACTGTAATAAAAATTGATTAAGGGACAAAAATATGTTGGATCCATTGCCATCTTGAGTTATTTGTAAATAAATAAATACATGTTCATGAAAATGATCTCAAAATCATACTTGACTGCAAACTGAGTCGTGAGTCTTGGGAGAAGACAAGGAGAAGATTATGAGAGCAGCTTCTCCAACTTACAAAATTTCTCACCTGGACAAGGGAAGATAAAACACTCTTCTAATAACTGAAAGAAATTAGACAGAAACTTAAGATCTGCTCACTGTAATTCCGGAGTGTCAGACAGGAGCAAAAGGTCCAAATCTGTTGACCTTTTGCAGCATAAGTAGGTTGAGATGGTTCCCCTCCTCTGGATTCCTTCTCCAAAAGAACTCAGATTAATGGATCCATATCGGGATCCCTTACCTGCCACGGCTGCAGCCTTGGAGACCCCAAGATCTTTTCTCCCTCCTTCCTTCCCCTCCTTGATCTGGAGGAATAGGCAGCATTCAAGACATGGGCCAGAGTCTTCATGATACTGTAAGCATGGAGGTAAATTGGGATCTGGATTCTCTTCCATTTCCATCGGGTCTCCAGTGGGGCTATTTGGGTGCATCTTTTGCGCCCTTTGACAGAAAAGATGAGCTTTGAAAGGGAACAACGAAAATACTGACCTTCAGATCCATTTTCCACAAAGAAATAGGGTTCAAAGGTATCATCCTTTGGCCTTTCTTTTGCCAGAAAACCAAAGTTCCAAATACTATGGATGTATTTGAGAAAACGATTCTTTTTTATATTATAGACTACAAAATTGGTGAGGATCCAGACTTTCCCTTCAATGGGTCCTGGCAAATCTTCAAATATTTTATGGAATGGAAGAATTACATCGAAAGGGGAAACAATTTCTATGAAGTGAACAAAGACATTGACTTGTCTCCACTTAGAGAGGGAATCCCTGAGGGCTGCTGCAGGTCCAGTCTTTGAGAATCGTTGTGATATAACAACACAAATTCCATTCCTGACAAGCAAAGGAGGGAAAGTCCTCATGAAATTCTCTCCATTGTCTGTGTCTGAAGCAAAGAGGCCAATCAGGGTCCATCTGAAATGGAGGAGCAGTTGGACAATTTCTGGGTAGTGGAACCCTTGTTTGGGCTCCATCTGGTGGAAAAAGGGGAATTGACTTTTATCACTCAGGGCCTCTGAAGCAGCTACAACACTGATCTGAAAAGTATAGGAGAGTCCTGTGTTAGGGGGCGGGGGCGGCAGGGAGGAGAGAGATCAACTCCAAAGTGTTAGTTATTGACAAATCCAACTTCCTTATGATGAACATATTAGAATAGTTTGTTCCTTAGTCATCATTTAAAATATTGAAGACAAAATATTAACAATATTGACTATAAAAATGGAAAGCAAAAAGAAATTAAGTAAAAAACAATAAAAATGAAACACAAATTTCTGTATCATTCCTACAATTTAGTGCAATTAGATTCAAATTTGCAAATGTTAAATGAAGTGTTTTGATCCTGTAAGTTCTCAGAAGTTTCCTCGAGTCACAGAGATGCCAAAGAGAGTGAGACTTGAGATGAGGCTTGCAAAAAATAACAGCTTTTTATTTATGGCCAAAGCAAAAAGTCTGGGTGAATACCATATCCAAAACATACAGACAAAATGCACGTAAGGAATAGCCACACCCCAGCCAGAGTGGCTCAGAGTATTATATACACTTTACACCAATAGAAACAAAGTTTACCCAACCAGAGACAAAGGTTCATTATCAACATGGTCTTTAAAGCGTTCTTTGTTCAGGCCTCTGTCTCTGTCCACCTTATCTATGGAGCATTCCAGCAGAAGGCTTTCATGATTCAGAATTTATGAGGCAGAAAAACTCCCTACTCTGGTTCCTTTATCTATGGGGCCTGATATTCCTGGGTAACAGTTTCTTCTATAGTTTCAAGGATGTGCCTAGCTTTGAGGCCAAGTATAGAAGCGAGACACAGAAGCAAGATAACAAACATTGTACTAATGCCAACCAGTATTAAGGTTACCATTAACTAAGCTAGAATTAGTTCCTAAAAACTAATTTATGATGGTATACAATAATATAAGCAGAAGCCAATAATAAAGTTTAATTCCTAAAAAATGATTTCTAGCAGTATATCATATCAGAAGCAAAGAGCAAATATTGGTTTGATCACTATGCTCCTTCAATCCAATAAAGGGAAGTATTGTATGTTATTTTTGAAAATTGCACCATCTTTCTCTGCTCCTGTATCCCAGATGGAACAATGTTTTTAGCTTCTTCTCCACTTGTACAAGAGATAAGGAGACCACAATTCTTAATACAAATTGTCAGTTGTATAATCCAAGAAGTAACTTTAACTGAAAATTTCTCTGTTTTAACAGACATAATTTTGGGAGTCTGCCAGTTTTAATAGGTTTAATTTTAAATAAATAATTATATACCTCAAATTTATACAAAGAAGAAATTGTATAAATTCACAATTAATCTCTGAGGGCAGCAGCTAAAGTACTTTTACCAACCCCAAAGATTCTCCTCAGATGCTGTGATTGGGTTTTTCTGACAGTAGCATTTATTAAATGCCAAACAAGCTTATTCTTTAATAATTGGGGACAAGGAAATTGGAAAGCATGATTTTAAAAAAAAATAGCACTAGATTCACTCTCGTCTGTGCTATAAATGAGATCCTTTGGTGATCAGGGATCCAAGATTCAGTCTCAGGGAAAAATAACCCAGGTAAGGAAAGGTGTTACTGGCTCTACTGGATTACCATCAAATAGGCACCTATGGCTATGATGTTGTTTTCCAAAGACCACAAATTTTCAATTTGATTTATTAATAATCAGACAATTACTATGACAGTAAGCACCACTTTTTCTTAACAGTCTACACAATCCAAATTATGAATATGATAATAATATAATATTATCAGCGTTAGTCAGGGTGTTTCGATATTTCGATATGGTATTTATTACCATAGACACGTGTACTTCAGGATCCTTCATTAGTGCAGTTAAGTCATTAATCTCTAGACCGAATAACAAAGGCTCAAATGTGCCCCTTTGCTTTCACCTTTGGTATGTATCAATCCTTCTTCACAGGGCTCCATTGAGCCCAAAAACCTCCCTCTCAAACAAGGGCTTGGAGAAAGGGCTTGGATCAGGGCCAACGGGCTGAGCTCCATTTTGAGGGCAATCAATTTCCTCCATCATATTTCTCCATTTACTGTGCCAAAAGCTGCACTATCATCTATAAAGCCAACAAACCATGGTTCACCCAATTTACATATTTTGTGATATTTCAAGGCAAATCTTAATTTATGCATTATTTATTATAAAAATTATATACCTTTTAACTCTACTTAAAACCTTCTTTTTCCTCTGCATGTAAAGCACTTTTGTTCTACCCTATATTTACTGAGGAATATGACATATATTTTAGCCACAGCATCTATTAGAGTAACTGACCTGTAATTGCTAGAAATCTTTTTATTTTATTTTTTTATATACATAGACAGTACTATTGCCAACTAGAATCCAATTGGATAAGGCAAATGTTATTGATATGTGAAAATGAATATGCTAATGGAGGACCTGAAACCCTGGATATTTTTTTCAAAAGTTGAATATTTGGTAGAATATACTCTATAGGGACCTTCTGGCTCTTCAGACCTTTAATGGTGAATTTGAACATGAACATAATGGACTAAAAATAGTTGACATGTTCACTAATATTCTGAAAAACAGCTGTTGAATTCTACGGAGAAGATATTGGATCTATGGCTCATCCCCACCACCCCACACACTTTACCAGATAGAAAATAACATACACAAACCTGTGGGACTTTGTAGATATCTGCTAATGTTGACATCTGGATGGAAATGTCTCTTCTAGCTCCGTCAAAAAGAGCCAGGAGATTCTCCTTCCTCCCACAGCCGTAGTTGGGGACATTGGCTTCTCCAGTGGAGAGAATGTCCAGCAAGGCATCTGAAGTACTGAAAGTGCTCATAGAGTTGTCATGGATGTTGTAGCCCAGTGTGAGATTGTGCAGGAACTGGGGATTCTTGTTTTGCACTTGAATGGTGAAAAGTAATTGTAGGATATTGTGAATAGCATAACGATTCCTATTGTAAAACAATGTTTATGTTATTATCAGGGCTGGATTTAGATGAAAAGAGGCCCTAGGCTATTCCACTTATGGGGCCCTTTCACCTCCCATTTTTAAGTTTGTAAATTACATGAGAGATAATAAAATACATCATTACTGTGATATATATCAATATATTAAATGAAACATGTTGTAATTGGTACTAACCTTTATAAAAAATGTGGCACAGATAAATAAAAGGCCCCTCTTGATCTTGAGGCCCTAGGCTGAAGCCTAGTTAGCCTATAGGAAAATCCGGCCCTGGTTATTATAGTCAACAGCAACAACAAATACTTTCAAAATATATAATCCTCCAGAAGTCTACTGAGCCTTAAGCCAACTTGATCGAAAACCAACGATCAATTACACAAATATGGAAATGGGCCGGGAAGAGGCAAGTACAATTATTTCTATCACTACTTAAATGAAGTTCAGTATTCAAGTGATGAACTCAGGATTAAACTGAGAAAGGAAAGTAATCTGAATTTCCTTCAATTTTTTTTATCAACCCTGTTTTTGAATTTCAATCTCTTCCACAAATAAGACAAAAGAGGGAAGCCATGGAAATCAAAATCATTAAGGAAATTAGACAGGTCCTATGGTATAAAATTAAGTGAAATAAGAAGAAAAGGAGAGTGTTAGAAATAGAAAATGGGAGGAATGCAATTCCATCATCCTGAATGACTTACAAATCAGATTGAACAGGAGGAGCCATGTTGAAAGGCAATTTTATATGCAATATTTCTTTTGCAGTTGTGACTATACCAATGAGATGGTCTCCTGGGCTGTAAAAGCTCCATAGTCTTTTTTCTATCCTGATGCTCCAAACTCAGCGGACATTTCATTCTCAGCTTCCCAGAGACTGGATGGGACACCAGCAGCATCAGCATCAGAAGCAGGAGGTCCATCATTCATGCGGGGAATCAATTCGCTTCCTGTTTCTAACGCAAACAACAGGAACAGTTGGAGGAATTCAAAGACTCCCAGAAGCACTCAGTTTCATCTAGAAAGGAGAGAAAAGTACAATCAAGAGCACAGATCCTGCCTGTCCCAAAACTTGTTCCCAGAGAGCTTGACCCAAGGAATTTATCCTTTTCTCCTACAAGGTCCTTTGCATGTAGCTTCAATCTGAAGCCACATGCAAAGTCAAAAACAGGAGAAATAGCATCATGTGCAGGTTTGCAACAAAAAGAAATCCTGACGTCACATCAGATACCATCACATCCTTGGAAGTTCATCAGTATAGATTTGTTCATCTATGCAGGATAGGAAATTAGCACCCACCCCCTCCTAGAAAAATGAAACATTTTAAGAAATATTAAAAAGGCAGACTATTATATTTCCCTGGATGAGAAAAGGAGAAACATGTTTTAAAGACAAAGCAGCTCCTGCCCCCTCACTTTCGTTAATGGGCCATTAAGGCCTGAGTCAGTCTGTTCTACATAACAAAGATCTACCTCCCTCAGGCAGAGCCACAATAGGAATCCCAAAGCCCTTTCATTACATCATTGCCCAGCAAGCCTCAACCAAGCTTGGGACTCAGGGCAGCCTACTGAGTTGCCCCTGCATGGCCCCATGGGAGCCTGACAACCAATCAGAATACAAGCTCAGATTCAAAAGCCCAGAGAGGGTATAAAACTCAGGGACTCTCAGCCTCTCTTCCCTTTTTCCTTCTTCACCCAACATCATCAGGGCAGGTGATCCTGTCCACCATTAGAAACCATCTTTCCAAGCGGCCTCCATGTTTCCAGCCTCTTTTTCCCCACTTGCAACTGAACCCAGATGGATGTCTCTCCCTACAGCAGGAAAAGAGGACCTGATATTAGTGGATCTTTATTCAGACTTCTGGGAAATTGAATTTCTCCCTGACTTGCCTGCTGGAACTACCATTAGGACAGGGGGGTCAAACTCAAGGCATGTGGGCCTGATCCAGCCCATGGGGTGCTTAGATCTTGCCTGGGGAAGGAGGGGGCTGGAAACAGCAAAGGACCAGCAAAAATTGAGCTTGGCGAGGAGGGGTATGTGGCCCCATATGCCCTGTTTTCTCTGGCAGAGGGCAGAGCCTTAACCTGTAGGATGTGTTGGTGCTGGTTCTCATCTGAAATTTCACAATGTTGTTTGGTTAACCTGAAAAGGGGAAGATTTACAGGTGTTATGTCTACCTTCCATGCAGCTCTATCATTCCTCTCTATTGCAGCTGTTTCCTGCATCACATTCATCTCTATTGTTCCCGTGATGCATTTCCGGTTCCTCTTGTAGTTTTCCCTCTCCAATCAGATGGCTTCTGCATAGGGATGGTTTGCAGAGTGTTCACTTACTCCACGTGAAACAGAACAGGAAGTTCCAGGGCAGAAACCGAGCTGGAAAACCCTGCAAGGAGAAGCTCAAAAGCCTCTTAACAATCGGTAGAAAAACCGAAGTCTCCTTCAAAAGGGAAAAAAGTTTAGGAGAGATGGGAAAGCCGGTTTCAGGGCTGAATCAGCGTCAACCAGTGTTTCTCAACGCTGGAGACTTTCAGATGGGTGGACTTCAACTCCCAGAATTCCCCAGTCAGTTAAAGCTAAGAAACATGGGAGTA
The DNA here is from genome assembly GCF_964273705.1 of Natrix helvetica. Classification (NCBI taxonomy): domain Eukaryota; kingdom Metazoa; phylum Chordata; class Lepidosauria; order Squamata; family Natricidae; genus Natrix; species Natrix helvetica. The sequence goes on from NC_138551.1 coordinate 131,150,045, forward strand.
AATGGGAGTTGACTGCACAGTACACAATTTCCGTTGTGTTAGGTCGGCACAAACACGAATGGAGACCGTGAGGCAATTAATATAGACTTTATTCAACAGAACAGCTATATATATCAATACAGGAGAGAAGCACGGCTGGGCTAGTCTGACAGCTATTTATGTGAAGCTGTCAGACAAGCCAGCCAATCCGAACACCGGATTTTCCTCGCTCTCAGCCAGGTCGCGTCTTATCCAATCAGACGCGACCTGGCTGTTGCTAGTGCAGATGCCGGCCGTCAGGGGGAAATCCCTGACGTCATCTGCCAGGATACAACACCCCTTCCCCCCCAGTGAGTGCACATGTGCGTACGTCGCACAAGCGTACTCACGCAGATAGGCTGGGCGGCGCCGGACCCGCCCAGAGCGCCTCAGAATAGCAGAAGACGCCGGAGGAGAAGGTGGTGCCTGTGGAAGCTCGTCCCGCAAGGGAGTGGAGCTCCGGGCGCCATCTTGGGGGCCTACCTCCGGAGGTGGACTACATGGAACATGTAGGCAGGGCCGAGGGGGCGCGGCCGAAGGCGGGCTTGAGTTGGAAACATCAGGGTAGGCCTGGCCTGAATGGGGGAAGGCCAGCGGGAAACCAGGAGGAGTTCGCCAAACGGGCGGAGCATCCTCAACAATGGACGGCCAGGAGGCGGCGTCCTCACTAGGCGTAACCCAGGGCAGCTGGAATGGGTCGACTGCTCCTGGTGGAAGGGCACCAGGAAGCGATGCAGCAGTGGGTGCCAACGGAGTCACGACGACGGCCGACCCTGCAGGATTGTCGTTGGAGTTGGACAGTTGGCGGCGCCTCAATTGATCCAGGTGGCGCCGCCATTCGGTCCCATCATGCAGCTGGACCCTGTAAGAACAGGGGCCGGTTATGGAGGTGACGGTGGCAGCCACCCACCTGACAGCCCCTGAAAACGCCTGCGCCCATACCAGATCACCCACAGCAAAATCTCGAGAAGGGGCCCCCAGGTTGCCAGGCTGTTCCTTGGAATAGAGCGGGTGCAGCCTATCCAAGGTGGTCCGCAGGCGCCGGCCCATCAGCAGCTCTGCTGGAGACCTTCCGGACAGGGGGCAAGGAGTGGCATGCTGTATCAAAAGGTAAGCAGCCACCCTTGATTGCCAGTCCGCCCCCTCCATCCTGCCCAACGCCTCCTTGGCCGAACGAACCGCCCGTTCCACCCGGCCATTACTAGCAGGATGGTATGGGGCGACTGGGGCATGGCGGATGCCCTGACGGGCCAGGAACAGCTGGAAAGTGGTGGACGCGAATTGAGGCCCGTTGTCAGAGACGATGACGTCCGGCAGGCCGTGGGTGGCAAACAGCCTAGTCAGCTCTCTGACCGTGGCCTCGGCTGTGGTGGACCTCATGAGGATGAGCTCCACCCAGCGCGAATAGGCGTCCACCACTATCATGAAGACCTGGCCTCTGAACGGGCCCGCGAAATCCACGTGCAGACGGGACCAAGGGCCTCGGGGCAGTTCCCATTCCTGCGGTGCGGCAGCCGGGGGCGCCGGTCGGGAAAGTTGGCAGGTGGAGCAGCCGGCCACCCAGGCTGCTATCCCGTCGTCCATGCGGGACCACCACACATAGCTGCGCGCCAGGACTTTCATGCGCACTATGCCAGGGTGGCCCTCATGAAGGCGAGATAGCACCTGGTGACGCAGGCTGGGCGGAATGACCACCCTGTCACCCCACAGGAGGCACCCACTGTGGAGTGACAGCTCCAGCTGCCTGGCCTTGAAGGGGCGCAGGTGCTCTGGCACCGGCCCTTCAGGCCAGCCCCTCTGGACCCAAAGCATGACCTGGGACAGGTCAGGGTCAGCCCTAGATTTTGCAGCCACATCTCCGGATGAGAGTGGCAAAGCCAAATCTGCTATGGCCAAAACCGACAGGCAGGGCACTGTCAGAGGGTCGGACACGGGAAGAGGGCAGCGGCTTAAGGCATCAGCGTGCCCTATGTGCTTGCCCGGACGGTAGAGCAGAGTGTAGCTGTAAGCAGCTAGGAACTCTGTCCACCTAGTCATGCGAGGGGAAAGAATGGGAGGGGTCGGCTTGTTTCCCGCCAAAAGCCCAAGGAGTGGCTTATGGTCGGTGAACAAAGTAAAATGCCGCCCATAAAGGTAATCATGGAACCTCTTAATCCCTGACACTGCAGCCAGAGCCTCCTTGTCAATCTGGCTGTAATTGCGTTCCGCAGAAGTCAGTGTCCGGGAATAAAAGGCAATGGGGGCCTCCGAGCCATTGGGCAGCACATGACTCAGGACCGCCCCCAAACCCACGGGGGAGGCGTCACAGGCAAGAGTCAAAGGCAGCTTGTCCGTATATTGAACGAGGACTGCCTCTGACGTCAGCATCTCTTTGACAGCCGCGAACGCATGCGCTTCGCGGCTGCCCCAGCACCAGGCTGCCGATCGGTCGAGCAACCGATGCAGCAGCTCGGCTAGTGACGCCTTATGGGGTAAAAATGGCGCGTAGAAGTTTAGTAAGCCAAGGAACGCCTGCAGCTCCGTTTTGGAGGCAGGCATGGGGGCGTTCCTGATGGCTGCTACTTTAGAAGGAGTGGGGTGAATCCCCTGGGCATCAATGGTGAAGCCCCGGAAATCCACCCGCGGCACAGCAAACAAACATTTGCTGCGTTTCAATTTTAAACCCACGGCCCTGAAATGTTCGAGGACCTTCTCAAGTATTTCGATGAGGCTTGATCGGCTGCTGACAGCGATCAGAACGTCATCGAAATATGGAACCACGCCAGGGAGCCCATGGAGCAAACGCTCCATAAGGCTCTGGAAGATCCCCGGGGCAACGGAAACGCCGAATTGCAAGCGGCGGCAACGGAAGGCTCCACGGTGGGTGACGATGGTCTGTGCAGCCGCCGCCTCGTCATCCACCGGGAGCTGCTGGTAGGCCTGCGCCATATCCAGTTTCGCAAAGATGCAGCCTTGTCCTAAAGAATGGAGCAAGTGCTGCACTGCCGGAACTGGATAGGGGTTCGCCTGGAGGGCAAGGTTAATGGTGGATTTAAAGTCCGCGCAGAGGCGAATAGAACCATCCGCCTTGACCGGGATGACCAAAGGGGTCTCCCACTTGGAGTAATCCACCGGCTCCAAGACCCCCTGCGCGATGAGCTTGTCTAGCTCCACATCAACCTTGGCCCTCAAGGCGAAAGGCACCCTACGGGCCTTCAGCCTAATAGGGGCAACCTGGGGATCGAGATTGAGGGAGATGGGTGTTCCCTTATATGCCCCCAGCTGCCCATCAAATACGTCAGCAAATTTTGTTAGCACGTCGGCCACGTCAGGAGGCGTGGCCACTACTTGACGAACCCCGTGTACTGATAACCCAAGTGCCGGGAACCAGTCCAGGCCCAGGAGGGCCGGCAAAGGCTTTTCAACAACTAAAAGGGGAAGGCACCCCGCAAAGTCCCCATACTCCACCCGCACCAGGTAACAACCCAGGGTAGGAATTAAAGTCCCCTGGTAGTCCCGAAGGGTTGCGTCTGGGGAGGAGAGCTGAGTCTTGGGAATGCCTGGGCAGAGGCGAGAGAACTCTGCCCACGAGAGGAGTGACCGGGATGACCCCGAGTCCACTTCCATGGTGCAGGGGGAGCCTTCAATTAGGAGCGATGCCTTGATGCGCTCCGCACCTGCACCAGTGTGGAAGGCCGACTCCGCAAGGCTGGCGTGCTGGTCGGTGTCCACGGCGTAGCAGCCTCCGCGCGATGACTGCTGCTGTCGACCCGGTCGGGCTGCTGATCTCGGGGCAGCAGCTGTTGCAGGCGATGGATCATCTTGGCGCTGTGTCAGCGGCAATGGCGCTCTGCAGACCTGAGCCAGATGCCCCTTTTTAAGGCAGCGGCGGCACACGGCAGCCTTAAAGGGGCACCCTGAGCAGTCGTGGTTGCCTCCGCAGCCCAGGCAGGCAGTCGCAGCTTCTCGGGCTCGCTGAGGGGCACGTCTTCGGGCCAACTGGCCGATGCGGGCTACTGCTCCCTCTTCTGGATAGCCGGCCAGTAGAGGAACCAGCTCGTCCACTAAGCAAGTGCGGCCGGGCGGAGGCGGAAGGTGGAACATCTCCGCCATCGACTCGTCCGAAAGTTCAGCCGCCCTCGCTTGCTCAATGGCCTCGGTAAGGGTGATGTCCGCCTGGGACAGAAGCTGCCGGCGAAGGCGCAAGTCCTTCACTCCGCACACAAATTGTTCGGTGAGGTTGTGGTCCAGATCTGCGAATTCACACCTCATGGCCGCTGTGCGGAGTGACTAGAGGAATTGGCTCACTGATTCCTCCGGCTTCTGAACACAGCGCCTGAAGGCATAGTGCCTCGCGACCCAGGACGGCGTCGGGGCGTAGTGGTGTTGCAGACGCCCCGTCAGAGTGACCCAGTCCAGTGAGTGGACTGGTCGCGGAGCCACGAGAGAGCAAGCGGCGCTGAACATTGGTGTGCCGCAGCAGCTTAGGAAGAAGCTGCACTTCTCGTCGTCCGGTACATTGCGTTTGCCGTTAGCGATTAGATAGCACTCGAAGCGCTCCAGGAACGCTTCCCAGGTTTCCCCATCGCAGCCGAAAGGGGCGAACGTAGGCATCGCCGACATGGTCTTCCTGAGAGAAGAGCCGGAATCGGTCAGGCAGGAGAAAAAAGAATTGACCGGTCTGGTTGTGCCAAGGTGGTAACGTGCGGTGGGTCAGCGGCAGCTGTATCCCATCCTCGGCGCCAGTGTTAGGTTGGCACAAACACGAATGGAGACCGTGAGGCAATTAATATAGACTTTATTCAACAGAACAGCTATATATATCAATACAGGAGAGAAGCACGGCTGGGCTAGTCTGACAGCTATTTATGTGAAGCTGTCAGACAAGCCAGCCAATCCGAACACCGGATTTTCCCCGCTCTCAGCCAGGTCGCGTCTTATCCAATCAGACACGACCTGGCTGTTGCTAGTGCAGATGCCGGCCGTCAGGGGGAAATCCCTGATGTCATCTGCCAGGATACAACACGTTGCACTCTAAATGTTTTGAGGGTCGTTCAGAGGGGTTGAAACAGCTGCCTCAAACCTCTGCTTATGCCCCCATTTTGCTCCGTAAGCTTCATTCCATGCAAGAAAAGTCCCCATTTCTGAACCTTCCCTCTCTAAAGGTAGTTCTTTCTCAATCCGAAGGGATTGAGAAAGAACATTGATGGGTTTCCTGCACACACACACACACACTTTGGTTGTGCTGACTTCTATGTAGAGCAGTATTTCTCCATCTTGGCATCTTTAAGATGGGTGAACTTCAACTCCCAGAATTCCCCAGTCCTTAATCTGTGCTGGCTGTGGAATTCTGGGAGTTGAAGTCCAGCCATCTTGAAGTTGCCGAGGTTGAGGTGCCCTGAGCCAGGAGGTGAACTGAGGTGAGTTAAAGGTGCTTAAAACAAGCGACCTAACACGGAGTCATTTTCTGAGCCCAGTGCACATGATGGGGCCACAATGCAAAAAGGGCTTCCTTTGTGTGAGCATATGCACAATCTAATCATAAAAATAAAGGTAAAGCAGAATATTTTACTCTTCTGGGATTATTTTTTTAGGAATGTAATTTAAGCTATTTAATTTAATATGTTTCAAGGAACCTAAATTGGGGTTGGGGTGATATGTACAAAGCTTTCTCCAGAAGAAAGATTTCCTGTGTCTATTTCCTGTTTCTAAAACATATCTGTGTATTGAGAAGCCATAATTGGCCTTTTACTGATTTAATAAGAGTGATGGGGAAAGTGGAGCTAAGAGACAATGAAATAGGAAGCCATCTTTTGATTCAAGCATTCAGACGGTTGCAGGTTTCCACAAACTGCAAAAAGGGAGAAGCAGTTTCTGCTTTTGGCCTCATCTTTCATGATTGCCCTGGAGACGCTTTGATGGGAAGAGATCCAGGCAGCCCTGATCTTGGTGGTGGGGGGAGTACAAAGTCTGAAATTATCCTTAGACACTTTTTGCCTGAAGCCAGGTTCTCCAGCAGGAAAAGTTTCCATTCAGGGCCTTCAGGGTCAGTGGGAGGAGAAGCTGCCCCCAACTCCCTGGGCCTCCGCCCAGAGTCTCCCCTGAAGGATTTGTCCAAAGAGCAGAGCAGAAACTTTTATCATAATTCTCCAACTAGTTTTTGTACTCAAAGTTTGTTGGCTGTTTCTCTGGAGGGAAATGAAAGGGAAATAATCCCCACGTGGCTCATAATGATAGGGGCAGAGATTGAATTAAATCTGTCATCTAGCATTGAGAGGTTTAAGAGCTCCATCTCTGAAATTGGCCCCGAGGGAATACACGGCACCTGTGGCTGAAGAAAATGAAATCTGACCTATTGTTGGCACAGTAGTTAAAGAGAAAATCCCAGGGATCAGTTAATGCCCGAGCACGTCACAGATCTGAAATAGCTCTCTGTTATTTCAGGAAGCAGAATAAATTTACTTTACTTTGAAAGTTAATGCTCAGGGGCATTGCCACAAAACAGTTGATGCAATAGTGTGGCCATTCTCCAACAATCAGGCTCAGTCAAAACTTGTCATCAGAACTTTGTGTAGTTAAACAAAAACCACACGTACACAGAGGGAGGGAGAGTGTTCTTTGTCTTTGGAAGGAAGTTCTTGTTGACAGGCTGACTTTTAGCTCTGCAGAGGAACTGTAGCAGGTGTCACACCTTTCCCCTATAATTTTGAAAGCCCTGGGGATTTTTTCTTCCTCTTTTCTTTCCAAGAAGTTTTCTGTCACCTTGGAAACAGCCTCGTGAATGAGAAATACAATGCAAAGTTATCTTGCTGCCCTCAATAATAACAGGTTTGGCCTGAGATGTGTCTCTGCACACTGTGGCCTTCCTACTCTCATGCTTCTTTCCCACTGAGAGGTTTATTTCAAAATGTGACAAATCAGTCCAGCGAGATTCATTCGAGTCCATTTCCAGACAGACACTTTAAAAGTCCTTATTTTAATCCATCTTGACTCAGGCAGCCTCATGGACACACCCAAAATTGGTATGTCTATTTATCTACACCCAAATATTTTTTATTTGAAAGATTACCTTTTTAATAGTTGAACATCTAGTACCTAAGTCAAGAAAATCATCATTTTTTTGTTTATTCCATTTAGATTCTGCCAGATTCCAGAATGACTCTATATGACAATATAACTCACAAAATCCAAATGAAATTCCAATCAGAAGAGGAAGAATAAAATAAGAAGAAGCTAAAAAGAAGTAGATGGTGAATCCACTAACAGTGAATATGTTAAATGTTGCATGATTCACTGGATTGGTTGTAATTTTGGTGATAATATTGGAGCAAAGGGAAAATATGTGGTCTATATTAAAATTTATGCTGAACTACAACCTTAAAAGAGAACTTTTATAAAATGATTTCTTATTGGTATTTGACACCCAGTAAATAGTCAAAGGTGTATAAGATTGTTTTTAATCAGCAATTCTGTTGACCAGTCTCTGAATTCATCTTTGGCCTGAATCAGAATAAAAAACAACAGAGTTGGAAGGGACATTGGAGGTCTTCTAGTCCAACCTGCTTCTCAAGCTGGAGATTTCAGAGAAATACTTCTCCAATCTCTTCTTGAAAACTTCCCTCAATGGAGTAGCCACAACTTCCGGGATGCAAATTCTTCCACAGATTAATAGATTTTCACTGTCAGGAAATTTCTTCTGGCTTCTTGGTTGGATCTCTCTTCACTGGGCTTCCATCCCTTGCTCCTTTTTCCTGCCTTCAGGGGCTCCGGAGGATGAATGGAGCCCCTATTCTCTGGGACATCGGCCAAATATTGGAAGGTGTCATCCCATCCCCTGCAGTCATTCTCTTCCAACTCTGTTAATCTGTTAATGCATCTTATACTCTTTACACCAGACACACCCAGTCCCTTAATCCACCCCCCCTCCCTGCATGCCAGGAACACCAGCAAGCCCCACCCACAGGAGGAAGGCAGCCCACGAACCTCCCCCCTCTCTGGTCCAGGGAAAAAACCTCTCTCCACGGAGCCAGCCCCTGGGGGGGGGGGGGGCTGCCTTAATCGACCATCATCTGGTTCAGCCTCCAGACCCCTCACCCTCTTTCTTGCTCTTCTCTGCCCACTGAGGAACTGAGGCTGAGGGGTTTTGGGGTTGGCAGAGCTGTCAGAGGACCCCCCCCCCCCAAAGCTGCGCTGACAGTCCAATAAAGCCTGTTTTTCAATGAAGAGCCCACTTGTTCTTTCTGGGGGAAAGGAAAACTTGCCAGAGGGAGTCTTGGAAGGGACGGAGGTTCCATCCGAGGGATCGAGAGACTCAATCAGGGACTGGCGCATCCCACCCTCCGACAGCGTCACCTCTCCGAACGGCCTGCAGCCCCCGGCAGACCCAGCGCCCTTCCGCCCCGTCCCAGCACAGCGCAACTTGGAAGGGCGAGAAATCTGCTAGGCTTTCAACGAGCCCTGTTCTGGAGCCCTGAGGGGCCGATCCACCCTCTCCCCCACCAGAGGCGCCGACCCATTCTCCCCTTCCGCGTAAAGGTCCCATGTGTGTTCAAGACCCCGTTAGGCAGCCTGCCCTTCCGGGGCGCTTCTTCCCCTGGCAGATGATCCTGAGGCTGATGGACAGGACAGGAGATTAAAGAAAACGCCACGTTCTCTTGATTTATTTAGCGGAGAGAGATGGACCCTCAACCTAGTCTCAGACACACAGAGATGGATGGATGGATGGATGGATGGATGGATGGATGGATGGATGGATGGATGGATGGATAGTAAGTCGCCCTCCACACTCCCCTCTTGCCTTGCCCAAACGTACAGCCGTGGTGCAGCCCTTGCCCGTCCCACGCACCTGGGGAACGTCGGAACAAGGCACAGCAGCCCAGTGGTGGGATTCAAATGATTTAACAACTGGTTCTGTGCCCTAATGATGATTTTATGTATAAAAAACCGATATTAAGTCTTATTTTGGAGGGGATGCCTTACTTTAAAGAAGGCGGTGGAGTCTGCGCATAATTCAGCACCTGGCACCCTCGCTTATGTTTCTGTACATTTGACTCATCCCATGGACAGTACAAATCTTATTATCTGTGTTAAGGTTACAGAGAAGAGTATCAGACTGAGGATGGGATATGTTTTATATGGTTTGTCCTGAGAGCATCAACCAGGCAAGGCAACCGTCTAGTGTTGAAAAATGAATAAAAGTAGTAAAAACAGAAAAAGTCTGGCTCTAAGAGACTCATTATCATCTGGAACATTAAAAAAAACCCTGTAATTGACTTAGTAATGGCCGAATCAGAAACATTCTAGCTGGCAGAACCCAACTTTCCTTCCCAATATAAATGGACCTTTTGTGCAGCACAAGATTCAAATAGTCTTTCAAAGGAATGTCAAACTGGCCTTGAACTAACACACTCAAAGCTCTTTTTCATGGCTAGAAAACCTGCATTTAAGAGAAGCTTGTCAAGGGGCATAGAAAGCCCCAGAGAGGCTTCCATCCACAGACACCTGTGGAAAAGCCAGGCGTTGGCTCCTCTCTGTCCCTCCAGCCAGAAGGACCTGGGAAGGGATGCATGGGGGAGGCGTGGGGGGGGGGGGGAGAGATGGCCAAACTTTATTCCGGGATCTTTATTCAGGGCTGCTTTCCAAGGAAGAGGGGGATCTTCCTGACCCACAGAAAGAAAGTGGGAGATACTGACACAATCGGGGTTGAGGAGGGGAATCAGAAAGGGGGTGTTTGAAGGAAGGAAATCGCGTTTTTTTCTTCCATGGAGTGAAGCGGCGCTTTTCCCGAGAGAGCCCAGCAGAGGATTCCCCGGGAAGGGGGGTTGAGCTGGGGAGAGGATCTGTCAGTATTAGATCCCTGCAAATCCTCTCAGCCTCTTTCTGGTGTAGCTGAGGGCTTTCCGGATTGGGGGATTTCTGTGACCCCCAAGTCGTCCCTGGCTATGGGGTGCGCCTCTCCTCTTCTCATCCAGCGCAGCGCCTCTTCCTATGGCGGAAACCTTCATCTCGGAAATGAAACGTGTGAATCGGCAGTTCTGAATTGGGGGGGAGGAAGCTTTGATCTAGGACTTTGGAGGATGGGAAGGACCAGAACCAGCGGCAGCACCAATGGGAATTCTCCCTGCTTGAGCATCATCGGTTTCCGGGAAGAGTCCTTTGTGGCTTCACCTGAAGGAGGAGGGAGTCCATCGCAAAGAGAGGAGAAATTGGGAGGGGGGATCAGTTTCGGTATTTGGGGGGAGCGATGCAGCTCAAGGAGGTGGGGGTTCATGACAGCCCCAGGCGGGACCCTCTACTTCCTTTGCTCTCTTCATGATTCTCAGCCAGAGATTCCCGCTTCCCCCCTTCTTATTCCCTCCATTGACATCCACAACAGCGATTCTTGAACCCCAAACCCAGCTGTTAATATGCGGAGGGTCAGAAAACCCCACAGCGCTGCAGGTACAAGCGGCCCTCCGGCAGCCCCTTTGCCAGGAAGGGATAAAAGGCAGAAGCTTCCGGGAGGGAGGGGGAGGGCAGGGTTGGGGGAGGGGCACTCCCAATGATGAAGTGCGTGTGTGTGCGAGCATGCATGCGTGTCTAGGCGCCCAAGGACTCCCCAACCAGCCCGCCCAGAGACCTCCAAGTCCACTGCAGCCCCACTCCATGTAGGATCGGGGGGGGGGGGGGAAATCCACCCTCCCCTCCAGGGCTGGCATGAACCCCCTTGAGCTGCAGGCCCCCAAGACTGAAAAGATTCCCCATCCCCCTCCCTCCCGTCTCGCTGCACCTAACTTTCTCCTCCATCGGGTGAAGTCAAGGGAGACTCTGCCCGGAGACCGGTGACGCTGCAAAAGGGAGAATTCCCATTGGTCCGTTGGAGATTCCTCGGTTCGTTGATTTACTGGTTGTAGCCTGCATTTCTCTGAACATCCCGTGTTTCTCAGGCATTGCGTGGTCTGAAGCCCCGTTCTGGGCTCAGCAGCCTTTCTGCGATCCTTCGCTTTGCGGAGAGAGGGAAGCAAGGTGGAATTGGACTCCCTGAGCCAAAGTGGTCAACGGGATCTTGAGACTTGATTTTTCAGCTGCACCATTCCACTCCACTCCTTTCCCTTCCTTTTCTTCTCTCTTCCTTTCCTTTTCCTTTCTTTTCTTTTCCCCTTTATTCCACCCTTCTCCTCTCTCTTTCTTTTCCTTTCCTGCTTCCATACTAACTTTATTTTCTATTTTATGCCATGATAATCTTAATATAATAATAATAAAAAGGAGCCTTTTGTTTTAGGAGCACTTCTTGTTCCACAGCTGAAATATGCAAATTCTGGGGGGGGGGGACTCATCACAATTCCACTCTCCATCTGCACTTTTACACTGGCAAAATTTCCTCCTGGCCCAACGAAGGAGGGGTGGGGGTTCCTTCATGTTTGGGGTTGAGGGGTGGAGAATCGGACGGTCTGGCTGGGCTAGGAGGGATCCCTGCAGATCCTCTCCGCCTCTTCCTGATTTAGCTTCCCTTCGGATTGGCGGGGTGTCTGTGACCCCCAGGTCTTAGCTGGTTGCGGGGCTTCCCCTCCCCACTTGTTATCTAGTGCAGTAACTCTTCCTTCGGCAGAAACTTCATCTGTGAAATGAAGCGTGCGCCTGTGCCTGTGTGTCTGGCCTGATGCTTCCAGACCCAGAGGAGGAATCCGCGGTTCTGCATTGGGGAGGGTGGAGCCTTTATCTTAGACTTTTGAGATGGGAGGGTCCAGAACGAGGGGCAACACCAATGAGAATTTCCCATGCTTGAGTGTCATCGATCTCCTGGCAGAGGAGGAGAGCCAGTTCTGCGGGGAGAGAGAGGCGGGGAAAGTGGGAGGGGGGGATCTTGGCCTGAAGAACCAACAGGGGCTTCTCTGCTTGGAATGCTCTTCTGCACTGGGTGAAGTCAAGGGAGACTCTGCCCGGAGACCGATGATGCTGCAGGAGGGAGGTTTCCCATTGGTCCTCCTTCTTTCTGGACCCTCCCAATCCCGAAGTTCGAGGAAGCCCCATTCTGGGCTCCATAGAGTTTCTGCGATTCCTTCGCTTGGCAGAGAGAGGGAACCAGTGGGGGATTCCACTGCCTGAGCCAAAGTGATCCACGAGATCTTGAGACAAAGTGCGGAGAGAAGTCTATAAAAATCTTATAAAGGAGATAAAAAGAAGACCGACACCACAATTGGCAAAAGAGATAAGACTGTTTCATTACTGGAAAGATACAGGTTGACAATGAAAGTTGATAATAAAAAATTAGTTGATTTTGGTAATCAATAAGTAGGAATTTAGTAACTCTTAGATTGTTAGATTGTTATTAAATGTTTATTCGTTAACAAATAATTAACTATAATAACAATAATGAAATGATAATGGATATTAACAATTAACGATATATACATGTACTGGCAAACTAGTAAAAGCAATTTGGATATAAATTGCAAATTGTGACTTGGGAAAAAGACTTATAAATTTTATTAACAAATTTTTCTTTAGATCGTGTCATAAAGGTGTAAGGTTTTTTTTCTTTTGGGGGGGTTTGACAAGAGGAGATGGGACATAAATAGTAAATGATTTTTAGCCAATTATAATAACAACAAGGAAATGTCAATGGACATTGTTTAATAATATATACATGCTATGGTATTGGCAAAAGTAACTTGGATATAAATTCTAAACAGTGAGTTGGGGGAGAAGGGGGGGAAGTTTTAAAAACTTTATTAATTGACTTTTACTTAAAAGATTCATAAAAGTGTAATGTTATTGGAGGATTTTTTTGAAATAGCTAATGAATGCGATCATGTGGTTGTGTCTTTAAGTATGAATGATTTGAGGTAAAAGCATGTTCAAATAATTGTAGTCAAATGAGAATTGTGGTACACTGATAGTAAGATATACAAAGATTTTTGATTTAAAGTGTATAATCTAATATGAACTATAAGTAATGACTGTGGAAGAAATGCACGAAAGTTATTTGTAACCAATCGACACACTTTCTTCAAGATGTAATGAAGGATGATTCTTTTTTTGTGTGTTTTTATTCAATTAAAATAAAAAAAAACTTTTCAAAAAAAGAAAGAAAAAAGAAAGAAGGACATAATAGTGATGGAGAGCAGGTCAATCCCCGCATTCCAGGTCATTCTGCCATTCCAAGGCTTCTCATGGAGATGATCCAACAACACAGAGCAGAGCTCCTACAGCTCCCATCTTATGATCTTTCTCTCTCACACACACTCAAACATCTTTAGTTGCTGTTAGTAGGAACAAGTGCCTCAATTATTTTTCATAAGGTGTCTGGTTCATTGGTAGTTGTTGAATATTACATTCCTCTGAATGACTTTCCCAGAGTTCTCTTTAGCAAGATTTATTGGGTTGAATAGGCAGATACAAGAAATACAGTCATTCAATCATTTCCCATTCTGAAGCAAGTAGATTTGCTTTTCTTTGGCTCTTGCCTACTATTGAAGTGGAAATAATATCACCTTTCAAATAAAATAAACTTTAACAATTATTCCAATATCATAATGGTATTAAATATCATGCTTTTTCAGTTGTTCTGGCTGTGAGATGCTCCTTTGTGTTCAGGTCTGGCCTCAGAAGGATAATGTAGCTGATGGAGCAGATGACAATTTGGACTGCAGCACAAGAAAGGATGATGGAGTTGGCCAAGCTCTTCCCCAACCATCTCTTCACTCAGTTTCCTGGTTTTGTGGCCAGGAAAGCCAGCACTACCGTGATGGTTTTGGCCAAGAGAGAAGAAATGGCAACTGAGAAGATGATGCTGAAAACCGTTTGTCGGAGAAGGCAGGTGGTTTTCCTTGGTTGACCAATGAAGAGAGAAGGAGACAAGAAGCTAAGCAGGAGGGAGAACAGGGGGACGTAGGAGAGGTTCCTGTTGTGGGCTTTGACAAGGGGAGTTTCTCTGTATTTAATGAAGATGATTAAAACAAGGCCTGTGATTAAGAACAATAGTAGGGCAAAAGAGACCAGGATGATGCCCAGATCTTCTTCATAAGACAAGAAATTTATAACATTGGGTATAGATTTATTTAATGAAGATGATTAAAACAAGGACTGTGTTAGGAACAATAGTAGAGCAAAAGAGACCACAATGATTCCCAGATATTCTTCATAAGGCAAGAGTTGAGCTTCAATGAATTTTTAAAGTTATACTTTCATCAAAATGCTGTGGATAAATCCATTTCCACCAGGCCTTCCTTTCCTCCAGTGTCACCCACCTTCCTGAGTGGAAATGGTCCCCTCCAGACAAGGAACGCAGTTTTAGCAGCAAACTGGCTCTCCTTCTCGACAATGTTCCCTCTATTTTTTTTCAGTCTGTGCGGAAAAGTATAGTGTTTGAGCGGCACATTTTCATGCCTGAGCACCTGATTTTTTTTAGCCATAATTGCCATCAGAGCAGATATTGGGGAGGGGGGAAAGGAGGAAAAGGGTCCCCTCCCTCTCCCTCAGACCCCAAGGAAGGAAGGAAGGGAAGGGAGGGGGAGGGAAAGGAAAGGAAATGGCAAAGAAGAAAGGAAAGGATGAAGAAGGGAGGGAAAAGGAAGGGAAGGGAAAAGAAAAAAGAAGGGAAAGGAAATAAGAAAAGGAAAAGAAAGGAGAAAGGAAAGGAAAAAAGAAAGGAAAGGAGAAAGGAAAGGAAAAGGAAAAGAGAAAGGAAAGGAAAAAGGAAAGGAAATATATAAGAAGGAAAGGAAAAAGGAAATGAAATGGCAAAGAAGAAAGGAAAGGATGAAGAAGGGAGGGAAAGGGAAGGGAAGGGAAAAGAAAAAGAAGGGAAAGAAAATAGGAAAAGAAAAAGAAAGGAAAGGAAAAAGGAAAGGAAAAAGGAAAGGAAATGGCAAAGAAGAAAGCAAAGGATGAAGAAGGGAGGGAAAGGGAAGGGAAGGGAAAAGAAAAAAGAAGGGAAAGGAAATAAGAAAAGGAAAAGAAAGGAGAAAGGAAAGGAGAAAGGAAAGGAGAAAGGAAAGGAGAAAGGAAAGGGAAAAGCAAAGGAAATAGAAAAGAAGGAAAGGAAAAAGGAAAGGAAATGGCAAAGAAGAAAGGAAAGGATGAAGAAGGGAGGGAAAGGGAAGGGAAGGGAAAAGAAATAAGAAGGAAAGGAAATAAGAAAAGGAAAAGAAAGGAGAAAGGAAAGGAGAAAGGAAAGGAGAAAGGAAAGGAGAAAGGAAAGGGAAAAGCAAAGGAAATAGAAAAGAAGGAAAGGAAAAAGGAAAGGAAATGGCAAAGAAGAAAGGAAAGGATGAAGAAGGGAGGGAAAGGGAAGGGAAGGGAAAAGAAATAAGAAGGAAAGGAAATAAGAAAAGGAAAAGAAAGGAGAAAGGAAAGGAGAAAGGAAAGGAGAAAGGAAAGGAGAAAGGAAAGGGAAAAGCAAAGGAAATAGAAAAGAAGGAAAGGAAAAAGGAAAGGAAATGGCAAAGAAGAAAGGAAAGGATGAAGAAGGGAGGGAAAGGGAAGGCAAGGGAAAAGAAATAAGAAGGAAAGGAAATATGAAAAGGAAAGGAAAGAAAGGAAAGGAGAAAGGGAAGGAAAAAAGAAAGGAAAGGAGAAAGGAAAGGAAAAGGGAAAGGGAAAGGAAATGGCAAAGAAGAAAGGAAAGGATGAAGAAGGGAGGGAAAGGGAAGAGAAGGGAAAAGAAATAAGAAGGGAAAGGAAATATGAAAAGGAAAGGAAAGAAAGGAAAGGAAAGGAGAAAGGGAAGGAAAAAAGAAAGGAAAGGAGAAAGGAAAGGGAAAGGGAAAGGAAATGGGAAAGAAGAAAAGAAAGGATGAAGAAGGGAGGGAAAGGGAAGGGAAGGGAAAAGAAAAAAGAAGGGAAAGGAAATAAGGAAAGGAAAGGAAAAGAGAAAGAAAATGAAAATGAAAGGAAGATAGAAGGACAGAAAGGGAAAGGAAAGAGTGGAATGGATTGGTACTGCTCAAAAACCAAGTCTCAAGATCCCGTCGACCCCTTTGGCTCAGACAGTCGAATTCCACGCTGCTTCCCTCTCTCCACAAAGCGAAGGAATTGCAGAAAGGCTGCAGAGCCCAGAACGGGGCTTCAGAGGACGCAATGCCTGAGAAACGCCGGATGTGCAGAGAAATGCAGGCTACAACCAGCGAATCGCATTTTCCCAGGAACCAATGAAGCCCCAAAGGACCAATGGAAATTCTTCCTTCTGTAGCATCATCAGTTTCCGGGCAGAGTCTTCCTTGACTTCAGGAGAGAGTTCGGCGCAGAGAGAGGAGGGAGGGAGGGAGAATATTTTAAATCATTTTAACACATTAAAAAACACTGTGTGGCAGTTGGAAACTGGTGCGCAGTGTTTTCTTGTTACGTGCGCGGCCACGCAGGCGTGCACTTTAGATGGAACATTGCTTCTCGAGCCCTTTTGACAAATCCAGGATGACAACTTTCCACACAGTTGGACTGAGGCAGGGACTGAGCAAAAAAACAAGGAATGATAAAGAAATGTTAGAACTCTCCATCCATGGAAAATGGGGGGAGAAATGGACATTAGACATTGTGTCAGATCCCTAAACATGATACTGTCATTCAATTGGGAGGAGGGGGGCCTTGGAGTCAATTTATTGGAGGTGCCCATGACAACTGATATTTTACAACTGCTTTCCTGAAGCCGGAAGGCCGGAGATCTCAGCACCACTGGAGGGATGTTTATGATAGCCATGTGGGATATCTTACTTTAATGTCTAACCAGAGATAGCCATGGGAATGTATGTTTATTCGGCTCTCAGGGCAGTCGATAAAGGAAACATTTTCACACTTGTGTATTGGCTAGAAACTGCATTCTGACAAAGGAGAGGGGTCACTATCACTTTAATTCCACTTGCATTGCCTAAAGGGATTCAGATGTTGCTTTGCCTTAACGGCTTCCATTCTTCTTAATTAAAGGTTTCTTTTGAAATAATCAGTTTCAAGAGTCTTCACTTTCTTAAGTTAGGAGAGGAGCCCTTACACATTGGCCATGAAGTCCTAGCTGGGCCCTGGGATTTGAAATCAGAGCCTCCTGGTGATTGGCTCAAAGCCCCTAGCTCCCTCTGATGCCTAAGGTGGGACTAGAACTCAGAGTCACTTACTGATTGGCTCAAAGTCACTAAGGGGCCCACCTAATTTCCTCTATAGAAAAGGTTGGCCACTGCCTTCTTTTCAATCTAACCCTGGCATTTCCTGGTGGTCTCCCATCCCTGATTAAATCCAGCCCTGCTTAAGCTTTTCCAAACCAGCCTGCTGCTGCACCCTACAGCTACCTCTCGACTTACGACCAGAATTGGGACCAGAAATGCCATTGCTAAGCTAGATGGTCGTTAAGTGAGTTGTGCTGAATTTTAAAATGTTTATTGCCACAGTTGTTAAGCGAATCACTGCAGTTGTTGAGTGAATCTTACAGTCATGAAACAAACACAATTTCACCCACTGATTTTACTTGTCATAAATCCATATTGATTGCCAGGCACCCAAGTGCCGATTGTGTGCTGCACTAGTCGTAAGTATGAGGACCCATCATAAAGTGCTTTTTCAATGGCTGTGGAACGTGGAACTGTCACTAAATGAATGGATATAAATTGAGGACTATGTGTAGGATACTTGGTTAGGGATTGTACATCATTTGATCCATTGTTTCTTCAGGCACATTCCCAGAAGGCCTTTTTAAGAGGAATAATATCTAATATTTTATGCATATTTCCCTTTCATCCTCTGGGTAGATGCAGGAAAACCTGGATTCTGGATCTCTAAAACCAGATTCCAGATCCAAGGCACAAGAGTCCCAATCTGGACTCCACCCCCAGAGAAGGGGCAGAATCTGGGGCTCCCCAACCTCTCCAGGCGACCGAAGGTTCCCCCTTCAGAGGGAGCCTCTCTGGCTAAAGCCAATTCAGGACTCGAAGCCCCTTCAGGTTTGGCTCATCAATAGATAAGCCACGCCCCCCAGGGAAAGGCAGCCAGTTGGCGAATATTATTAAAATATCAGGTCCAGGCCACTAAGCCTTGGTTTGTGACATCAGAGGCTCCTCCTGAGCTTATTGGCTGGAGCTCGGCATGGCAACCTTCAGCATCCTTGGGGAGTCTGGACCACATAAGGGAGGCTCTGCTCAACATCCCTGGAATGTGGCTGGATTGGATGGCTGGCACTGGGGGCATCACAGGGTCTCCCTCGGCTGGGCTCCTTAGGAGGGAGAGACCCCGTCCCTTTAAGGCAGAACTAAGGGGGAGAGATTAGAAAAGTGGGGGTTCAACCAAACACAACAATGTGATCTATGGGGGAAATGGCTTCAGGATGTCCCAATTGGAGAGGCATTGAGACCCCAAAGGTAGAAACTGACCTGGGCTAATTAATCTAAAAAGAGATTCCATTGGCCAGATGTAGTTATTTCCCCAACAGACTCATCCTGCTGGTTGACTTATTTATATATTTTTATTATTTTATTATTCAGAGTTTTATCCACCTTTATTCTTTCTCTAAATAGCTCAAGGCAGTGAATATACTGAAGACTCCATCATCCTCACAACAACATCCTTATGAGGTAGGCTGTGGCTGAGAGAGAGAGACTGGCTCAAGGGGACCCTCCAGGATTTCCTGCCTTGGATGGGACT
Source organism: Natrix helvetica (assembly GCF_964273705.1). Taxonomy (NCBI): domain Eukaryota; kingdom Metazoa; phylum Chordata; class Lepidosauria; order Squamata; family Natricidae; genus Natrix; species Natrix helvetica. The sequence goes on from NC_138551.1 coordinate 131,168,642, forward strand.
GGTAAGTACTTGGAGGGGGGGCTCTTTCCTTATCTGAATGGTCACACACACACACACCTTTCCCTCTCATGAAAAACCCCCTAGCAGTGCCAGAGTTGGCCGAATTGACCTATCACAGATTCTGACTCATTTAGAGAGTCTTGAGAGAAGAGAAGCCTCGAATTGGAGTCAGAATCAAATGGGAAGTCAGGATAGTTTGAAGAGAGATCAGTTGTGATGGATTAAGTCAGAGATTCTCAAACTGGGCCACTTGAAGGCATCTGTGGACTTTAGGCAGTTAGCAAAATGTCCCTTGAACTGAGAGAAGAAGTGACTGTGTCTCTCCATTTTCCAAACAGGTCAGCAGCAGGGAAGAAACGGTCCTTTAGGGAATATCCTTGGGCTGTTTTCTCAATGAGCAATGATGGCCTCCATGATCTCCAGATTAACAAGATTCCCTTGACTTTCAGATCCAGGAATCCATGAAAGACAAACAACGGATGAAAGAGCAGCACAGTTGCCTCAAGCAGACAGTGGATCAACTTCAGACCACAACAGAAGACCTGCAGAAAACTCTGCTGGACAACAGAGGAAGCTTGGACCATGCCAACACGATGATCCACCAGTTAGTGCTAGAGAAAGAATCTTTGGTGAAACACAGTGAAGAACTCCAGAGAAGAAAAGTCTGAGGTTACTAGGCAAGTGGCCTTCCTCAAACTTGAGAAGGCTGCCTTAGAACCTCTGAGAAGCTCCTCAAAGAGCTCTGGAACCTTCTTAAGAACTCAAGAAGCACCTCTAGAGTCTGCAGCATGAACTGGCTGAGATGGACCAAAGTTCCACTTTGTGGAGAAAAGCCACTCCAGCCAACTGAAGCAGAAAGTTACCATTCTTCAGAATGTGAGGGGAAATGAGAAGAAGCACTTCAACCATCTGCAGCAGCACCAGACCTGTGTTTACCAGGCCAGAATGGAAGACCTGCAGAAAACTCTGGAGGACAACAGAGAAGGACTGACCCATGTCAGAATGGCCATCCAAGAATTACAGCTGCAGAACTGGTGTTTGGAGAAAGACAGGGAAGATCTCTACAGGGAGGTCACCAACCAAGTGGCCTCCTTCAGAAATGATGTTGGCACTCCTGAGTGACCAGCACATGGGACAACTTTGCTGACACTCTCTCTCCCCATACCTGGGATGGAGGAATGGTGGCCTTTTACCCATTTGAAAGAGGAAAGAGATTCTTCCCCTCCCTTCCCTTGACTTGCCACCCAGTGTGCCAGGGGAGCCAGGAGAGCCCCTCCCTTACCAGCTGAAGCCCCTCCCTTACCCCCACCTTACCAGTCACTGCAGGACTATCAGCTGAGCTGAAAGCCTCCCAGCCACCGAGCATCAGAGCCTGAGAGCACTGAGGAATCCCAGGGCTCTGAGCCAAGGAGAGTGGAGGTGACGGCTGTGGCAGTGGTGAGGTTAGTAGCGGTGGATCCCCAGGATCAGTTCCCAGCCTCAGAGTGCCATCTGAGGCCGAGGGGCAGCAGTGAGGAGGGTGAGGGCTCTGCTGTGGGGAGGGCAGAGAGTCTGGCCAGAGCCGGATCTGGGAGCCAGAACCGAGCAGCCAAATGAGCCGAGCAGCTGGGATCTGGGCAGCCCACAGGAGAGGAGAAGAGAGGAGAACTGCTGGAAGCTGAACTGGGAGCCAAAGGGTCTGTAGGAGATGCCTCAAGGCAGCAGAGACCCCCGAAGGCCGCAAGGCTGACGGAGCTGGTGGCAGAGCTGGAAGACAGGGCTGGGTTGAGGGTCTCGGGGGCAGGCAGAAACTCCTGCTGCTCCAGAGGCTGCAAGAGAGAAGCAACAGGAGGGGGAAGCCAGGGTCCACCAAGGCCAACTGGAGCTTGTCAGTGGCCGGTGGGTGGAGGGTGGGAAGTAGTCTTAGGGATGATAGAACATAGGAGGAAGATTTATAGGGCTAGAAGGGACTTTGGAGGTCTTCTAGTCCAACCCTCTGCTCAAGGCAGGAACTTTATACCATCCCAGTCTCAAATGATTCTCTTGTCCACTTTGAAAACTACCAGAGATGGAGCACTCACTACTTTGGGAGGCAACTTATTCCATTGCTTAAATGTTCCTTTTGTCTGAAAACTTCTCCTGACTTCTACATCGGGTCTCTTTTTAACAAACTCCCACCCATTACCTCTTCTCCTTCCCTCCAGGGCTCTGGAGATGAAGTCACTCCCCTCTTCTCTGTGGGAGGCTCTAAAAGTGCCAGAAGATTCTATCATGGCTGCCCAATCCTTCCCACCTTCTCTCGGCTGGACATAGCGAACTCCATCAACCGTTCATCAAATGATTTGGCCTCTAGACCTTAAATCACCTTTGTTCCTCCTCTCTTCACACTGTCCAGAATCTCCATAACTTTTTCTTTTTCCGGGTGACCAGAACTGGACAAACTATTCCAAGGATGGTCTGACCAGAGAGACAGAAAGTGGTACCAGCACTTCTCTCCCTCTTGAATCTTCCCCTCTTTTATTGCTGCCTAAGACTGCCTGGGCCTATTTTGTCCTCTGCAGCAGAGTTCTAGCTGACCTTTAAGTACTTTGCCGTGAGATCCTTCCCCAGGTACCACAGCTGAGCCAGGTACCCCCTGTTCTGTACCTGGGCATTGGGGTCTCCTAAGTACAGATCCTGGGTTTTCTCACCAGTGAACGCATCTTGTTTGGTAGCACCCAATGTTTACGTCTTCTGGATATTGAGCTTATTTTCTAGTAATTCCCACAAGCTTGGTCCCATCTGCAAACCTGATGAGTTCCCTTTCTGTCCCCTCACATAGATCATTTGGGAAGATATGGAAGAGTCTGGGGCCCAAGGCAGAAACTTGAGGCCCCTCTCTGAATATTTCACCCCATGTAGATGTAGCTCCATGAAGGACTCCTCACTGGGTGCAATTGGTCAGCCACTCTATGAATTATGTGCCTATTTGGAATTGTATATCAATTCTATCTCTCTCATCATCCTTTTCATATTTTTTTCTTTGAGCATAAAAAGAGATTCAAAGAAGGAATTAAGCATTTCCGCATCCATAGTTTCAGACATCCACATGTGGAATCCTTCCTAGTCTCTCTAGAAAGTAGAAAAGATTAACAGAATTGGAAGGGAGTTTGTAGGTCATCTGGTACATCACCCCTCCCCCCCAGCAGGAGACCTTACATCATTTCTGACAAATGGCTGTCCAGTCTCCTCTTGAAAGCTTCCAGGGATGAAGCTCCCACAACCTCTGAAGTCAACTTCTGTTCCATAGGTTGATTGGTCTCCCTGTCAAGAAATTTCTCCTTAGTTCTAGGTTGAATCTCTCCTTGTTCAGTTTCCATTCATTATTCCTTATCCGGCCTTCAGGTGCCTTGGAAACTAGCTCGTCCCCTTCCTTTCTGTGGCAATCCTTCAAATATTGGAATATTGCTATCATGTCTCCCCTGGTCTTTCTCTTCACTAGACTAGCCAAGCCCAGTTCCTGCAACTGTTCTTCATATGTTTTAGCCTCCAGTCCCCTAATAGCAATAGCACTTATATATAGCTTCATAGTGCTTTTACAGCCCTCTCTAAGTGGTTTACAGAGTCAGCATATTGACCCCAACAGTCTGGGTCCTCATTTTACCCACTTCGGAAGGATGGAAGGCTGAGTCAACCTTAAGCCTGGTGGGATTTGAACTGCCAAACTGCAGCTAGCAGTCAGCTGAAGTAGCCTGCAGTTCTGCCCTCTAACCCCTGTGCCACCTCGGCTCATAATCATCTTGGTTGTTCTTCTTCTTTCTAGAATCTCAACATCTTTTTTTAATAGCGTGGTGATGTAAATTGGATGCAGTACTCTAGGTGTGGTCTTACTAAGGCTTTACAGAGTTGTATTAGTACCTCTCTTGATCTTGATTGGATCCCTCTGTTAATGCAACTTAGGATTGCATTGGCTTTTTTGGCTGCCGCCACACACTGCTAGCCCATATTTAATTGGTTCTCCACTAAGACTCCAGGATCCCTTTCACACTTTCTGCTATTAAGCCTGGTTTCAGCCAGTCTATATATGTACTTTGGTCTTTTCTTGCCTAAATTTAAGATTTTACTTTTCTCTACTTTGAATTTCATTCTGTTAGATCTCTCTTAGCTTGTTGAAGTCAGAACTCTCTTAAAGACTCCACTATTAGCCTGCTTGAGCAGAGCTTGGACTAGAAGACCTCTAAGGTCCCTTCCAACTCTCTTACACTGTTACGGTTGGTGAAGTTCCCTGTGCTTGATGAGGAATGTTTGGGGGGCTCCCCATAGGCTGAGAGCCAGAGGGGTTGAATGGGATGTTTGCCAGTTTTTTTATGGGGCGAGAGTCGGGTCTGGGGTGGTTTGGATTTGCTTGTCTGACCGGTGGGAGAGGCCATCTATGGGGTGGGATGGAGTGGATGCATGAGGGCAGCAGGGAGGGAGCGAAAGTACAGGTAGATGTTAAGCATGGCCTCCTCCTTCTCTTGCTTCCCCCTGAGAGGCTCTGGAGCAACAGGAGCTTCTGCCTGCCTCCGAGACCCTCCACCCAGCCTTGTCCTCCCGTTCTGCCCCCCTGCTCCCTCAGCCTTGCTGCCTCTGGGCTCTCTGCTCCCCCGAGGCCTCTCCTGGGTTCCCCTGGGCTCCCCTTCAGCTTCCGGCTGCTCTCTCCTCCCCTCCTCTCCTGCAGGCTGTTTGGCCCCCGTCTGCTCAGCCCATTTGGCTGCTCGATTCCGACTCCCAGATCCGGCTCTGGCCAGACTCACCTGGCACACGAGGTAGCAAGTCTCCCAGCCCACCTCCCTCCCTCCCTCCCCCAATCCTCCCTCCTCTCCTGGATAGACAGTTGGACACAGACTCCTTCGATGCTCTTTCTATGGAGATATTAGAAAGAAACATATCCTCCCAATAACCGATAGGCATCCTGGCCATTCTGACATTCCTTAGCTCCAGTGGCTGCTTAAGGCCGAACAGACTGTGGTTGCAGCAATGGTGGCTCGATTCTCCACAGCAGCTCTGGGGATCCATGGGAAACACGTGATTAATCCACCATAGCTATTTTACACAACTGATGTTGGAAACCCTTTTGCATTTCTACTTCTTTGTCTTTTAGTATTTAATGGTTATGGGCCTCACAAGTTAAGGACTGATGTTATAGTATCGTTAGGCCATGTGTAACTGACAGATTGGATGTCAAATAGTGATTTTAATGTAGATTTTATCTGTGGTTTATTATTTCATTCTAGAATTTTTAACTGGATATTCCTTGAGTGTTTTTATTTGTTCTGGTCTTCGATTGTAATAAACTTGATTTGATTTGATGCAACTCCATTTATCAAGAAGGGGACCTAAAAAGACATATGACAGACATATGAGATCCTGATTGGGGGGCCTCCCACTTGTGTCTCTTCTCCTGCCTTTGCTGCTCTGGAGAAGCCACTCAGAAGAAACCTCCAACCCTCCACAAAAGGCCAACATGGAAGATGGGATCACCCTAAGATTTGCTTAATGACCACATGATTTACTTAACTACCCCACACATTTGCTTAACAACTGTGGCAAACAGGTTGTAAAATGAGGCAGAACTTACTTAAGAACTGCCTTGCTTAGTAACAGAAATTGTGGTCATAAGTGGAGGACTACCTTGATTGCCTGTTAGTCCATTGGAATTTGTCTCCAGGGATGTTCAGGATCTCGTAACCAGAACTTCCTCTTTCTTCTCCCTTCTGCTTGCTTCCTGGGAGCCTGGAGCAAAGTCCTTCTGAAGGGCTTATTTCTGGGGCTTCTTGGGCTGGAAGCAGCCTGAGATGACTGAGGGGAACCCACCCCAGATCAGGCCTTCAAGGGTTGCACTGCTGGGCTTCCCACCTTAGAGAGAGGGAGACCCTCTTTCTTTCCTCTGATGGAGTTTGAGACACACCCGATCTCCTGCTTGCAGCTATTCACCTGGTGCAGCTACAAGGAACCCAATCTCCTCAGGATGCAGTCTGACTCTCCTGTGGGGTTTCTCCACCCACATCTTCTGGACTCCAGGCTCAACCTGGCCTACACATTGGGGAAAAGAACCGGCTGTTTACAGTGTCCTTATCACCCAAAAAACAGGATGGAGACAGGATGGTGGATCTCATGGAGAAGCTTCTTTCACAGGGCAGGAGTAACTATGGAAAGGTGAGCTAACTAGGTCTCATTGGGTGAGAACATCTAAGCATCTGGCTTGGTAGAATGGCCATTGGTTCTCATGGAGATTATCAAACAACATAGTTGGAGCTTGGCTCCCACATCTTACCATTTTTCCTATTCATTCTTTCAGACAAACACTTTTAGTTGCTGTTGGTATGAATACTTGATCAAATGATTTCTTCAAAGGTGTCAAATTCATTGACAGTTGCTGAACAACACATTTCTCTGAATGATATTCACAGAGTTCTCTTTAGCAAGATTTATTGAGATGAAAGGGAAGGGACTGGATCCCCCTGCAAGACCCCCAGAGTGGAGAAATCTCCCTCTTGCTTTTCTCCCAGAGATTCTGAGAGATTCTCTTCAGATCATGATTTGTCTGATCTTGGTCCATCTCTGGAGTTGGAGGGTCTTCCTGGCCAGCCTCCCCTCTTCCTTCCCTGCATTGATTATTGTGGTTCTTGGATTCACATCTGGGGCTGTTTCTCTTCCCACCGAGGAGGATTTTTTTTCTTTATCATCCCTACAATTTCACACTCTCTCATTCTTTTGAGGCCCATGGAAACACAAGTGAGGGCACCAGACCCCCTCCCAGCCGTGGGTCACAGTGGGTTTATCTATTCCTTCCCCAAGCAGAGTCTGCCTGAGTCCCATCATCCACTTCCCTCCCTGCCTAGGATCATCTGAATTCTTCCATTCAGACAGCAGGAAAAAGGGAGCTTGAACAGAGCTTCCAGGTCATTCTCTGTTCATCCATACTGACCTCTCCAAAACCAAATTCCCCCTCGGTTCCTGGACACCTCCAGCCAATGCTCAGCTGAGCTCACAGCAAGGCCAGGGCGGCTGAGAATTGGGATGGAACCACAAACACTCCACAAACCTCCCCAGCCACAACAGACTTTTAGACGCACACCGTGGCCTCTCACACACTCCTAGACAGTGCCTTTATGTGGCCTCAAGAAGGGACATGGGATCAATCTCACAACCCTCACCCTATAAGGGTTCCTCAGCTGTTGTCCCTGGTGGCAGTTCGAATATTGTGAATCCCACTCCTGACACCAGTTTCTGTGGAATCAAACACAGGAGGACCCAAAAAACCAATAATCCAGGCTCACTGCAGTTGTTATTGATTCAGTGTCCACTGGAGGAATTTCCCCCCAGAACACAGCAGGACAGATTCCCACAGACAAAAGGATGCAGTCATATTTATACATTTCTGGAAAGGAGGACAAAATGATAATCATCAATAGGCATATCTAATAGATGATAGAACCATGAATATTCATAATTAGCACACTTCAAGTTCATGCTCATCCACTGTTACTATCCTCAAGAAAGAGATATCGTCTAAATAAAAGGAAACTATCCGTTGTATTGCCACAGCAGTTTGGCTAAAAAATATTGAGGAATGAGGGCATTAACCCTTTCTTTCTATCTTGTTAACGCATTCTCATTCCTCCAAGAAATTAGTTTCCTACCAATCTTCCAGACACTATTTATTTATTTGAATAAAAATCATTGCCCCACTCATGTATGAAGAATAGCTTGGAGTTGATATTCCTCTGTCTCACATTTCCACATTTCTTCTAGTCGTAAGCTATAATAGGGAGATACAAGAATTCTAGTCATTCAAACATTTCCCATTTGGAAACATACATATATGATTTTCTTTGATTCCATTATTTCAGTGGAAATAATGCCTTTTTTCAAATAAAAGTAATGTTTGCAATACTTTAAATAACATGGTATTATATCTCATGTTTTTACATTGGTTCTGGCTGTAAGCTGCTCCTTTGTGTTCAGGCCTGGCCTCAGAAGGATAATGTACAACAGAAGAAGAAAGGATGATGGAGTTGGCCAAGCTCTTCCCCAGCCATCTCTTCACTCGTTTTCCTGGTTTTGTGGCCAGGAAGGCCAGCACCACCGTAATGGTTTTGGCCAAGAGAGAAGAAATGGCAACTGAGAAGATGATGCTGAAAGCCATTTGACGGAGAAGGCAGGTGGCTTTCTTTGGTTGACCAATGAAGAGAGAAGAGGACAAGAAACAGGCCAGGAAGATGCAGGAGAGATCCCGGTTGTTGGCTTTGACAATGGGAGTTTCTCTGTATTTAATGAAGATGATTAAAACAAGGCCTGTGGTTAGGAGGAAGACCAGGGCAAAGGAGACCAGGACGACGCTCAGAGGTTCTTCATAAGACAGGAAGGTTATAACTTTAGGGATACATTGGATTCTGGACTCATTTGGGTATTTGTTATCCGGACATTTGGTGCATTTGTCAGTATCTGAGAAAAGTAGAAAGCAATATTTCTTTAGCATCCTTTCCTTTGCACTTCAAGAAATACCTTCTTGGCACAAAAGCTGATAAAGGGAACATTTTCCAAGATGCATTGCTTAACAATTCCACATAAAATATTAAGTATATTGTTCTATAAAACTTATATACCTAAGGAAATTGGGTTATGTCCTAAGAAATTGTGCATTTTGAATAAAGAAAATAGTTGAGCTTCAATCTTTTTAATCTGCACTTTCATCAAAATTTCTGGCTAAGTTCATTTCCACTAGGCCTTCCTTTCCTCCATTGTCACCCACTTTCCTGAGTGGAGAAGGTCCCCTCCGGACAAGGAACGCAGTCATAGCAGCAAACTGGCTCTCCTTCTCGAGCCCTCTTGACAAATCCAGAATGACAATTTTCCACAGATTTGGACTGAGGCAGGGACTGAGGAGAAAAACAAGGATAACAGATTAACAGAGTTGGAATGGACCTTGTAGGTCCTTTAGTCCAATGCCCCCACTCAAGCAGGAAAGGCTACACCATTTCTGACAGATGACAGTCTCTTCTTGAAAGCTTCCAGGGATGAAACTCCCACAACTTCTGTTCCATTAGTTGATTGTTCTCACTGTCAGAAAGCTCCTCGCTATTTCTAGGTTGAATCTCTCCTTGGTCAGTTTCCATCCATTATTCATTGGCTGGCATTCAGAAACGTTAGCTAAGTATTTTCTGAACTTCACTTAGGTCAGTGGTGGGCAACCTTTTTTTTTCAACTGAGCCAAATCTCGCCAAAACCACGATTGAAATTTACTTTGAGAGCCACATTTTTAAAACCGAAAATACATAGGATGGTACACTGTTTTTAGTTTCAATAAGTTTTTATTGAGAATATTCTGCATGCAAGTATCCACATAGGTCGGGAGGATACAAATAACACAACTAATAAAACAAAAACTTTAGAACGATATTATTTATCGATAATGTTAAATTCCGTAAAATTTGCCTTACAATGTAGAGAAAATTACATCCTGACATTGACTGACAAAGTCACAACCACTAATGTGAACATTGGCCTTGCATTTCCTTGGATAGTTTGAGTAAGTCAGGTTTGTATGTTGTTGTTTTTAATTTCATCTCTCTCTCCCACTTTCTTTCTTTTTTTCTTTTTCTTTCTCTCTCTCTCTCTCTGGCTCTTTGTCTCTCTCTCCCTCCCTCCCCCATCTCTGTCACTCTGTGTGTGTGTGTGTCTGTCTCTGTCTCTCCCTCTGTCTCTCTCCCCTCCCTTCCTCTCTCTCTGTCACTTTGTGTATGTGGGTGTGTCTGTCTCTCACTCATTCACTTAATCACTCACTCTGTGTGTGTCTCTCTGTCTGTCTATCTTTCTCTCCCTCCCTCCCCCTCTCTGTCTCTGTGTGTGTGTGTGTGTGTGTGTGTGTGTGTCTGTCTGTCTGTCAGTCTCTCTCTGATTCCCTCCCTCACTCCCTCTCTCTGTTCCTCTCTCTGTCTGTCTTTCTCACTCACACACACATAAACACACAGTGTGGTCACCTTGTTGAGTGTTCCAATCACATTTGAAACACTCAACAACTGGCCTGCATTTATGGTATTTTGCAGCATTCTGCAGTCATAGGACCAAAATTGGTTGTCACTCGCCCGGGCTTTTGCAGAAGCTTCCCTCCGAAGCCCAAGAGGAGGGAGGGGAGCGGGCACCCGGCACACAGAAGAGCCGCATTAAAGGGTGTAAAGAGCCGCATGTGGCTCCCGAGCCGCGGGTTGCCCACCACTGACTTAGTTGAATATGAAATGTCTGATTCATTTTAAACAGACATAGGATATATAACAATGGCAGATTCTTCATTTAGTTCCCCCCTTTGGCTTCTGGCATATCTGGCAGGATGGAGTTGAGGAAAGATTTAAGTATTAGGAAAGAAGCAGTGGCTTCTTCCTCATGGCTGTATTGATATTTATTTTTTTACTATTCATTTATTATGATGGTGTGCTCATAGTAAATTTTAGAATCAATTTATTGTTACAGATTTATTAAGTTATTATTATTTTAAATCTGTTAAAATAGAATAAAGCTGATGAACAGAAAAAAACGTCTGACCAGTAGGATCTGGAAAAGTGGGGAAAGGTGAAGCAAAAGTATCTCCCACTTAAATACAAAGAAAAAAGTTGCTTAGAAATTAAGGCTGTCAACTTTAAAAGCAATGTTCTTTGTTGATTTGTAAAATGGCCTTCAGGTTGAGTCTTCCTCTGATGAACTCCTTGTCCTGCCCTCAGGCTCAGGCATTATGGAGAATAAATAGATGCCCTCTTCTATGTTGGAAGATGCCTCTCTCCTCAGCCTTCTTTTCCTAGAGGGTAAACATACCTAGTTTCCTTAGCCATTTAGTGATTTAGCCTCCAGATCAACCAGGAAGCAACCTGGGATTAAGGAGAAACTTCCTAACCGTGAGAACAATTAACCAGTGGAACAGCTTGACTCCTGAGGTTGTGGGTGCTTCATCAACGGAGGTCAGTTGTCTGAAATGGTATGCGATCTCCTGCTTGAGCAATGGGTTGGACTAGAACATCTCGAAGGTCCCTCCCAGCTCTATTCTGATTGATTGAAATCCTAAACTCTCAGCAGCCTCCCAAGTTGGCCATGACGAAATCAGCATTAAAAATGTTTCAAGCTACAGCATGTAAAGGATACCTTGGTCAATAGTATTGACCAAGCGGTCTAAGAAGACTCTATGTGTTCTGTTCCCAATATTCAATTCTCTTTGAAGGTCTTCCCCTTAATGATCAGACTTAGCCAACTTGAAACGGGTTCAACATCTTTCAAAAATAAAGAAAGGATACCGATATTTCACCCACCTTGTTGAGCAACTTGAGCCGTAAAAGACCATCTTGGCTGATAATAAGTCTCTCACTTTGAAAACTCCCCAGCTGTTCTTTAATGGCATCCTTCTTATGGAAAGTAACCCAGCTTATGATATTCAAATCTGCAGCTACATCTCCATTTTGATCCAAGTACAATTTCTTCTTGGAAAGATTGCAAAATTCACTCGTCTCCAGAAACGGATGGAACTGGAATAGAAACACCCATGAAGGTTAAAAGCAGGAAGCTTGGTTTCTTACCACTCATGGTCTTTTCACATGTGGATCTTTCTCCTAGAGTTGTCTAATTTGCAAATTTTGTAAGTTGGGAAATGAGTGTTATCCCTGTCTTCAAAACTGACAAAAGTTCAGCAAAATTTGTCAATCATATATTGAAAAACTACACTTGTATTGATGAAATATCATTGACCAAATTTCTCTATGAAAGAGAATATTTTAGAACAGACTACAAATAAATTGAACAAAGAAACAAACAAAGAGATTATTTGTAAACTCCTTGGGAAAAACAGGGGGATTACCAGAAAACGTGGATTTCTGAAGAAGAAAGTTGCCAGGCTAATCTTCTCCCAGGTACACCAGGTAGGAAACACAACCACATGAGGTGACTCGACTTTATTGGAAGGCCACATCAAGACAATCTCGCAAGTCTGAAAGTTTAAATCTCCCACCAACCCTTTTTCAAGCCTGGAGAATTACACAAGATCTAAAAAAAAATTTACGACAGAGAATAAGGTGGCTGGACGGAGTCTCCAAAGCAATAACTCAAGTCAGCAAACATATCAAACACACCCTCCTCTTCTTATTTATCACACAACAACATTGTGAGGAGGGTTGTGGCTGAGACAGTGTGACTATTCGAAAGTCGCCCAGCTGGCTTTCACGGCTAAGGCAGGACTTGAACTCAGGATCTCCAACTTTCTAGCCTGGTGTAGATGTTGGTATTATATTATATTTGCACATGTCACTACACTTCCTTAATAGATTGTGGAAATGCTGGTGATGTAAAGATTTCAGCAATGTAGTAACAACCTACTTGCTGATAACTAATTAATTGAGATAATTAATTTCAATGTCCCTCATAAAACTGGGAATTTATGAATAACAATTAGTCCTTGATCATCTATTTTTCTATATTGTCATTAATGCAGGCGGGTAGTTGATAAAATATGATTTTCTGATGCAACATTTATTTCAACTTTTAAATATATTTTGATGTCATGTCAAAAATATGTAAATTTTAGCAATTATGACTTAACAAATTATGCTATTTTGTATAAGAACATTTTTATTAAGATTTCATTTGCACCTTTTCTTAAATCATTTCTTTATTTATAACTTAGACCCAGGCATAAAATTCAAAAAAACATCTTGATGGTTCACCAAAATTGTCTGAAAACCCCCCAAAAGGAATTTAAGAGAGAAGTGAAAAGATCTTCACTTAGAAGTAAAATGTGATGCAAGAGAAAAGGGATGATGGATACCAAACTGGATAGGAACATTTGGTGAAATGATCTCAACAGAGTCATTGATTGGAAGCCACAGCAGAGCAAATATTCTTGTCTGGGGAAACCCCAACTTAAAGTCCCCTTGTAGGCACCACCCTTGGGGAAGACGTGGCAGAATATCTGGCTCAGGAAGGGCAAGGAAGAGGAAAGGAAGCTGCTGCCATCTTGGCTGCCAAAGGGCCCAATTGAAATAAGACAGCTGAAAATCAGAGGGAGCCTGGGACCATCCTTCCATGCAGTCATAGAGTCAGAGGGCTGGAAGGGATCTTGGTCTTCTAGGCCAACCCCTTACTCAATACCATCCCACTTAAATGGTTACGCAGCCTATTTTTGAAAGCTGCCAGTGATGGAGAATCCACAAGCCCAAGAGGCAAGCTGTTCCACCCATTAAACAGTTCTCGCTGTCAGGAAATTTCTCCTTCCTTCTCGGTTGGATCTCCCTTTAACAGGCTCCCACCCATTGCTTCTTGCCCTGCCCTCAGGGGCCTTACAGAATAAATGAAACCCCTCTTCTTTAGGGCAGCCTCTCAGGTACATCTGTTATGTCCCTCCTAATCCTTCTCTTCGGTTAACTGGATATTCTAGGACAATCTCTCAATTGGCGAATGGAGGATGCAGCCCTCTTCCTATAACGGAAAGATGTCGCACAGAAGCTTAAGATCTGTTTACTGTTATCCCAGAGTGTCAGGCATGGAAAAATGAACTCAGTTACAAAAGAGGAAACTCAGTGAAGCAGAGGAGTTCAGTCTCCCCTTCGCTGTTTGTCTTTCTCAGGCACAAGTAGCCAAGAACAGCAGTTGATCTCAAAGTCAAAAAAAACCATGTGGGGGAGGGGGGAATGGAGTTGTTGGAATATAATGTTTCTAACAAGATGATGCATTGAACCCCCACCTGCTCAGCTCCTACAATCTTCATGCAAAGACCAAGCAGTCATCAGACAGAAAAGCTTTAATTCCTGCAGAGAGGAGGGGTTGAGCTAGATGGTCTCAGAGTTTCCTTCAAAGGTATAAATATAAAATTCTATGGTGCTAATTTCAAACCCCTGCCTACAGCATTTTATTGAAAAATGTATGCATGGTTTTAAAATTAGCAGTGTTTAACACCCCTTTCCATGAATGATTAAATTGCCCCAAACTCTTGGCCTTTTGTACCCCAAAGAGTTCTGATGGTTCCCCTCCGTCTCCTTTGGATGCTTCCTAAAAAGTAAGGAAATCTGATGGATCCTTGTTTGGACCCCTTACCTGCCACGGCTGCAGCCTTGGAGGCCCCAAACTCTCTTCGACCCCTTTGTTTCTCCTGTTCAGAATGGAGGAATAGGCAGCATTCAAGGCCTGGGCCAGAGTCTTGGTGATACTGTACACATTGGGGTTATTTAGGACCTGGATCCTGTTCCATTTCCACTGGGTCTCCAGTGGGGCTTTCTGGGGGCATCTTCCCCTGTCTTTGACCGAGAAGATGGACTTTGAAACAGAAGAGTGAAAATACTCATCTTGATATTGAGGTCCCGCAAAGAAACTGCGTTCAAAGGGATCATCCTTAGGACTTTTTTCCTGAAAAGCAAAGTTCCAAATACTGTGGACATATTTGAAAAGCCTGTGCATTCTCATTGTCGCTTCACCCAAGATTGACAAGATCCAAACTTTCCCTTCAGTGGATCCTGGCAAGTGTGCAAGAGCTGAATGGAAAGGAAGAACTCTGTTTGCAAGAGGAACATATTCCAAGAAGTGAACAAAGACATGGACTTGTCTCCACTTAGAGAGGGGAGCTGAATTTCCATCTGTGGAGAATCGTTGTGATACAACAATACAAATTTCATTCCTGACCAGCATAGGGGTGAAAATCCTCATGAAATTCTCTCCCTTCTCGGTGTCTGAACCAAGGAGGCCAATCAGGGTCCATCTGAAATGGAGGAGCAGCTGGACAATGGCTGGGTACTGGAATCCTTCTTTGGGGAACATCTGGTGGAAAAAGGGAAACTGACTTTTATCTCTCAGGGTCTCTGAAGCAATTCTATCACTGATCTAAAAAAGCAATGAAGAATGCCGTGTTATATTGGGGTTAGACCAAATCCAAAATGTTAGATTTTAATAAATCCAACCTGGTTCTCAAGAACCTATTAGAAGAATTTATTGTAAATTAGCCATTAAGCCAGGTAAAGATGAATAATGTAGAACACAGAGCATAATAAGTCCATATATAAAAATGGAAAGTAATAAAAAAATAAGTGAGAAAGAATATGACTAAAGACTGGAAAACATATTTATGCATTACCCTTAAAATTTGCCACAGTCATACTCACATATCCAGTTCTCAATGGAAGAGTTTTGCTCCAATAAGGGGCTGCATTATATGTAATTTTGGAATTCTGACCACCCAGGAAATCAATTGTTTGGATTTAAGCAATGGGTCATTTGTCTAACAATGCAGTCCAAGATCTTTCTCTTTCTTAGACAGTAGACATTCCATTAACAGATGGATTAAGATGCATGACATCTTCTTAACTGGGGCTCCACAAATAAAATCCTTTTCATTATAAGCAGTTGATTATATTTCTTTAATTAACCATTATGACTAGCTTTTCAAATCTTGCTCAAATAAATACGACCCTGAGATATTAAGGCATTTCTGTGTCTCAATACTTGGAAATTTGGGAGGTCTGTTTGTAGCAGCTCATCCACTTCAATGTGCCAACCTTACTGAGGTTGGGTGTATCTTTCTCTGCTCGGATATCCCAAATTCTTTCTGCAGCCTTCTCTTGAACTTGTTCTCCGAGGACGCAAGAGACAGGGAAACCACAGCTCCTAATAGGATTTGTCAGATGTTCAAGGAAAGTGGGCTGTAATTGAAATTTTGTTGGTTCTGACAGACCAGATTTTGGGGTTCTCTCATTTTCCACTAATTTCATTTGAGATCAATAATAATATTCCCTAATTTTAGTGGGAGAGAAAAATGAACAACTTCCTAAATTAATTCTGAGGGCAGAAGCTAAAGTTCTTTTATCCATCTCTAAGATACTCTTCAGATGCTGGGATTGGAATTGTACTAAGCATGAACTATTTTAACTATAGTTTGATATAGGAGCTTGGAAATACAGACTTTAATATATTGGGCTAAGGAAGCTGGATGGTTTTTAAAATTTAAGCAGCAAATTCACTGAGTCCCCTGCTCTAAAGGCGCTTCATTGAACAAGACTGAGTAAACTTTCAGTTCTGGAGCAAAGTACCCTAAATAAGGAAAGATGTTAATTCACTCTATTGACTCACCATCAAATAGCCATCTATGGCTATGATGTTATTTTCCAAACACCCTAACTGTTGACCTTCATTTATTAATTTTAAAACAAATATTAGCACAGTAGGAACCAACTCTTCTCAACAACCCAAGTTGAAACTATAAAAGTAATATCATAACATTAGCAAAGAGGCATTTATCTCCTAAGGCATGCTTACTTCATGGCTTGATTTTGACATCTTTTCACTCATTTCTTTTAATTTTTCTACCCCCCCCCTCTCCTTCCTTCCTTCCTGCGTTCATTCCATGGGGTAAAGTTGATTTTGTTCTTGGAGACAGGCCATACTATAGCATCATCCCTTTTGTGTGGTGCCCTTGAGCATTAGCTTTCAAAATAAAGTACATTTTGGTTCCAACTCAGCTGCCAACTATTTCAGTTCTGTGATATGCTCTGCCATTACCTGGTCCCTGGAGTTTGGTCTTTTATCACTATGCCAACAAATCTCAGATTTATTTGTTTCTTCAGCCACAGGTGCTGTGTATTCCCTCTTGGCTCAGTTTCAAGCACAGAGACCCCAAATCTCTCAATTCTAGATGATGGCTTTAATTCGATATCTGCCCCTGTTATTATGAATCACATGGGGATTATTTCCCTTTCATTTCCCTCCAGAGAATTTCCCAACAACCTTTGAGTCCACGAACTGGTTGAATTATAAAGGGATCCCTCGTGAGAGGGAGAATTATGATAAAAGTTTCAACTCTGCTCTTTGGCCGAATCCTCCAAGGGAGACTTTGGACAGAGAAATATGGAGTTTTGGGACAGGCAGGGTCTGTGCTCTTGAATGTCTGTCTCTCTCTTTTCCAGATGAAGCTGAGTGTTTCTCTGTGTTTCAATCAGGAAAGACACTGGATCATATTCCACCTTGTGAGAGTCCTTTGAATTCTTCTAATTCTTCTTTAGAAACAGAAAAGGGATTCATTGATTCACCCCATGAATGATGGACCTCCTGCTTCTGCTTCTGATGCTGCTTTTATCCCATCTAGTCTCTGGGAGGCTGAGAATGAAATGCCCGCTGAGTTTGGAGCACCAGGATGGAAAACAACCACAGAGCTTTTACAGCCCAGGAGACCATCTCATCGGTATAGTCACCAGTGAAAAGGAAACATTGCATATAAAGTTGCTTTTCAATGTGGCTCCTTCTCTTCAGTTGGTTTTTCATGACCCGTAAGTCATTCAGGGTGATAGAGTTGCACTCCCTCTATTCTAACACTCTCCTTCTTTTCTGTTTTTATTTTTCATTTATTCCTATATTGGGGATTATGTCTAATTTCCTCAATGATTTTGATTTCCATGGCTTCTCTCTTTTGTCTGATTTTGTGAAAGAAACTCAAATCGAAAAATAGGCCTGAAAATAAAGCTGAAAGGGCTGCAGATTATTTTCCTCTCTCAGTTCAATCCTTAATTTATCACTTGAATAATGAATTTTATTTAAAGTAGTGGTGGAACCAATTGTAGTTGCTGTACTTCAGCCCATTTCCATATTTGTGTAACTGATCATTGCTTTGGATCAATGTTGGCTTAAGGCTCAGTAGGCATTGGAGGCTTATATATGTTTAAAAAATATTTGTTGCTGCCCATTATAATAACATTTTTTTTACAATAGGGATGTTTATGGTTTTCTAGATGGCTTAAGATTCATTTTCGCCATTCAAATGGTCAACAAGAATCCCCAGCTCCTGCACAATCTCACACTTGGCTACAACATCTATGCCAACTATTGGAGCACTTTCCGCACTTCAGATGCCTTGCTGGACATTCTCTCCACTGGAGAAGCCAATGTCCCCAACTACGGCTGTGGAAGGAAGGACAACCTTCTGGCTCTTCTTGATGGAGCTACAAGGGACATCTCCTTCCAGATATCAACATTAGGAGGCACCTACAAACTCCCACAGGTTTGTGTGTGTTTTTCTCCTTCTGGTAAAGTGAGGGGTGGATGATGGTGGGTGAGCAATAGATGCAATCATGTCTTCTCCATGGAATTCAAGAGCTGCTTTTCTCCATATTAGCAAAAATGACAATATTTTACCCCATTATGTTCATATTGAGATTAATCATAAAAGCCCTGAAATGCAAGCAATACATTCCCTTGAGAAGACATTCTACCAACTTTTAACTGATCAAAAAATATCCCTGGTTGTTGGGGCCTCTATTGGCATCTTCATTTCCACATATAAATAATATCCAGTCGGATTGAAGTTGGTAATAGTAGCATTTTATCTATCTAAAAAGTGGAATAAAAAGGACTCTAGCAATTATAGGCCAAATAGACTAGCAGATATTGTGGCTGAAATGTATGCCTGGATCCACTTAATTAAACTTGAGAAAAATGCATTCCTTGTAGAAGAAACAGAAGGTTTTAGGTATTGAATAACTTTATAGATTTTATAAGAAATATTGCATGTTAATAATCTAATATTGGTAACAAATTTGTCTTGAAATATCTACTCTATATCAGCAAAATAAAACACGGTTTTGTTGGCTTTCTAGATGTTAGTGCATTTGTCATAATTAACAGAGAAATATTATATAGGAAATTGATTGCCCTCAAAATGGAGCTCCGCCTGTTAGTCCTGATCCAGGCTCTTTCTCCAGGTCCTTGTTTGAGAGGGAGGTTGGAGCTCAATGGAGCAATGAGAAGGATTGATACTTACAAAGGAGGAAGGGAAGGAGGCATATTTGAACCCTTGTTATTCTCTCTTCATATTGACAATTTACTTCAACTAATAAAGGATCCAAAAACACATCATAAATAAATGTTATTTCTTTCTTTGCCAAAAATTACTAAATTAGTGGACGAGTGAAATGCAGTGCACATAGTTTCCAGTACTTGGATTTTAGAAAGGCTTTGACAAAGTAAACCACCATCTACTTCTTGGTAAGCTAAAAATATGTGGGATAGACAGCATCACCCCCAGATGGACTCAGCTTGTGGTCCTCAGTGGAACTACATCTACATGAGGGAAAAGCAGTGGGGGACCCCAAGGTTCCATTTTATGCCCAGTACTCTTCAACATCTTCATCAATGGTTTGGATGAGGGATAGATGGGGAACTCATCAAATTTACAGATAACATAAACTGACTGGAATAGCCAACAGCCCAGAAGATAGACTCAAGATCCACATGGATCTAGAGATGGACTTGAACCCTGGGCCTATCTAACAAAAGGAAATTCAGTATAGAGAATAGTAAAGTAATACAATAGCAGAGTTGGAAGGGACCTTGGAGGTCTTCTAGTCCAACCCCCTGCCTAGGCAGGAAACCCTATACCGTTTCAGACAAATGGCTATCCAACATCTTCTTAATGATTTCCACAACTTCTGGAGGCAAGCTGTTCCACTGATTAATTGCTCTGTCAGAAATTTCTCCTCAGTTCTAAGTTGCTTCTTTCCTTGATTAGTTTCCACCCATTGCTTCTTGTTCTACCCTCAGGTGGCTTGGAAAATAGTTTGACTCTATCTTCTTTGTGGCAACCCCTGAGTCTTACACTGAGGCTAGAAAAACCAAATGTACAGGTACAGATTAGGTGAAACCTGGCTCAGTAGCAGTAACTGTGTAAGGGATCTTGGAATCTTAGTGGACAATCTCTCAAATGTGAGCCAACACTGTGTGGCAGCAGCAAAAAAAAAGCCACTGCAATCCTAGGCTGCATCAACAGATGGATAGAATCCAAATCACGAGAAGTATTGGTACCATTTTATAATGCCTTGATAAAACCACCCTTGGAATAGGGCATGGATGGCGAACCCTTTTGGCACCAAGTGCTCCTGTCAGGGTTGCAATCTGGAAGAGGAGTTGTCCAGCGTGCATGCTGGTCTGCACATGCGCACCAGGCAGCTCCTCTTCCAGTTCCTGGCACTGCCGCGCATGTAAAGGCCAGGTGATCGTCATGTGCACGTGCATACAAGAAACCCGGAAGAGCAACGGGCAAGGCCACGTGTGACAGTCGACATGGCTTTGCGTTCCACTTAGCCCAAGCTAAGAATCTGAAGCAGAGTATACCATTTCCCCTCCTGGGGCCTCCATGCATCCCATTTTTGGCCTCCCCAGTCCCCAGAAACACTCTGCCGGCCAAAAGCTTTGGTCTTACTCATAAAAGAAAACCTCATAGCTCTCCAGCTTCCTCAGCCCCAATTATTAAAGTATATGAGGCCAAGGTTTCCCCCATGTTCTTACATCAATCTGATGTTTGGGGCTTCAGAGAGAAACCACCAGCAGAAACAACCCAATCACAGCCTCCGAGGAGGATCTTGGGGTGGACAAAAGGACTCCAGGTGCTGCCCCTCAGAGCTGATTTGGGAATTTACACAATTTCTGCTTTGTCTAAAATCAGAAAATATGGAAACTAACAGACTCTGAAAATTGGAGAAGAAGCTAAAAAGATTCCTCCACAAAGAATCTGGGCCATAGAAGCATTAAAATATGCAGCAATCCTGAAAAATTATAGTAGGTCGTTTATTGGAATAGAATACTTCAGTTGGCATTTGCACATGTTAATCTAATTGCAATAAATTGTAGGAGTGTGATACAGTAATAAGATTTACATTGTTTATAGTTTTTTAAATTTATTTATTATTTTCCACTTTTATAATACAATCTTGCTAATATTTTGTCTTTAATATTTTAAACAATGCCTAATTAAAAATTATTCTAATGCCTTCATGAGAACAAGATTGGATTTATTAAAATATAATAGTTTGGACTTGATCTGACCCCAAATATAACACAGCACTCTTCATTGTGCAAGGTTTTTGAATGCAGCTCAGAATCTGATAAGTCCAGTGAAACTCTGAAGACGAAGCTATTTATTTATTTTATTTAGTTAATTATATTTCTAGACCGCCCCCTCTCCCCGGAGGGACTCGGGGTGGTGTACAGGTATAAATTTAAAAAACCCATCCAAACAATAATATACATCGTTAAAATTAGATTAAATAAGCCCTGTACAATTTATAAAAATTAAAACTAGCCCATAAAACCAATCATAAAATTTAAAAACCAAAACTGAGGTGGGAAGGCTGGAATTAGGCCAGGCCGGCTAGCTGGAACAGGTGGGTTTTAAGTTTCTGACGGAAGGAGCGGAGATCCGTAGTCATTCTAATGTCAGGGGGAAGGTCATTCCAGAGGGTCGGGCCCATCACAGAGAAGGCTCTTCCCCTAGGCGTAGCCCGCTGGCACAGCCTAGTGGACGGCACCTGGAGGAGTCCCTCTCTGTGTGAGCGGATAGGCCGAAGAGATGTATGGGGTAGGATACGATCCCGCAAATAACTAGGTCCTGTGCCATGGAGCGCCTTGAAAATGATGGTAAACACCTTGAAACGCACCCAAAAAGCCACAGGCAGCCAGTGTAGCCCGCGCAGGAGAGGTGTTATGTGGGAGTAGCTAAAGACTCCCGAAATTGCCCGTGCGGCCGCATTCTGAACCAGCTGCAGCCTTCGGGTGCATCTCAAGGGGAGCCCCATGTAGAGAGTGTTGCAGTAGTCTAGCCGGGACGTCACAAGCGCATGAGTGACTGTGCGAAGGGCGCTCCGGTCTAATAGGGGATGCAATTGGCGCACCAGGCGAACCTGGTGGAACGCCCCCCTAGCCACGGCTGTCACATGGTCGTCCATGGACAGCCGGGCATCCAGAAGGACGCCCAAATTGCGCACCCGATCCACGGGGGCCAGATGTTCACCCCCAATGGCCAGTGATGGAATAAACTGGATGAACCGGGGTGCTGGTAGCCATAGCCACTCAGTCTTGGACGGGTTGAGCTTGAGTCTGTTACTTCCCATCCAGATCCGTACGGCTTCCAGACACCGGGACATCACTTCGATAGCATTGTTGGGGTGGTTTGGGGTAGAGATGTACAGCTGGGTGTCATCCGCGTACAGATGGTAGTCTACCCCAAACCCACGAATGATCTCGCCCAGCGGCTTCTTGTATGCATTGAACAGGAGAGGCGAGAGGACCGACCCTTGTGGCACTCCACAAGTGAATGGCCTCGAGGTCGACCTCTGCCCCTCTGCCAATACAAATTGCACTCGGCCGGAGAGGTAGGAGGAGAACCACCGCAAAACGGTGCCCCTCACCCCCAACCCCTCCAATCGATGCAATAAGATACCATGGTCGATGGTATCAAAAGCCGCCGAGAGATCTAATAGGACCAGGATGTAGGAGCAGCCCCCATCTCTGGCCCTCCAGAGATCAACCACCAACGCGACCAATGCCGTCTCCGTGCTGTGGCTGGGCCGGAAACCTGACTGGTGCGGGTCCAGATAATCAGTTTCCTCCAGGTGGCGTGGAAACTGTTGTGCCACCACACTCTCTACAACCTTCGCCAGAAAGCAAAGGTTGGAGACAGGATGGTAGTTGGCTAATAAAGCTGGGTCCAGGGAAGGCTTCTTGAGGAGGGGCCTCACCACCGCCTCTTTCAGGGCGGCCGGCAGGAACCCTTCACTCAAAGAAGCGTTGACTAACTCCTGGAGCCAGCCTCGTGTGACCTCCCCGGATGCCAGTACAAGCCAGGAGGGACACGGGTCCAATAAACATGTGGTGGCTCGCAGTCGCCTACGCAGCCTGTCCATATCATCGGAAGTAACAGAGTCAAACTCCTCCCAGAATGGTACCTCACGACCTGCCTCCGACGTCTCTTCCAGACCACTAGCAGGGACCAGCTCGCTTCGAATCTGAGCGATTTTGTCCTGCAGATACTCCCCAAATTCCTCTGCTCTGCCCTGCAAAGGGGCTTCCTGCGGCCTCTGTTGGAGGAGGGAGTGGGTCACCCTAAACAGGGCGGCAGGGCGGTTATCTGCGGACGCAATAAGAGTGGCAGAATACTGACGCTTGGCCACTCTTAATGCCACAAGGTAGGTCCGTAAATGGGCTCTCACCTGAGTTCGGTCAGATTCAGAGCGTGATGATCTCCATCTGCTCTCTAGCCGTCTCTTGTGGCGCTTCATCACCCTCAGCCCCTCGGTAAACCAAGGGGCCTGGGTGGTTCGCTGCCGCAAGAGAGGCCGCAAAAGCGCCACCCGGTCCAAGGCCCCAGTGGCTGCACTGTTCCATGCAGCCACTAGGTCCTCCAACCGGGTGTGGGTCAGGGCTACAGGAAATGGCCCGAGCTCCATCTGGAACCTGTCAGGTTCCATCAGGCACCTGGGGCGGAACCATCTTGGGCAATCCGGTTCCGCCTCCCCGCGGTGGGGAGTAGCGGCTGGAAAGTCGAGTCGGAGCAGTGAGTGATCAGACCATGACAGGGGGGTGATAGCTAAATCCCCTACTCCCAGATCACTCCTCCATTGGCCAAAGACAAAAATAAGATCCAGTGTGTGTCCACCCTCATGTGTGTCCCTGAATTATTTGGGTCAGGTCCATGGCTGTCATGGAAGCCATGAACTCCCGAGCTACTTCGGATGTCTCCCCTACCGACGGCAAGTTAAAGTCCCCCATGACCAACAGTCTGGGGGTTTCCACTGCTATCTCAGCGATCACCCCAAGGAGCTCGGGCAGGGCTGCTGATGCATAGCGAGGAGCCAGGTATACAATCAGCAAGCCCAACTGCTTCCCTGGGCCCCACTTCACGTACAGGGACTCACAACCGGCTATCTGTGGCACAGTGGTTTGTCTCGGCTCAAGACCTTCCCTCAGAATGACCGCTACCCCACCACCCCTGCCTAGTGCCCGTGACTGATGAAATGCGCAGTAACCTGGCGGGCACATTTCCACGAGAGGGAGACCTCCCTCATGGCCCAGCCAGGTCTCTGTAATTCCTGCCAGGTCCGGCTCCCCCTCCGACACCACGTCGTTAATGAGGGGGGCTTTGTTGACAACGGACCTGGCATTGCATAGCATCAGCCTCAGGCCCTGGCTCTGTAGGTCCTGACCACCAAGATTGCGGGGGTTGGGACATATGACCGGCCGTACCCAACGACCACGGTCTCCCAACCGGTGATGCGATCTCTGTCTACCCTCGCACCTGCCCCTCCCCACGACCGTTGGAATGAAAAGACCCTCTTCTGGAGTATCGCTACTCCCCCCACCTTTAATGGCTTATGGATTATCAGCTTTTATTTCTGCAGAAAGCAAAAGACTGGATGACCTTTTTGTCTCCCACCTTAACAGAGCAGGCAGAGAGAGAAAAACAGGCATGTGCCAAAAACTTTTCCAAACATCTTACAGCTTGCACAGAACGTCATTGCTATAGAAACATAATTTGATATCACACAAATTTCATGATGTTTGTCAGCGCTCTGAAAACCATAGACTGTAGAAGGGAAAAGAAATCCATTTTTTGGAGTATAACTCAGATCTTTGTTAGGGAATGCTGAACACACATTTTAAGGTACAAGCAAGGCTACTTGGCAGATTCCACATTTTTCTTTTCACAAGACGTTACTTTGCTAGGCTAAGCTTGGCAATTCGCCTGGAAGTTTTATCTATGTAGTTGGCACCTTAGGTTACAATGGAGCTTCTCTCAACAGCAATTTAACAAAAGCTGAATTAGGTTACACTCTGTATGCTCTAATGCAGTGATGGCAAACTTTTAGAGACCGAATGCCCAAACTGCAACCCAAAACCCACTTATTTATCTCGCTGTGCCAACACGGCAATTTAACCTGAATAATGAGGTTTTAGTTTAGAAAAACAACTCATACATGATTAATGACTTTTCTCTGGAAAAAACACCACAATAACAGCACTTTCAATGATACAAATACCCTTTTATTGAAAGGTAAACATTTGCCTTTGGCATGCTTTTGATTAATGTGACTTTTGCTGTTCAATGTAAACTGATAATTTTTCTAACCTTGACTCATACGTTGTAAGTTTGAGAGCAAGACATGCAGCACTCAGGTCATCTGTTAGTCCAGGGGAGTCAAACTCAATTTCAATGAGGCCCCATTGTGGTTGACTTCGGACGTCATGGTGGGCACGGCCAGCTCCCACTGCTGATGTGCTCACTCTCCTTGGTTGCCCATGGTGAGTGCAGGAGGTCAAAGTATGTGGGTCAGAGGGAGGCCCACTCCCTCTCCTTATGAGACATAGCTTTGTAACCAAAGCATCCTCAATGATAGGATGGGAGACCACCAGGAGAGGTCAGGAGGATGGGACAAGGAGATGGTAAAAGGCAACAGGGCTGTTGGTGATCAAGTGCTAAGGCAGAATTTACCTCACACCCTCACCCTCTCTCATTAAAATCTCCTTCCTTCCCTTCTTTTTCCTTCCCTCTTCATTCTTTCTTTCCCTCTTTCTTTCTTTTTGCTTCCTTGCTCTCTTCTCCACTTTCCGTCTTTTTCTTTGTCTTTACTGTCCCTTCTTGGATGCTCCAATGCAAAAGGGGAACCATTCCTTGCCTTGTGATCAAATGGCACTTTTGCTAGTAGTTTGTGGCCACTGAAAAGACTGAGAACAAACCAGGCTCAGTTTATTCCATGCTTGCATTTCATGGGGACAGACTACAGGACAGCAAAACTGTCAAAATGATGGCTTTGGTAGTTGATGAGAGCTCCTCTGTTTTTTATATGCAACAGCTTTAGCATTTAAGAGCAGAGCTAAGTTAGTTGCTTTTCTGTGAATACATAATGACCCTTGAAAGATCTCTTCTGTAGGGACCCTGCCATGGTCTAATTCAGACTGGAAATATAGCAAAGGAAACTATTTCCCCAATTGCTTTGTCCTTTTTTCCCCACTGGAAACATCACAATAATAATAATAATAATAATAATAATAATAATAATAATAATAATAATAATAATAATAATAAAAAAAAAATTTGAATTTATTAGCCGCTCCCTCTCCAGACAGGACTCGGGGCGGCGTACAATAAAACATATAAAACATAAAACATATGTACAAACACATAAACATCCAAATACACACATATACAAAGACATACATGCACGGAGGAGGTAACAAATTACATCACATTTAGACAGTTACGAATCACCATTAAAATACCCCATTAGTAATAACACAATTTAAAAATTTAAAAGGACTGTCAGGAGGAATAAGATAAAATTTACGGTTGAGCCAGGCCTGATAATTGAAAGAGGTGGGTCTTCAGCTGTACACGGAAGGAGCGGAGATCGGAAGTAATCCTGATGTCACGGGGGAGGTCATTCCACAGGGCTGGGCCCATCACAGAGAAGGCTCTGCTTCTGGGTGTCGCCCCCCGACACTGTTTAGCGGACGGCACCCGGAGAAGTCCCTCTCTGTGTGAGCGGATTGGTCGTAGGGATGTATGGGGCAGGATGCGATCCTGCATGTAACTAGGTCCTGTGCCATGAAGCGCTTTAAAGATCATAATCAAAACCTTGAAACGCACTCGGTAGACTACAGGAAGCCAGTGCAGCTTGCGCAGGAGAGGTGTTACAGGGGAGTATCTAGTCCTCCCCATAATCACCCGCGCGGCCGCGTTCTGGACCAACTGCAGTCTCCGAGTGCATCTCAAGGGAAGCCCCATGTAGAGAGCATTGCAGTAGTCCAGGCGAGACGTCACTAATGCATGGGTGACTGTGCGTAGGGCATCCCGGTCCAATAAGGGGCGCAATTGGCGCATCAGGCGAACCTGATGGAACGCCCCCCTTGCCACGGCTGTTACATGGTCATCCATGGAAGCCGGGCATCCAGGAGGGCGCCCAAATTGCGCACCCTTTCCATGGGGGCCAGTTGCTCGCCCCCAATGGCCAGAGATGGAAGCAACTGGTTGAACCGGGAGGCCGGAAGCCACAGCCACTCCGTCTTGGAAGGGTTGAGTTTTAGTCGGTTGCCATCCATCCAGACCCGTACGGCCTCCAAACACCGGGACATCATTTCAACGGCCTCGTTGGGATGGTTCGGGGTGGAAATGTATAGCTGAGTATCATCAGCATACAGATGATATCCCACCCCAAAACCACGGATGATCTCGCCCAGCGGTTTCATTTATGTGTTGAACAGGAGAGGCGAGAGCACCGACCCCTGTGGCACCCCACATGTGAGGGGGCTCCGGGTCGATCTCTGCTCCCCTGCCAACACACGTTGCGTCCAGCCAGAGAGGTAGGAGCCAAACCACCATAAAACGGTGCCCCTGACTCCCAGCCCCTCTAGCCGGTGCAACAGGATACCATGGTCGATGGTATCGAACGCCGCCGAGAGATCTAATAGGACCAGGATAGAGGAACAACCCCTATCTCTGGCCCTCCAGAGATCATCAACCAACGCGACCAAGGCCGTCTCCGTGCTGTGCCCGGGTCGGAAGCCGGACTGGCGCGGGTCTAGATAATCATTCTCCTCCAGGTGACGTGGGAACTGTTGTGCCACCACACTCTCTACAACCTTCGCTAAAAAAGGAAGGTTGGAGACTGGACGATAATTGACTAGATCCGTTGAGTCCAGGGAAGGCTTCTTGAACAGGGGCCTCACAACCGCCTCTTTCAAGGCGGCCGGCAGAAACCCCTCACCCAACGAAGCGTTCACTAGGCCCAGGAGCCAGTCGCGCGTAACCTCCCAGGATGCCAGTACAAGCCAGGAGGGACACGGGTCCAATAAACATGTGGTAGGTCGCAGACGTCCACGCAACCTGTCCAAATCCTCGATGGCAACCGAGTCAAACTCCTCCCAGAACGGTCCCTCAAGACTCGCCACGGGCGTCTCAACTGGACCACTGAAAGGGGCCCATCCCATCCGGATTTGAGTGACTTTGTCCTGTAGATATTTCCCAAACTCCTCTGCTCTGCCCTGTAAAGGGGCTTCCCGCGGTCTCTCAAACAAGAGAGAGCGAGTCACCCGAAACAGGGTGGCAGGGCGGTTATCTGCGGATGCAATAAGAGCGGCGCAATGTTGACGTTTGGCCGCTCTTATTGCCACAAGGTACGTCCTCAAATAGGCTCGTGCCTGTGCTCAGTCAAATTCGGAACGGGAGGATCTCCAACGACTCTCTAGGCGTCTCTTGTGGCGTTTCATCACCCTTAGCTCCTCAGTAAACCAAGGGGCCAGGGTGGTTCGTCGCCGCAGGAGAGGCCGCAAAGGCGCCTCTCTGTTTGCAACCCACAAGGAGGGGATACTTTCCTAAGAGCTCAGAATTCAAGGATACCAATGTGCCCATGACCACCACCAGATGGATTCATAACTGGCTGACCAACCGCACTCAACATGTAGTCCTCAATGGAACTGCATCTACATGAAGGGAGGTATGCAGCGGAGTACCCCAAGGCTCTGTTTTAGGCCCAGTACTCTTCAACATCTTCATCAATGATTTGGATGAGGGAATAAATGGGGAACTCATCAAATTTGCAGATGACACCAAGCTGGCAGGAATAGCCAACACTCCAGAAGATAGGCTAAAGATACAGAAGGATCTTGACAAACTTGAACATTGGGCACTATGTAATAAAATGAAATTCAATGGTGAAAAGAGTAAGGTTCTACATTTAGGCAACAAAAACGAAATGCACAGGTACAGTGTAGGTGGTACCTTGCTCAACAGTAGTAACTGTGAAAGGGATCTTGGAGTCCTAGTGGACAACCATTTAAATATGAGCCAGCAGTGTGCAGCAGCTGCCAAAAAAGCCAACACAGTTCTAGGCTGCATCAACAGAGGGATAGAATCAAGATCACGTAAAGTGTTAATACCAATTTATAATGCCTTGGCAAGGCCACCCTTGGAATACTGCATTCAGTTTTGGTCACCACGATGTAGAAAAGATGTGGAGACTCTAGAAAGAGTGCAGAGAAGAGCAACAAAGATGATTAGGGGACTGGAGACTAAAACATATGAAGAACAGTTGCAGGAACTGGGTATGTCTAGTTTAATAGAAAGAAGGACTAGGGGAGACATGATAGCAGTGTTCCAATATCTTAGCGGTTGCCACAAAGACGAGGGAGTCAAACTATTTTCCAAGGCATCTGAGGGTAGAACAAGAAGCAATGGGTGGAAACTAATCAAGGAGAGAAGCAACTTAGAACTGAGGAGAAACTTCCTGACAGTTAGAACAATTAATCAGTAGAACAGCTTGCCTCCAGAAGTTGTGAATGCCCCAACACTGGAAGTCTTTAAGAAGATGTTGGATAGCCATTTGTCTGAAACGGTATAGGGTTTCTTGCCTGGGCAGCGGGTGGGACTAGAAGACCTCCAAGGTCCCTTCCAACTCTGCTATTGTATTGTATCTCAGGGTGGGGAAGGCCATGGGGGTTCCAGTGATAGAAGAGACCCTCAAGGCCTCCCCAACCCACTAAGATGCCTCCTGCTTCTCCCTCCCTTCCTGCAACAAGGACTCACTTACTTTCCAAACCTCTGTCTCCTCTCTTGTTTCTCGGCTTCTTTGCCTTTGAAGAAGGGAGAGGAGAGTTGGCTGGGAAATGCTTTTTGTGCCGAGAATGGACGCTCCTGGGTGCTATAATTCAGGCACCCATCTTCTTTTGCAGAGTCAGGGATCCAGAAACT
Source organism: Natrix helvetica (assembly GCF_964273705.1). Taxonomy (NCBI): domain Eukaryota; kingdom Metazoa; phylum Chordata; class Lepidosauria; order Squamata; family Natricidae; genus Natrix; species Natrix helvetica. The sequence continues at coordinate 131,198,166 of NC_138551.1, forward strand.
TTCATTCTCGGGGGTGGGTGGGTGGGGAATTTGGTTACCTGCATGTCTCCTGCTCCTCCCCTCCCCCCCAACTACTTTCTACTTAGCTACTTAATGAGGCTTCTTTGTCTCAAGGAGCAGCAAATGGGGCCAGACAGAGACAGGCAATCCAAGTGTGTTTGGCAGAGAAAGCATACTTCAGCCAAGGCACCCAAACTGCTGCCAATGGTGTGGGCGACAGCTGAGCATGCAAATGGGGCCAGACAGAGACAGGGAGGGTAAGAGAGTAATCTAAGTGTGTGTGTGAGTCTGTGTGTCAGGGAAAGCGTGCTTCAGCCAGGGCACCCAAACTGGTGTGGCCGACACCTGAGCAGGGAGGCAGGGTGTGTGTGTACTTTCATCCCCATTCAAGCAGGGCCTCTTATTTCGCCCCCAGCACAGTTGGGGCATGCAGGCTGCTGCCACCTAAGCACCATGATTGCCCCCTCCCCAGCCAGCCAGCCAGCCCCACCTGACCTGCTCCCTGCCGGCTCCTGCAAAGCCTCGCCATTCTCCTCCTCCTTTTCTTCTTCGTGTCCTCGTCCTCCTCCGCCCAAGTGGCAGTGGGCTCCACAGGACAGGTTTCCATTTCTGCCCTGGGGCAGAAAACTCTGGTGGGCTGGAAGTGAGTGTGAATGGCCTGGCTCTCCAGTGCTTCCTGGGTCGGTTGGAGGCTTCCTTCAGCCTTCAAACAGTTGCAGGGCTTGTTTGGGGTTTTTTCCTTCCAGGTTGGTGCAGGGGGCTTTCCAGGGCCAAAATGGGAAAAAAAAAAAACCTGTGCTTTCTGCACCCCATTTTGGCCCTGGAAAGCCTCCTGCACCAACCTGGAAGCAAGAAATAAAAAATAAAACCCCTGCAAATGTTTGAAGGCTGAAGGAAGCCTCCAACTGATCCAGGAAGCACTGGAGGCCCAGACCATTCACTTCCAGAGTTTCCTGCACAATGTGAGCACACACACAAACACACACACACAAACACACACAAACTGCATACTCATGCATCCCTTGCCCTGGCCCTTGGCAATTTTAAGACCCACCACTGTTAGCAACCCACAAGGAGGAGATTCTTTCCTAAGAGCTCACAATTCAGGAATAACGGGGGGAAAACCCCTGCGATTTCCATGCCCCATTTTGGCCCTGGAAAGCCTCCTGCACCAACCTGGAAGCAACCCCCCCCCCCCAAACCCTTCAACTGTTTGAAGGCTGAAGGAAGCCTCCAACTGAGCCAGAAAGCACTGGGGGGGCATTCACACTCACTTCCAGCCCACCAGAGTTTCCTGCGCAATGTGACCCCCCCACACTGCATACTCATGTGTCCCCCACCCTGGCCCTCCACAAAGGCCCGAAAACCAGCTGGCCGGCCGGAGGTGTGCCTGCATGTGGATGCTAGTGGAGCTGGGCTGGGGCGGCTGGAGTGCCAGGAGAGGACGCTTTGCATGCCACAGGTTCCCCATCACGGCTCTTATCCTTTCAATTGCTTTTCCAGATCAATTATTTTACAGCTTCAGAGGCTCTGAGTGACAAAAGGCGATTCCCCTTTTTCCACCAGATGCTCCCCAAAGAAGAAATCCAGTACCCAGCAATTGTCCAGCTGCTCCTCCACTTCAGATGGACCCTGATTGGCCTCTTTGCTTCAGACACAGAAAAGGGAGAGAATTTCATGAGGATTTTCACTCCTGTGCTTGTCAGGAATGGAATTTGTGTGGTTCTATCACAACTGTTCTCAAAGACTGGATATACTGCATACCTCAGGGATTCCCTCTCTAAATGGAGACAAGTCAACGTCTTTGTTCACTTCTTAGAATTTGATTCCATTTGGGACAGAATTCTTCCTTTCCATTTAACACTTATGCGTCTCCCAGGACCCATTGAAGGGAAAGTCTGGATCCTCACAAATTTTGCAGCATATGAAATGGACAAGCGCAGACTTCTCAAATACATCCATAGTATTTGGAACTTTGGTTTTCTGCCAAACGGAAGGCCAAAAGATTCTGCCTTTGAACGCTTTTTCTTTGTGGAAGAAAAGTTTCAAGATCATTATTTTCATTGTTCTCTTTCAAAGAATGTCTTTTCTGTCAAAGGCCGCAGAAGATGCACCCAGAAAGCCCCACTGGAGACCCAGGAGAAATGGGACAGAGAAAGGATCCAAAATGTCTACCAACCTTACAGTCTCATGAAGACTCTGGCCCAGGCCCTGAATGCTGCATATTCCTCCAGATCGAGGAGGGGAAGGAAGGAGGATGAAAAGATCTTGGGGTCTCCAAGGCTGCAGCCCTGGCAGGTATGCGGGTCCGTATATGGATCCATTAATCTTAGATCCTTTGGAGGAGGAATCCAGAGGAGAAGGAGGGGAACCATCTCAACAGATCTGGCCAATTTAATTACTCAGGGAATTAATGGTTCCAAAGAGTAGATACCATGGCATTTTTATATTTAGCACTGCTAATTGGAAATTATTTTATTCTTTTCAAAATAAATTCCCGTATTTGTGGGTTTGTGATGAGCCTGGTGGAATTCCACCTTTCTTCCGTCCCCATTGCACGTGGGTCTGTGTGCAGCTGGACAGGCAGCTAAGCTCCCCTATTCTCCTCCAATGAAAGGGAGCCTGGCGTGGATCTGGATGCTTTATTGGGAGAAGAGGGCAGGTGAAACTGAGGAGATGCAAAGAGTGGAAATCAAATAGAAAGACGAGATAGGCAGCATTAACTAACAGCCAGCAAAGAAGCAGATGGAACCTCCCCAGCGATGCTCCATGTGAGGGAGGGAGGCCGTCTCCGGATGACCAGGGGTCTCGGTCACAACGGCTGCTTCCGTCTTCTCCAAAGGCTGACAGAAAACGGAGTCTGGCTTCAGAGTTTATAGTGAGGCTTATCTACCCCCGGCCACTAGGTGGGGCTAGAGCAACAACAGCACAACAGTTACCGTATTTTTCAGAATATAAGACGCACCTTTTTCCCTCAAAAAAGAGGCTGAAAATCTGGTGCGTCTTATACATTGAATACAGCATTTTTTTCCTCCCAAAGCCCCGCCCCTTTCACCAAAATGGCCATGCATACCCTTACGGAGGCTTTCAGAGAGCTCCTGGGGGCTGGGGAGGGCAGTAATGAGCAAAAAATGGACCATTTATGCCCCCCTCAACCCCCAGCTGCACTCTATAAGCCTCCATAAGGCTATGCATGCAATTTTTTAAAACAAAAAATGGGCCATTTTTTGCTCATTTTTGCCCTGCCCCCCAGGAGCACTCTGCAAGCCACCCCAAGGCTATTCATGACTTTTTAAAAAGGGGGGGGGCGTTTTCACAAAACCAGGCTGTTTTGGGGAGGTTTGCAGAGTGTAAAAACTCCCCCCCCCCGGAAAGCTCTTTAACTGGTTGATGAGAATTACATTGATCAAGTGCTTTGCCAGCAGAAACAAAGTCTTAGGTGCTGCAGATTGTCAGCGATTTCTTTCTCCAGCACATGGATAAATACACCTGGAAACATCTGCCTACCTACCTACTCTCTCTTTCTCCCTCCCTCCCTACTGTATTTCTCTCTATCTCTTTTTATTTCTCTCTCTATATATCCCTCTACCTACCTACCTACTGTATTTCTCTATCTCTATATCTCTCTTCATTTCTCTCTCTCTTTATCCCTTTATCTACCTCCCTCCCTCCCTCCCTCCCTACTCTCTCTCTCTCCCTACCTACCTACTGTATTTCTCCCTCTTTCTCTCCCTCTACCTACCTACCTACTTTTTTTTAAAAAAATTGCCTCTTCAAAACCTTGGTGCGTCTTATACTCCGGTGCATCTTATACTCCGAAAAATGCGATACATGTTGTGGCATGACAACCTTTATAAATTAGAAGGAGACCCTAATTAGGAGGAGACCCTGAGACCATCTAGTCCAACCCCCTCCTCTCTGCAGGAATCCCAGTTCAAGCTTCTCTGACTGATGGCTGCTCAGTCTTTGCTCTCAGATGATCCATGAAGAGGAGACTGAAACAGCTCATCCTTTTATGATATTTTCTCCCTCTCATTCAGTTAAAATCTCCTGTCTTGTAACTGAATTCACTTTTCCATGTCTGACACTCTGGAACAAGAGTGAGCGGACCTTACACTCATGTATAACAAAGTCAGTTATTGGAAGAGGGTTGTATCCAGTGGTGGGATTCAAATCTTTTTACTTCTGGTTCTTGCTGGTCTTGTGACTGGGTGGGTGTGGCTTGGTGGTCATGTGATTGGGTAGGTGTGGCTTGGTGGTCATGTAACTGGGTGGGCATGGCTTGGTGGTCATGTGACCCCTCTTCTAAAACTATACACAATCAACCTCACTTATTGCGTTTGGAAAATCACACCCAGAGTCCACTTTCTGCCACACATTTAACTGTCCCTTCTGCACATTAGAACATTACACAGGCCTTCAGATGTTCTTCCCTAGCCTGCACATGACTGTTAGAGCGAGGAGATGTCATGGATTGAGTAAAATGTGGCAAAGCTCACTTAACAATGCTCTTGCTTAGCAACCAAAATGTTGGGCTCAATTGTCATAAGTCAAGGACTGTCTCTGCATGGCAGCCTTGTCCTAGTAAACTCCTTCTCCTTTTCTGGCAATTTTCCTCTCTGTTAGAGGCACCAAAATAATCCAGAGGATATAAGGTCTCCTGCTGGAGCAGGGGGTTAGACTAGATGACCTCCGAGATCCTTTCCAAACCTAGATTGCTGTGCTGTTTCAAAGAGTCTTCTGAAGCCTTCCTTCCTCTCTTCTTTTTTGTCTCCCTCCCTCCCTCCATGTATGTATATATTCATCCATCCACCCATCTATATCTTATTCACTTTCTTTCCTCCTTCCCTCCCTCCCTCTTTCTTTCTTTCTTTCTTTCTTTCTTTTTCTTTCTTTCTTTCTTTCTTTCTTTCTTTCTTTACCCTTTCTTTCTTTTTTATTTTCTTTCTTGTTTCTCCCTTCTTTTTCTTTCTCTCCCTTTCACTTTCTTTCTTTCTTTCTTTCTTTCTTTCTTTCTTTCTTTCTTTCTTTCTTTCTCTTTGTATCCCTTCCTTTCCTCCTTTCAAAGCTAGGAGATCCACCTGAAACAAAAACTCCTTTGGATGAAACCGGCCATTACATATACACACTCTCTCTCTCCCTCCCTCCCTCCCTCCCTCCTTCCCTCCCTCCCTCCCTCTTCCAACCAGCTCTGTGCCTTGCCTCACTGTTTGCTTTTAGCGGCAGGCCGATCGCCAAAGTCCTTTCCAAGGGTGCTCTGAGGATCCCCCTCCCAAAAAACCCCAGGTTGCTTCTGGAGGGGGCAGGCAGATGGGCAGCATTCCCCCCTCCCTGGGCGCCTGCAGCCTCGGATTCTGCAGCAACTCCCGGCCCTTGCACAGCGAAGGCAATGAACAAGTTCTCACTCGCCAGAAGATTTTCTTTAGTGTGGAAGGGCCCAGAGTTGCTCCAAGGCTGCAGGCACCCAGGGAGGGAGGGGGAATGCTGTCCATCTTCCTTCTCCCAAAGCAACCTCGGAGGTTTTCAGCTCCTCTGCAAGGGCATTTTTTTAAAAGAAAACCCCCCAAAAGCCACAAGATCCGGAGCTGCCAGTCTCCAGTAAGATGTGCATCTTGTGGCCTGGCCCAGCCCATCCCCTGCCCCACCCGCCACCCCCAAATTGCACCTCATTGTGAGCGTCTCTCAGCCATTGTGTGCAGGGAAAAACCTTGCACAGTAAAGAAAAACTTCCCAAGAGTTTGAGAAATTGTTAATTACCTCACACTCACGAGAAGGTTTTCTTTACTGTGCAAGGTTTTCCCCTGCACACAACGGCTGAGAGACGCCTGCAGTGGGGTGCAATTTGGGCCCACCCCTCACCCCAAGGCAAGGCCCATCAACTCAATAAGACTCAATAAGCCAGGGGTTGCTCCCTCGACCGGCTCCACCGAAGATCCCCTTCATCCTTTTTGAGTCGGTCCGCTTTGCCGCCCGGTGAACAACTGAGCCAAACCGCTCCTGCCAAGCGGCGTCCCCCAACTCCCCGTGTCCAACCATTAAGCCAACCGATGGTTATGTAACCGGAGCCAACTGGGTGCAAAGCTGGGTTGACAATGAGCTTCCGAGGTCTCCCTCCTGCCTGCTTGCCCAGCGCTCGCTCAGCTGCCCCCTCTGATCCCCCGGCTGGATGCAACCACTCACCAGCGACTGGAAAGTGAGGTCATCCACCGCCTTCTTGTCCAGCACTTGCTCAGAGACCTCCTACCCTCCGGCTCCCCCCCCCAGCCTCCCCCCCAACCTCCCCCACCCCTGGGCACAGACACTCACCGGTTCTTTCTTCTTCTGTTTCCAAACTAAGCCCCGGTTGGTTGGTTGGTTGGTTGGTTAGTTGGTTGGTTGGTTAAAGTGCGCTTGGATCTGAAAGCTCCATCACTGGAGGCTTTTAAGAGGGAGAACTTTTTGGCTGCTAGCTGGCAAAGAAAGCTCTCAGCCATGACTGGCACTGCTGTGGCTCCCGCCGGCTGGGTGGACAAATGAGCAGGTGGTGGCTGCGGCCTCACTCTGACACGAGCTGAGGGCCTGGTCTGGGAAGGTGGGGAGTGGCTTGCCCAGGCAGCTACTGCAACAGCAGGGCTGGCCAGGTCCCATCCCGTGTGTTGCACCCCCCTCCCAGCTTTCACCCATGCTTCCATGCTGTTTTCGGATGTGCAACACGCGGGAGATCCCAGCAGCAGTTTACTCGTGAGCCACATTGGCCGGGAGAGGCAGGGAGAAAGGCCAATGGGGCTCACAAATAAACTGAGGTTCCTTTTTTTTTTGTAATAATTTTTTATTGTTTTTGTCTTTTTATCACATATTACAATCTTTATATCAACAGTTTGTACAATGTTACATCGTCGTATCTATGTATGTTTTCCTCTCTTTACCATATATTACAATCCTTATGTCATCTTATCTATACATTTTTATGACATTTTACATATTTACCTACTTTTATATACAGTTCTATGTTTATTTATGTATATTGTTTTCGGCTTAATTGTTTTTCTTATTATCCAACCATTCATACCACTTATTCCAAATTTCGTAGTATTCCGATTCTTCTTTGTCCTTTAATTTTAGAGTTAATTTATCCATCTCTGCGCAATCCAAGGTTTTTTTTAATCACTAATTCGTCTGGCGGTGTATTATTTTGCTTCCAGCATTGGGCAAAGGCAATTCTAGCTATAGTTAATATATGTGTTAGTGGATATTTAATTTTTTTTGTTTAGTTCCCTTTAATTATTCCTAGTAAGAAGGTTTCGGGTTTATACTTTATTTGTTCCCCCGTAATTTCTTGTGCCCACTTCCAGATTCTTTTCCAATATTTTTGCGATTCCGGGCAGGTCCACCACATGTGGTAGTAGGTCCCTTGTTCTTTTTTACATTTCCAACATATCGGTTTCAGTGTTGGGTACATTTTTGCCAATCTTGTTGGTGGTAGGTGCCAACGATAAAACATTTTATATATATTTTCTTTCAGTGTTGCTGATCTCGTTAATTTATAATTTATATTCCAATTTTTTTCCCAATCCGCTAGATCTATATTATAACCAAAATTTTTGGCCCATGCTATCATACATCCTTTAACTATTTCTTCTTCTAAATTTATTTCTAACAAATATTTATACATTTTCGTTATAAATTTGTTTTCTGGGCCAATTAGGATTTTGTCTATTTGTTGCAGTTCCGTATATATTCCATATTCTTTTATATCTTTTTTATATCTTGATTGTAATTGGAGGTATGGCCACCAATCTATATTGATATTGTTCTCTTTTAGTTCTTGGTTCGTTTTCAAATTCCCCTGGTTATCTAAAATTTCACTGTAGCTAACCATTTTTGATAGATCTAGCGTATTGGGGTGTATCATGGCTTCCATGGTGGAAAGCCATGCCGGTATTTTCATATAGTGTTTTACTTTAATTTTGTTCCAGACCTGAATCAATGCTTCTCTAATGTAATGTCTATGGAAATATTTTTGCTTCTTTTTACTCTCTTCCCATAAGAAAAAGTGCCATCCTGTTTGCAGGTCATGGCCTTCTATTGCTAATATTCTTTTGTTTTTTAAATTTATCCAATCTTTAATCCAAATTAGTGCTGCTGCATTATAGTAGAGTTCCCAGTCAGGTAGCCCCATACCACCTCTGCTTCTATCATCCTGTAATGCTTTCAGTTTTATCCTAGCCTTTTCCCCTTGCCAGATGAATTTTAGTATTATTTTATTCAGTTCAGTAAAAAAAAAATTCTCTAGTTTTATGGGGATCATTTGAAATAGATATAGGACTCTTGGTAGTATGTTCATTTTTATAGTTGCTATTTTCCCTAATAGCGATAGTTGTAATTTTCCCCATAATTCTAGGTCTTTTTTTATTTGTTGCACTAATTTTGTGTAATTATTTTCTTTTATGGTTGAGCACTTTGCAGTTAGCCATATTCCTAAATATTTGACTTTCTTTACTACCTGGAGTCCTATTGTTTTTTCTAATTCTTTGTTCTGTTTTTCCTTCAGATTTTTGGTTATTATTTTAGTCTTTTCTCTATTAATTTTTAGTCCTGCCACATCTCCATATTTTTCTGGTTCTTGCATTAACTTATTCCCTGTTTCTAATGGATCTTCTATAATAAATACTAAATCATCTGCAAAGTCCTGTATTTTCAGACTTCCGGTGGTGACGTGGAGGCAAGTGGGGGGAAGAAAGCAGGGCTCTGCTCTTCGAACCCCAATATACACGCTTGGAGGATCCCCCAGAGGGATACGCTGACCTTGTAGGGTGAAGCGGAGAAGTAGGGATACCCCAGAATGAACGAGGCGGAAGGCGATCGCCCGTTACGACTGGGGATACCCTTTTTAACCCAGCGTGTAAGCGTTCGCCGCTTGCTGCACTGATGAATGGTGGACCTGAAGCCTCGGCAAACCACCAAATAGAAGAAGGAAGGAAGAGAATTGAATCAACTTTTGCTACATTGTTGCAACACCTGATACAAGTGAAAACAGCGGAGAGCTACAGGCTGGGAAAAGACGTACCTAAACTATAGAGGAGAACGGGCAAACAGGGAGACTCCAGAGATTTGGCGTGAAAACCCCATTAAAAAGGCCACTGGAAGAGGTGAGAGCGACACTTTAAAATCTAAAAGGAGCCCCAAGAAACGAGGGGAAAGAAACACGATCTGGCTGGGGCTCCTGTGGACTCGGGTAGCAGGAGAAAGGAGACAGAAGGAGACATTGAAAGATCGTGCTAGACCGGGGAACAGCAGCAGACAGCCATTAATTATAGAGCAACAAAGTATCAAGGTGGAAGAGAAAGCTGACGAAATCGCAACATTGTAACAACTTAGAAGAGCCGGGGTAACTGAGCAAAGTTGAAAGAAAGGATTTGAAAAGAACTTAAAGAAGCTCTAAACTTAAAGAAACATAGAGAAAAAAGCGGTGAATGAACTGTCTATATTAACAATACATAACTATATACAATTGTTATAATTTTTATAACCAAATATTTAAATTAATCAATATTTAAGACAAATAGCTATATATATATATTGCTACATTGTTATAACCATAAATAAGTAAGTTTGAAACCTGGTGGCAATTACTAGCTATATATGCCACAACCATTTAAATAAGTTTAAATTTAACATTATTAAGAAACAATCTAAGTATTTAAGTACTTAAATATAGCATTGTAAATGTTAATATGAACAAATATTGAGACCCTCCCCTGTCCTCCCTCCTTGCCTATATAACCCCTTCTGCCAACACCTCTAGATATTATTGTAATATATATATATATATATATATATATATATATATATATATATATATATATATATATATATATATATATATATATATATATATATATATATATATAATACTGTATTATTTAAAACTTATATAGTATACTAAGATTAATGTGGATATACTAATACAAAAAAAAAAGAAGGGGGGGCGGGAGATTGAATGCCAGTTTGGGACAATATATACAAGATACTTTCAGAACAAGATAAAACTATAAGAGAAATGGCAAATATAACATCAACAGCACTTAGAAGTGGAAAAAAGATGACCATTAACCCTGCAATAAACCCAACAACAAGGGGTTCGCCGGCCCCCCCAACATCCAAAGGACCAACAGAAGAAATGAATGAAACAGAAAAAACAAATGCGGGGTCGAATACTGAAAATATACAGACAGTGCTGCAAACCATTCAAGAAACTATGTTAAAATTCCAAGAAACAGCAACAAAAAACCACGATGAAATGAAAAAAGATATGAATGAAATGAAAATAGATATGAATGAAATGAAAGCAGAGATGTGTGAAATGAAAAATGAAGTCAAGAAAGACATACAGAAATTAGATGATAAAATGGAAACCATACAACAAGCTCTGGGAAAGAATGAACAATTAATAAAAGAAGTAGAAAAAAGAACAGAACAGACAGAAACAAAAATAAACCAGGTTGAACAACAAATGAAAGCATCAAATAAAAATCTAGAGGAATCACTTATTCACATGGAGATGGAACGTGCAGCTTACTACCTCCGCTTTCAGAATGTGACAGAGGTAAAAGGTGAAGACCTAACTATGATAATGTCTGGCTTAAGTGCAGAAACTTTAAACAGAGATAAGCAAGAGATCATAAATGAATTCGATGACATTTACAGAGTTACCACCAATTATGCGAGGAAACATCGACTACCCAGAGAAGTGCACATTAGGTTCGCGAGGAAAAAAGTAAGAGACATACTATATAAAATAACAAGAGAAGAACCGATGATATACGAGGGGAAGGAGATACTAATATTAAAACAAAGCCCACGAAGAGTGAGGGAACAGAGAAGAGACTACCAATTCTTGGCCACGCAATTAATTAAAAGGGAGATACTGTTTAGATGGTTAATACCAGAAGGGATGTTAGTAACATGGCAGGAGAAGAGAATCAAAATTGACAACCTTGAAAAAGCACAGGAATTATACGAGCAATTAATGTATCCGGAAGAGAAACAAAATACACAAGAGGAGATAGAATATAGAAGAAAGGAAGAAAGACAACAAAAGGCAAGGGAGGGAAGACAGGGAGGACGTAGCAGGGAAGAGGAAGAACAACAGAAAGAAGAGGAAGTAAGACCAAAAACAAGAAGTCAAAAAGAAACTAGAGACAAATAAAAATAAGGACAAGTAGAGATCTAGGAAAATGGAAGAAGAAATCCAACTACTATCTGTAAATGTCAATGGTTTAAATTCACTAACAAAAAGAAAACACATCTGGGCAAAATTAACAAAACAAAAAGCAGACATAATATGTCTACAGGAAACACATATCAAACAACAAGATATAAAATACTTAGAATGTCCGAAATTGGGAAAATTATATACAGCATCGGCAGAAGAAAAAAGAAAAGGATTAGCAATTTATGTTAAAGAGAGAATAAAGACAAGCTTAATTTATGCAGATCCAAGGGGAAGAATATTAATATTAGAGATATGGATAAACCAAAAACCAATATTGCTGGTAGCAATTTATGCCCCAAACGAAGACCAGAAAAATTTCTATAAAAAATTACATGAAAAAATCAGAGAAATTGGAGGGAAAAACATCTGTATAATAGGAGACTATAATGCCATAGTAGATAGCAAAAAAGACTATGTAAGTGACAAAAAAACCAAAAAAAAAAAGTATTACCAACAATGTGTATGGAGATGATGGAAGAGCTAAATCTAATAGACATCTGGAGAAAAATGGAACCAAATAAAAAACAATTTACCTTTTACTCAAATCCACACCAATCTTGGTCACTGATCGACATGGCATGGATGAATAAGGAAATCGGGACAGAAGTATATAAAATTGAAATACTACCAAACACCTGGGCAGACCATAATCCCATTAAAATAATCTGGAAAGGGGAAAAAAAACTAGACGAAGATGGACATTAAATCTGCAAATATTAAAAGAAAAAGAATTTATCCAAAAGTGTAAGAGTGAGTTGGAACTATTTTTCAAAGAAAACACAAAAGAACAGACATCAATACAAAACCTATGGGATACTATGAAAGCCTACATACGAGGAATCATTATAGCTTATTCAGCAAAAAGAAATAAAGAAAAATGGGCACAACAGAAAGTATTAGAGAAGAAAATTGGGAACCTAGAAAAAGAACTCCAAAACAAACCACAAAGTGACAAAATTAGAAAAGATTGGATGCTAGCGAAACACAAATTAAACATACTAGGCCAGGAAGAAATAGTAAAACACTTAAAACTAATGAAATAAACTGAGGCTCCTAAGTGGGATCGAGCCGGGGTGGGTTCTGGCTACCGCCGGTTGCTCTGCACATGCGCAGAAGCCAAAAACAATATGGCCGAGAGAACCGGTTCAGGGGTGTGGCCAGCCTGGGTTGCTGCTGGTTCCAGCAACCCAGGCCACCTGGTTATTACTGTTTCAGCCAAACTGGTCCAAACAGGTAGGAACCCACCTCTGATCTGGAGGTGTTTTCCATCAGGATCACAAGGGAGAAGATTAGCCTGACAGATTTCTTCTTGATCAACCCATGATTTCTGGGAATCAATCTGTTGTTTTCAAAGAGTTTATGAATAATCTTTTTTTTCTCTGTTCATTTTATTTGTTATCTGCTCTAAAATGTTCCCTATAATTGACCAACCGTGTCTATTATATTTTCTCTATAGTTTGATAAATTTTTCTCAAACTTTTTCATTCACTTATGAAGATTATGGCAGTATTTGTATCCTATTTAACCATATTTGGAGATGAGACAATTGTAGAAGAAAGATTCAATGTGGGATAAGAAACAAAGTTTTCTGTTTTTCATATTCCTGGATGTTCCAATTCTAGTTTCATCCCTTTCTGGAGAAGAATGAATTTTGGAATATTTCTGAGATGAAACTGTACTTGGACCAAAATGGAGAGATAACAGCAGATCTGGCCATTTTGGGCTTATTGGTTTTCCCCAAGGAGGGTCCCAGGAAAGAAATTCTAGCGTATTTTAGAAGACAGAGACTTTCTATCAGACAAAATGCTCTTTCACGGCTAAAGTTGCTCAATAAGGTGAGAGAAATTTTGCTGTCTCTTCTCTGTTTTCCAAAGCCTGAGGTCCCATTTCAAGTGGGCAAAGCTTATAGTCTCCAGGGTGGTTGGCCTTCCATGCCAGTTGGTGTCATCTAATGGAAGTTCTTCAACAGACAGGACCTAAGTGAAGGGGCTTTGCCATGTTTTATGGAAACCTTTCAAGACCGTACTGGTCAGATGTTTCTTTCTTCATCACAGTTTTATTCTACCTTTAAAAAATCTAATGGAATAAAAGTTTCCAAAAAATTTTATAATAAACTTTATTCTCAGTTTTAATATGAATATATCATCATACTTAAATCTTTTTTTCAATTCCATTCCTCTAGACTATTAAGTAGAAAAGTACCTTATTGCAATGTTAAATTCCAAAAGGAAAAGGAAGGAACTAAATGAAGAATCAGCCAGTTGTTCTACCTCCTGCATCTATTTAGAAGTAGTCAGAGGTTTCATATTTACCTCAGTGAAGACCAGAGGCTACTTGTCTCCATCCATTTCTCCCTCCATTTTCCATGGACGGAGAGTCCTAACATCTTTTCTTTGGCATTCCTTGTTTTTCTGCTCAGTCCCTGCCTCAGTCCAAATGTGTGGAAAGTTGTCATCCTGGATTTGTCAAGAGGGCTCGAGCAGGAGAGCCAGTTTGCTGTTATGACTGCGTTCCTTGTCCGGAGGGGACCTTCTCGACTCAGGAAGGTGGGTGAGACTGGAGGAAAGGAAGTGGAACTGATTCATTACATACATCAAATAATAAAGTTTGGTTCTGAACATCACACAGGAAATTATTTGGGTCCCAATTCTTCTCTCACTTTCATAGATGATTAAACAAAAATTGATTAAAAAAAAGTCTTATACTTCTTACCGCCTCTCACTAGAGGTACTAATAAATGTGTCCTAGACAATATCTCCTTGTATCACTTGTTGTTCAAATAAGGTATTTCCTGAAAGGTAAAAGGAGAGAATAGTAAGGGAATATGTTTTTTTTCCTCAGATGCAGGAAAATGTACCAAGTGTCCAGATGACAAATATCCAAATGAGGACAGAATCCAATGTATCCCCAAAGTTATAACCTTCCTGTCTTATGAAGAACATCTGGGCATCATCCTGGTCTCTTTTGCCCTGGTCTTGTTCCTAATTGCAGGCCTTGTTTTAATAATCTTCACTAAATACCGAGAAACTCCCCTTGTCAAAGCCAACAACCGGGATCTCTCCTACATCCTCCTGGTCTCCCTCCTGCTTTGCTTCTTGTCTCCTTCTCTCTTCATTGGTCAACCAAGGAAAGCCACCTGCCTTCTCCGACAAATAGTTTTCAGCATCATCTTCTCAGTTGCTGTTTCTTCTATCTTGGCCAAAACCATCACGGTGGTGCTGGCTTTCCTGGCCACAAAACCAGGAAACCGAGTGAAGAGATGTCTGGGGAAGAGCTTGGCCAACTCCATCATCCTTTCTTCTTCTGCTGTCCAAATTATTATCTGCTCCATCTGGCTGGGAGTTTTGCCCTCCTTCCCTGACTCTGACCTCCACTCCCAGCCTGGAGAGATCATCCTGCAATGCAACGAAGGGGCTGTTGTCATGTTCTATGTCACCCTCAGCTACATGGGCTTCCTGGCTGCCATCTGCTTCACGGTGGCTTTCCTGGCCAGGAATCTGCCTGGGGCCTTCAATGAAGCCAAGCTGATCACCTTCAGCATGCTGGTCTTCTGTAGCGTCTGGGTGACTTTTGTGCCCACTTACCTGAGCACCAAAGGGAAATACATGGTGGCTGTTCAGGTCTTCTCCATCCTGGCCTCCAGTGCTGGTCTGCTGGTCTGCATCTTCATCCCCAAGTGCTACATTATTCTTCTGAGGCCAGAGCTGAACACAAAGGACCATCTCACAGCCAGAACAAATGTAAAAACATGAGATATAACACCATGATATTTAAGAATTGTATACAGTCCATTTATTTGAACAAATACCTGAATTATTTCCACTTAGATAGTATGCAGGAATCAAAGAACATATCTACATGTTTCCAAATGGGAAATTGCTGAAGGATTTTAATTCTTATAACTGCCTTCCTTTTCACCTCAATAAATCTTGCTAAAGAGAACTCTGTGAAAGTCATTCAGAGGAATTTGTTGTTCACCAACTGCCAATGAGTTTGACACCTTTTAAAAAACATTTTTTTAAAAAATGATTCCTATGGAGAGCACTAAAAGTGTATGTGTGAGAGAATGAATAGGAAAAGTGGTAAGATAGATTCTATGGGAGCCAAGCTCCAACTACCATGTTATTTGATAATCTCCATGAGAACCATTGGCCATCCCACCAAGCCAGAGAGGGTGGGGGCCTCCCGGTCCTCTTGCTTAGATGTTCTCATCCATGGAGACCTTCTTAGCTCACCTTTTCCATAGCTGCTCCTGCCCTGTGAAAGAGGCTTTTCCATGAGATCCACTATCCTGTCTCCATCCTGTTTTTTGGGTGATAAGGACAGCACAAACAGCCGGTTCTTTTCCCCAGTGCATGGGCCAGGTTGAGACTGGAGTCCAGAAGATGTGGGTGGAGAAACCCCACGGGAGGGTCAGACTGCATCCTGAGCAGATTGGGCTCCTTGTGGCTGTACCAGGTGAATAGCTGCAATCAGGAGATCGGGTGTGTCTCAAACTCCATCAGAGGAAAGATAGAGGGTCTCCCTCTCTTCAAGGTGGGAAGCCCAGCAGTGCAACCCTTGAAGGTCTGTCCTGCTGGGTTGCCCTCAGTCATCTCAGGCTGCTTCCAACCCCAGAAACCCCAGAAATAAGCCCTACCAAGAACTCAGCTCCAGGCTCCTCAGAAGCTAGCAGAAGGGAGAAGAAAGGGGAAGTTCTTATTACAAGATCCTGAACATCTCTGGAGATAAATTCCAATGGACTATTGGGCAATCAAGGTAGTCTTCCATGCATGAGAACAATTTCTGTTGCTAATCAAGGCAGTTCTTAAGTAAGTTCTGCCTCATTGTACAACCTGTTTGTCACAGTTGTTAAGCAAATGAGCACGGTCATTAAGCAAATCTTTGATTGATCCCACTTCCTTGTTGGCCTTTTGTGGAGGGTTGGAGGTTTCTTCTGAGTGGCTTCTCCAGAGCAGCAAAGGCAGGAGAAGACCCACAAGTGGGACACTCATTGCAGGGGATTCTTCCTCTTCCTCTTTCCTGGAACTGAGGAAGGAGGCAGGAAGTGGGAGAAGGGAAAGAACTCCTGGGTGCAAACATAGAGTAGATATCCAGGAGGGAATCCAGGAGGTCTCTTAATCTGCCCCTGGGGTGGCTTTCCCCAGCTTGGCCATTTCAGATAGGTTCAACTACAACTCCCAGAATTCCCAGCAGAGCGTTGATTGCATCATCATGGATACTTCTGACCTATGGGCCACCCAGCCCTGGGCCTTCTTGGAATTGTAGTTGATGCACCTGCTGGATGATGGAATGGAGAAGGGGGCTCCTAGAGGCCATCCACTCGTGTGCAATTTGCAGACTGGATTTGGGCGAAACATGAGGACGTAAACCACGAGGACATAAAGCCAAAGGATCCTAAATGTTGGAAATCATATACTGTTTAATTCAGTGTTTGTCCTCTCTGGCAACTGAAATGTATTAATTATTAGTTTTAAATTTATTGAATTTAGCTGGAGTACAAAGAAGAAGAAAAAGATAAGTATAGAAAAAAGACCATTGTGCCACAAGACACAAATACATACGCAAACACACAGTGCACAATTCTTCATATATGCAAGATATAAAGTTTTATGCAGCAGTTTCCGTAAAGGACACCCATAGTTGTGTGGGAGGGAACTTCACCAAGACAGTGTTGTATTAGGAAGACCAGTACAGCCCATAGCCAAACTAGAAGTCACTAGAATAACAAAGCCAGCATACATTCTAAAAGAAACATCCTGAGAATAATTACCAGGATATCAGGACAATTAGAAATAGCTGCAGAGTACAAATAATACAAAAGACCTAGGAAGTGCAGGAAGAAGCTACCTTTAAGAGAAGGAAAAGGTCAGAGTGACAACAAAGACTGATTAGCTTGGGGGCGAAGATGGAAAAATAGGAAATACAGTAGAAGACACTAGGGCTCATCCCTGTCCCATGGGAAGCACTTTAGGGCAGAGGAATAACAAAACTCAGGACAGGATTAGAAGCATTAGCAAAGGCACACACAAAAAGGGATAAAACAATAGTACAAAGAAAACAAAAGGACTTCAAAGAGGAAAATGGTATAAAAAATGTACACTTTCTGTATGTTGGGGTCAGCTCACCCAGGAACGCTGATCCACATCATTGTCTGTCTTGCTTTCCTGAAATAATAAACACAATTTCTTTCAAACGCAGCGTGCTTCGATCCTAAATTCATTCTCCCAGCCGGGAAATCCGAACCTGCAGAGGAAACCTTTTTCCATTTAACAATTGGCGACCACGAAGGGACTCCCAGCCAACCCAGCCAGCGGACGGGGCCCGGAGGTTCAACCCAGCCGGCACGGACCATCTTTGTCCAGGGACAATCCACGGACCCTGTCCGGGAGGCATCGGGTAGTAAAGGGAGTTTTTGAGCCTTGAACTCAACAGCTGCTTGAAAGCAGGTAAGTACCGCTTTAAATTTAACCCAAATCCCTAGAATTAAGGAGAACAGAAATGTGTGTGCGTGTATATGTGTGTGTGTGGGATTCCACCCGGACAACAGCCTGATCTCACCTCTTCGAATGACCCCTAGCCGCCCCCAACCTGCCGCCCTGACATCCTATGTAAAATTGGAGCCACCATAAAGTGTGGAAAAGGAGGTCTCACACTAGACATCCCGGGGAAAAGAACCTTTATGCTGGTCACCCATGAGACATCGCTTCATGCGGATCTGCAAGCCCTGCCATCCTCACTTTGGGGCTGGGACGCAACAGAGGTAGGACTCCTAAAGGGGGCCTCCCCAGTCATGATGCAAGTGAAAAATGGAAAGCCCCCCTGCATCCCTCAAGACAGGATCCAAGCGGAAGCCATCAAACCAATACGCAAACTAATTAAAGCATATCTTGAACAAGGGGTCTTGCGTAAATGCACCTCCCCTTGTAATACCCCAATCTTTCCTGTAAAAAAATCCAAAGTAGATAAGGAAGGGAATCCCATTTATAGATTTGTACATGATCTGAGGGTCATTAATAACCATGTGATACCTCGAGCCCCCATAGTCCCTAACCCAGCTACAATAATCACAGAAGTTCCAGCCTCAGCAACTCATTTTACAGTTATAGATCTGTGCTCCGCTTTTTTCAGTATCCCAGTGGATCAGGCATCACAGTATCTTTTTGCTTTTACCTGGGAGGAGCAACAGTACACATGGACCCGTCTACCTCAAGGATATACGGAGTCCCCCACCATATTTTCACAGATTCTAAAGGCGGATCTATCCTCTATTTCACTTCCTGAGAAATCAGTATCAATTCAGTATGTGGATGATCTCCCACTAGCATCCACAAATGAGCAAGCATGTAAAACTGATACACTACATTTATTAAGATCCCTGGCAGAGTGGGGACACAAAGCCTCCCCCTCAAAATTGCAATATCTGAAAAAGGAAGTGACATATCTAGGCTATATTATTGCTCCAAGAGTGAGGAAACTGGCTCCTAGCCGAGTGGAAACCATTTTGGCAATGAAAAACCCTCATACAAAGAGACAAGTAAGAGCCCTACTGGGAGTCTTGGGATTCTGTCGTCCTTGGATCCCATCACTTGGGGAGCTGGCTAAACCCTTAATACAATTACTTACAAAAGACATGCCAGACTCCATAACCTGGTCCAGCTCTTTAGATCAAAATCTCAAGAAAATAAAAAAAAAAACGTTAGCATCAGCCCCCGCATTAGGTCTCCCTGATTACACCAAACCATTCACACTATTTATTCATGAGAAATTAGGGATTGCATCAGGAGTTCTAACTCAATGCTTTGGTCCAGCACATCGACCAGTGGCATACTATTCAGTAAAGTTAGACCCTGTGGTTCAAGGAACGCTTCCCTGCTTAAGGGCAGTAGCAGCCACTGTAGAGATAGTAAAACGAACCAAAGACATAGTCCTTGGACAGCCGCTGACTCCAAAGGTGCCCCATGAGATATTTGCCATTCTTTTAAAATCCCAAACCAAAGCCTTCACGCAACAACGCTTAGCGCAATACGAAGCCGAACTATTCACTTCCAACCACATGACATTTGAACGGTGCAGCACTTTAAACCCTGCTACCTTGCTGCCCACCGAACAATCAGATGAAAGCCTCCATGACTGCCTCCACTTAATACAGGACGCAGAACTGCCACGTCCAGACTTAACTGACACCCCGTTACTGAATCCAGATTATGAACTCTTCACGGATGGCTCCTCATATATCTATAATGAGAAAAGGGTTGCAGGAGCTGCAGTAGTTTCACTCCACGAGATTGTCTGGGCAGAACCACTCCTCCCATCGCACAGTGCAAAAAGCTTGTGAAGCCACTGAGGACCTTTCTACCAACATGTATACCGACTCTAAATATGCGTTTGGGGTCTGCCATGCTACAGGAGCCTTATGGAAACAACGGGGGTTCCTAACATCAGCTGGCCACCAAATAGCCCATGCAACCCTTGTTTCCAAACTACTAGAAGCCATCCAATGACCAAAATCCATAGCAGTCATCCACTGCAAAGCTCACCAAACAGATGACTCCTTAATCACGGAAGGGAATAAATATGCTGATGCTACAGCAAAGTGGGTAGCCCCTCCCTCACAATATAGCAGCACCAGCCATAAGAGCCGATCCTGAAATCCCTTATGCAGACTTTTTAGAGGAAGGGGAAGCAAAAATGTGGGAAAAGAAATTAGGTGCAGTTTTTACAGAAGGGTTCTGGAGGGTCCCGGATGGTAGGCCAATAGCCCCACGCCGCCTCATAAGACTAATGTGCTAGAGGCTGCACTCAAAAGGCCACTGTGGGGACGCAAGCAATAGTGGATGCGGCAAGGAGGGTATGGCACGCACCTGGGATATATAGTGAGGCAACTAAAGTGGCTGGAACCTGCCAAACATGCCAGGCCAATAACAGCACATCCAGGAAGAACATTCATGAAGGGGGCAGACCATGGGCACAAAGACCATTTGAAAGGGTACAGATGGATTACATACAATTACCCAAGGCAGATGGATACCAGTATGCACTTGTATGTCGGGACCAATTGACACACTGGGTAGAGGCCTTCCCTTGCCGCCATGCCACAGCCCTGGAAACCGCCAGACACCTCATTAAAGATATTGTACCCAGATTTGGGGTACCAAGTGTTCTGGACATGGATAGGGGCAAACATTTCATAGCTCAGGTCCTTAATTACATATTTCAAGCCCTGGGCATTACCCAGAACCTCCACTGCCCTTATTCGCCCTGTTCGTCGGGTGGGACAGAGCGGCAGAACAGGGAGGTCAAGACCCTACCGGGCAAACTCTGTCAGGAAACACACCTCTCATGGCCAAAAGTACTGCCCATTGCCCTGTTTTACATCAGGACAAGGCCACGGCGAGATATAGGGATCTCTCCCTTTGAGATACTTTTTGGATGCCCGCCAGACACCCTGAAGGGCCTGGACCCACAATCACTGAGCTTAGATAGGGGGGATATGGTTCTCTCTTCTTATCTTACAGCCCTGCATAAGAGACTACAAGTCCTGTGGACACAGAGTGCCCTGACCCAGACACTGCCTCTGGAGGAGAATCTACATCCCTTCGAACCGGGCGATTTGGTGTGGATAAAACTCTTTACAAGAACCTCACCACTGCAACTCAGATGGACAGGACCCTACCAAATCTTATTGACTACACAAACGGCCATTAAAGTCGCAGAAAAAGACTGTTGGATCCACTGGACTCAAGCCAAACCAGCAGTCGTAGACCTCAGCCCTGAGATCCCACCAATCAAACTAAAGAAGAACCCGGAAACTCAACAGTGGACTTTGGAAGCATTTTTAACACCAAAGAACCTTGAAATCTAACAAGAGATTATTATTTTTTCCTGATTGGACTCTTCTCCCAAAATTTTCCCGATTACCTTTCCCCCTCCCCATCTCCCTCTCTTCCCTTGTCCCATCCTTGCTTTCAAAAAAAAAAAAAAAAAGGAGGGGGGGAGGGAAGGAGGGGACTTAACTACACTATGGGAGGAAACAAACCCATTGTAAAACTTTTATGTAACCTTTGTTGTATATTGTTAACTATAACCCAGGTAACAGCATTCCTGGAACCAAATCTCATCCCAGAGAAGGGTAACATCTGGGAATACCTAGCAAAAGAGGTACTCAACACTACTGATTTCTGTTTAGAAGGTGGGAGATCAGTGAAAGACATCCTCAAGACATATTTAATGGGAGTAGCAGTAGGACCTCAAGCCATCCACAACCACACCAGGCTTAGACACTTCCCCATCACACCATCATATTCAACCATTTATGACTGGGGAAACATCTCTAGAACTAAAGCTCTAGATATGTACACCCTTCACATAGCTGCTGTCACTACTTCATCATGGTGTTTTAGAATCGAAGGATGCAAAGCACAGGACGGCGAAAAGTGCATCAACCTAAACAACACAGACCTTATATGCCAGTGATGGCGAACCTATGGCACGCGTGCCACAAGTGGCATGCGGAGCCATTTGTCAGGGCACACGAGGTGCTGCCCTGTTAGCTGGCCAGCGCGCATGCGCGCGCTGGCCAGCTTAGTTCACCTTTTTAAAAGCTATTTTTCGCCCCTGGAGCCTGGGGAGGGCGAAAAAAGCATGTAAAATGGGAGGGGGGGTCGTGCGTTGTGCGCGCATGCGCACTGGGGGGGTCGTGCATTGCATTATGGGTGCAGCACGCCCGCACTCGACCTCCCTGCTCTCCCCCCACTTGTGGCACGCGAGCCAAAAAAGGTTCGCCATCACTGTTATATGCAATCACACTGAGCACATTTCCTACTCCTATAGCTATATGAGGCTACCTCATGGCTGGTTCATGCTGTGTGGTCTGTAGGCCTACTCATACTTACCTGCTAATTCCACAGGGGGACCATGCACCCTGGGCAAATTAACCATGTTAATGCCCGCCCTACAGAGGCAACACAGAAGAGCCTTTCACTCCTTAGACTCAGACTGCGACTCCAAAGTGTCCCTGCTAACAAAAGCTGAATACGTTTCATTGGCTGTATCACTAGTGGGAGTGCCAGGACTAGCAGTGCGGAATTCCAGAAATTTGAATAGCCTGGCATGTACCCTAGCGAAAAGTTTAAATTCGACTTCCCATGCTCTGGATGCCTTAAACCGAGAGCTAAGGCAAGTTAGAGAAGCCACCCTGGAGAATCGTGCAGCAATAGATTTCTTACTATTAAAACATAACCATGGCTGTGAGGAATTCAGAGGGTTGTGCTGTTTCAATTTAGACCAAAGCTTGGAGGTTGTAGAAAAGGACATCCATCACCTGAAGGAGCTGGCCCAAAATATTGGCCATAACCAATCATCCCTAGATTTTTCCTGGCTCTTTTCCTGGCTGCCAGACTTCCATTGGCTCAAAATTCTACTGACAGGAATTGTCGCTGTTTGTGTCATAGGGGCCCTCATGTGTTGCCTTTGTCATTGCATTCCTCCCTGTTTGGCCTGTTTAAGGACTTGTCGACCCGCTCCTCCCCTACCAGATACCACCAGGCACCAGGCAGCCCTCATGATGATTCAGATTGACCATGTGTACCAAGTATACTCAGACACTACGCTAGAAACAGAAAAGGTGGAAGAACACATAGTTGCTGTCAACTCAAAAAAAAAAAGAGAGAGAGAGAAAAAGAAAAGGTAGGATTGTGGGAAGGGAACTTCACCAAGACAGTGTTGTATTAGGAAGACCAGTACAGCCCATAGCCAAACTAGAAGTCACTAGAATAACAAAACCAACATACATTCTAAAAGAAACATCCTGAGAATAATTACCAGGATATCAGCACAATTAGAAATAGCTGCAGAGTACAAATAATACAAAAGACCTAGGAAGTGCAGGAAGAAGCTACCTTTAAGAGAAGGAAAAGGTCAGAGTGACAACAAAGACTGGTTAGCTCGGGGGCGAAGATGGAAAAATAGGAAATACAGTAGAAGACACTAGGGCTCATCCCTGTCCCATGGGAAGCACTTTAGGGCAGAGGAATAACAAACCTCAGGACAGGATTAGAAGAATTAGCCAAGGCACACACAAAAAGGGATAAAACAATAGTACAAAGAAAACAAAAGGACTTCAAAGAGGAAAATGGTATAAAAAATGTACACTTTCTGTATGTCGGGGTCAGCTCACCCAGGAACGCTGATCTACATCACTGTCGGTCTTGCTTTCCTGAAATAATAAAGTCAACTTGCTTTCAAACGTAGCGTGCTTCGATCCTAAATTCATTCTCCCAGCCGGGAAATCCGAACCCGCAGAGGAAACCTTTTTCCATTTAACAATGTCAGCCCAACTAATTGTGGCATGTTTCACATCTGATGGCCATAAAAATCCATGGTTTCTGCCTTATGCAAGCCGGCCAATGGCTGATGGTCTCTTCAGGTGTGTTTCTTGTTTTCCAAAATGGAGGTCACGTGTGGAGAGTTGTTGGTCTGCATCCATGTTTTTCAAACTTTAAGATGGATGGACTTCAACCCCCAGAATTCCCCACCCAACAAACCAGGATTGTCTCAAGTCCCAAGGAATGAGGGGTGGTGGGAGCTGCCCCAGATCCCCTCCTCCTTCCTGGCCATCTTGGGCCTTTTCTATGGGTCTGGGCTTTGCTTTCCAGAGTGCCTTTTGCATGGAAAGAGGTGGCAGTGGAACATGGGACTTGGGCTCCTCCCAGGACTCAGAAGATGGAACTTGGAGGGGGCTTCTGCAGATCGGCTTCCGTCCCCCAACACGAAGCTCCCCAACTTTCTTCTGCCAAGAGGGGCTCCCCACTCAGCTGGGCAGAGTCCTGTCGGGCATCCCTACAAGAGCCCCCTTGCCTAGCCTCTGCACAGGAAAGTGAGGCAGGGGAACATGGGATATGGGCTCCCACATTCCCTGGTCTCAGAAGATGTAAGTTGAAAGGAAGATTTTGCATATATGCTTTCCATCTGCAACATGAGGCTCCTGAGCTCCCCTTTCTCCCCCCCCCCTTCATTCCTCCCTTGGGGAGAGAGGCAGCCTTGATTTCTCCATCTCTCTTCACTTGGTTTCCTCTGACTTCTCCCTCTCTGTGTGTTTATTTGTGGGTGTGATTTTTTTCAACTAGGCAAAGTTCTGAGAACTACTTTTCCATTCAAGTTGATTTTATTCTTGCAGTCTGGCCACACTGTTGCATCAGCCCTTTTGTTGAGCATTGACTTTCAAAAGAAAGCAGATGTTGGCGTGGACTCAGCAGGCAGCGATTTCAGATCCGTGACATGCTGGGGAATTAACTGTCTCCCAGGATTTTCTCTCTAACCATGATGCCTATAAATGTCACATTTCGATTTAGCTTCAGCCGCAGGCACCGTTTATTCCCTCTGGGGCCACTTTCAAGGATGGAGCTCCCAAACCTCTCAATTCTAGATGACGGATTTAATCCAATCTCTCTGTTCCTGTTATCATGAACCACATGGGGATTATTTCCCTTTCATTTCCCTCCAGAGAAATGCCCAACAAACTCTGAGTGCAAGATCTAGGTGAATCCCCCAGGGATCCTTCCTGACAGGGAGAATGATGATCCTCCGAGTTTCGGCTCTGCTTTGTGGCCGAATCCTCCAGGAAGACTCTGGGCAGAGAGCCAGGGAGTAGGGTGGGGGCAGCTTCTCTCTTCTCCCACACTGTTCCTGCTGGAGATCTTGGCTTCAGGCTAAAAGGGTCCCTGGATCATTTCAGGCTCTGGACTCCCCCCCCCCCCACCACTGAAGATCGGGGCTGCCTGGATCCCTCCCCATCAAAGGGGGAAAGAAGGGCTGGGTGCAAAGGGAGTTCCCTCCCCAAAACTCCTTTTCCATCTCTGCTTCCTTGCAATTCCAGGGATCACCTCCCCCCACAAAGCCCCTCTTTCTGCACAGGAGGGCTGGGGGGGTCCTGGGCTGTGGCTGCGTTTCTCCCTTCTGCCCCCCCCACCCCCCATTGGGGCAAGGGCTGGGAAAGAACCTCTGGGGCTCCTGCAGATGTGGAAGAGAGATGTCCTTTCGCTGGGCTGGGCTGGGCTGGGCTGGGCTGGGCGTGTGTGTGTGTGTGTGTGTGTGTGTGTGTGTGTGTGTATGTGTTGAGAGAAAGAGAAACACCAGCAGAACCCGTAACCATTGTGCCTACCGTCCCCATTTATTTCTATCCATTTCATTCATACGCATCTTTATTCTTACACCGATTGTCTTGTAAACGATTGGGGGAAAAAGCCCCACCAGCACCAGCGGTTCAAGGGAGGGGAAAGAGGGGGGGGCACGTCCACCTGGCGCCGCCTCACTGCAGGGGGGAGGGGCAAGAGCGAAGCCCGATGGCCTCGCGCGACAAACCCCCCCCCCAGCTCGAGGGAAGCCTCCGAGCCTCGCATGCATAACTCCCGGAAGAATACGACTCAGCAGCTTCAGAGGAGAGATGGAGCATGTGCGAGAGAACATTGCCCGCAGTTGCTCCTAGATGGCGGGGGGAGAATTCCGGGGAGGAGGGTCTGTGGCAAGGAAGCCGCTTCTCCCTTCCGCTCTAGGACTTAACTTAACTCTGACTTAACTCTGGCCGCCTCTCTCTTGTCTCTGATTCGCAAAGGGAGCTGCCGTGGCCGGTGGCAACCACCAGAGGGCTCGCTCCGCAATTGGTGGCGAAGCCCTGGCAGCCTTCGAGCTTCAGAAGGCAACTGAGCATGCGCGTCTGCCTTTTGCCCATTTCTGCTTCTTTGGCTCCCCAACCTGATGAAAAGTCACGGAATGGGGGGGGGATGCTTCCTCAGCTTCGCCCCCCTTTACACCTACACAGTGACAACCCCCCGCCACGCACCCCAGAACCAAGAAGCTGCAAGAGGGTCCGGCAGGGAGGGAGGGGCCTGGAGGAGCATCCCCAGGAAAGGGGGCTCACCACAAGGCAGGCTGCAGTGGGGGTCTTGCGAGGGTTAGGGGGTCGCTGGGGGGGGGGCTTCCTGTCCCTTCTGAGCCACAATTGGAGCCAGTGCAGGAATTCCTTTCCTTTTAGGCTTCTTTCCCACGTGATGCCAGGAAAGTTTGGGTGCTCTTTGTGAGCCCCAGGAAGGAATCCCGCCTTTAGAGGGTCTCCCCAGCATTGCTAAGGAAAGGGTGGGTGGCCACTGCCCCCCCCACGTCTCTCCCACGGACAACCCAGGATTTCCCTGCAGGAGAGCAGCTGCTGGCAGCATTGCTGGGGGTTCCCTGCAGGGGGCTGGGAGGGGGACGTTTTGGGACCCCTCCTGGGAGGGAGAGGGATGCAAGGCTCCCCCCTCTCATTGTGTGTCTGTGTCTCCCTGGGGGATCTCATTTGAGACTGAAGAAAGACTCTGTCTGAAGGCAGCAAAGTCCCAGGAGTTCCCACCTGCCTCCATTCATCCCCTTTGTGCGCAGTTGTGTGTCTTTGTGTTGAATGTTGCTTCAACATTGGGAAGGAGGCTGCCAAATAATTCTATACACAGTCCTCGACATATGACTGTTGGGATCTTTTGCAATGGTCAAATAACTTTGCTTCACATTAAATGAAAGTCAACCTGACAAGGTAGCCTAACGACATTGAATACCACATTCTTTGTTGCGCTTGAACACCTGCTGTTTATGCAAGAAATGCTAACCACAGAGCCTGTCCAGAGAACTCCGGACAGGAGAGAAAAAACCTTTCCTATGGAAAGCTTTAACCAATTATATGGCTGTATGCTAACCTGTTTAGTTCTGCCCTGCAACAAGCAGGTAACCAGGTAACCAATCATGTAATCACACGCTGTATAACGGAAACTTTTTGAATGCCTTCTGGCTTAATAAAAGCAGGCTCCAGAACACATTCGGGGCTCATATCATCTCAAGGAAACTTTGCTGTCATTCTTTTATTTCATCCCATGATTGAGCCCACCCTAATGCAGCTGGCGACGCTGCATTTTGGTGACCCCGACGTGATTTCTTTGCGAAGAAGCCGTTAGATCGAACTGCCCATTCTCATCGCTGAGGAAAGCTGCGCAAATCGTCTGTCTGAAAGACGACTGGATCTCGTGAGTATGGGTAGAAGATTTTCCCAACCTCAGATAGGTCATTTGAAGGAATTGGGGGAATTAATCGATGCTACTTCTAAGATCGCCTCTCAAAGTGGTAAAAAATTACCACGAATAAAAAAAAAGGAGATTAGGAATTTGTTAACTTACATTTGGCAAAAATTTCCATTTTACCCTGAGAAAGGGACTTTAAAAATCTCTACATGGATCAAATTGGGGGAATATTTGCATCAATCTCCTAGAGCACCTATTCAAATAGTGATTAATTGGCGCATAATTTTGGAATGTTTAGTTGTTCATCATAAATATGATCCTAATTCACCTTCTAAGCCAGTAGGTGTCGCACCTCCCCCGTACGATGAAATTCAAAAAGAAAAGGCTTCGCTCTCTACCTTAAGCCATCCTAGAGCGACTGCTCCAATTCCTCCTTTACAAACTCAAGGAGGAGCTATAGTCCAAGCTCTCCATCAGGCTAGACGGGAGGGTCAAATCGACCCTGAAGACCTTGAGACCTCTGCTCTGTTTCCAGTAAGTTGGGCAGCTCCACAGGGAGCTCCTGCCGGAGCAGCAGTCCAACCTGTCCACCATCATGTCAACTATAAAAATATAAGAGACATTAAAGCCGCTGTCAAAGATTATGGTCTTCATTCTCGCTATGTTCTTGGCTTGCTTACTTCACTTTCCTCTGCTACTGCTGAAATGCTTTTAGCTGACTGGCAATCTCTTTTCGGAATGATTTTAACTCCCTCTCAATATGTTATTTGGAATTCAGAATATGGAAAACAAATTGCCATTGCTGTCACTACTGGCCTTCCTCAAAACGTACTTTTAGATGATTTAATGGGGACTGGCACTCGTGCAACCATTGCACAACAGATTTTGTCTGACAGAGCAGCATTTCCAATAATTAAGGACGCTGCTTTCGCTGCCTTTAGAAAGGTAGATGAGAACCAAGGTGTTCCCCTACAAACATTCTCAAAAATTATGCAAAACCCAAATGAAGATTATGCATCTTTTATTAGTCGTCTTCAATTGGCTTTAGAACGACAAATTGACAATGTGGAGGCTCGCAATGAATTAATGATGAAATTGGCTTTTGAAAATGCAAATCCTGACTGTCAAAAGGTGCTTCAACCCATTGCCAATAAGCCTGGTTCTGTTTTAGCGGATCTTTTACAGGCTTGCCGCATTGTGGGTACTACAAGTCATAAAATGGCTGCTTTAGCTTCTGCCATAACCACGTCTTTAGCTCCGTCTTCTTCTTCCTCTGCTTCTGAGGTGCTCCCACTTTCGCGCCCTACGGGAAATTGCTTTAACTGTGGTAAACCAGGACATTTTAAAAATCAATGCAAAGCACCAGGAGGTGGCGCTAATCGCTATTCCTCCCCAACCATGGCCAGACCTTCCACTGTTTGCCCTAAATGTAAAAAGGGTTTTCACTGGGCAAACCAGTGTCGCTCCACCAACCAGCCTCAGCCACATCAAAATTATCCCAAAAGCCCATCATTTCAAAACCAGCAACAGTCGGGAAACTAGTTGAGGGGCCTACAGCTAGCCCCGCCCCAAAGGCTGAAATTGAACATTCTAAAGTTTGGTCACAGTCATACCCTATGGTTGCTAATGATACAATTGACTATGTAATTCCTGGAAAAGTTGATTTTCTTTTTATTTCTCCACAAACCTCTATCCAACTGCCTCCATCTCTGCCTGTCATCGTTATGCCTAATCTTGATCTTACTGCTCAGGGGGTGCTTGCTTCTCCTTTTTTGCGCTCCTCTGACTCTCTCTCTGACTTAGCCTTAGCAATCATAGTCAACTCTCCAGTTACTATAAAAAAGGGAGATGTTGTAGCCACTATGATTGCTCTGGATTCATCTTCTCAGGCGTTGGCCTTAGAACAAACTGTGGGGCACTTCCGCCCTACTGCTGAATTTCACCTCAATGGGCGTTCCTTTTTTGGTATTTTAGACACTGGAGCTGACGTGTCAGTAATCCGGTCTGCTGAGTGGCCCTCCCATTGGCCCACTGACTCCGCCCCGGCCGTCAGAGGGGTAGGTGGATCTCAGTCAGCTCGCACTAGTAAGGATTGGCTTGCTGTCACTTCAGACTCCAGTACCATCACCGCCCACATTAAGCCTGTCATTTTGCCTTTTCACATCAACTTGTGGGGGAGAGATTTAATGTCACAACTTAAAGGCAAACTCACATTACAATGAACCCTCAACAGTTTGTACTTCAATTGCAATTGAAGACTACTACCCCTGTTTGGGTGGACCAGTGGCCACTACCTATAGAAAAACTACAAGCTTTAAAAGAATTAGTTGCTCAACAATTAGAAAAAGGCCACATTGAAACATCTGTTAGCCCATATAATTCACCTGTTTTTGTCATTAAAAAGAAATCAGGCCATTGGCATCTTCTGAATGATTTGCGCCTCATTAACCACGTTTTACAACCCATGGGGGCCCTCCAGTGTGGCCTACCCAATCCTAACCTTATCCCTCAAGATTATGACTTAATGATTATTGATTTAAAAGACTGTTTCTTCTCTATTCCTTTACATCCTGCGGACAAACATCTTTTTGCTTTTACTGTCCCTGAACTCAACAATTCTAAACCTACTTCCAGATATCAATGGAAAGTCTTGCCCCAAGGAATGCTTAACTCACCTACCATGTGTCAATATTATGTTTCCCAAATTTTACAACCGTATCGAAAGGCATTTCCTCAATTTTTAGTTTACCATTATATGGATGATATCTTAGTAGCAGCCCCTGGCCCCAAAGGGACTGTCCTCAAAACCTTTCCCACACTGCAAACCATATTACAACAAGGAGGTTTGCATATTGCCCCTGATAAAATTCAAACTTCATACCCTTTTTCTTATTTAGGACACAAGGTCCTTGCCTCTCAATCTGTTCCTGTCCTTCCCTTTTTAAAACTTCCTGATAATCCTACTCTTTTGCAGTTGCAACAATATTTGGGTTCCATTAACTGGACCCGTCCTTATTTAAGCCTTACTACTCATCAATTGTCTCCTCTTTTTTCTGCACTAACTTTAGGAAAACATCCTTCTGATAGAATAGGTTTAACTCAAGAACATCATGCTGTTATAAAATTAGTTAATGAAGCCTTATCAACAAAATGGGTAGATAGGATGCAAGAAAATATCCCTTTATCAATCTTAATCATCAACACCCCTGTCATTCCCACTGCTGCCCTTGTTCAGGTTGTTTCTCCTCCAAAACCTTTTATTTTAGAATGGATACATTTATCTCACACTCCTCGAACCTCTATCACTCAGAAATCTTCTCAGTTTGCCCATTTAATAATAAAATCTAGAAATCGCTCAAAAGCCCTCATGGGCTTCGAGCCTATTGTGTTGTTTGTTCCTTGCTCTCTCTTGTTACTTGGGAATCTTTATTTTCCACTTGTGACCACCTACAGTTTGCTCTTGCGGATTGGCCTGGTAAAGTGTCTTGTCATGCTCCCTCTGACCCTCGACTATCTCTCTTGAACTCTGTACCTTTTCAGTGGTCCTCCCCCTACTCACCTGTTCCCCTTGCTAATGCAGTCACTGTCTTTGCTGATGGCAGCAAGCAGTTTGGTGCATGCACTTGGCAACAGGATGGTGAATGGATAATTAAAACCACATCTGAACAAACTTCTGCTCAACGATCTGAATTAGCTGCTTCCTTATTGGCCTTTCAATACTTTCAACATCAACCCTTTAATCTTATAGTAGATAGTTTGTATGTTTTCCAAGTTATTTCTTCCGTCTACATGTCTTATTTATCTCCCTCTATTGAATCTTCTTTGATGTCATCATTTTTGCTTTACAATCTTTTATCAATACTAGGTCAAATCCATTTCATGTTTCTCACATTAGAAGTCATCAACCTTTTCCTGGCATCATCCAGGAAGGCAATGACCGTGCTGACGCAGCTGCCACTGCTGCTTCTGCTTCTACAATTGTCTTTCCTCTTACCTCTCCCACTCCTTGGGAAAGTCATTCATACTTTCATCAAAACAAAAAGGCTCTCATTAGACAATTTGGCATTACTGCTGCCGAAGCCTCGGCAATTTTACAACAATGTCCTACTTGTAGTAAACAGTCTCATTCCATTCCTATGGGTGTCAATCCCAGAGGAACTGAATGTTGTCAAATTTGGCAAATGGATGTTACCCAATATCCTTCCTTTTCCCCATGGAAGTATATTCACGTATCTATTGATACATTTTCTGGGTTCATCGTAGCTTCACCCCAAAGAAGTGAATCCACCAAACATGTTATTAATCATTGTATTCGTACCTTTGCATCGCTGGGACGTCCAAATGAACTCAAAACTGACAATGGCCCTGCTTATACCAGCAGTGCCTTTGCTGACTTTTGTTCAAAATGGGGAATCACTCATAAGTTTGGCATTCCCTATAACAGCCAAGGTCAAGCCTTGGTTGAAAGGGCTAACCAAACCTTAAAACATGCATTAGACAGACACATTGACAAAAAGGGAAAAACCTCCCTAACCTCCCAACGGTGCAAAACATTTTGAACTTATGCTTATTTTCCTTGAATTTTTTTAACTTGACTGGCACTCCTGCCTCTTCTGCTGCCACAAGGCATTTTTCTTCCCCCTCCCTCTCTCTCCCCCGCCCTCAGGTTTGGTATCGCCAACTCCCAGATCCTGCCTGGAGAGGGCCCGCTGATCTCATCACCTGGGGAAGAGGCTACGCAGCAGTCCAACTGCCTGACAAAGTCTTGTGGGTTCCTGGTCGCTGTATCCGGCCTTACTTTGCACCGGCACCCCACCCATCTCCGCTGCCAGCACCCCACCCATCTCCGCTGCCAGCCTCCCCGTCTCCTGAGTCTGCAACCATTGATGTGTGACTTTA
This sequence comes from Natrix helvetica, assembly GCF_964273705.1. Lineage (NCBI taxonomy): Eukaryota > Metazoa > Chordata > Lepidosauria > Squamata > Natricidae > Natrix > Natrix helvetica. The sequence continues at coordinate 131,230,359 of NC_138551.1, forward strand.
TACTCCCAGGCTACTCCTTGTGAATTCCGGATCGCCATGTCTGCCAATTCCATCCCAAGTTACATCCACATGACTGTATTCCTAACAATACTTTGCCTAACATAACAATCTTTAACCTCCCTCTCAGAAGTGGTTTTGCAAAACAGAAGAGGACTCGATCTATTTTTTTTAAAAAAGAAGGGGGGGGTTATGTGTGGCCTTAAGGGAAGAATGTTGTTTTTATGCAGACCACTCTGGCATAGTGCAGGACTCTATGACAAAACTCAGAGAAGGCCTGAATAAATGAAAACAGGAGAGGGAAGATCAACAAGGATGGTTTGGAAACTGGTATAACCTTTCCCCTTGGCTCAACACTTTGCTAAGTGCTCTTATAGGACCATTAATTTTGCTTGTATTCGCGTGCACAATTGGCCCATGCTTATTTAATTGCTTTTCTATATTTATCACATCTAGAATAGATTCATTGCAGACCATGCTGTTGCAATCCCAGAATGCCCTCTGGGACCACGAAAGCAGAGGGACCTACCAACCCATACCTCAGGATGAGGTGTCAAATAATTTCATCATGAGTGAAGAGGATGAGTCAATCCTTTAGCTCACTTTGCAAACCATACAAACATCTCCTCAAAAAAACATCAGGGTAAGGTCAACGATACAGGCTGAGTCGGAGGACTTGACCTTGTGTCCAGTGGTCAGTGAGTGATAGTGAATCTCGGGCCCGGAGGGGCCTGGGCCACACTCCGGCTCCAACTGCCACAGCCTTTCCATTGAAATAAAAAAAGAAAGGAGGAGATGTTGGGATCTTTTGCAATGGTCAAATAATTTTGCTTCACATTAAATAAAAACAACCTGACAAGGTAGCCTTACGACATTGAAAACCACATCCTTTGCTATGCTTCAACACCTGCTGTTTATGCAAGAAATGCTAACCACAGAGCCTGTCCAGAGAACTCCGGACAGGAGAGAAAAAACCACATCCTATGGAAAGCTTTAACCAATTATATGGCTGTATGCTAACCTGTTTAGTTCTGCCCTGCCACAAGCAGGTAACCAATCATGTAATAACACGATGTATAACGGAAACTTTTTGAATGCCTTCTGACTTAATAAAAGCAGGCTCCAGAACACATTCGGGGCTCATATCATCTCAAGGAAACTTTGCTGTCATCCTGTTATTTCATCTCATGTATGAGCCCTCCCTAATGCAGCTGGCGACGCTGCAATAAACTCCTTGAAAACAACAGGTTGATTATCAGAAAGCAAGAAAGTTGTCAGGCTAATCTTCTCCCTGGTAGATCAGACAGGAAACATCACCAGGTATCACCAGGTTCATTGTATGGCTATTTTAACATAAGATTGTACATCTGAAGCTGTAAATCTCCCAGAGTATGGCAATGTTTGTAATATAACCTGATTTCAGTAAAGTGCTAATATTTTTTTTTTTTTGTGATATGACTAGAAACTTAGTTAAATGAGGGATCAATGGTATGATTAAGTGGATAAAAACTGTCATAAATTGTACTAAAATAACTTTTAATGTTTTTAATATTTATCACAACACTGGGTAATTATAAATAATAACTTGTCCTGGGAGATCAATTTTTCTATGATGTCAATACAGAAAAGTTGATAAATCTCTGTAATTCAAGATTTGATGCAATATTTATAACAATTTTCAGACAAAGCTAATTTGATGTGTTTTAAAGAGTATTACATTTCTAAGGAATTATTTCTGCTTTCCTAATGGAGTACATGAGTAAAAAGCAGTGGAAAAATATCTGATTTTTATGACCTGATAAACTATACTACCGCATATAATGAAGCATTGGGAGGAAGATGAGGGATACCAATATTATTTTGAAAACAATATCAAAATACTAGATGATTGCAAACTGAATGTGATTCAGCAGAAAAGAAGGCAAATGCATCCATCAGACTCCCAGGAAGTCAACATCCTGGTTTGGAGAGACCCCAACTCAAGTCCCAGGGCTTTGTGGGCCTTGAATTTGGGCCTTGAATTTGACATGTCTGTCTTAAAGCAAAGACTGAGCAGCCATCAGTCAAAGAGGCTTTAACTGGGATTCCTGCAGAGAGGAAGGGTTGGGCTAGATGGTCTCAGGGTGTCCAGGTTCATAAGGGTAATGTTCCACAATGGCAATCACCAAACCACACATACAAGGATTTGTTTAAAATGCATAACAGCCTTTTAAAATGAGCTATGTCGAATATGAAAATTTATCTGTCATGGTGTCTCCTCTTTGGAGCATTATCCCCTGAGCAATTAGATTGGCCAAATCTGTCCAACTTTTGCAACATAAGAAGTTTGAGATGGTTCCCCTCCTTCTCCTCTGGACTCCTTCTCCAAAAGAACCAAGATTAATGGATCCATATTGGGACCCCATACCTGCCATGGCTGCAGCCTTGAAGACCCCAAAGTCTTTTCTCCCTCCTTCCTTCCCCTCCTCGATCTGGAGGAATAGGCAGCATTCAGGGCCTGGGCCAGAGTCTTTATGATAGTGTAATATTGGTAGCAATTTGCGATCTGTCTTCTGTCCCATTTCCACTGGGTCTCCAGTGGTGCTTTCTGGGTGCATCTTCTGCAGCCTTTGACAGAAAATATATGCTTTGAAAGAGAACAGTCAAAATAATGGTCTTCAAACTTTTCTTCCACAAAAAATGGGGCTCAAAGGCAGAATCTTTTGGTCTCTCTTTTCCAATACCAAAGTTCCAAATACTATGGATGTATTTGAGAAGTCTGCGCTTGTCCATTGTATACACTGCAAAATTTGTGAGGATCCAGACTTTCCCCTCAGTGGGTCCTGGGAGACGCATAAATGCTAAATGGAAAGGAAGAATTCTCTCCCAAAGGGAATCATATTCCATGAAGTGAACAAAGACGTTGACTTGTTTCCACTTAGAGAGGGAATCCAGGAGGGGTACTGTGTATCCATGTGTTGAGAACAGTTGTGATATAACCACACAAATTCCACTCCTGACAAGCACAGGAGTAAAAATCCTCATGAAATTCTCTCCCTTCTCTGTGTCTGAAGCAAAGAGGCCAATCAGGGTCCATCTGAAGTGGAGGAGCAGTTGGACAATTGCTGGGTACTGGAATCCTTCTTTGGGGTACATGTGGTGGAAAAAGGGGAACTGACTTTTATCACTCAGAGCCTCTGAAACAATGTTATTTCTGATCTGAAAAAAAGAATAAGGAAAGTTGTGTTATATAGGATCAATTTATAGGATCAGATTGAGGCCAAAATATTACCTTTAAATTAATCCGACTTATTTTTGATGAACATATTAGAATACTTTGTTTAGCCATCATTTAAAATATTAACAGAATATTAACAAAACTGTGTATAAAAATGGAATATAAGAAAAAATTAAGTAAAAAATAACAACATAAAAAATACAAATCACATTGCTGTATCACTCCTACAATTTATCGCAATTGGACTTCCGTGTGCAAATCTCAAATGAAGTGTTTTATTCAAATAAAAGGCCATACTGTATGATATTTTTGAAGATTGCAACCTTTCTCTGCTTCAATAACCCAGATTCATTGTGGAACCGTCTTTTTACCTTCTTCTCCAGCTGTACAAGAGACAGGGAGACCACAGCTCCTAATAGAATTTATCAATTTTACCATCCAAGATTGGTGTTTAATTGAAATTTTTCTGTTCTGGTAGAAACAATTTTGGGAGTCTGCCAGTTTCCATAACTTTAATTTTAAACCAATACTAATATAGCCTGATTTTAGGCAAAGAAAAAGTCATGTAAATTCCCAACGGCTCTAAGGGCAGCAGCTGAAGTCCTTTTATCTACCCCCAAGACTCTCCTCAGATGCAGTGATAGGTTTGTTGTACTAGTGATTCTGTTTGAAGCCCCAAACATCAGCTCACTATAAGAATATGGGGGAACTTTGGCCTTATATACTTTAATAATTGGGGCTAAAGAAGCTGGAGAGCTGTGAGGTTTTAATTTAAGCACTAGATTCATTCATGTCCTTCCTCTAAATGAGCTCCTTTGATGATGAGGGACCCAAGATTCAGTCTCAGAGAAAACTTCCCCAGGTAAGGAAAGGTGTTAATTTGCTCTATTGGTTCACCATTGAATAGCCATCTGTGCCTATGACGTCCTTTTCCAAAAAACAAAACTTTGGTCTTTGATTTATTAATGATCAGAGAATTATGACAACATGATCAAAGACTCCTTAACAGCCTACACAATCCAACATACAGTATGATAGTAATCTCATATTATCAGTGTAAATCAGCGCATTCCAATATGCATTTAGCACATCAGACATGAAAACCTCAAGATCCTTTATTAGTGCAGGTGACTCATTAATATTTAGACTGAATAACAAGGGTTAAAATATGCACCTTTCCCTTCCTCCTTGGTAAGTATCCATCCTTCTTCTAAAGCGCCATTGATCCCAAACCTCCCTCTCAAACAAGGGCTTGGAGAAAGGGCTGGGATCAGGACCAACAGGCTGAGCTGCATATTTTGAGGGCAATCAATTTCCTCCATCGAATTTCTCTGTTTACTGTGTCCAATGCTGCACTAATATATATATAAAGCCAGGAAAAAGTAGTTTATCTGACTGACATATCTTGTAATTATTTCAAGACAATTTTTGACAATATCAGATTATTAATTTTTATACAAATTTATATAATTCTCCCAAAAATGTTCTTCTTCTTCTACCCACTCTCAAATTTACTTAAAAGAAATATGGCATAAGGTTTAGCCACAATATCTGATAGACTAACTGTAATTGCCAATAGAGTGTCCTACAATAAGGGATGTTTTTTGAATAGCGGAATAACTGGTAGAAAGTCTTCTCCTGGGACCTTATTGCTCTTGAGGTCTTCTATGATGAATTTGAACATGAACATAATAGGATAAAAATAATTAACATGCTTTTTAATGTGGAGAAAAACACCTCCTGAATTCCATGGAAAAGATATTGGACCTATTGCTCATCCCCCACCCACCCCACTCACTTTACCGGTTAGAGAAAACACACACACAAACCTGTGGGACTTTGTAGGTGTCTGCTAATGTTGACACCTGCATGGAGATTTCCCTGTCAGCTCCATCAAAAAGAGCCAGAAGGTTCTCCTTCCTTCCACAGCTGTAGTTGGGGACGTTGGCTTCTCCAGTGGAAAGCATGTCCAGCAGGACATCTGAAGTGTGTAAAGTGTTCAGATTGTTGTCATGGATATTGTAGCCTAGTGTGAGGTTGTGCAGGAGCTGGGGGTTCTTATTGATTTCTTGAATGTTGAAAATGAAGTGTAAGGTTTTTAAAAAACCAAAAGAATCCTTACTGTAAAAAAATGTCCATCATTATTTCAACAGTATCAAAATATGATTTTAATAAAATTGCAAACCTCTTTCTGATCAATTATAAAAGTATTGAAATAGGTTGGTCTGAGGCAAATGCAACTGTTTCTATCACTACTTTAAACAAAAGTCAGACTACAAGTGATGAACTGAGGACTGAATTGGGAAAGGAAAATAATCTGGAATTCTTTCAGGATTTTTTCAGCCCCATCTTTGATTCTGAGTCTCTTCCTCAAGGTAAGACCAAAAAGGGAAGCCGTGGAAATTATTCAGGAAATCAGACACATCATGCAAGATGGGGATAAATGAAATAAGAAGGAAAAGAAGGAGAGAGTTAGAACTGCAGATGGAAGGAATGCAGATGACTTACAAATCAGACTGAATAGCAGGAGCCCTGTTGAAAGGCAACATTATAGGGGATGTTGTTTTTGTAGTTGTGATCACATTAACAAGATGGTCCCCTGGCTTGTAATAAGTCCATAGATTTTGTCCACTCTGGTGATCCAAACTGATCGCACACTTCGTTCTAAGCTTCCCAGTGACTGGCTGAGACATCAGCAGCATCAGAAGCAAGAGCGGAGGTCCATAATTCATGGGCTGAATCAATCCCCTGACCGCTTCTAACCAAGAACAAGAGTTGGAAGAATTTAGACACTCTCAGAAGGTGGAAATGCCAGCGGCTTTTCTGATCCAGATAGAGACAATCAGAGCTTCACCTGGAAAGGAGAGAAAGGTACATTCAAGAGCACGGACCCTGCCTCTCCTAAAACCTCTTCCCACAGAGCTTGACCTAAGGAATTTATCCTTTTCTGATGCAAAAATCTCTTCCATGTTGCTTCAATATGACGGTTACATCAAAGATATAGAAATCTCAAAGGCCCAGAGGGTTCATAATAACAGGGAGAAGCAACTTCTCCTCTTGGGATCTAAACTTCTTCTGGGCTCCATGTGAGAGGAGAGGCTGGAGAAAAGCAAGTGAGAGACAAATCACAAATACTCCCCTGTGGTCACTGTTCTGTTGAGGGTTTTGTCCCTTCCTGTCAGGACATATCCAAGAAATGACGATACAGGAAGAAAAAATCAATAACAAAGAGATTGACATCTGCTGTCCTTCAACATGGCCTCTTGTCTTCAGAGACTGCTGGGGAAGGTCTCCCAGAGTCCAGGTGGATGTCCCATAGCTTTAGAGCTGCCTCTCTTCTAATGCCAAGGAAGCAATCAACATCCTTCAACCCTCCCTAATGTTAAGAGGAGGCCCTGTTGGTGATTTTTTTATGTATCAGAACTCCATGTATAAATCCTAAATTGGGGCTGATTTTAACACTGTTTGTGCCTTGTGAAATTTCATTTCCCATCTTTTCTAGCAATGTCAATTTCTGGATGAGAGCCGACTAAGAGGCTGGTAGCTGAAAGCCTCTGGACTGTATCATTGGGCCAGTGGGGAGAAAGTTATAGAGTGGGTGGAAAAAATTATTTTTATTTTTTTCTTAATGCTTTCCGTTTTGTCATTCTGTGTTCATGCAACACACTGAGATCCTTTATATTTTGAAGTCTCTTAGTTTATTAACTGAATCTGGGGCTGGCAGGTTGGCAGCTAAGCTTGTAGAGGTGCCCACAGCATTGTCGACGGAGCAACTTCATTTCTTGCCATGCCCCACCCAGAAGATGGTTTGGGGGCACCTGGTCTCCCTTTCTCTGGTGGTGTGGAGGTACTTGGGGGGGGGGGGGGCTCTTTGACATTCCCAGCTTTTTCACACCAAAAATCCTCCAAATGCTTTGAAGGCATAGCTGGGAGTCTCTCTGTTCCTGTTTTATCTGGATCCATTGTGGTAAGACTAGTGGGTGGCCATATACATTTTCTTAAATAAATACAAATAATAACCATGTCCACCTTAGCCTAGGAGGAGAGCTGGGGGTCTGAGTGAGAGAGAGGAGGTGGATCCATATCCCTGGTCCACCACTTGAAAGTTCTCCCACTGAACGTCCCTCAGCTTCTAATCTCAGGGCCTGGAGACCAGATCCTGGATGGCTCTGAGTTCAGGCTATGGCTTTTGACTGCCAAGCTGATGCATGACAAGGCTGCTCTCCTCGATGAGGGTCTCTGCTTTGTCTCACTGAAGTCAGGTTGTGGCCAGAGGGGAAGATGCTCCTTCTCGGTCGGAAATGAGCTCACCCCGATTTCTGGATTTCCCCCAGGGGAGAGGAAGAGGGGGGGCTGTGGTTTGTTAAAGACTTTCTGGAGCCTTCACTTACACCGAGGTTTTGTCTTGCAGGGGGGCTGCAAGAACGTTTCCCTGCTGAAATATGTTGTGTGAATTCAGTCCTTGTAGGAACAAAAGGGTCCCCAACAAAAGGGTCCCCAACCTGTTCCGACTGGCTGGTTTGGCATAATTTACAACGTCTACCCCCCCTGGCATACACTTTTTACTGGCTTTTAGAGGGATAGTGTATAAATTGTATGATATTTTAAATTTTATATTGTTTATTTATTAGCTGTACAGTTTTGGTCTATTTTATCCTCCTCCTATGCATACATGTATTTTATTTGGTGTTTTTTAATACGGACTGTACACCGCCCCGAGTCCCTTTCGGGAGAGGGGGCGGTATATAAGTGCTAATAATAAATAATAAATAAATAAATAACTTAGTTATAAACTATTGTTCAGCAGCTCAAAGTTTGGCATTCAGGCAATGGAGTTGGGCTCTTGGGAGAGTGACCGAAATGGATCTTTGTGGGTAGAGGGGGTCTTGGATCTCCCACAATGTCTGGACAACCCTTGCCACAGAGATCTGTCCATGTGTCTTCAGAGGATCAACTGGTGACTTTGATCCTCTCTGTCCCACTTGGAGCCTCACAGATGGTTTTGGATGCTGGTTTCCAGAATTCCCAGTGAGGCTAGGCCTCAGGATACTGGGGTTGCTCACCACTGGAGAAAGGCTGGGTGTATATATAATCAAACTGAAAAAAGGAAAATGTGGTTGTGAGTTTCTCTGGGTTGGCTTCCTCTTCCTCTCTCCTTCCCTCCCTCCCTCCCCCCTCCTCTCTCTTTCTCCTGCCAGGCGATGGGAGAAATAATAGAGGCTGCTGCTTTCATGAGTCTTTTTCCAAGTCCTATTCATGAATCTCTGTCCTGCCTGAATTAAATGAACAGCCACAAGCAGCCTTCCCATCTGTACCTTGCCAATGGGTGGACTTCATCTCCCATCATCCTCAGCCACAGCTATGTAGTTAGCAAAGGATGGATAATCATGCAGATGCAAAACCCAGAGGTTTAGAGAGGTTCATGTTCCCCAAGGAGGAGTCAGGGGCTCAGTGGATGCAACCAGAGAGAAACAGCAATGTTCCTAGAACAGGTCCAGGGAGGTTTTGGGCCTGAGAGCCTCAGAATCTGGGAAGGTTTTGCAACTTTGCCCGAGTCTGAAGGGCCAGAAAGGGGCTGAATTCGCAGGGTGGCCCAGGCTTTGTTCAGGGTTGGCTTAGGGCAGCCTCAGAACCAACCAAGATGGCTCCCAAACCAGGATCAGGGAGGCAGGAAAAAGAAGCAACGGAGAGAAGCCCAGCAAAGAGAGATTCAACAAAGAAGCCAGGAGAAATTTTCTGACAGTGAAAATCTATTAACCAGTGGAAGAGTTTGCATCCTGTGGCTGCTCCATTGAGGGAGGTTTTCAAGAAGAGATTGGAGAAGCATTTCTCCGAAATTGTGTAGTGTTTCCAGCTTGAACTGGAGGTTGGTCTTGAGGACCTCCAAGGTCCCTTCGCACCTGTTCTGTTCCGTTCCGTTTCATTCCATTCCATTCCATTCTATTCTTTGTATTCCATTCCATTCCAACAGGTGAATAAATAGATTTTAAGTTTTGCTATTAATTCAAGCGAATTAAACAAAAACATACAGGCACAGTCTAAAAAGCATCCATTTCAAGCAAAATGACTTCCAACCCCCCCTAAACTGCCAGGATCTCTTCCCTCCCTCTCTCCTTCTTTCCCTTCCTTTTCTCTCTCCTTCCTTCTCCCCTTCCCCCCTTCCCAAGTCACTGAGCATTTTGAGAACATTCTGTGGGCTCAGCTCTCATGGGAGCCTGGGGGGGGGGGTGTCTCCCTCTGTCTTTCACCCCCCAACCCAATGTTCTCTTTTTATTCCACAGACTTTGCATGGGACTCTCAGGATCTCTTGTGACCATTCATCATGTTGAAAGATGGACAATTGTTGAGGGGTCTATGGAGGAATCTCTCCACATCTGGATCAAAGATTATGACAACACAAAGTGTCACAAAACCTGGCCTGATTGTGGAGGGGGCTGTGTTGGCTCATCCATCAGGGCTTCCTCTGAAGGTCTCCCCAGCTTTTGAGGGAAAGGCAACACATGGGGAGCCCCCTCCGTGTGGGAAGTGCAGAGGAGGGTCCTGGTAAGGAAACAGGGCTGAAAAGGGGGCCCAGCAGGTCACAGGTCCTCTACTAAGACATTTAAAATTAAGTTGAACCACAAGAGAGATCCCAGTCCATCCTTCCTGGCCCAGAATGTCTCCTCCTCCACTTTTGGGCCTTTACCCTTTGTGTGTGTGAGAGAGGGGGGGGAGAGTTCAGAGGGCAGCAGGAAGTCTCCCTTCCAGAGAAAACCCTGAGATGTCCTCACCCAGCCCGTATTTTCTAAAAATGCTCCTGTAGGCCATAGAAGCCTTCCTGGAATAACCTTTCCTGAAGACTGGATCTCTGCTTTGCAGCTGCCCAAGTCTGGGTTACATTTTGTACTTTCCATGTTTACATCCAAATTGGGTGGCAGAGACCTTGGTGGACGCCTGTAAAACTCCAGTTGCCAATCTCCATCTTGAAGGCAGAGAAATTTAGGGTGAATGTAGGTTACACTAAGGAGACCTCAGCTATTCTTTGACCTCAGTTCTGACCAAACTTTGGGGGAAAAGCTGGGAATAGCTATAAATTCAATTGTTTGGATTTAATTGACCAATCACATTTTCCATTATTGTCAGTATTCCTCGATTCCTTTAAATTACAATTTGCCCTGGCCTTCCAACAATTGTCGTAAAGGACCATTGAGGTTAAAAGAACTGGAAGCCAAATACATTAACAATATTATATACTGTCCTGGATATTGTCTCGAAACCTATAATCTGATTTTCCAAATACAATATTAATGCTATTATTTTGTCTTCGTCTGACAACTGTCACTATTTGGTGAAGGCCCAACTCCCCCTCAGGACTGTGTGGTAGACAGGAGAGAGGAGGCGTAATAGCCCCCCCCCCTCTGTTGAGAGAGGGCTGTTCAGTTTTAAGATAGATGGCCTCTTGGACCCCTCTTTCCAACCAGGGGTCTCCTCTGTCCAGAGGGTGGACTTTGCTCTCTCCCAAGACAGCAACACAGTCCTTTCCTCAGTTCCAAGGAGATTTCCCCCCCCCCATTTTCCCTCTGATTCAGGTGACTCTGAGGGGGCAGATAAACCCCCAGGTGGCCTCAAGGCCTCTCAGAGAGCTCATGGCTGACCTCCACAAGGCTAACCACCAAAGAGGACGAATCCTTCCATTCCCCACCATTCAGTCAGAACTGAAGAAGCTTCTTGGGGGAGAAGGGAAATGTTTTCAATGAAAAAAACGAAGAAATTCCAGCTGTCTTTTGAAAAGCCCCTTTGGGATGTGCGCTGAAGATGCCCCAAAGAGGGATGGGGCTTTAGGAGTCTCTTCCGTGGCTGAAGAAGGAAAAGGGATGAAGTGGGAGAGCCTTTCTTTTAGGCTGCACCTCAGGTCTTGTGCAGGAGGTGCCCTTTGCAAAGAGCAGGTGAGCCTGTCAGGCCTGCTTGGGAGGGATTCAGTTTCTGCCCTGGGTGACGGGTGTTATTTGATGGCTGAGTCCATGGGCACAGGTGGGATTGAACCAAGGTTTGGACGGTCACTTCTCGGAAAGCCCCACAGAACCTGCCCATCCTATGGTCCACATTCAGGGCTCTGCTTCGTGACCCAGGCAAGGACACCAAAGGGGGCTCGTTCTTAGCCTCCCATTCCTGAGCAGGGGGGTCCTCTTTGCTTTGCCTGCCACGGCTGGTTGCTGGTGGTTTCAGGTAGACAGAATTTAACAGAACAACAGAATTGGAAGGGACCTTGGAGGTCTTCTAGTCCAACCCACTGCTTAGGCAGAACCCCATGGATTCCCCACTGCTGAGTGCCACTCAACTGTTAACCTTCCCTTCTGAGCTGAAAGGGGGGGGGGGATTCCAAGGGGGGAGGGGTCAAGGGTTGAGTAGAGGGAGAAGTGTTGTTTGACCTCTAGGTTACCTGGATACCTGGATTCTGTTGGAACTCTTTTCCGTTGATGGGTGAGGCCATGCAGGCTTGAGTGGCTCAGACAGAGAGAGAAAGACAGAGACAGACAGACAGACAGACAGACAGACAGACAGACAGACAGAGAGAGAGAGACAGAGACTGAGAGGTGAGTAGGACTTGGTTTCTGGCCTCGGGTATTTCGTTTTCTTGCTGGGGAGTTTGACCCTGGGATGGAGAGTCTTGGAGGGGAAGCACCAGTGGTGTATTAACCACTAAGCAGGCTAAGCACGTGCTCAGGGCCCCAGGCCCAAAGGGGGAACCACAAAGTTGAGAAAGAAAAAAACAACCAATGAACCAGCTTGGCTTCCTTTGTCCAGTATGTAGAAAGGAGGAGGGGGGGGCACCAAGATTTGTCAGTGCTTAGGGCACCAGGGAGCCTTAATCTGCCAATGGGAAGCACCAACCATTAAAACCAAAGATTGACTCTTCTTCCTCCATCCCTTTTCTCTTTCAGGAATGGACCCAAATGAGCTGTTGCGGCCATCCAGGGAAAGACCCCAGACCGTCTTTGGAGAGCCCTGGAAAGTTGCATTGTTTATCGTTGGGGTCTATGTATTCGTTGGCCTCTGCATTTTGTACCACGAATGCAAGTAAGTTACTTTTGTTAAAGGGAGCATCATCACCACAACCTGGGGAGCACTGGGGCACTGAAAGCCCCCCCCCAAATGTTGGTGGAACTAACAGGAGCAAGGATAGAATCCCTCAGGGCTGGAAGGGACCTTGGAGGTCTTCTAATCCAACCCCAAACTTTGAAAATCTCCAGTAATGCAGCCCCCATCAAGAATAACGTCTATTGTCATTGTTAAGAAAACAATGTACCAGACAGTTAGATTTGATTCTTTTCCTCTTCTTCCATCCACAGAAAAAGGTGTCTGCAAGTGTCACCAGAAAAACAAAATGAAGATGTGGAGGCCACCATAATCACGGTGGAACCGTACATACCGGGACCCATCTATCCCAACATCATCTCAATTGATGAGCGAAGGATGTCAGACGTTCTGCCTTGCACGACAATGTGATGGTTGGTAAGTGTTTGTCAGTTTTTCTTTATTTTTTAATTTTAAAGGCATTTTGTTATTGCTGTTGTTATTTAATTCTTAATGCCTTTTGTTCTTTTGCATTTCTTGCTTTGGGGTTTTGGGTGGGGGTGGTTGGACTATGGAAGCTAACAGGAAAGAAAATTAGGAGCCTTTAACCTTAATTTGGTTGCTCGGTTTTATTAATTGCTTTAACAGATGTTTTAACAGATTAAGAGAGTTGGAAGGGACCTCATAGGTCATCTAGTCCAACCCCCCACTCAAGCAGGGGGCCCTACACCATTTCTGACAAATGGCAGTCCAATCTCTTCTTGAAAGTCTCAAGTGATGAAGCTTTTTTTTCTTGCTTACTGTTTCATTCTAATTAAAATGTTCAATCTGTGTTTCTTTTTCCCTAGGGCAAATCACAGCCATGGGTGAAATTCCAGCCATCACATTGTTGACCAGGGCTGAACGTCTGACATCGTCTCCCATCAATGATGGTGATGTTGGGATCGATGGATTCCGGTATGGAGGTTCCACAGTGATGGAGGCCTCCTCATCTTCAGCTGGTGATTCTGGTGACACTTGCAACAGCTTCAATGCAGAGGCCAACCATACATAGACCCCAAAGACGAACAATGTCACTTTCCAGGGTCTCCAAGGAACTTTGGTGGTCCCTCACTGGATGGCCGCATCAGCTCTGTATCGGCTTGTTTGTTTTTAGCCTTGGGGCTCTAATAAATACATTTTAAATTCAAGATTGTTCTCTGAATATTTCTTACTGGTTCTTCTTGGAGATCCTTGTTTTCTTTTAGGAATTCTGCCTTCTCCCATCCTGCTTTAGACCCAAACAAAGGAGACGATTATTCTCTGTCCAAAGATTTTCTATCTGCAAAGCTTCATTTGAAATATTTGTTCTCCAAAATATCAAGACCAGAATAAAATTAGCCCCCCCCCCCATGATTTTTAATTGAATGATCAGACTTGATTCAAGCAAAACCTAATTAAACCGCATTTTGGTTTTTTATATATAGCCTTACATTTTAAATTTAGTTTTGCTATGTTTTGAATAAGTGGAAAGGAGTCACCTCTTATTTCCCCCAACTTTCTTCCAGGCCACCCAATTCAGACAGACGTCCAATTTCCCAAAGTGTCTTCTGAATTCAAAGTGTTGCCCCTCCCCCTCAAGGGAGGGGGCTCCCAATGTGAGGCCTTCCTTCCCTTGAAGGGCTGGGCAGAGCCCCAGAGGGAGCCCCCTGGAAGGAGCCCCAGACAAAGTCAAAGGTTTCCGGGTATTTTGCATGATGTCCTAATCGTGGATCCAGCTGTGGGGAGAGGCTGGGGGTTTCCCCTCAGAGACTCCTCAGCAACTGGGACCTTGGAGTAGAAGCTCAAAGGGGGATCCTGAGGGGCCTCAGGCAGAGTCTCTTGCACAAAAGAAGGGGGGAAATGGAGGTGAGAAATGTACGGAAGGACCTCCAAGCCCCCCAGGAAGCTCAGCATACAGAAGGCCTTCAACCTGCTAAAGAACCTAAGGAGGGGGAAGGGAAGAGAGGAGGAGGGAGGAGAAGAAGAGGAGGAGGGAGGGAGGGAGGGAGGAGAAAATGAAGGGAAGGGATGCTTAACTGGATTCCTATCCTTGAACTGTGAAGACTGAAGGAGTTTCTTCCAGGCACTAGAGATAACCTTTGAATCTCTCTTTCCAAGGTCAAAGGGATCAAATGGATCACTCAGCTGCCCCTCAATCCATCATCTCCCCTCCCTCCCTTCTCTATCCTGGATCCTCTCGCCCACTCCTTTCTCGGAACTGACTGGATTCACTTAATGTCCTTTGAGATTTCCTATTTTGTGAGGTGGGAGGCAGATGGGGCAGCTGGGAAGGAGAGAGTCTGTCCGGTCCAAAATTAGATAGAAGATTGGATTCATAAGTCTTTTTGGCCCAGAGGCAGAAAATCTCTTTCATGGAAAGTGTCCGAGTGATGCGGAGAAGGAAGGTAGAAAGAGGGTTGGGGGGGCATTCCTTGGGGGGAGTCTGTGGGCCCTGCAGAGCTTCCCATTCACCCCATTAAACCCCAATACCCTCTGTGGCCCCTTGAACTTCCTCCCCCCGAGAACCCAGTTTGGCCCCTGAAGTAACAATTGCGCAAGACCCTCCTTAGTTCCGGGAGTTTAATGACAGACTTTGATGTCTTCTGCACACTAATAAGATTCCAGAAGTTTACAGCTCCTTCTGAGCTAACCTGCTTGTCTTTCACTTCTACTTAAAGTTGGGGGGAGGGAGGGAGAAGAGGGAACCCTGAGATCCTGGACAGAAGCATCAGCTCCTCTCCGTAGTTTCCCAGGCATTTGGGAAGGGGCCACCACCAGGGTCCCCAGGCAGCCAGGCTGGGCTCCCCCAATTGAGGTGCCCTGGAAACAGGCAGGAGGTCCTGAGTCCAGACTGGGATGGAAACCCCGAAGTTCCCTTTGACCTCCTAGGAGCCTTTGGATGGAGCTGGGCGCTGCGTCCTCTGGAAATTGGCTGTCCTTCAGGTCTCTTGGTTGTCGTCCTTAAGCAGATCCTGGCAGTTTAGGGGAGATTGGGGGTCATCTTGCATCAGATATAATTCCCCCCAATCTCCCCAATCTGTTGCTTTTCTAGGCTGTGTGTTTACATTTAGGGATAGAATAGGATAGGATAGGACAGAGTATGAAGGGCCCTTCGAGGTCCTCTAGACCAACCTCCTGTTCAAGCCGGAGACACTAAACAATTTCAGAGAAATGCTTATCTAATCTCTTCTTGAAAACTTCCCTCAATGGAGCAGCCACAACTTCCACTGATTAATAATTTTTCACTGTTAGAACATTTCTCCTGGCTTCTCGGTTGGATCTCTCTTCCCTGAGCTTCCATCCGTTGCTCCTTTTTCCTGCCTTCAGGGTCTTCGGAGGATGAATGGAACCCCTCTTCTCCGGGACAGCCGCTCAAGTATTGGACGAGGTCCTCCCGTGCCCTGCAGTCCTTCTCTTCCTAAAAGCGGACTTTCCCAGTCCTTTAATCCAGGGGTCCCAAAGACACACACAGCGATCCCTGGACAGGCATCGGGCTGCGGCAGCCCAGAAACTGACCTGCAAACACCAGCAAGCCCCACCCGCAGGAGGCAGGCAGCCTCCGGACCCCCCTTCCTCTTTCTTGCCCTTCTCTGCCTAGAGGGAGTCGCCCTGGGCGATGGAAGCCGAGGGGTTGGGGGAGCGGACAGCGGACTCCCCAGACCTGCTCTGAGAGTCCCAGAAAGCCTGTTTTCATTTCAGAGCCCCACTTTCTTCTTGGGGGGGGGGGGACAGATTTGCAAGGCGGAGTCCTGAAACCTGAGCCCCAGCGGGACATCGAAGCAGCTACGGGGTGGGAGAGCCTCTCTTGCCCTCCACCCCACCCCGCCCCGGCAGACGCTGCAAGGCGGGCGGGCGCCGCGGAGGCGGCGGCGGAGACGCCGGTATTGGAAGAAGCGGATCTGCGGGGGGGGGGGGTCGGATTCCAGGGAGGATTTCTCTCCCTCCGAGGTTGCAGCCGTCGGGCGAGGAAGAAACGGCGCCCGGCTGCACTCCGGGAACAGGAGAGGCCAGGAGCAGCGGTGGCGGCCGGGCAAAGTTGGAGGATCTTCAAGGGGAGGGGGGAGAGAGGAGGGCAAGGGGGGGATTGAAGGTGTCAGCATCCCCCCTTTTCTTGCCTGCCTCCAGGTGAGGCGACGAGAGCAGCCGCATCGCCTCCGCTGCAGATGGAACCTCCCCCAGTTCAGGAGGCGCCGGTGTGAGCAGGACACGTGAGCTTCAGGAGGACGCCGGGCTCCTCCTGGGGGATGCGAAGGGCTTGATGACGTCATCCACCCAGGCTAAGCAGCCACTTGCTCTCCGTTGCCGGTGAGGAGCAGGGACTCCTCCCAGGGGGCCAGTGCGTCAGAGGGGCTGCTGGGCTTTGGGGGACCTTTCCCATTGAGTAGCCAAACTTCTCAGAGGATCGGAATATTCGAGGGGTGGGAGCAGCCGTTGCTTCTCCCCCCACAAAAGGGAAGGGAAGGGGGGAGGGGCAAATGGGCTGCTTTGTTTGGAATTCCTGGTTCGGAGCTAAAAGCCGGGGTGGATTCCTTTCCCATTGACCGGAATCCCAAAGCGCCCTTAACCTCTGAATTTGGAGAAGCTTTTGCAATTGGATGGACTCGCGTAGCTGTGGGACAGGCCCAATCACGGGAACCGAACCAAGGATGAAAGGGAAGAGTTCAACCCAATGGATCTTTACAAGGAATTCCTTTTTCCAGAACTGGTTTAAGTTTGGAAGATGCTGAGAGGATCCTCGAAATGTCCCGGGGGCAGCATAGAGCAGGGGGCTCCAACCTTGGCAACTTTAAGCCTAGAGGGCTTCAGCTCCCAGGATTTGCTTTGCTGGCTGGGGAATTTGGGAGTTGAAGTCCTCCAGGCTTAAAGTTGCCAAGGTTGGAGACCCCTGGCATAGAGCCTATTTTTGTGGTTGCTATCCTTTTCCTGGGTGTTATCTTTTATTCTTATGCACCGACCGGCCAAGGGATGCTGCACATAAGATGGGGGTCCCGTCACTCTCTTAAACAATCGAAGAGGAGGTGGTGCTTCTTCTGGGCGATCTCCTGTCCGAAGACAAAATCAAGGTGATATCAATGAAGGAGGAATTTGCATTCAGTCTGTGTCAGTTGTCTGGAAAGGGGGAAAGGAAAGACAGAAAGGGGAAAGGGGAAAGAAAAGAAATGCCTTCACCTTTCCTTCTGTTAGGATAATTTTGTAGCCCCAAATAAGGGAAGAAGCAACAACCTGACCTGCCCAAAACTCCAGAGACCGGATCAAGGACAAGGCTTCTCTTCAGAAGGGACCCCGGGGAGCTTCCTTCACTTCTGGGCGTTTCTTCACCCCCCCCCCTCTCCCTCCCCCCCCCCCAACCTCTTCCCCTCTCCCGCCCCCTCCCGCCTTTTCTCCACCTGCAGTTTCCCTCCCTGATCAGCTGCCCCAAAGTCTCCGGAGCAGATTTGCGACCTTCCCTTCCGCAGCTCTTACCCCGTAGAAGAGCCCAACGCAGCCAGGGAGCCTCCTTCCAAAACGCCTCCGAGGAGCCCAGTGTCCGGCAGGGATCCTGGTCCCAAGGGTCTCGCTGTGGCTGAGACCTTTGGCTGATGGGCAGCAAGCGCGCCTCTCGCGAAGGGCCCCGCGGCCTTCTGGCTGGAAGAGGGGGGGGCAAGAGGCCTTGGAGCTGGGGGGGGGCATTTTGAGACCATAGGAGGAGCTGCGATTTTGAGAAGGGGACGGACGGACGAAGGAAGCGTCCCTTTGGGAGAGGGAGGGAAAGATTTACCTGCTGGCTTTTCCACAGCGCTCTGGTCGCCCATCCAGGTGAGACCCTCAGCACTCCAGCTGAGCACCTGAGACGCTCCAACCGCGCTGCCAGCCGAGCTGTGGAAGCCGCTCTGCGAGACCCGCTCTTTTTCCACCCCTTCACTCGCTTTCCCTGGTGGTGCCTCTTCTTCTGCCTTTCTCCCCACGCTTTGCCCCCTCCTTCCCCGACGGCCCCCTTCCCCCCCTTTGCTCCCCGGCTTTGAGCCCCCTCCCCCTCCAGCCGCTTCCTTTCACCCGCAAACACCACCTGCCCCCAAACAAGACTCCCAGGCCGCCCACAGCCAACCTCTCTCCCGCACGCCCAGACCCCTGCGCTCCCCTGAACCCCCCCTGCCTTCCCCAGACAACCCCTGCGCCCCTTGCAGCTGCCCAAAGACAAACCTCGGCCTTTTGCCCCTGCCCCCCCCTCCCCTCTCCAGTTCAGAAAAAAAACCAGGGCTAATTGGCTGCCCAGAAAAGCTGGCCTGGATTTTCCCAGCCACCGAGACCGGCATTTGGGCAGCTGGGAAAGGGTTCCGGACCCAAAGAAGACTGGTTGATTGCTTGATAGATTGCAATTAGTCATCAGAGATGACTTTGGGAGGCTTACAAACATTAAAACTCGTACATATTAAATTAATAAAACAAAAGATAAGAATAACCAAATATTTAACGACTGCCCCAAAGAAAGGGGGGGGGGGGTTCCAACCTGACTTCCAAAGCACCAGAAGGGAAGACAAGAAGCAACTCTCTTTGATGATGGAAACTCATCAAAGAGAGAAGCAACTTGGAACTAAGGAGGAATTTCCCGACAGTGAGAAGCAAGAAGGAGTGCAACGATTTGCCTTCAGAAGTGGTGGAGGCTCCATCACTGGACAGTTTTAAAAAGAGGCTGGACAGCCATTTGTCCGGAATGGTCAAGGGTGTCCTGCTTGTGCAGGGGGCTGGACTAGATGACCCCCAAGTTCTCTTAGAAAGAAGTGAGAGTTTCTCTGAACGTAACACTTGGAAAGACTTGATTCTTTCTTACTATAAATGTACTGCTTTAGATTAATATTTTAATTAATTGTTATATTCTTATGAATTCAGTGAATAATCCTATCTCCTTGACTGGGATCCCCTGATCATTAGCCGTAGGGTTTAGCCCCACCAAGGCTCTCTCGGCCATCCCGCAGCCACTGCTTCCCCCGCCAAAGGACTCCGCAGCCCCCGAGACGCTCCGGTCCCAGCGCCCTTCGGACTCCAGCCAAGTAGCTGGGTGGAGTTGAAGAGCCCCTCGGGGACTCTGCAGGTGGCAGCTCCATCCTCACAAGAGCCTCTTCCTTCTACTTGTCCAACTTCTCAAAGTAGCTGGTATCCCGCTAGATCCCTTTCCATTCAGCTCTTCCATCACGGAGCTCCGTCTTCCCGGGACTGATTGAGGCTCCCAGGGATTTGGGATTGGTTATTCAGGCAAGATTGGCTGGGTGGGTTTTGCTCTGCTGTGTAAGGGCTGCTGTGTAAGAGGACGTCACAAATAGGCTCCTCCGGGCACTTTGTGGCAGTTGATGAGGGAGGGAAAGTCCGTGGAAAGGAAGGACGGGAGGGAGGGGAGTGGGAGACCAAGGAATGCCCAGAAGACTTGGGGTCCCTTCTGAAGAAGCAGCGTCCTCACTGGTTTGATCTCTGAAGTGTTGAGGAGGCTGACACTTAACTCGATTATTTGCCCTTACAAAACAATTAAAATTGAAGGGAAGGAGGAGGGATTATTCGCACCTCCTTTTTCCTTTCTTTTTCCCAGCCCCTTCCTGCCTCCTCCTTCCCTCCCTGCCTCCGTTTCCATTTCACTCTTTCCGTTCAGAGGACGCAGAGCAGTGCAAATCCCCCATTCATTGGGATCAGCCTGATTGTGACCTTGGATGGGATCGCACACTAACACCTCCTCCTCCTCCTGCCCCTCCCTGCTTCCCTCTCGCCTAGTGGCGTAGCGTGGGGGGTGCAGGGGGGGCCGGCCGCACCGGGCGCAACATCTGGGGGGGAGCCCTGACTCGCCCTGCGCCGCCCTTTGCCGGACTGTGGCCGCCTCTTTCCGCGCCCGGCTCGGCCCGCGAACTAAGCTCCCCGGCCCGCCCAGGCCCCTCCTGCGCACCGCCTACCTCCCAGCGGAGCCGCCAAGACCCGCCGCGCCGCGGGAGCCGAAGGAGAGCGGCGCTGCACTCCGTCTGCCCGCCGCTGCAACACCACCGCGTCCTCCCGCTCCGCCTGGAGCGCCCCGGGGAGCAGGCGCCTTCCCAAAGCCCCCGGTGTGCCTCCCACCCCCGCGGCACCTGCTTCCCTTCAGTCGAGCCTTTTCCCGCTGCCCTTCGAGCTCCTCCTCAGGAGGAAGGCAGGAGGCCAGCATGGAGAGCCTCACTTGACTGATGCCGACCCAGGGGCAGCTGCAGTCGGGCCGCCCTCGGGTTAGGGGGCGCAAATTACTTGCCTTGCCCCGGGTGCTGACAACCCACGCTACGCCACTGCTCTCGCCTTGCCCCTCTAGACAGCCCTCACGCCCGCTCCCTTATACCGAGGGGGGGGGGAGAGACAGCAGGAAGAAGTCACGCCAGCTTTGCCTCAGACCCCTCCCCTTCACCCGATGTCCTTGCCCCGCACTGCCAAACTCCCTCGGAGCTCCTTGTAGGGGAGCTTTCTCTCGCAGTCACCCCTCCAGCCTCCCATCCGCGGAGGACGCCCCCGCTTCCCTGCCAATCAAGGGACCTCCCCCAGTGCATTTTCTCCCCTCCCCCCACTCCACTCGCCTACAGAAACAGGCTTCCTTTTAGTGATCTCATCAAAGCACAAACCCCTCCAAACAGAGCAGGGGTTTATAAATAAGTGGGAGGGGCAGGGGGGCTGCTGAATCCTGCAATGGAAAGTGCTTCAGGGCGGTGGGACTGCTGTGGGGAGGGTCTCCACTAGTCCTAGCTTAGGCATGAAAGCCAGGTGGGGGAGTTTGGGGTGAATATCCAGGAAGCTCTGAGTTCTAGTTCTGACTTAGAAGTGATTGCGGGTGTGAAAATGCTCGCTATGAATCTTGGTCTGATCCATCAAAGCCTTTTTACCTGCTTACAATGGGATTCACAAAGGGATTCATTTGCAATCAGAAGCCATTCTGGGACCTCAAATTCATTGCTAATTGATCAGCAATCTCTGTGTTTGGATACTTTCCATGGATTCCTAAAAACCTAGATGTTCCCACCCTTACCTCACCTTCTTCTTACCCCTGGATCAATACACAGCATTGAACCCTCCTGCCAAAGTCCAGACCATTGGGTCAATGATGGGGCTGCCTTTAGACAGGATCCCTTCAGCCTCCTCCTGGGGAGAGTCTCAAGGTCCCCTTTCTCTGGGCATCTTCTCCAGCCCTTCACAGACAAGACAAGCTTGGAAGAGGACCAGAGAAAATGCTTTAGGTACAAATTGTAGAGTGGAAAATTAAAAGGCCTGGATGTCATTAGATGTTGCTATTTTAATTCTCTGGGTGAGAAAAGAAGAATATAAAGTGGGGATTTCTTAGAGGTACACACCTAAACACCAACCCCAAACTGAAATCCTAGACAGCCGTTGTGATCAACACTTTCTGTACAATGGATTTCAATGGGCACATCAAGAAGGAACCATATAATAGTAATGAATATTTGTCTCCCCAGCTGAGGACCTGGAGGCCCCCACCCGGCTGCTTTGGTGGGAGGGACAATGGTCCCCATGGAGATAATCCTACACCGTGGTTGGGGCTTCCTTCCCACAGCCTCCGTCTTACTTCTTTTCCTGCTCACTCACTCACACAGAGATACTTTTAGATGCTGTCAGCAGGAATAATTGCTCAAAGGATTTCTTAAAAGGCGTCATGTTCATTGGTAGTTGCTGAATATTAAATTCCTGTGAATGACTTTCACAGAGTTCTATTTAAATAGATTTATTGGGATGAAAGGGGAATGAGTTACAAGAAGTACAGTCATTCAATCATTTCCCATTCTGAAAAATGTAGATTTGATTTTCTTTGGCTCCTGCCAACTATCTAAATGGAGAGAATTTCTCCTTGCAAATAAAAGAATCTTTAACAATTCTTCCAATATCACAATGCTGTTATATCTTGTGTTTTTACATTTGTTCTGGCTGTGAGATGCTCCTTTGTGTTCAGCTCTGGCCTCAGAAGGATAATGTAGCACTTGGGGATGAAGATGCAGCCCAGCACACCAGCACTGGAGGCCAGGATGGAGAAGACCTGCACAGCCACCATGTATTTCCCTTTGGTGCTCAGGTAGGTGGGCACAAAAGTCACCCAGACACTGCAGAAGACCAGCATGCTGAAGGTGATCAGCTTGGCTTCGTTGAAGGCCCCAGGCAGATTCCTGGACAGGAAAGCCACCGTGAAGCAGATGGCAGCCAGGAAGCCCATGTAGCTGAGGGTGACGTAGAGCATGACAACAGCCCCTTCGTTGCATTGCAGGATGATCTCTCCAGGCTGGGAGTGGAGGTCAGAGTCAGGGATGGGGGGAGAAACTCACAGCCAGATGGAGCAGATGATAATTTGGACAGCAGAAGAAGAAAGGATGATGGAGTTGGCCAAGCTCTTCCCCAGCCATTTCTTCACTCAGTTTCCTGGTTTTGTGGCCAGGAAAGCCAGCACCACTGTGATGGTTTTGGCCAAGAGAGAAGAAACAGTAATTGAGAAGATGATGCTGAAAACTGTCTGTCAGAGAAGGCAGGTGGCTTTTCTTGGTTGACCAATGAAGAGAGAAGAGGACAAGAAGCAAAGCAGGAGGGTGACCAGGAGGATGTAGGGGAGGTCCCAGTTGTTGGCTTTGACAAGGGGAGTTTCTTTGTATTTCATGAAGATGATTAAAACAAGACCTGTAGTTAGGAAGAAGAGTAGGGCAAAAGAGACCAGGATGATTCCCAGATGTTCTTCATAAGACAGGTAGGTTATAACTTTGGGGATACATTGGACTCTTTTCCTATTTGGATATTTATCATCAGGATACTTGGTACATTTTTCTGTATCTGAGAAAGTCAAAAAGCAATATTTCTTTAATATTTTGAATTTTTTTGCATTTCAAGAAATACCATTTTTGAACAACACCTGATTCCAGGAACATTTTTCAAGAATGCTTAACCATTCCAATTGCGTTGAACGCAATTCGGGACTCAAAATCCTTAGATGGCATAGCTATCTGGCAAAAGGAATACAGTACTAGAGCATTTGCCGATGATCTGGTTGTTACCCTTTCACATCCTTTGAAATCAATAATCCAGATGAAAAATCATAGTAGAATTTGGCATGGTGTCTGGGTTTAGACTAAATCAAAACAAAACGAAAATGATGGTTAAAAACATGACAGAGGCTCAAAGAAAGAGACTTGTAAGTTTAGCAGGTTTTGAAATAGTCTCCAAAGTCAAACATTTAGGAATACAAATAACAGAATCAAATACAAAACTTTTCTTAAATAACTATGAAGTGTTGTGGCAAAAGATACAGAAAGATCTTGAAGTGTGGAAAAAGTTACAATTGTCTTTGCTTGGAAGGATCTCAGCAATTAAAATGAACATTCTACCTATATTTATCTTTTTATTCCAGATGATACCGGTGCTTAAATCAGGTAAAACTTTGTTAAACTGGCAAACAACATTAAATAAATTTGTTTGGAAGGAGAAAAAACCGAGAATAAAGATGAAGATTATGCAAGATACTCGCAAAAGAGACGGCCTTAGACTCCCAAACCTTCGATTGTACTATGAAGCTGCGGTACTAACGCATGTAGCAGATTGGTTTGGGAAAACAAAAATGGATTTGCTGAATATAGAAGGCCATGATCTTGTTCTGGGATGGCATGCATATCTTTTTTATGAAGATAGGGTGGATAAAGTGTTTAACAATCATGTTCTCCGAAGTGCCTTGATGAGAATATGGAAGAAGCACCGGCCCAATTGGGATTATAAAATACCGCTTTGGTTGGATCTTGCAGATACCATGGGGATTATGAATATTAAGTCACTCGGGGGTTGTTTATATAAAGATGTGCTTATCGCTGATGGGGACGAATGGAAGTTAAAAACTTTGGAACAACTGTTGGAAGAAGGAATTACTTTAAATTGGTTACATTACATACAACTACAGAAGAGATGGGAAGAAGATCGTAGGGTCGGTTTTATGGATAAAGAAGTGGATCTGATTAAGCAGATAAAAGAGACTGGCCCAAAACAAGTTAAAAGAATATACAATGTACTGTTAGAAAGAGACTCAGAAAGTGAATTGGTTAAGGATTGTATGATTAAATGGGCTCAGAATTTTGGTGAAGTGGTTATGTTGGAAATGTGGGAAAAAATATGGGTTCAGAATGTTAAATTTACACAGTCACAGAATTTAAGGGAGAACTTTTATAAAATGTTTTATAGATGGTATTTAGATCCTAAAAATTATCATGCATGTACCCAAATGTTCAACCAAAATGTTGGCGATGTGGGTGCCTAGATGCTACCTTTTTTCATGTATGGTGGACTTGCAACAAGGTTAAAGCTTTTTGGATAGAAATATGGTGAATATGCAGAATGTATTTAAGAAAAGAATACAATTCACTCCGCAAATGTTTTTATTGGGTATAGCTAAGGATTTTACCAAAGGGGAAACAAAATTGGTCTTGCATATGGTCACAGCAGCTAGGTTGTTGATTGCGCAACATTGGAAAAAAGATTTTTTTACCGACAATTGATCAATGGATTCAGAAGGTGGCGGGGTTCGCCGAATTGGCAAAAATTTCAGCTTTCTTAAAAGCTCAGAAGCAGGAGGATTATACACAGGAATGGGTAAAATGGATTGATTATATACAGAATAAATACCAGACTAGGAGGTATTGTGTAGCCTTTAGGTAACAATGTTTAGACTGATAGATGATTCGAGTAAATAATACATGGGTTGCTTGGAAATATTAGAGTGGTGTATAGTGGAAGCCAGGGGGGGGGGCTTGAGTGGGAGGTGGGGGTGGGTTAGGGTGGAGGGTGGGTTAATATATATGCATAATTAAAGATGGGATTAATGAAATATTGTTATTTTAAGAGAAATTTATATTATGATTTATATATGTTCAACTAACTTAGAAGATGGGATCAATGGGCTATTGTTACTTTAAGAGAAACTTATATTATGTTTGTTGGGAGGTGAGGGGGTATAATATGTGAATGAGTAATCTATTTTAAGATGGGGAGGGGAGGGGGTAAAGTGTATAGTATAATATTTGAATGAGAAAATTCTTGGAGAGGTTGGGGGGGCATAGCATCTGTATGAGATTTACATTGTATGGCGGGGGGGTGAAAAGGGGGAAAATTTGTTTGTATAAAACTCTTTTAATAATAATAAAAAAAGAATGCTCAACCATTCCACAGGGGGGAAAAGGATAACATAATTTACTAATGCCTACATAGCTAAGGTATATGAAATTGGAGGATTTCTAGTGCATTTTGAATAAACAAAAAAAGGGTTGAGTTTCAACGCAAACTTTAATTTACACTTTCATCAAAATGTTGTGGATGAAACCAGTTCCACAAAGCCTTCCTTTCCTCTAATGTCACCCACCTTCCTGAGTGGAGAAGGTCCCCTCCGGACAAGGAACGCAGTCGTAGCAGCAAACTGGCTCTCCTTCTCGAGCCCTCTTGAGAAATCCAGGATGACAACTTTCCACACATTTGGACTGAGGCAGAGACTGAGTAGAAAAACAAGGAATGCGAAAGAAAAGATGTTAGGACTCTCCATCCATGGAAAATGGAGGGAGAAATGGATATTAGACAAGTAGATTCTGGGCTTCATGGAGGTAAATAGTGAAATCTCTGACTCCTTCCAAATAGATGTAGGAGATGTGACCCTGGAAGGTTCTTTTTTTAGTTCCTCCCTTTTGTTTCTGGCATTTAACATTGCAATAATAAAGAGTTTTCTATTTAATAAAATCTGGAGGGATGGAGTTGAGTAAAGATTTTAGCATTAAGTGACAAACAAACAGTTCCTCCTCATGACTGTATTAAAATGCATTCCTCCACTCTTCATCTATCCATGGTTAGGATGATCCCATATTAGATTTTTGAATAAATTCATCATCAAAGATTTATTAAATTGTTACTTTATTAGATTTCTTTAAGTAGAGTAAAAGATTAAAATGGAAACTTCTGACCAGAAGAATCTGGAAAGGTTTCTATTGGACTACAGAAAGCCTTGCAAAGCTGCTCCCCTTTGACACCAGTTCCAAAAAGTCTCCCAGTTAAGAGATAAAGGAAAAATTCCTCATAAATTATAGCTGATGATGTTTCCTAGTTTGGGTAATAAAACATCTGCAAGAAAACCAGGAAGCTCAGAAAACACCAAGGATCCCTCATGTCAACCTTGAGCTACAAATATTCTCCTTTGTTAAGACAAAAGGTTTCTGCATAGTTTCTGGAAGTGTAGTGAGACTGAGTGAGAACATGAGAAGGTGTCCCTGAAAAAGATTCAGATCTTTGGCTGCAACAGATGGGAGATGAGTGTGAGTCCCGGGTCAGAAGGAGACTTTTTTTTTGCAAATTTTTTTTTCAAAACAAGCATAAAAATCCTCCTTTTTTACATACTATAGAAAGTGTATCAGTTGGTTACAAAAGGCTTTTGTGCATCTCTTCCACCATCATCAAGTGTAATTCACATTAACTCTAATATCTTAACTCAGATGTTTATACCTGTTACTACCATCATACCTCCATTTATTTGACTATGATTGTTTAAACGTCCTTCATCATAAAATACACCAACATTTAATACATAACCACATACTGGCATTTCATTTACTTACTCATAAAATCCTCCATTGACACTAAATCCTTATATCCTATTCTAGCCAAACATCCATAATATTTAATGACAAAATTTTCTAATCCTCCTTTCCAAATCACTGTTTACAATTTACATCCAGTTTCCTTATGTTATACCCATACATATATATGTAGATTATTATAGTTATCCTTTCTTTAACTATATCCTATATCATAACATTTCCCCCCCTAATAATCAAGACTTAAATGTATCTGATTTAGTTCTTTTTTTATTGTTATTATTATTATTAACCTTTCTATATAATCCAAAATGATTTCTAACCTTCTCTTCATGGGTATTATTCAATATTCATATCACTAACTTTAACTAGGTTTAGCTAGTTTCAGATTATACTCTTCCATCTATTAATCTGTATCTTTAGAATAACAAAACAATCTCATATATTCTGCCATCTGTGGAACCAGTCCTCCAAACATCTTCTTAATCAAATCTGTATGGACTCCTCTTAGCAACTTCTTGCTTGTAAGATCTCTCATGAATTCTTGAAGCCCTCTTTCTGCTTCCTTGTTCAGCTTATCTTTGATTATCAGCAGTGTTATCAAATATTTTGCAGATAGGATTTCATAGTCCATAGATTCTTTAATTTTTTTCTTCTTCTTCTATAACTTGCCCTTTGAAATAAAGTTCCTCTCCATTTAATTCCTCTTTCAATATTCCATTCTTTTTTTTTTCAGAGATATACCAATTGCCATAGATATCAACAAGTTTAACTTCTTTATGTTCATCTTCCATTTCGGTTTTTGAAGTTTCAATCCCCACCAAGCATCCCAATTTTCTCTCAATTTTTTCCTCCGTGTTTAATAATGTTTGCAGTTCTGAAAATATTCCTTGCAAATTCAAATCCTCCACGTTGTTTAGAGATGCCATATTCATACTCAGTTGCTTTCGCTTACAAGGTCAGATAAGATTAAAGCATGTGTTCACAAATACCGCTGTTTTTCGCAAATAATGCTGCTCTCAGCTCTCTGTGAACAAAAACAAACTTGAAAGGGACAGCTGTGGACTCTTAAGATAGCCAAACAGCCATGCAGTAAAACCTTGAAATGCCTTGAAACAATCCATGAGAGAGAGAAAAGAACGTTCCGTCTTTGAATTCACAAAGACTCCGATCAGCCTCCGGGGTAGGGATTTTTTTTTTTTTGTATCTCTTTTATATATCAAATTAAACAAAGAAATCCAATTTAAATGATTTAGAAAAAAGTTCCCACAACAATAAAAGAGGAAAAAGTTAATCTGTAGCTTATAGAGAGTCACAAAGAGAAGTTAGAAGAAGAAAAGCTTGATCTATCCATTTCAAAAAGTTTGCACAGATTCAATCCATGTAAATAACATTTTAAAAATATGATACCCACTGTCCGAGACCATTCCAAAGATCAAATTCGCCGCTAAGTTCTTCTATTCTTTAATTTGAATTGGTTTTTAAGTTTTTATAGGCAATCTTTTTTAAAAAAACAATAAAAATTCCTCACCAGCTGGAAACACTTTCTCTTTCCACATCGTTCCGTTTGGAGCTGCCCTGACTTTGTCAGCCTTGGCTGGATTTTTTGTCACCGGCTTGAAGATCTTCTCTTGCTTCCTTCGGAGATTTTGCGATATCCCCGAGATCAGCAAGATGTAATCTTCCTATTCACCATCTCTTCGGGATGGTTTAGGTCCAAATTCGGACCCCCCAATGGCAAAAGTATCGACTGCAATCTCAGAGCATTGAGATTGCACGTCGTTCCGTCACGACTTCAGCTCCTCTACAACCCTCTATTTTTGAAATAATTTTGGGGGGTTAAAAAGTCATCTTATATGCCAGAAAATACGGTACTCACAGGAATAATAATGTAAATGGCTGATAAAATTAAACACATATTTATTTTATTAGCATGTTAGTGTTAATTAAAAAATGCAGTAAAGCATAATAAATATGTTGCTGTATTTATGTGATAGAAGGTGCATTGAAGGGTTAACATACACAGATTAGCGGGGGGGGGGGCTATGATCGTGGGGGCCAAGTGCCCATCAGTCCCAGGCCTTAAGACAGCCCTGCCTGCAGCAGAAGAGCAGCAGACAAGGCCCCCTCCTCCCTCAATGAGGTCCAGCCCCTTGGTTTGCTCCTCCAGAACAATCCCAGCTTCTCAGGTGGCTCCTCTGGAGAACCCATCGCCCACCCCTGTGCCAGGTGGGGAAGTCACCCACGGAGGGCAGAGGGGCCCCTCCCACCCCACAGCACAAGGAAAGGGGGCCTCCCTCACACAAGCAGGGCTTCCCCTCCCCCAGAGAGAGCCTGTCCAATGTGACCAACTAAAGGAGACAAACATGGTTTCCCTGCAACGTTTCTGCCAAAGGGGCCCTGTGTGTATCAGGAGGGCCTCCATCTCCAGCTTCCATTATGATCTAATCGTGATGGCTTCCCGGTTGCAAAGGGGAAATCGGATCCATGGTCCATGTGGGAGGGAAACAGCCTGAGAGGTTTGTCCGACTGGCCTTCCCAGAGTTGCCCAGAGACCTGGCTTCATCTATGGGCCCTGCAGAGGCCTCAGATGGGGCTGAGTTCCAAAACGGGGGAGCCTTTTCTGAAGGCCTGTGTGATGATGGGCCCTTGGGGAGCCTTAGGAGTCCTGGGGAAGGTGGGGTTTCTCTTGAGGGGGCTGGATGAGGAGGCAGGAGGTCCCCCGGAGGGAAGAAAGGGGACCTTGCAGAGGAAGCCCCAACATCTTCCACGCTTGTGAAGGGATCTTGCTTTTCTACAGGTTGAGAAAGAAATGTCTGCCTGGGAGTTTGGGGGACTCTCTCTTGGTCACTAAAGATCCAGCAGGAGGAGAAAGCTGTGGGCTTATCATGTTTTCTACCCACTGGCCCAGATGCCCTTAGTTTTATGTCTTTTTTAAAAGAAATGGGCAGTTAGTATTTGAAAGCAAAGCCTCTGGGATTCATGTCATGGTTTAAACAATGGGCCTCGTAGTCATTGTTCCCAAAAGAGGGAAGATGGCTGCAGCCCAGGCCTTTCTTTGGGAGGCTGTGCAGGGGGTTTGCCTCAACTGAAAATGGGGGTGTGAAATGGATAAAACCCATAAAGGGCCTGGTAAGAAGAAGCGACTGGGAAGAACTTCCGCTCTTTCTTTGTGGATAAATGAGGGTTTTACAGTTGACCCAACTTGCCATGCCAGCCACTCTGAGAATGGGCAGCTCACCCCTGTGACACACATTATGTGAGCATGTCAATACAAGCATGTCAGCCGTGCCCCAGCACACGCAAAAAAGGCCTTGCTCTCGATTTTGCTCTGAAACGGACAAATGACTCCTTCTAGCCATCCATCATAAGCCAGAATAAGAAAAGGAGAAGGAGGCCCATTCATGTGACACAACTGAATCAGTTCAGAGCAATGTGAGGTCAGTCTGGGCTGAAGAGGCAGTTGGAGATTGTGGACTTTCGGCTCCAGTCCCAGAAATCTGTTTATTTTAAATGATTTATAGAGCTACCCATCCCACATTAATGACATACCAGACTCCATACTCACAAAGCACTAGAAGCTTGAATTTGATTTGGGAATTTATCTCTCCCTTCAATGGCTGGGGTGAGATTTTTATTTCACAAATAGGAAAGCTTACACATTTTTTAAAATTAAAGAAAAATTCTAAATTCTTTCAACCAGAGCAGAAAGAAATGTTAACACTATATCTAGTTTAGCTATTTTCTATAAGCTGTTTGATGACACTGTTTTCTTTAATGCCCAATTTCCCTTCATCTTCCCATCTTTCTGCCCTGCGTCTCCAATAGATTTGCTTAAGGCTGGATTTTATCATTCTATGCTTTTAATTGCTGAATATCTCATGGATCACCCTCTAGGGAGCTAAACAACTTTTTCTACTGAGTTTGATCCTTTTTTCATTGTTTGGTGTTCACTTTTTATTTTTCTTCTGTCAAAGACTACATTTTATTTGGTTTTTTAAAATATATTTTAAAATATCCCTTCGTTTCCTCTGACCCTTCCCTCCCTCTAATTCTGAGCTTCATCTGAGTAGGGTTTCCTAAAAGAAAGCAGATTTCGCATTCAAATCCTCCGGTTGTCAAGGAAGACAAAAATCCCTCCCTCCCTCTCTTTAGTGGTTTCCTCTATTCCTGGCCCGCCCCCTTCATCATGACAACCCTGTAGCCAATCAAATAGGGGGAGAGGGGAAGAGGGGTTGCCTGGGAGCTTCCCTGCCCTCAGCCTGATGGAGAAGTGGCTGAAGAAGCCAAGCCAAAGGGGGGGGGTGTCAAATAAAGAGCAACATTCAAAGCTTTGGGGATGCTGAGAAAAAGGCAAAACCTCCCAGAATTGCAGAGGGAGGGAGGGGCTTAAGCTCCCTCCCGAGAAAAGGCTGCAATGAAGAGGGTCTCCTCAGCTGGGGGATGTGGGGGCTCTGCAGGGGCCACAGGGACCCCCATCTTCCTCAGAGTCACAGAGGGTCCCCTCCAGAGTGAGGCTGGCTGCCTTTTCCTCCCAGACAACCCCGGATCCCCCTTGGAAGACCCAGCCCTGGCTTCTCCCCGACAGGAGCTTCTCCTGGAAAGACACGGAGCCCAAGCGAGGCTGGAGAAACCCCCAACATTCAACCCTGGGATCCATAAACCAGGTTGGTCTCATCCCAGGAATGCCCCACATCCCCTCCTCCTTCCTGGCCATCCTGGGCTTTCTCCGTGGGTCTGGGCTTTGCTTTCCCCTGATTGCCCCATACATAGAAAGGGGTGGCCGTGCAACATGGGATATGATCTCCCCCTTCCCAAGACTCAGAAGATGGAACCTGGAGGGGGATTTTGCAGAATTGCTTCCCTTCCCCAACACGAGGCTGCCCAGCTTCTTCCTCCTAAGTGTGGCTCTCCACTCAGCCGGGCAGAGTCTGGCATCCCTGCAAGAGCTCCCTTGCCTGGCCTCTGCATGGGAAAGGGTGGCAGGGGAACATGGGATATGAGCTCCTGCATTCCTAGGATGGAAGTTGGATTTTGTAGATCAAGTTTTTCATCTATAACACTAGAGTCCTGAGCTCCCCTTTACCCCCTCCCCTTCTCATGTGGGGTGAGGGGCAGACTTGATTTCTCCATCTCTTTCACTTGGTTTTTTCCTAACCTCTGTGTGTGTGTGTGTGATTTTTTTTAACTCTGCAAACTTCTGGTAACTACTTTTTCACTAAAGTTTATTTTGTTCTTGGAGTCTGGCCACACTATTTCATCAGCCCTTTTGTGTGGTGCCTTTGAGCATTAGCTTTCAAAATAAAGTAAATTTTGGCTCCAACTCAGCAGGCAGCTATTTTAGGTCTATTTTCATGCTCTGGCATTAACTGGCCTCTGGGATTTTCTCCTTAACCACTATGCCAACAAATGTCACATTTCTTTTTGTCTTTAGCCACAGGTGCCATGTATTCCCTCTGGGACCAGTTTCAAGCATGGAGACCACAAAACTCTCAATTCTAGATGATGGATTTAATTCAATCTCTGCCCCTGTTATTATGAACCACAGGGGGGTTATTTCCCTTTCATTTCCCTCCAGAGAATTTCCCAACAACCTTTGAGTCCAAGAACGAATTATCCAGGGATCCCTCTTGAGGGGGAGAATTATGATAAAAGTTTCAGCTCTGCTCTTTGGCCGAATCCTTCAGGGGAGACTTTGGGCAGAGAAATATGGAGTTTGGGGACAAGCAGGGTCTGTGCTCTTGAATGTCTGTCTCTTTCCTTTCCAAGTGAAGCCAAGTGTTTCTCTGTATTTCAATCAGGAAAGCAACTGAATCATTTTCCACCTTGTGAGAGTCCTTTGATTTCTTC
Source organism: Natrix helvetica (assembly GCF_964273705.1). NCBI lineage: Eukaryota > Metazoa > Chordata > Lepidosauria > Squamata > Natricidae > Natrix > Natrix helvetica. The sequence continues at coordinate 131,263,080 of NC_138551.1, forward strand.
TAATTCTGCTTTGGAAACGGGAAGGGGATTGATTGATTCACCCCATGAATGATGGACCTCCTGCTTCTGCTTCTGATGCTGCTTTTGTCCCATCCAGTCTCTGGGAAGCTGAGAATGAAATGCCCGCAGAGTTTGGAGCACCAGGATGGAAAACGACCACAGAGCTTTTATAGGCCAGGAGACCATCTCATCAGTATAGTCACCAGTGGAGGTGAAACATTGCATACGAAGTTGCTTTTCAATGTGGCTCCTTCTCTTCAGTTGGTTTTCCGTGATTGGTAAGTCATTCAGGGTGATGGAGTTGCACTCCTTCCATTCTAACACTCTCCTTCTTTTCTGTTTTTTATTCTTCATTTATTCCTATATTGGAGGTTATGTCTATTTCCTGAATGATTTTGATTTCCATGGCTTCTCTCTTTTGTCTGATTTTGTGAAAGAGACTCAAAAAGGGGTCTGAAAAAAAGCTGAAAGGACTCCAGATTATTTTCCTCTCTCAGTTCAGTCCTTGATTTATCACCTGAATTTTATTAAAAGTAGTGGTTGAACCAGTTGTAGTTGCCATACCTCAGCCAATTTGCATATTTGTATAATTGATCATTGGTTTTGGATCAATGTTTCTTTAAGGTTCAGTAGGCTTCTGGAGGATTATATATTTTTTAAAAAGTATTTGTTGTTTCTGTTCATTATAATAACAACTTTTTTTACCATAGGGACATTTATGATTTTCGAAATGGCTTACTGTATATTTTCAACATTCAAATGGTCAACAAGAATTCCCAGCTCCTGCACAATCTCACACTTGGCTATAACATCCATGACAACTATTGGAGCACTTTCCTCACTTCAGATGCCTTGCTGGACATTCTCTCCACTGGAGAAGCCAATGTCCCCAACTACGGCTGTGGAAGGAAGGAGAACCTTCTGGCTCTTTTTGATGGAGCTAGAAAGGACATCTCCGTCCAGGCATCAACGTTAGGAGGCACCTACAAAGTCCCACAGGTTTGTGTGTGTTTTTCTCCATCTTGTAAAGTGAGTGGTGGGTGGTGGTGGGTGGTCCTCAATGGAACTACGTCTACATGGAGGGAAACAAGCAGTGAGGGACCCCAAGGTTCCATTTTAGGCCCAGTACTCTTCAACATCTTCATCAATGATTTGGATGGGGGATAGATGGGGAACTCATCACATTTACAGATGACACTAAACTGGCAGGAATAGCCAACACCCCAGAAGATAGGCTCAAGATCCAGATGGATCTAGGTAGACTTGATCCCTGGGCCTATATAACAAAAGGAAATTCAGTGTAGAGAAAAGTAAAGTCTTACACTGAGGCTAGAAAAACCAAATGTACTGGTACAGATTAGGTGAAACCTGGCTCAATAGCAGTAACTATGAGAGGGATCTTGGAATCTTAGAGGACAATCTCTCAAATGTGAGCCAACAATGTGTGGCAGCAGCCAAAAAAAGCCATGGCAATCCTAGGCTGCATCAACAGAAGGATAGAATCCAGATCATGTGAAGTATTGGTACCGTTTTATAATGCTTTGGTAAAACCACCCTTGAAATAGTGCATTGATGGTGAACCTTTACAGCACCAAGTGCTTTTGTCAGGGACACGATCTGGAAGAGGAGTTGCCCAGTGTGTATGCCACTGCGCATATGTGCACAAGGCAGCTCCTCTTCCGATTTGTGGTGCACATGCAGGTGATGATCTGCTGGCTGGTATGCAAGCAGAAGACCAGCTCTTCCAGTTCCTGGCACTGCCGTGCGCGCAAAGGCCAGCTGATTGCCACGTGCACATGTGCACCAGAAACCTGCAAGAGCAACAGGCAAGGGCGCGCATGCCAGGCGACATGGCTCTGCATTCCACTTAGCCCGAGCTAAGAAGCTGAGGCAGAGGGCAGCATTTTCCCCTCCTGGGGCCTCCGTGCATCCTCTTTTTGGCCTCCCCGGCCCCCAGAAGAACTCTGCCAGCCAAAAGCTTTGGTCTTACTTTGTAGTTTCAGTCCGTGGGGCTTGTGAAGGTAAGGCCTGCACTCAGCCGGTGGGTGGGGGCCAGCGGATGGGCAGAGTTATTTGGGTGGGGCAGCCTCGTGGTCCCACGTGGGCTAGATTAATGGCTTTGGTGGGCTGTATCTAGCCCCGTGGGTCAGGTTTGAGGACACCTGTTATAAGGTCTCGTGCTAGAGCAGGGGGTTGGACTAGAAAACCTCAAAGGTCCTTTCCAACACTTTTATTTTGTTATAAGTTCTGTTATAGGTACATATGCTTAGCATTGTGAAGGACGGAGTTTTCCCCCTTTCATTAACGAGGTGTGAATCGTTGGCCTTCCAAGAACCATATCTCCGAATAAGCAAAATGAACCCGAAGCATGTTCTAATAAAAACACTTTAATATAAAATAAAATAAAATACAATTCTTACTATTTAAATCTTACATTTTGGCAAGAGCAATGTTGCCCACATCCTTCAGCAGGCAAACAGAAGATCAGAAGGAAAGGTGAAGAATGTGTGACGTATAATGAAAACATGCGCAGTAAATCATTGTCAGATAAGAAAACATTTCTACAGTATAACTCAGAATATAAGCTCAAGTTTGACAAAGAAATTAACGCAGTGACACCCCTTCTTTTGTCACTTGGACTGATATCATCAAATCATCAAAAAGGCACATCTTCATCCGCAGATACTCGTGTTGAGCTGCTGGAAGTGGTTTGTTGAGCATGTCAGCAATTTGATCATGTGTAGAAACATATTGCAAAACCTTGCTTAACTAATTGCTTTGTGTTTTGATAACGAATGTCAATGTGTCTGGACCTAGAACCTGTGAAATGTGACTCAGAAATATAAACCACCGATTCATTGTCTTCCATCATGGTGATTGGTCGAATCGGACGTGTCCAGATATCTGTGATCAAAGCATCAAACCATGTTAGAGAATTACATGCATCTGAAACACAAGCATATTCAGCTTCAGTAGATGAACAGGAAACAAAACTCTGTTTTCTCACTTGCCAGTAAACAGGACATCCATTCAGGAACATCATGTAACCTGAAGTGCTTTTGCGTGATTTCTTATCACTTGCCCAATCAGAATCTGCATAACAACATAATTCTGCATGATCAGTGTGTGTTGGTTCTAGCAATAACTTCATGTGTTTTGTGTGCTTCAGGTATTTCAATAACCTCTTAACGCATGTCCAATGAAATTGTGTTGCCTTACCTACGTGTCGTGATAAGAGATTAACACTAAGTGCAATGTCGGGTCTGGTCCAACTACTAATATATAACAGTGACCCAATGACTGAACGATAAAGTGTTTGATCCTCAAACTCGGGACTTGATTCATGTGTCAAGTTGTGAAAATCTGTTTGCATGAGTGTCTTTGTTGTGTTAGCATCCTTCATGTTGCAATGATGCAGAATGTGGTCAATTTTCTCCTCTTGTGAAAGACTAAACCCCTTCTGTGTTTTTTCAATCTGAACACCTAAGTAAGTGTTAATGTGACCTAAAGATTTCAATGTGAAGTATCTCTGCAAACTTTTAGCAAAAATCTCACTCATTTTCTTATTTGGACCAATATAAACAATGTCATCAACATAAACAAGAATTATCTCATATGCATTGTTAGATCTTTTTGTGAGCACACATTCATCAGTTTCGGACTTAATGAAGCCCATTGAATTTAGTTTGTCAGTAAGACATAAGTACCACATTAAACCTGACTGTTTCAGACCATAAAGACTTTTGTTCAGGAACCAGGAATCCCCTTCTTGCTGTCGGAATCCTGGAGGTCCTCTCACGTAGATCTCTTCATCTAGGTCTGCATGTAGATAAGCCGTGTCCACATCAAACTGGAAAACTTCTAAACCAAGAATAGTTGCAGTAGTTAAAGCAATTTTTACACTCTCAGTTCTGACTGTTGGTGAGTAAGTGATTGTGTAATCCTCAGGATAACGTTGAGCGAAACCTTGAGCTACAAGTCTGGCTTTGTACAATGACTCACCATTCGGTTTCTTCTTGATTCTGTAGACCCATCGAGTGCCAATGACTTTTTTGTTTGCTGGAGGTTTTGCAAGTGTAAATACATTAAGTTTCTTTAAACTGTCCATTTCATCCTGCATTGTATCATACCATTTGTCTTGCTCTGAATCAGGAAGCTGCTTGATTTGTGTGAATGTATCAGGAGGAAGTGTGACATTGCAAATCAAAGGCAAATGTGTTTTTGTCAGTTGCCACGAATATCGTTGTGGAGGGATTCCTTTGGTGACCCTCTTGGAACGTCTTGGAACAACAGTCCATTCTTCTTCTTCCTCTTTGTCCTCGTTCTCACATTCATTGCTAGCATCAGCATCTGCGGCTTGTGAAGACGGAACATCAGGTTGTGAAGAACTGGTAGAAGGAATATCTGCCTGTGAATCTTGGTCATCAGGCTGCGTGGCATCTGCAACATCATCTCTAGGAAAATAAACTCCAGGATCATTGGAATGAATCCTGGACCAGTCAATATCTTCCTCAAAATTAGCAGATTGAGAAATCACAATTACATGTTTAGGATCAATAAATTTGCTCCATTTTGAATTATCATCAACACCCATAAATCTCAGTCTCTTTGCTGCTGGACCTCCTTTTCTTCTTTGAGCTAAGGGAATGTTCACCATAGTGTATGAACCAAAAATGTGGAGGCTCTTGAGATCAGGCTTGTAGCCATACATCATGTAGAAAGGAGTTTGATTTATTACACTGCTCCAAGTACGATTGACAATATAATTTGCATATTTGATAGCTTCACCCCAGTATATGCTACCGAGATTGGCGTCTTCTAGGAGACAACGCATCATGGTTTGGAGAACCCTTTGTCTTCTTTCTATGACTCTGTTATGAGCCGGTGTATATGTAGCGTGTTTGGGAATGGCAGCTGCTTTGGATTTTGCTTTCCTGCAAACTGCACAATCCAAAAACACTTTACACCCCTTTAGATCCAAACCTTTTGGGAACTCCGGCATTTTTCTAAGAACACGGAAACTGCAATGCCCCAATCTTCTATGCCACTTGTGGATACACCTGGAATGCAAAGGTTTACCAGTTAGTGAATTTTCAACAATAACAGTTTCATGAGGAACCTCAGGCTTGCTCTGAGCAACCTGCTTCCTTTTGTGCAAGCCCTAGTCTCTAGGTCTCTTATTGCAGGAGTCCATGGTTGGGCAGGAGGATTAAACACCATACAATGGGTACCTTCTCTGCGAAGTAAGAGTGCAACCTCACTGGCCCAGGCTTTGTAATTCTGTCCTGACATCTTTAATTTTGACTCACTAGTCAATGGAGTGACAGAAAATGCCTGTTGAGGAATATGCATTTGAGCAATTTGCTGTGCAGGTAAATATGCTGGTTGTTGAACCAGGGGGCGCTGTAATGTGACCTGTGGTCTCTGTGTTACAGGTGCATTTGAAGCTTGTGCAGCAAAATTAACTTGGCTTTGCTTCATTAAGTGTTGCCTTGTTCAATCTAGGAACAGCACCACCAGGGGGCGCTGAAGATTGAGCCTGTGGAGGCATTTGCATTGCAGCTTGAACATCTGGACGGGCTACAGATATATTTGACCAAGACTGTTGCAATTTCTGTAACTGCTGCTGTAGTGAATTATTTCTGCCAGGAGATGGCAGTGCAGTTTCACTTTTCGGCTGCATCATTTCTGCCTGCGTTGCATATGCATTTGGAGAACAAAGGAGATCATGTGGCCTCTGTGACGTGTACATAACTCTCTGTTCTGATTCGCCTGACACAATATCCACCAGGGGGTGTGCCTTAGGCTGTGAAGAAGAAGGCAAGAAGGCGTCCTCAGACATTTTGAAAATGGGGAAACCCCTCCTACTTGCCTCTAATCTGTCATAGTCTTTTTTGGCTTGAAAAAGCTGATGTTCAAAAAGATCTATCTGGTCACGATAGCTTTTCATATCTTGCTCAGGGCTTGGGAAAAATTTGCAAGTTTCTCTTTCTGTGTGGGAGTAATTTTCCTGTGGCTGCATGGAATGCTTTGGTTTAGCCCCGAGCATTTCATAATCTCTAAGAGTTTGGGAGCATGCATAATCAGAAGAGGGTATAACTGACCTCCGTCTGTATGTTTCATCTCCTGGAGCAGCTCTATCTTTTTGAGATCTTTCTCCCATAGCAGATTCTCCTCTCGGCCCGGCTGTTGAAGTTATCGGCATTTGAAACCTTGGAAGCCAGGGTAAAAAGCTGTGATTTTTTTCTTTTTCTTCTTCGGCATGGTTAGAAAGTGAGTTTAAGCTTATCTCAATCACTATAAATCATTCTCTCTAATTAAGCCTAGTCGCTTATCTGTTGGAAGTAGCTTAACAAGGAAAAAGCCGTAAATCAACCATCCTCTTGCTACCATTTGTGAAGGAGGGAGTTTTCCCCCTTTCATTAACAAGGTGTGAATCGTCGGCCTTCCAAGAAGCATATCTCTGAATAAGCAAAATAAACCCGAAGCATGTTCTAATAAAAACACTTTAATATAAAATAAAATAAAATACAAATCTTACTATCTAAATCTTACATTTTGGCAAGAGCAATGTTGCCCACCTCCTTCGGCAGGCAAACGGAAGATCAGAAGGAAAGGTGAAGAATGTGTGACATATAATGAAAACATGCGCAGTAAATCATTGTCAGATAAGAAAACATTTCTACAGTATAACTCAGAATATAAGCTCAAGTTTGACAAACAAAATTAACGCAGTGACAAGCATGGTAAATACCTATTGGAACATGTTGATTTACACTGTAAAATCAGAAAATGTGGATATTGGCATTTGATCTATGGAAGCTGACAGACTCTGAAAATTGTGGGGGCTGTTAGAACAGACAAAACGTCAATTAAAGACCAATCTTGGATTGTACTACTGACAAATCATATTAGGAACTGAGGTCTCCCTGTTTCTTGTACAACTGGAGAAGAAGTTAAAAAAAATCCTCCACAAAGAATCTCGGCTATCGAAGCATTAAAATATGCAGCAGGGCTGGGTTTCAGCTGGTACTGACCAGTACAGGCATACCAGTTGGTGATATTTAGCATGCCTTCTCGTACCCGTTCTTCCGGAGGCCCCGTACCGGAATCCTCGCCTCTTGTTCCTTCTTCAGCTGTTGGAGAAGCCCACATGGCATGCACTGTCCTCTGGTCTTTGATGCCCGCCTCTTTTCCAATGAAGGTAGTGGGAAATCCATGCAGAGGGAGGAAATTGCATGGATTCCCTACTCCCTTCATTGGAAATGAGGCAGCTGTCAGAGGAGAGAACAGCGAAGGCCGTGGGCTTGTCCAATGAATCCTCGCCTCCTGTTCCTTCTTTGGCTGTTGGACAAGCCCACGTGGCGAGCGCTGTCTTCTTCTCTTTGACAGACGCCTGTTTAAAAAGCCATTCCCACTTAAAAGTACCTGGCAGTGGCAATTTTCGCCATTACGAAGGCTCCAGGATGATGCTCCAGAGGCAGCAGGGCAGCCAGGTCCCTCACCCTCAGAAGGAGGAAGGGCCAGTTGGGAGAGGGGCTTTGGTTCTGCTGCCTCTGGCAGATAGGGCTTTACTGTCCCACAGCGAACATTCCGTCCCTCATCCCAGAGCCTTCGTAACAGTGGGAAGTTGTTCTCACTCACCGGGGCTTGTGCAGAGGCTTCCCTTCGAGAGACTCTGGGGGTATAATTGTGCAGAGTGTGCATGCGCCTATGTTTTCCACGGCATCTTTTGGGCCACTAGCAGCTATCTTTCAGGAAACGCATAAAAAGAGGAACCAGGCGGGGAGAGTGTGTGAACAAAGCCACTGACCTGAACTGCAGGACCGATGGCAGGGAACTGGCGAGAATCTGTGCTGCCGGCGATGACTCCGGAGCCAATCCATGGGGGCAGGAAGATGAAGAACAGGAGGGGGACCAGGGGGACCTCGTCCTTCTGAAGAGGACCTGCCGAAGAGAGCTTGTCCCCAAAGAGGGCAGATGTGGTGGCATCGGTCTTGGGATGTTCTGCGGAGCCTCCCAGGAAAAAATGCTGCTGCCAGGTACTTTTAAACATATATTTTGGTCCCATGACTGTAGAATGCTGCAAAAAACCATAAATGCAGGCCAGTTGTTGAGTGTTTCAAATGTGATAGGAACACTCAACAAGGTGACCACAGTATGTGTGTGTGTGTGTGTGTGTGAGTGAGTGAGTGACAGAGAGACAGAGAGAGAGAGAGGAAGGGAGGGAATCAGAGAGAGACAGAAACACACACACACAGAGAGAAAGAGAGACAGAGAGGGTGGGAGGGTGGAAGAGACAGACAGATAGAGAGAGAGACACACAGAAAGAGTTACACAGAGAGAGAGCAATTAAGTGAGAGACAGACAGACAGATACACACACATACACACACACAGTGACAGAGAGAGAAGAAGGGAGGGGAGAGAGATAGAGACAGACAGACAGACACAGAGAGAGAATGACATAGAGGCAGAGAAGGAGGGAGGGAGAGAGAGACAAAGAGCTACACAGGGAAAGAGACAGAGAGAGACAGAAAGAGAAAGAGAGAGAAAGAAGGAAACAAGAGGGAGGGAGGGAAGGAAGGAAGGAAGGAAGGAAGGAAGGAAGGAGAACTTATGACCACAATTGAGCCCAAAGTTTTGGTTGCTAAGCAAGAGCGTTGTTAAGTGAGTTTCACCACATTTTCCAAGTATGCCACATTTTCTGGCATATAACTCAGATCTTTGTTAGGGAATGCTGAACACACATTTTAGGTTACAAGCAAGGCTACTTGGCAGAATTCACATTTTACTTTTCACAAGAAGTTACTTTGCTAGGCTAAGCTTGGGAATTCGCCTAGATGTTTTATCTATGTAGTTGGCACCTTAGGTTACAATGGAGCTTCTCTCAACAGCAATTTAACAAAAGCTGAATTAGGTTATACTCTGTGTATGCTCTAATTCAGTGATGGCAAACCTTTTAGAGACCAAGTGTCCAAACCGCAACCCAAAACCCACTTACTTGTCTCGGAGTGCCAACATGGCAATTTAACCTGAATGATGAGGTTTCAGTTTAGAAAAACAACTCATTCATGATTAACGTCTTTTCTCTGAAAAAAACCCCACAATAACAGCGCTTTCAATGATACAAACATCTTTTTATTGAAAGGTAAACATTTGCATTTGGCATGCTTTTGATTAATGTGACTTTTGCTGTTGTATGCATGCTGATAATTTTTCTAACCTTAACTCATACTTTGTAAGTTTGAGAGCAACACATGCAGCACTCAGGTCATCTGTTAGTCCAGGGGTGTCAAACTCAATTTCAATGAGGGCCCCATTGTGGTTGACTTTGGAGGTCATGGTAGGCGTGCTCCCACTGCTCACTCTCCTTGGTTGCCCTTGGTGAGTGCAGGAGGGCAAAGTATATGGGTCAGAGGGAGGCCCACTCCCTCTCCTTACGAGACCTAGCTTTGTAACCAAGGCATCCTCAGTGATAGGATGGGAGACCACCAGGAGAGGTCAGGAGGAGAGGACAAGGGGATGGTAAAAGGCAACAGGGCTGCTGGTGATCAAGTGCTAAGGCAGGATTTACTTCACACACTCATTATCTCTCATTATAATCTCCTTCCTTCCCTTCCTTTTCCTTCCCTCTTCATTCTTCCTTACCCTCTTTCCTTCTTTTTGCTGCCTTGTTCGCTTCCCCTCTTTCTTTCTTTTTCTTGGTCTTTCCTGTCCCTTCTTGGATGCTCCAATGCAAAAGGGGAAACATTCCTTGCCTTGTGATCAAATGGCACTTTTGCTAGTAGTTTGTGGCCACTGAAAAGACTGAGAACATACCAGGATCAGTTAATTCCATGCTTGCATTTCATGGGGACAGACAAAAGTACAACAAAACTGTCAAAATGATGGCTCTGGTAGTTTATCAGAGCTCCTCTGTTTTTTATGTGCAACAGCTTTAGCATTTAAAAACAGAGCTAAGTTAGTTGCTTTACTATGAATACATAATGATCCTTAAAAGAGCTCTTCCATAGGGACCCTGCCATGGTCTAATTTAGACTGAAAATATAGCAAAGGAAACTATTTCCCCCACTTGCTTTGTCCTGTTTACCCCACTGGAATTAGCTGTTTGCAACCAGGGGTGGGTTGTTCCCAGTTCTAATCAGTACGGTGGAAGAGGTTCCTGAAATCTCCCCTATGTTTTATAACCCCTTCGTCCTGTGGGACAGTACCAGAATGCCTGCCCTGCCCCCCTCACTCACTCCCCCTGCCCATTACATCGCCGCTCGCAGGGGGTAGCTTGCACGGCGTGGCCGGCCTCCTAGGTCCTCCCCGAACTTGCTTAGGAGCAGGAGGCCTGGCCGCCAGCAAAGCACGGGGGCAGCAGGAGGTAGGTTGTGCAGAGCAGCCAAGTTCCAGGATGTCCCCCCCCCCCCAGACTGGTTCTCCGCCTCCCTTCCCGGTGAGGTTTTCCAAGGTGTGGTTTCAAAAGCAGCCTCCCAACCCTTGTGCCCGGCTCCCACTGAGCTCCGGGAAGGAGGAGAAGAGTCTTTGGGGAGTGAGGAGGAGGAGGAGGGAGAAAGAGGCAAGCACGCGGGGCCATGCCAACTGGGCAACCGGTGCTAAGAAAGCACCTCACAGCTTTTGAAGGGAGGAGGGGAGAAGGAAAGGAGAATGTGGAGTCGCCTTTCAGGGATGCTGAAGCTGCAGGAAACCAGCACCAACACCAGTCTAAAGATGTCCGCGCAGGGGTTGGTACCTGCAAGTTCTAACCTGTTGTATAGAAGAGGTTCCACCAATCTACAGTGCCGTTTAGAACCGGTTCCAGCTCCCTCCCCCTGCCCATCCACACATCATCAAGATGAAGAGCAAGAGGAGGAATTCTGGGAGTTAAAGTCCACAAATCTTAAAGCTGTCAAGTTTGAACATCCCTGGGGTTTATTTTCTAAAGGGTTAGGGGTCCAAGGGTCTTGTAACTTGACAGCTTTAAGACTTGCATGCTTCAAATGCCAGAGTTTCTGAGCCAACATTTTGGTTGCTAAGCAAGAGTGTTGTTAAGTGAGTTTCACCACATTTTACAAGTTGGCCACGCCCACCCAGTTACATGGCTGGCAAGCCACCCCCACCCAGTCACATGGTCGGCAAACCACTCCCACAAAGCAGGCCACACCTACAGAAGAGGTTCTAAAAAAAATTCTGCGGCTCCAGACAGGTGAGTCAGGATCAGAGACCCAGGCGGTTTTCTTCGCTCTCCTTGCAAGGGATTGGTAGGCGTTGTTTTTGCATTCCTGCCTCCGTCGGACTTCGACCTGGAGTTTACAAGTGGTCTTAAAGAGAAATGGACCGTCAGACCTGCTCTGCAGGTGTGGCTCTCTCCAGGTAAGCATCTGCTCTCCTTCCTGCTTTTTTTTTGTCGCCGAGGGGCAAAAGGTGGAGTGGGGCACCCCGTTTAGCAAAGTTCAACAGGGGGGAGGTATGTGGCTCTCCTTTTCCTCCACCTTGTAGTGCCCCCTTCCTTTAAAAAAAACCAAACGTACCTGGCTAAGAGGTCAGTGCTTCACTTAGGGGAGCTCTGGGGATGATGGGTCTTATGGAGGCGGTGACCAGCTGTCCTCAGGAGGGTGAGGTTTCTTTGCCTTTGCAGTGGTTTGACTGGGAATGGCAAGCCTGGCTGAACTTTTAGGGGAGAAGAGTCTCTGAATAGTTACGCTGGATAAGCATGCATAGAGTTGTGTGGTTGCACCTTAGTTGAAAAGTACAAGATACAAAGACCCGAAACCAGCTGGGTTTATTCCTAAGTAAGGTTCGGTTTTCTGTGAGTTGTGGAAACTGGGAAGATTTATTCTGAATGCTCCCAAATCTTGAGGCTTGAGTGAGAAAGTAATTATTATTTCTTAAAAGGTTGGGGGGAAGAGGAAAATCTGCACTTGATTGAAAGCAAAGATAAGTTAGCAACCCTTGGCGGAGAGGAATGTGAGTATGGTATGCTGTGTTGGTGGAATAATAATTCACCTTACAAAGCATTCCTGTTTGCTTGGGTAAAACAATACACCTTAGCTCTGGAAAGGGCAAGTCAGCTCAACTTGAAGCAAGAATAAAAGTTTATGTTGGACTTTTTTTTGAATTTTTTTTATTGTTTTAATTAAACAAAAACACACAAAAAAAAGAATCATCCTTCATTACATCTTGTAGAAAGAGTATCAATTGGTTACAAATAAATTTCGTGCGTTTCTATCACAATCATTACTTATACTTCATTCATATTAAATTGTACATTTTAAATAAAAAATCTTTATGTATTTTACTATCAATGTACCACCTTTCTCATTTAACTAGAATTATTTAAACGTGCTTTTATCTGAAATCATTTGTGTTTAAAGACACAACCAACTACTGGCATTCATTAGCAATTTCAATAAACCTCCAATAACATTACACCTTTATAACATATTCTGGAAAACAAATCAATTAATAAAATATCTAAGCATCCCCCCCGTTTCCCCCCCAACTCACTCTTTAGAGCTTGTATCTAATTTGCTTTTACCATTACCAACACATGTATATATCATCAAACATTATCCGTTAACATTTCCTTGTCATTACAGTTGTTAGCTAAAAATTATTTACTATTTATATCACATCTCCTCTCATCAGACCCCAAAAAGATTACACCTTTATAACAAAATCTAAAGAAAAATTTGTTAATAAAATTTATAAGTCTCTTTCCCAGGTCCCAATTTACAATTTATATCCAAGTTGCTTTTACTAGTTAAGATTATCATTTCATTATTATTATCATAGTTAATTACTTGTTAATGAATAAACATTTAAGAACAATCTAAAGCAATCTACAAAATACTAAAATTCCTACTTATTAATCACAAAAAAATAACTAAATTTTTTATCATCAACTTTCATTATCAACCTGTATCTTTCCAGTAGCAAAACAGTCTTATCTCTTTTGCCAGTTGTTGTGTCAATTCTCTTTTTAACTCCTTTACAAAGTTTTTATAAACTTCTCTCCGCACTTTATTGATTAAAGGATCTCTCAGATAATCTCATTGCTCTTGAACTGGTATTGAAATTAGCTTATCTTTGGTTATCAGACATGTTTCTGAAATGGTTTCTCTTCTTAACTCCATCATCAGTCTCCTGTATCTTGAAAACAAGGATAGAGCCCCAGATTGTCAAATTCACTTTTCCATATTCCCTTCTTTCCACTTTCACCCATGTTTGCTCCATTAATAGGTTCATCTGTTATATTATCTTTATCTTCTATATCTTCATTCTCTTCTTTAATTTTTGGGGCTCCATCCCCATCATTTATTTATTAATTCAATTTATAGGCCGCACCCTCTCCACAAAGGGACTCGCTGTGAGAAACAATAGTCTATTCCAACTTCTTCTCAAATCTTGCAAATCCTTCCAATATATTTTGAATTCCAGCCAAGATATTTTGAAAACTTAAGATTTCCTCATCTGCATGTTGATCCATGTTTCCAAGAAAAAAAGAGGGTGGAAAAAAGAAAAAAGAAGTCTACTACCCACTGCCACTCTAGCCTTCTAAGCCTCTTTTGTGTATATAAATATATTTATTTTAAGGTGACTTAAGCACAAGTTCTTTTATGCTCTTCAAAAATGATGGGTTCTGTCTTTTTCTTTTCTTTTCCTTCCCTTGCCAAAATATTTCACAAAGGCACCTGCGAAAACAATTCATGCCCTTGGCTCTTTATCAGTTTCTGTAAGCAAGTTGCAAACTCTTCAGTTACAAAGTCAGTGAGATCAAAGAAGAGAGAACAAAAGATACATTGTTTAAAAAAACCAGACTCTGACTTCTGTGGCAGATTCGACTTTCTCATACTTGTCTCAAGCTTATGGAAAACAAAGGTCTTTAAATGTCTTTAATGGAATTTAATAACAAGTAGTAGGAAGAATTGTTAAAATAAAAAAAAGGTTTTAGTTCAAGCCAAAAAATAAGGTAGCAAAGAATAGGAGGGAAAAAAATCAATCTGTTCACTTAAGAGGAGAAACAGGAAACATTACAGTCACTTCAATCCACAAAACATAGTTACAAAGAAAAGGGGGAAAAAACTTTCCAAGGCAGTCCAATAAAAATACATTCCGCCGCTTTATTCTTTTACTTAAAGGACTAATTTATCTTTTTAAAAAAAGTTTCTTTGGGCAATCTTTCTCAAAGAAAAAACCTCACCAGATGGACTCACTTTCACTTCCTTCTTTCCATAGCCGTCTCCGACTTCGTCAGCTTGGGGCTGTCTGTTTGCCGCCAGCTTGGAGCACTTCCCTTGGGTCAATCAGGGACTTTGTGATGTCCCTGAGACCAGCAAGGCTTTGTCTCCCTGTTCATCATCTCTACGGGAAGGTTTCAGTCCAAATGGACCATTCGGCGGCAAAAGTGTCAACGGCGGTCTCGGACTGTTGAGATCGCACATTGTATCGTCACGACGTTGGCTCCTCTTTCACTCATTGTTGGACTTCTAAGTGTTGAAAGATAGTGCCTGCTCCTTCCTTGCGCATACTGAAAACAAACTTGAGTAGTTAAGTGGATTTAATGTGATATTTTGCAAGGACTGGGAAATCTCTCATGCAGTCTCTGAATAAGACAAATGTATTTCCATGTTAATGGGGGAAACAGGTGGGCTAATTATAATCTTAAACTATTTTTGGCTTACTATACAGATAATTTCCTGCAAAGCCGTGCACAACAGTATTAGATTTCTGTGGTTTTATCTTCCTTGGTTGGTTTTGGGGAGAGCTATGGAAAGCTAAAACAAATGATGTGTAACAAGGAAGCGTGAAACATTCCTTTTGATTCATTGGAGAATTAAAACCAAAAATTTCAAAGGAGAGAAGTTTCATATCATGCAACTTTCATCAAAACTATTTCACATGCCCTAAAATCTGGGGGGGGGGGGAGACAATAGTGAACATCTAGGAAGTAGGGTAGTAGTGGCAAATATCTTAGAATAATATTGTGATGCAACTATTATAAATTGTTCAGCAATAATTTAACTAAAAGAATTGTGAGTACTATATATACATTTTTACCTCTTAGCAGGAAGTCCAATATTTTTTCTTTGCATTTTCCCATTTGGCTGAGTTTTTCAGTACTCTGACATACTATTCTTTTTTATTGGTGATATATTTATTGGGTTTCAGTCTCCCATCAGTTAAGAAGACAAGAACTGCAAAACAGGTGGTTGTGCAAATATCATAAGTATTTTTGGAATTATGTGTGATGCTACCATTGTGAATTTCTTGTTAAGAACACTTATCAAGTTTTAATATTATGACTGTCTAACTTATTTAGAGGGAGAGTGGTTGCTTGTTGCAGTAAAGTACAAATGCCATAAGCAAAATACCTGTTTACTCAGAGATATATTCCTGCTAAAATTGCTTGATAGCAGTGTACAAAAACTTTAAATTGTATAGCTCACAGCACTAAAGAAACCTTATATAGCAGTGACTACTCTTGAGGGTCCACATTGGCTGTTTCTGCTTCCAAGTGATGCTTTTGAAATCTACTGGAACATATTAGGGATTTCTGCACTGAGAAGCAGAAGGATGGACTCTCACCTTTATGATGGGCTTTTGAGACACTGGAAAGCAGTGGGAACTTTTGCTACTTCTAAGTACTTCCAAGTCCAATAAGAAATTGATTATCTTTCCTTGAGCCTCTTTATGCAGGGACAGGTGCTGATAAATCCTTCAAAGAAATGGAAAAAGTGAGTGAGTGAGTGAGTGAGTGAGTGAGTGAGTGTGTGTGTGTGTGTTTTGGGGGGGTTGTTTCTGTTGTGTAAGATTGGAATATAACTTATTTGCCCTGGATTTTGAGGGTGGAGGGAAGTTGCAGAAGCTGAAATGCGGTTGGGACAGACTGGGGAGTCCTATGTTTTCTCTCTTTTACATTTTCAGAGATTATGTACAGTATAAAGAGTTAACAGTTGCACCAATTGTACTTTATGTTTGTGTACACAAAACAAAGAACAGGTAGTTCAGCACATGACAGCCTGTCAATCTGAAAATACTCTGAAACAAATAGGTATTGTTTCTGGTGCACATAATTCCAAGCCCAAGATCTTAAGAGGGTGGCCAATCCAAGTAGTTTCCCTTCTACATACACAGTATATTGTATATTATACTCTACAAAGTGGTTTAAACAACAAAGGCAAGTGTGAGAGATCACACTGTTCTGCAAATAATCTCACTAGCCTTTTGTATGGTTCTTATGTGTAGTGGTGTTAGTAGTAGCACAAAAGAAATTATACTTACAGACTGCATTTTCCTGTAGAGTGTGGTATGAATTTATTTTTTTAAGCAGCAGGCCAGAACCTGTTCATATTAATACGTGGGAAATCTGTTGGACATCAAACTTATTTTAAAAGGCTAATTATGTAGAACTCTTTTTAGTAGTCTGGATTATGGTATTATATAATTATTATATTATATATGATATTAATATATAAAGCATGTGATATGGTTCCAGGATCAGAGCTAGTCTATATTTGAATGGCCTGAAGGTGTGTTAACATTCAAGGAAGCTAAAGCTGCAATCTAGGAAAGTTCTTGGCCCTCTAAGTACTTGGAAAATAGACCACTTGTAACCATATGTAAAACCACCCTGATTGCCATATAGAAGAAAGGATGAAATAGGCCTGTATAAATCATTTGGTGGGATTTCAAAGCATTGGAAAGTTGTGGGAGTACTTTGGAACATCTGCTTCATTGACCACATCTGGAGGAGTGCTCAGAGCCCTGTAAAATAACTTGCCTAGCTTTAGTACAAATGCTGGGACTGCATGGTACTTTGGATTCTGTTCCAAACAAAGTACTGAAGAGAATACAAGACTGTAAATATAGTACCCACCCACAACTCTTTAAAGTAGATATTTCATGAATCCAGGAAAAAGTTGCCCCTGCTTTAAAAAGTACCAAGTAGATGCTGTGGGCTTTACATTTCTATATATTCAAAAACAGTGCATAGCCCTATCAAACATTATTTTTTAATGGATTTAAGTTGTTGCCACTGCTTTGAAGTTAAATTCAGATGAATGGATGCCTCTTTCTTTTCTGTGTAATTTATACCTCTATCTTGACTGGGAATGCTGACATCGTCTTGGCCACTCCCTCCTGGTCACATGACTGCCAAGCAACTCTCACCCGGTCACATGGCTGGCAAGCCACTCCCACAAAGCAGGCCACACCTACAGAAGAGGTTCTAAAAATTTTTGAAACCCACCACTGTTAGCAACCCACAAGGAGGGGATTCTTTCCTAAGAGCTCACAATTCAGAAATAACGGGGGGAAAAAACCTGCGCTTTCCAGGCCCCATTTTGGCCCTGGAAAGCCTCCTGCACCAACCTGGAAGCAAAAAACCCCCAAACCCTGAAACTGTTTGAAGGCTGAAGGAAGCCTCCAACTGAGCCAAGAAGCAGTGAGGGGACCACACCATTCACACTCACTTCCTGCCCGCCGGAGTTTCCTGTGCAATGTAAGAGACTCCCCCCCACTGCATACTCACGCGTCCCACGCCCTGGCCCTCCACAAAGGTGCGAAAACCAGCTGGCCGGCAGGAGGTGCGTCTGCATGTGGATGGTAGTGGAGCTGGGGTGGGGTGGCTGGCGTGCCAGGAGAGGACACTCTGCATGCCACAGGTTCCCCATCATTGCTCTAATCCTTTCAATTCCTTTTTCAGATCAATTATGCAACAGCTTCAGAGGCTCTGAGTGATAAAAGCAAATTCCCCTTTTTCCACCAGATGGTCCCCAAAGAAGGATTCCAGAACCCAGCAATTGTCCAGCTGCTCCTCCACTTCAGATGGACCCTGATTGGCCTCTTTGCTTCAAACACAGAAAAGGGAGAGAATTTCATGAGGACTTTTACTCCTCTGCTTGTCAGGAATGGAATTTGTGTGGTTATATCACAACTGTTCTCAACGACTGGATATACTGCATACCTCAGGGATTCCCTCTCTAAGTGGAGAAAAGTCAACATCTTTGTTCACTTCATGGAATATGATTTCATTTGGGACAGAATTCTTCCTTTCCATTTAACACTTATGCGTCTCCCAGGACCCATTGAGGGGAAAGTCTGGATCCTCACAAATTTTGAAGGGTACAGAATAAACAAGCGCAGACTTCTCAAATACATCCATAGTATTTGGAACTTTGGTTATCAGGGAAAAGAAAGGCCAATAGATTCTTCCTTTAAACCCTATTTCTTTGTGGAAGTAAAGTTTCAAGATCATTATTTTCATTGTTCTCTTTCAAAGAATGTCTTTTCTGTCAAAGGCCGCAGAAGATGCACCCAGAAAGTCCCACTGGAGACCCAATGGAAAAGGGACAGAGGAAGGATCCCAAATTACTTCTACTATTACAGTCTCACAAAGACTCTGGCCCAGGCCCTGAATTCTGCCTATTCCTCCAGATCAAGGAGGGGAAGGAAGGAGGATGAAAAAATGTTGGGGTCTCCAAGGCTGCAGCCGTGGCAGGTATGGGGGTCCTGATATGGATCCATTAATCTTAGATCCTTTGGAGGAGGAATCCAGCAGAGAAGGAGGGGAACCATCTCTACAGATCTGGCCAATTTAATTATTCAGGGAATTAATGGTTCCAAAGAGTAGATACCATGGCATTTTGATATTTAGCACTGCTAATTGGAAAATGCTGTATTCTTTTTAAAATAAATTCCTATATTTGTGGGTGTGTGATTAGCCTGGTGGAATTCCACCTTCCTTCCGTCCCCATTGCAGGTGGGTCTGTGTGCAGCTGGACAGGCAGCTAAGCCCCCCTATTGTCCTCCAGTGAAGGGGAACCTGGCGTGGATCTGGATGCTTTATTGGGAGAAGAGGGCAGGTGAAACTGAGGAGATGCAAAGAGTGGAAATCAAATAGAAAGACAAGATATGTAGCATTAGCTGACAGCCAGCAAACAAGCAGCTGGAACCTCTCCAACGATGCTCCGTGTGAGGGAGGGAGGCGTCTCCGGATGACCAGGGGTCTCGGTCACAAGAGCTGCTTCCATCTTCTCCAAATGCTGACAGAAAATGGAGTCTGACTTCAGACCTTATAGCAGGGACGTGTGGTCAGGGGAGGCAGGGGAGGCAGAGCCGCACCTTTCTTCATGAAATAATAGTATATAATATTATATATTATACATACATATATATATATAATATTATAATATTATATATATCCGTCCGGTCACGCCCGGGAGCTGCGGAGGCAGAAATGTTGTCAGCGCTGCCTTCGTCATCCGGCAGCGCCGACAACATTTCTGCCTCCGCCCTCCGCAGCTCCCGGGTGCGCCCGGATGGAGGTAGCCAGAATGGCGCTGAGGCAGTCCGGCGGGCAAGCGACCAAGGATCAGGCTGCCTCGCTCGCTCTTTCGTCCGCGGACTGCATCGGCTTTCGTGCCTTCGTCATCCGGCAGCGCCGACAACATTTCTGCCTCCACCCTCCACAGCTCCCGGGCGCGGCCGGCCGGATGTAGCCACAGCGACGCCAAGGCGGTCCGGGCGGACGAAAGAGCGAGCGAGGCAGCCTGATCCTCGGTCGCTCGGCCGCCAGACTGCCTCGGCGCCATTCTGGCTACCTCCGTCCGGGCGCACCCGGGAGATGCGGAGGCAGAAATGTTGTCGGCGCTCCCGGATGACAAAGGCACGAAAGCGACTGGGGAACGACAAGAACCTTCCTGCCTCTGCTGGATTTCGCACGCTCCTCGCGACTGCAATATGAATAGTATACTTTGCTCCTCGCTATACATCAACGGCCCTGCCCGGACTCCTCGAGCGGATCGCTGAGATGGCGATTGAGACCCCCAAGCTATTAGTGATGGGGGACTTCAACCTGCCGTCGATGGGAGAAGCATCCGAGGTAGCTCGGGAATTCATGGCTTCCATGATAGCCATGGATCTGACTCAAGTAATTCAGGACCCCACACACGAGGGAGGCCACACACTGGACCTTGTGTTTGTCTCCGACCAGTGGAAGAGTGATCTGGGAATAGGGGATTTAGC
This sequence comes from Natrix helvetica, assembly GCF_964273705.1. Taxonomy (NCBI): domain Eukaryota; kingdom Metazoa; phylum Chordata; class Lepidosauria; order Squamata; family Natricidae; genus Natrix; species Natrix helvetica. The sequence continues at coordinate 131,283,095 of NC_138551.1, forward strand.
CATCACGCCCCTGTCATGGTCAGATCACTCACTTCTCCAGCTGGACTTTCCTGGCTCCTACCCCCGCCGTGGGGAGGCGGAACCAGATTCCTAGATGGTTCCGCCCCAGGCGTCTGATGGAACCAGACAGGTTCCAGGCGGAGCTTGGGCCACCTCCTGCAGACCTGTCCCGCTCCCGGGCAGAGAACCTGGTAGCTGCATGGAATAATGTGGCTGCCGGGGCCTTAGACCGGGTTGCCCCTATGCGGCCTCTCCGGTGGCAACGATCGACCCGGGCTACCTGGTTTAACGGGGAGCTAAGGGCGATGAAACGCCACAGGAGATGCCTAGAGAGCAAGTGGAGATCCTCCCGCTCCGAATCTGACCGAACACAGGTAAGAGCCTACCTAAGGACCTACCTTGTGGCATTAAGAGTGGCCAAATGTCGATATTGTGCCACCCTTATTGCGTCCGCAGAGAACCGCCCTGCCGCCTTGTTTCGGGTGACCCGCTCCCTCCTGTCACAGGGGCAGCGGGATCCCCCTTTGCAGGGCAGGGCAGAGGAATTCGGGGAATACCTGCAGGATAAAATCGCTCAGATCCGGAGGGAATGGACCCCCTTCAGTGCTCCAGGGGGGGCGTCTGAGGCGAGTCTTGAGAGACCACGCTGGGAGGAGTTTGACCCTGTGGTCACCGAAGATTTGGACAGGTTGCGCGGGCGACTGCGAGCCACCACATGTTTATTGGACCCGTGTCCCTCCTGGCTTGTACTGGCATCCTGGGAGGGCTCACGAGGCTGGCTACTGGGACTGGTGAACGCTTCGTTGAGTGAGGGCCTTCTACCAGCCACCTTGAAAGAGGCGGTGGTGAGGCCCCTGCTCAAGAAGCCTTCTCTGGACCCAACGGAGCTAGCAAATTATCGTCCTGTCTCCAACCTTCCTTTTTTAGCGAAGGTTGTTGAGAGTGTGGTGGCTCAGCAGTTCCCGCGTCACCTGGAGGAATCTGATTATCTAGACTCGCGCCAGTCCGGCTTCCGACCCGGACACAGCACGGAGACGGCCTTGGTCGCGTTGGTGGATGATCTCTGGAGGGCAAAAGATAGGGGTTGCTCCTCTGTCCTTGTCCTATTAGACCTCTCGGCGGCTTTCAATACCATCGACCATGGTATCCTATTGCGCCGTCTGGAGGGGTTGGGGGTAGGAGGCACCGTGCTGCGGTCGTTCTGCTCCTACCTCTCTGGCCAGACGCAATGCGTGTTGGCAGGGGAGCAGAGGTCGACCCCGAGGCCCCTCACTTGTGGGGTCCCGCAGGGGTCGGTCCTCTCGCCTCTCCTTTTCAACACATATATGAAGCCGCTGGGCGAGATCATCTGTGGTTTTAGGGTGGGATACCATCTGTACGCTGACGACACGCAGCTGTACATTTCCACCCCAAACCACCCCAAAGAGGCCGTCGAAGTGATGTCCCGGTGTCTGGAAGCCGTGCGGGTCTGGATGGGGGACAACAGGCTCAAGCTCAACCCCTCCAAGATAGAGTGGCTGTGGCTTCCGGCTTCCCGGTTCAACCAGTACATTCCATCTCTGGCCATCGGGGATGAGCAATTAGCCCCGGTGGAATGGGCGTGCAATTTGGGCGTCCTCCTAGATGCCCGGCTTGCTATGGATGACCATGTGGCAGCCGTGGCGAGGGGGGCGTTCCACCAGGTTCGCCTGGTGCGCCAATTGCGACCCCTTTTGGACCGGGATGCCCTGCGCACAGTCACACACGCGCTGGTGATGTCCCGCCTGGACTACTGCAATGCTCTCTACATGGGGCTCCCCTTGAGGTGCGCCCAGAGATTGCAGTTGGTCCAGAATGCAGCCGCGCGGGCAATTATGGGGAGAACGAGATACCTCGCACAGGGAGGTACTTCTCCGGGTGCCGTCCTCCAGAGAGTGTCAGAGGGCGGCGCCCAGGAGTAGGGCCTTCTCTGTGATGGGCCCTACCCTTTGGTATGACTTCCCCCCAGACATTAGGACAACGACTGACTTCCGCTCCTTCCGCACGAAACTTAAGACCCACCTGTTCCGACTAGCCGGCCTGGCTTAATTTAGAGCTTCTCCACCTCTTGGGCATTTTTAATTTTAATTTTTAACTTTAACTATCATTGGGGTTTTTAATTGTTTTAAATTATTGTAATTTATTTATTTATTGTTCACCTCCTCCATATTGTATTGTTGTAACCGCTGCTGGTGTACGTCGCCCCGAGTCCCTTGGGGGAGAGGGGGCGACTAAGAAGTCACAATAATAAATAAATAAATAAATAAATGCAGTCGCGAGGAGTGCGTAAAGTCCAGCAGAGGCAGGAAGGTTCTCGTCATTCCCCAGTCGCTTTCGACGACTGCGGAGCGCGAGCCGGCGGAGCACGCTCAGGAAGGCGTGGAATGGGATCACGTGTGCTGGAGGCTGAGGCAGCCTGAGCCTCCAGCACAGTTGGTCCCATTCCCCGCCTTCCTGATGACGTCACCAGCCTCACCAGCCATAAACCTCACCGCACGTCACTGCCTTATAGTTAGGCTTATCTGCCCCTGGCCACTAAGTGGGGCTAGAGCAACAACAGCACAACAGTTACTGTATTTTTCGGAATATAAGACACACCCTTTCCCCTCAAAAAAGAGGCTGAAAATCTGGGTGCGTCTTATACATTGAATACAGCATTTTTTGCCTCCCGAAGCCCCAGCCCTTTTACCAAAAAGGCCGTGCATACCCTTATGGAAGCTTTCAGAGAGCTCCTGGGGGCTGGGGAGGGCAGTAATTAGCAGAAAATGGACCATTTTTGCCCCCCCCCAAACCCCAGCAGCACTCTATAAGCCTCCATGAGGCTATGCATGCAATTTCTTTGACAAACAACGGGCTTGTTTTTGCAAAAAACGGGCCATTTTTTGCTCATTTTTGCCCCCCTCTCTGGAGCACTCTGCAAGCTTCCCCAAGGCTATTCATTACTTTTTAAAAAGGGGGGGGGGCGTTTTCACAAAAATGGGCTGTTTTGGGGAGGTTTTCAGAGTGTAAAAACTTTTTTCCCCCTCTTGGAAAGCTGTTTAACTGGTTGATGAGAATTACATTGATCAAGTGCTGTGCAAGCAGAAACAAAGTCTTAGGTGCTGCAGATTGTCAGCGATTTCCTTCTCCAGCACATGGATAAATACACCTGGAAACATCTACCTACCTACCTACTCTCTCCTTCTCCCTCCCTCCCTAATGTATTTCTTTCTCTATCTCTTTTTATTTCTCTCTCTCTATCCCTCTACCTACCTACTGTATTTCTCTCTCTTTCTCTCCCTCTACCTACCTACCTACTTTTTTCTAAAACAGCTCATCCTTTTATCATATTTTTTCTCTCATTCAATTAAAATCTCCTCTCTTGTAACTGAATTCACTTTTTCCATGTCTGACACGCTGGAATAAGAGTGAGCAGATCTTACACTTGTGTGTAACAGGAGTCAGTTATTGGAAGAGGGTTGTATCCAGTGATGGGATTCAAATCTTTTTATTACTGGTTCTGTGGGTATGGCTTCGTGGTCTTGTGACTGGGTGGGCATGGCTTGGTGGTCATGTGACTGGGTGGGTGTGGCTTGGTGGTCATGTGATTGGGTGGGTGTGGCTTGGTGGTCATGTGATTGGGTGGGTGTAGCCAACTTGACATCACTCACGTCAAGGAGTACCTTGCCTGGCCTCTCCTTGCATCAACAAGATACAATTTCCCTGTCTATTTATTTACTACTAATGAATATCCAAAATACACAATTCAATCCTATGTACAGAACATATGCCATATGTGTACATACATATTACAAGGTATAGTGTGTATATAGACACACAAAAAGATACATTATCTACTTTATACACTGTATGTGTATGTACACAAACACACACACACACATGTACAGCTCTTCTAAAACTATACACATTCAACCTCACTTATTGCGTTTGGAAAAACACACCCAGAGTCCATTTTCTGCCACACGTTTAACTATCACTTCTGCACATTAGAACATTACACAGACCTAGAGATGTTCTTCCCTAGCCTGCACATGACTGTTAGAGCCAGGAAATGTCATGGAGTGAGTAAAATGTGGCAAAGCTCACTTAACAACGCTCTTGCTTAGCAAACAAAATGTTGGGCTCAATTGTCATAAGTGAAGGACTGTCTCAGCCTTGTCCTAGTAAACTCCTTCCCTTTTCTGGCAATTTTCCTCTCTGTTAGAGGTACCAAAATAATCCAGAGAATATAAGGTCTCCAGCTGGAGCAGGGGGTTGGACTAGATGGTTTCCAAGGTCCCTTCTGACCCTACTAGAGCAGGGGTTTGACTAGAAAATGACCTCCAAGATCCCTTCCAGCCCTTTTAAACATTGTTGTGCTGTTTGAAAGAGTCTTCTGAAGCCATGGTTAGTGTCCTTCCTTCCTCTCATTTTCTCTCTTTCCCTCCCTCCCTCCATGCATCTATTGACCCATCCATCCAACTATATCTCATTCACTTCCTCTTCCCTCCCTGTCTTTCTTTCTTTCCCTTCCTACCATAACTCTTTCTTTCTTTCTTTCTTTCTTTCTTTCTTTCTTTCTTTCTTTCTTTCTTTCTCTCCTTTCCTTCCTTTTCCTTTTCTTTCTTCTTCCTTTTCTTTTGTCTCTCTCTTTCTCTTTCTTTCTACCCCTTCCTTTCCTCCTTCCAAAGCTAAGAAATCCACCTGAAACAAAAACTCCTTTGGATGAAACCGCCCATTTTACACACACACACACACACACACACACACACACACACACACACACACAAATAATCTTCCAACCAGCTCTGCGCCTCGCCTCATTGTTTGATTTTAGTGGTGGGCCGGTGGCCGAAGTCCTTTCCAAGCGCCTGGCAGCATCGCTCGCATCCCAGGAAAGCCCGGCTGATTAACTTACTGGGACGCGCTTCGATCGGTGCCTCTTCTGCACAGGCAAGCTTCTCTCTCTGGAGCAGGCAGAGGAGGGGGACTTGAAGGGATAAGAGTGTGAGTTTGTGTGTGCATGTGTGTGTGTGTGCATGTGTGTGCGTGTGTATGTGTGTGAGAGAGAGAGAGAGCGAGTGAGTAAGAGCAAGAGAGAGGGGGGAAAGAAAAAAGAAAAAGAGATTGAGAGTGAGGAATCAGAAGCTTTTCAACCTTGTGGGCCGCCTGGGAGGAGGTGGAAATGGGGCGAGGGCCTCTCCCTGTTTCCTCTGGATCTCCCTCCCTCTTCCCCATGTTTTTCTTTCCTCCCATCCATTCTCTCCTCCCCTCCTGAGAGCGAGGCGGCACTGCTTTGCCTGGGAGTTTTCTGGGCTCTGGAAGGGGCAGCGGGGGGGGGGGGGTTGGGTTCCCCAGAACTTCTTTGGGAGAAGCATCATTCTGAACTCCGCGTTGGGGGGCGTGTGCGTGGGGTGTCCACTGAGGGGTTTTTAGCTGGAGGTGTCTCTGGCCAGGGGGAAAATTGGAGTGGTTCAGGTGAGCCATGAGGGACGATTGAAATCTGTTGGCTGAGCTGTCAATCCCCCCCCCCCCCTGGTTGGACCTGGCCGAAATTTCTTCCCTCCCTCCAGTCACCGTGGAGCTACTGCAGCCTCTCCCCCAACACGCTGCCCAGTTATGGGCCCAGCCTGTTCTTCCCTGCAGTATTCAGGTGGGGGGGGGGTCCTCTTTTGGGGGGTAGAATTTGGCTGCAGAAACACAAAGGGGTGGGTAGTCTAGGAGGGCCTGTTCACCCTTCCCATTTTCATCTCAGCCCTGCAAAACCAGAAATCTCCCCCCCTCCGAGCAGCAACTAAGACTGTGCAGGGTGGAGGAGGGGGCAGGAGAAGAAGATCTGAAAGATCCCAATTCTGCAGTAAGAGGAGTTTCTGCAATGGGGAGGGGGTGGGGGTAGCCCCAGCTTCCAAAGGCCTTTTAGCCATAATTGCCATCAGAGCAGATGTTGGGGAGGGGGTCAAGGAGAAAAGGGGCCTCCTGACTCTCCCTCAGACCCCCAGGAAGGAAGGAAGGAGGAAAGGGAAGGAGGGAGGGTGGGTGGGAAGGAAAGGAAATGGGAAAGAAGGAAGAGATGAAAAACGTAGGGAATGAGAAGGGAAGGAAAAAGGAAAAGAGAAAGGAAAGGAAAGGAAAGAGGGAAAAGGTGAAGAATGGCTGCTGCTGGAGTGGTCGGGAACAGCCTGAGGTGGGCCTTTGGGAGCAGACCAAGACAAGCAGGAGGCCACGGCAAAGACAGGCAAACAGGCTGGGTTGCGTGGCCACGTGGTCGAGGCAAGGGAGCCAAACAGCAGCTGCAGCTATGACTCTAAGGACCCAGCCAAGGCCTGCGAGGCAAGTAGTGGTGGGGAGAGACGTGACCAGGCAGAATTTTTACTATCGATTCACTCGAACCGGGCTGGACCATCTGAATCCGACCACTGGCTGTATCCTCCCTTCCCCAACCGAGAGATTGTTTCAATTGGAAAAGGGGCTCCCAGATTCCTCTTGATCTTCAGCTCTTCTCCTTGTTGTATTTCCACAAGGCTAAGAGCAGCTCCTTTCAACTCTTCCTTGGCTTCATTGTCCTTCCCTGAAGTTCAGGTAGATTTTGTGCAAATTCTCCTCCACGTGTGGTGCCTGCAAGGGGACCTGGTCCTTGAGTTGGGGTCTCCCCAAACCAGAACGTTCACTTCCTCAGATTCTTATGGCTGCATTTGCCTTCTTTCCAGGGACATCACCCTGCTGACTCAGATTCTGTTTCCAGTACGATTCTGTTTCCAGTACGATTCTGTTTCCAGTACGATTTTGAGATCATTTTCACAAACATACATATCAAATTTGGTATCCTTCATGTTTCTTCCAGTCCATCATTAATGTTCTTATATGAGACTCTATTGTTAGTCAAGTCCTAGTAGATAAAAATCAGATACTTTTCTATTGCTTTTTACTTATGAACCCTTCTCTGTGTGCTAATCATAAATATTGTTTCTCGAAACTTGATATTCCTCTTAAAAATTTTTATTTTATTCAAAAAGGTAAAATACAAGTTTTGGAAAATAAAACTATTACAAAGACAAAACAAAAGTAGATAAAACATAAAAAACAGACAAAGACATGCATATTGTCTCCCCAATTGAATACAATACAGCAATAATAGTTTCTCCCACTTGCAAAATAGGCCCACAGTTATAAACTATATATCTACTAGACTTGTCATCTATCTGCTGTATATAAAAAAACATAGTTAACAGGTAATCCAACAATAAAGTTAAATTTCAAAACTTCAAAATTGTCTGTTATCTGCTGTTGTATTTAACTCAGAAAATTTCTACCACAGACCAACACAATCATTACCTCTGATTCATCCATAATCTGTCCAGGGTTAAATATCTTTGTTTGATTCTTATAATAAAAATACATTTCCTTAAAATTTTAATTAGAATCTTTCCCAACAACTGCTTTCCATTCCCCAAAGTTATAGGATGTCCTGTAAATGCAAACACAACTCTTAAGACTTGTTTTCCAGTTAAATATGGCAAGTTCATTCCCCAATCTCCCTCAATCTTCTTGAAAGAATCCATTTCATCAGTCATCTGTTCTGTCCACTTTGAGTCTCCAGGGTCCATGGCCTCTCCAGCCATCTCCAAGCAGCCTGCCTTCAAACCAGACTCCTTCCTCAGGGATGCCAGCAGCAAATTAAATTCCAGTCCATCCATCCAATCCATCCGATTCAACAATGGTTGCTTGCTTCTGATTATCACATTTAAGTTGATTTAAAACCATTGTTATTTTATCAAACTTTTAAAATGAAGTTTCAAATAAGGCTTCTAAGTTGAAAGACTTTATATTCTTTAAATCACATCAAATTAGCTTACTCTAAGATCCTATTAATTACCGTATTAATGACAACATAGAATAATTGATGACCAAAGGAAAATTTGTATCCATCACTTTTAGGTTTCATAAGAAAGATTAAAAAGGGTTAAACATTATTTGAGTATCATTTTGAAGACAGTTTTTATCCACTTAGTTATCATGCCATCCACCCCTCAGGTTTCTAATCCTATCGCAAAATTATTTCTGAGTCTTTTACTGAAATCCAGTGATATCACCAGAGTTCCCATAATCTATTTAGGAAGTGTAATGATGTGTGAGAATGATTTTTGGGATGAGCGGAAGAGAGGCTGCCTAAGGAAGGATCAGATAAGAGGGGAGAATCCTGCAGCTGCATAATGGGAGAGAAAGAAACTCAGAAAGGATCCTCACAAACTTTTCAGACTGAGAAAAGAGCTGGTGGGAGATTTGTTCTTTCAGATCTGCAAAAATTTTTTTAATGTCATATTACAATCAAGTAGAATTAGCACATTTAGAGATGTTTTCCATCAGGATGACCAGGGAGAAGATTAGCCTGACAGATTTCTTCTTGATCCACCCATGCTTTCTGGGAAACCTGTTGTTCTCCTGTGCGCTGCTTGGGGAATCCAAGCATGGGTTAACTTTGTCCATTAGCCTAGAGACTGAGTTACGTAATTGTTGACCACGCCTCCTCTGACTGGATTGGGTCTGTTTTTTAACTCAGTCCAGCCTGAAGAGACATATATCTAATTTCTCTAGACTAATCGACAAATTAATCTGGTTTTTTGAAAAATTGATTGGATTAGAATTGGAGGAATTTGGTTGTGGAATTTATTGTTTCCATGCGGCTCAACGGTTCAGAGATTATGAAGTGGGAGACGACAGTTCGTTGTCTGTCATAGCACTTCTCGTGCCCAGGGTCTCCTCGGTGTTAGCAGCGAAGCGCAGGCAGCGCTGAGGCCGCGCTGCAGGTCTGATTGCCTTGCCGTGACGATCGGGAGTTGGTCCGCTGCTCCCCAGCTGGTCGCTTCCGCGTTGAGGCCGATTTGCCGCTCCGTGCCGCCTCGACGGGGGAAACACCCACCCTGGTTGGCGTGGCTCTACCTGGTTGTTTTTGAAGGTCCTGGGACCGCTAGGTCGCTGCGGTTCACCGCGGCATTTGCGGAGCCGCCGGACAGCTGGAGGCGCCAGCATTTTTGGCTGACGATTTCAAAAAGCCCACCGAAATGAGCGCCATTTTGAATGCCTCTTCGCGCGCGCGGGACAGCTGTAAGGGGCGGAGATGCGTTTTCGCGCCCAAACAGCACTGCTGCGTCAACAGCTCCCTCCCTCGTTCCCTCTCTTGCCTTGTGCGCTCGGCTGAGAGATGATTGTTAGCAACAGCTCGTCTGTGTTCCAAGTGTGCGATAGAAGCAGCGATTGTATTGATCCATGGATCTTTGTGTCGGGAGATTGAGCCTGTTCATTTCAACTTGATCTTACTATGGCAGATTTAACTGTCGGTGCAGGTACCATGGGGGCCGCCAACGCTCCTCAACCCCCCGTTGAGGTTCCAGCCACCCCTAGGGCTAGCAGGGCCACTACCAGGGCCTCTACCCAAAGGACCCGGGCCACTTCTGCAGCCCCTGATAGGGCCTACAGGTGCAAGGACCAGCCCAGGTCTATAGCCAGGGTTCCGGGGGCATCTAGTTCCCCCCCTGTGTTAGCCCCTCAGAGGCTTTCCCCTGTCCCCCCCTCATGCACCCCAGGAAACGAGGGTTGGTCTCCTGATCTCCCATTGCCCCTGGCACCAATTCCTGAGGAGGGGGAATTGGAGAGCCAATCCCCTCCGGGCCTCTCAGAGATAAGCCGAGCCTCGGCTTATGCACTCCCACGTGCTAGGCCTACTGCTACCTTCACCCCCACTGCAGCAGGCCTCAGGCCTATGGAAGGCCAGGATCAGGGCCTTCCCCCTGAATTATATCACATGATTTCAGCAGCCATTTTTAAGGGCGTAGATGCTGAACTGCATCGCAGGGCCCGGGCCCCTAGGGCTACTACTGCTGCTGCCACTGTGCCTTTGGATCTTATTGATCCTCAGGCTGACCCCCCCTCGCCTCTTCCCTCAGTATATAGTGAGGAATTGGCCTTGGTGGAGGAAGGGGAGGTAGTTGACATGGAACTTTCAGACGATGAAGGTTTAGCACAGGACCAGCCTGCCTCTTCTGGATTATTCCGTCCAGCGCTGTTTAAATCATTATTGTATAAGGCGAAGGCCACCACCAAGATGGGTGGGGCTGCCACGCAGGCCAGTACAGTGGTTGGTCTGGATGCAATGGAACATTTGTTCGCTGAACAAGTCTCAGAGCAGGATGTCATCCCCTTTCCCAAATTATTTTCAGATGTGGTCCAAAAGCAGTGGGTGCAACCGACAGCGGTTACCCCACCAAGCAATGGGGATAAGAAATTATACGTATCCACCCCTGAGTTGGAAGGTATTCTCCAATTTCTCACTGTGGACCCTCCGGTCGCAGCCCTGGCCTCCCCAGCCTTGATCCCGTCTGAGATCTCGGAGGGGCTAAAAGCGGAAGACCGCAAAGCTGAGCTGGTCATCAGAAAGACTCACCAGGCTGCGGCCTGGGCCCTACGAGCCGCCACTGTGGCATCCTTTTTTAATTGAACATCCTTGGTCTGGCTCAGGCAACTGCAGGGTAGGCTTGCCCCTGAGGACATGCGCCTCCATCAAGACGTTAACAAACTGATGGCGGCCCTAGAATTCTCAGTGGATGCCACCCTTAACGCAGCCAAGTTTGCGTCCCAAGCGGTGGTCTCCAACGTAGCCTCTCATCGCTTACTCTGGCTCCGCCATTGGCAAGTGGATGTCCGCTCCAAATGGCGCCTGGCTTCCACCCCATTCAAGAGAGGGGCGCTGTTTGGACCGGCCCTGGATCCGATCCTTATTGAGACTAGAGATAAGCGGAAGGTGTTGCCATCTACCAACAGGCACGCAGATAGAAGGCAGCAGCCTTATAATAGGCACCAGCCATTTCGCGCAGGGGACTCCGGATTTCATGCCACCCACTACGTCCCCCAGTACAACAGGCCCTTTGCTCAGGCACAGGACCGGGGTCAGGACCGCACGGGGACCAGGGACAGGGGTCGCCAATGAAACCAGGCACAATCCCAGGCAAGGCGGCCATTTCATGGAGCTGGCAACCGGTCCTTTCAGAGGTACCGGTGACTCCCACGACGGGGGGCCTCTTGGTGGGCGCCTTATGGACTTCGCTCACCAGTGGGAAGAGACCACAACCAACGCTTGGGCTCTTCAGACAGTGAGTCTGGGCCTCCTGCTGGAGTTCCTCTCCATTCCCCCAAGGCGGTTCATCAGGTGACCTGTTCCCAGGTGCCAAGTGAAAAGGCACCTGATGGACGCCGAAATACACCATCTCCTCTCCATCGAGGCCATAGAGCAGGTTCCAAAGGGACAGGAAGTTCTAGGGTTTTATTCCATCTTATTCCTAGTACCCAAGAGCTCGGGAGGATGGCGGGCCATCCTAGACTTGAAACGGCTCAATCTCTTCATAAAATACCAAAGATTCAAGATGCAATCTCTCAAAAGCATCTTAGCATCTGTCCGCCAGAATGACATGATGACCTCTATCGACATCAAAGAGGCATACCTACATGTGCCTATCCATCTGGCACACTGGCGGTTCCTACGCTTCCAGTTCAACGGAAGCCATCTCCAATACCGTGCCCTACCCTTCGGCCTGTCGTCCGCCCCTTGAACTTTTACCAAGCTCCTGGCGGTCGTAGCGGCCTCGCTCCACTCAGTTCCCATACGGGTCAACTGCTACCTCAACGACATATTGCTCCTCTCCTCGTCCCGGACCCAGGCGCTCCAGGACCTGCAGACCATGGTAGACACCTTACAGGCCCACGGGTTCATCCTCAACTTCCCCAAGAGCCATCTGCAGCCGACCATGTCGTTGCTCCACCTGGGGATGGTCATCAACTCAGGGACGTGCGAGGTGTCGCTATCCCAGGAGAGATGACAAAGCATACAGAACTTGGTGAGTCCCGTACTATCACAGAGACTCTTACCGCTGGCAACCCTCTCTCAGTTGTTGGGGAAAATGATATCATGCATAGACATTGTCCCCTGGGCACTGTTCCATGCTCGCCCACTTCAATGGTTCTTGCTCCCCTTCCAGAGGGCCCACACCAGCCATTCCCAGGTCAAAGTTCGGCTCCCGCCAAAGATTCTACGGTCCCTCCAGTGGTGGGCTTCATCCAAATTTCTCAAGGGAAGCCCATTCAAGGAGCCGGACCGCGTCCAAATCACAACGGACGCCAGTCTTTTTGGGTGGGGTGTCCATGCCCTAGACCAGGTCGCTCAGGGCAGTTGGTCGAGTCAAGAGCTGCGGAACAGCATCAATTGGCTGGAGCTGAGGGTCATCCGCCTAGCACTTCTCGAGTTCCAGGACATTGTATCGAACAACCACATACTAGTCCTGACCGACAATGTAGCCTCCAAGGCGCACATCAACCGCCAGGGGGGCACCCGATCCAGGTCACTGATGTTGGAGGCGGAGAGACTTCACCACTGGGTGGAACACAGACTGCTGTCAATTCGAGCCGAGCACATCTCGGGCGAGTCCAACACGCAGGCGGATTGGCTGAGCAGAGCCACCGTGGACCAAGCGGAGTGGCAACTCCACCCCGCCCTGTTTCAGGAGCTCTCTCGCCGGTTTGGCCTGCCTGAGGTGGACCTCTTCGCACAAACTCACAACTCACAACTGCCACGGTTCTACACGAGGTACCAGACACCCGGGGTGGAAGGCACAGACGCTCTCCGCAGTCCGTGGCCGGGCGGCCTCTTTTATGCCTTCCCACCTCTCCTGATTCTTCCGCTGGTCATCCAAAAGATCGTGACCGAGCGAGCGGAAGTTCTTCTAGTTGCCCCGATGTGGTCGCGGCGCCCCTGGTACGCCGACCTTGCGCACCTATCGATCGCACGTCCGTGGCGGATTCCGGACAGCCAAATCCAGCTCACCCAGGGGGCTCTCATCTACCCGAATCCCCAGCCACTACAGTTAGCCGTGTGGCATGTGAGCGGGCTATTCTAACTAGACTGCATTTGTCCAGCAAGGTGATTGACACGATTCAAGCGGCTCGTCATCCTTCCATGACCCGTATTTACGAGGCCACCTGGCAAGCCTTCTGCAGGTGGTGCCGCCAAGTCGGAACTGACCCAGTCAAGGCCTCGATTCCACAAGTGTTGGACTTCTTGCAAATGGGACTTGACAAGGGCTTGGCACCCAACACACTTCGCCGGCAGGTGGTGGCCTTGTCCACGGTCATTGGCGGCAGCAACGGCCGGCCTATGACCCAACACACTCGTGTCAAATCCTTCTTGAAAGGGGCAGCCAATCTCAGACCCCAGACCGTGCACCGTTATCCGACTTGGGACTTGTCACTGGTCCTCAGGGCACTCACAACTACACCATTTGAGCCCATTCAATCAATCAGCCTGCGGTTGCTGACTCTCAAGACGGTGTTCCTGGTGGCCATTACATCGGCCAGAAGGGTGTCTGAGCTGGCAGCGCTTTCTGTTCGCGCGGATCTTTGCGTTTTTCACCCTAGCAAAGTTGTCCTCTGTCTGGACCCGGCCTTCCTGCCGAAGGTAAACACCTGGTTCCACAGGGCGCAGGAGCTCATCCTTCCGGATTTCTGCCCTCACCCCTCTCATCCACGGGAGCGCCAGTGGCACCATCTGGACGTACGCAGGACTCTTCGACGCTATGTGAAGCACACTGCGTCATTCCGGAGGTCAGAGGCACTTTTTGTATCCTTTCAGCCATCATCCATGGGGCAGAAAGTGTCCTCCCATATCATCGCTGGCTGAAGGCATGTATCGCTCTCGCCTATGAATGTCACTCACGACTAGTTCCCAGGCGCATCACTCCCCACTCTACCAGGAGTGCGGCCACCACAGCGGCCTGGGCTACTCAAGCCTCAGTGGAGGACATCTGCAGGGTGGCCACCTGGTCATCACCATCGCCATTTATTAGGCACTACAATGTGGACATATATGCCTCAGCTGAGGCCTCCTTTGGGTGGTGAGTGTTGCAGAGGGTGCTCTCACCTCCTGGGGGTCCAGACCAGCCTAGCTCCCGCCCTTGAGCTTCTTTGCTTTGGCATGTCCCATGCTTGGATTCCTCAAGCAGTGCACAGGAGAACGACCGTTGACTTACCTGAACGGTCCTTCTATGTGTGCTGCGAGGGGAATCCACTCCCGCCCGTGGCTTCGGCTGGTCCGGGCACTGTCATAGACTCTGCTTCAAGGACTTATTACACTCTGGACTTGACTTATCGATTTCTCCTGATTGGCTGTGTCCACTTGTGACATTGATATACTTCATTATACGGCTGACCTTCGTACAAAACTGACCCAATCCAGTCAGAGGAGGAGTGGTCAACAATTACGTAACTCAGTCTCTAGGCTAATGGACAAAGTTAACCCATGCTTGGATTCCCCTCGCAGCGCACATAGAAGTTTTCAAAGAGTTTATGAATCATCTTTTTTCCTCTCTGTTCGTTTTGTTTTCTGCTCTAGAATGTTCCCTATAATTGATCAATTGTGTCGATGATATTTTCTTTATATTTTGTCACTAAATGATTGACAAATTTTTCTCAAACTTTTTCATTCACTTATGAAGATAATGGCAGTATTTGTATCCTATTTAACCATATTTGGAGATTGCACAACTGTAGAAGAAAGATTCAATGTGGGATAAGAAACAAAGTTTTCTGCTTTTCAAATTCCTGGATGTTCCCATTCTAGTTTCATCCCTTTCTGGAGAAGAATGAATTTTGGAATATTTCTGAAATTAAACTGTACTTGGACCAAAATGGAGAGATAAAAGCAGATCTGAGCATTCACTGCTTCTTGGTTCTCCCCAAGGAGGATGGCAGGAGAGAGTATCTGGCGTATTTTATAAGACAGAGACTTTTTATCGACCAAGATGCTCTTTCACAGCTGAAGTTGCTCAATAAGGTGAGATGAATTTTGGTGTCTTTTCTCTGTTTTCAAAGCCTGAGGTCCCATTTCAAGTGGGCAAAGCCTATAGTCTCCAGGGTGGTTGGCCTTCCATGCCAGTTGGTGTCATCTAATGGAAGTTCTTCAACAGACAGGACCTAAGTGAAGGGGCTTTGCCATGTTCTATGGAAACCTTTCAAGATCTTACTGGTCAGAGGTTTCTTTCTTCATCACAATTTTATTCTTTATTGAAAAATCTAATGGAATAGAAATTTCCTAAATCTTTTACAATAAATTTTATTCTCAGTTTCAATATGAATGTATAATCATACTTAAAACTTTTTTCAATTCTATCCCTTCTGACTTTATTAAATAGAAAAGTCCTTTATTGTAATGTTAAATGCCAAAAGCAAAAGGGAGGAAGTAAATGAAGAATCTTCCAGTTGTTATCCCTCCTGCATCTGTTTAGAAGTAGTCAGAGATTTCATATTTACCTCAGTGAAGACCAGAGGCTACTTGTCTCCATCCATTTCTCCCTCTATTTTCCATGGACGGAGAGTCCTATCACCATTTCTTTGGCATTCCTTGTTTTTCTGCTCAGTCACTGCCTCAGTCCAGATGTGCGGAAAATTGTCGTCCTGGATTTGTCAAGAGGGCTCGAGAAGGAGAGCCAGTTTGCTGCTATGACTGCGTTCCTTGTCCGGAGGGGACCTTCTCCACTCAGGAAGGTGGGTCACACTGAGGAAACTTGGAGGCTTTGTGGAAATGGATCCATCCAGAACATTTTCATGAAAGTGCAAGTTAAAAGACACAAGCTCACCTTTTTTTAATTTTTAACATGCACAATTTCTTATCTAAAAGGAAGTAAATCAAAAAGTCTTTGAAGGAGGGGCTGGGAGGAGATGGGAGGAAGGGGTGGCAGACTGGGCAAGCTTTACTAACAGCAGTGGAAACATCTCTCCTGCTTTCTAGTCTGGATATCTCTACATGGGGCTTCCCTTGAGATGCACTCGGAGACTACAGTTGGTCCAGAACGCGGCCGCGCGGGTGATTATGGGGAGGATTAGATACTCCCCGGTAACACCTCTCCTGCGCGAGCTGCACTGGCTTCCTGTGGTCTACCGAGTGCGTTTCAAGGTTTTGATTATGATCTTTAAAGCGCTTCATGGCACAGGGCCTAGTTACATGCAGGATCGCATCCTGCCCCACACATCCCTACGACCAATTCGCTCACACAGAGAGGGACTTCTCCGGGTGCCGTCCACCAAACAGTGTCGGGGGGCGACACCCAGGAGCAGAGCCTTCTCTGTGATGGGCCCAGCCCTGTGGAATGACCTCCCCCGTGACATCAGGATTATTTCCGATCTCCGCTCCTTCCGTGTACAGCTGAAGACCCACCTCTTTCAATTATCAGGCCTGGCTCAATCGTAATTTTTCTTACTCCTCCTAACTGTTTTTTAAATTTTAAAATTTTAATTGCATATTGGGTTTCTTACAATTGGGGTATTTTAATGGTGATTTTTAACTGTCTAATTTGTAATTTGTTACCTCCTCCGTGTATGTGTGTCTTTGTATATATGTATGTTTATGTGTTTGTATATATGTTTTACGTTCTATATGCTCCATTGTACGCCGCCCCGAGTCCTACTTGGAAAGGGAGCGGCTAATAAATTTAAATCATTATTATTATTATTATTATTATTATTATTATTATTATTATTATTATTATTATTATTATTATTATTATTATTATTATTATTATATGTGCTGCTAAATTCACCTTTCTAGGAAGATCTGAGTTCTTTGAAACTTGATGAATTGTTTTAGGTCCACTTTCTGAAAGACCTTGCAATTCACTGTATATTGGATCCTCCCCATGAGGATCACTGAAAAGGTGTCACTGGTCCATAATGTGGTGCTGTGGATAGTTATGGGGGCAACTCATTGCATAAATATTCTGCCAGTCATGTAGGTGAATCAATCAATCAATCAGAGTAGAGCTGTAAAGGTCCTTGGAGGTCTGCTCAAGCAGGAGACCTGATACCATTTCAAACAAGTGACTGTCCAGTCTCTTCTTAAAAACATCCAATGTTGAAGCACCCACAACTTCTGGAGGCCAGCTGTTCCACTGGTTAATTGTTGTCACTGTTAGGAAATTTCTCCTGAATTCCATATAGCTTCCAGATGTTACAAGATACTGTAGGTATCCTCTAAGTCCAGTACATTAATTGCCATGTGGCAGGACTCTAAATATTTGTATAAAAAGATTATATGATTCATTATTAACCTGTAATAATGTAGCTTCTTATGAATTACATTACACGTTACACCAGAAATAATTAACACCCTAGGACTTTCCTCAACTTCATATACCTAGCTACTTAAAAAAATTACATCCTTCTTATGCTATTTTTATTGAAAAATAAAAGGAACAAAATATTAAAGAAAATTGATTTTTGGTTTCTCAGATACAGAAAAATGCACCAATTGTCCAGATGATAAATATCCAAATGTGGACAGAGTCCAATGTATCTCCAAAGTTGTAACCTTCCTGTCTTATGAAGAACATCTGAGCATCATCCTGGTCTCTTTTGCACTGCTCTTGTTCCTAACTACAGTCCTTGTTTTACTTATCTTCATTAAATATGGAGAAACTCCCATTGTCAAAGCCAACAATCGGGACCTCTCCTTCATCCTCCTGGTCTCCCTCCTGCTTTGCTTCTTGTCTCCTTCTCTCTTCATTGGTCAACCAAGGAAAGCCACCTGCCTTCTCCGACAAACGGTTTTCAGCATCATCTTCTCAGCTGCCATTTCTTCTCTCTTGGCCAAAACCATCACAGTGGTGCTGGCTTTCCTGGCCACAAAACCAGGAAACCAAGTGAAGAGATGGTTGGGGAAGAGTTTGGCCAACTCCATCATCCTTTCTTCTTCTGCTGTCCAAATTATCATCTGCTCCATCTGGCTGGGAGTTTCTCCCCCCTTCCCTGACTCTGACCTCCACACCCAGCCTGGAGAGATCATCCTGCAATGCAACGAAGGGGCTGTTGTTATGTTCTACGTCACCCTCAGCTACATGGGCTTCCTGGCTGCTATTTGCTTCACGGTGGCTTTCCTGGCCAGGAATCTGCCTGGGGCCTTCAATGAAGCCAAGCTGATCACCTTCAGCATGCTGGTCTTCTGCAGCGTCTGGGTGACTTTTGTGCCCACCTACCTGAGCACCAAAGGGAAATACATGGTGGCTGTTCAGGTCTTCTCCATCCTGGCCTCCAGTGCTGGTCTGCTGGGCTGCATCTTCATCCCCAAGTGCTACATTATCCTTCTGAGGCCAGAGCTGAACACAAAGGAGCATCTCACAGCTAGAACAAATATAAAAGCATGAAATATAACACCATTATGATATTGGAAGAATTGTTAAAGTTTTTTATTTTATTTGCAAGGAGATATTCTTTCCATTTAGATTGTATGCAGGAGTCAAAGAAAATATTTATATGTTTCAAAATAGGAAATCTCCTGGTGATTGGCCCAAAGTCCCCCAGGAAGTTTTCATGCCTAAAGGAGGATTAGAACTCGAGTCCCCTGGTGATTGGCTCCAAGTCGCCCCTTTGGCTTTTATTTGAAGGTAAATAAATGTAAAAACATGAGATATAACACCATTATGATATTGGAAGAATTGTTAATGTTTCTTTTATATGAAAGGAGATATTCTTTCCACTTAGATATTAGGCAGGAGCCAAAGAAAATCAAATCTACTTTTTTCAGAATGGGAAATGATTGAATGGCTGGACTTCTTGTATCTCCCTATTCAACCCAATAAATCTTGCTAAAGAGAACTCTGGGAAAGTCATTCAGAGGAATGTAATATTCAGCAACTACCAATGAACCAGACACCTTATGAAAAATAATTGAGGCACTTGTTCCTACTGACAGAAACTAAAAGTGTTTATGTGTGTGAGAGAGAGTAAGACCCTAAGAGGTCAGATGAGAGCTGTAGGAGCCCTGCTCTAACCGTGTTGTTGGATCATCTCCATGAGAAGCCTTGGAATGGCAGAATGACCTGGAATGCAGGGATTGACCTGCTCTCCATCACTCTTATGTCCTTCTTTCTTGATCTCCTGATAAAACCCCTTCCACAGAAAGCATCGACCGGAACAGCTGTCTGAGGTTTCACTTTGGGCTTGTTATTATTTAACTATCTATCTTTTAGAAATTCCCACTCTATTTTTTCCTTCCTCATCCAGAGAATGAAAATAGCAACAACTAACACTATTCCGGCCCTTTAGTTTCCCACTCTATAATTTGTCCATAAAGCCTTTCCCTGCGTTCAATGCCGCCTATTCATCCAGGTCAAGAAGGGGAGGGGGAGTAACGGGGATGGGGGGGGCATCCAGGTTTCTAGCAAGAGGCACCGATGGAAAGTCTTCTGCTTTCCAACTACAGAGATTGTGGGTGGATCAGGAGTCAGCCTGAAGTTTCAGAATAGCTTCTGATTGCCACTTGGATCCCTTTGCAAATTCCATTTTAAGCAGGTAGAAAAGGTTTGATGGATCAGACCGAGGTCAGTCTAAAATCCACGCTGACCCCCCAGATGCCTCTGGTCTGCCCACAAGCAGGGAGGAGGGATGCATCACTTGGCCCAGCATGGAACCAGGTAGGGGTGGAATTCAGACAGTTCCCACGGGTTCCCTAAAACCACTTGTTAATTGTATGAGCAGTTATGAGAACCAGCTGAATTGTCTCGGCTTGCCCCCCAACCCCCTCCTGAGGGTGTGTGTCCCCCCACAAGAAAAAGATCTGTGTCAAGATCCTATGGACCTATTTGGCTCAGGCAGTCTAGTTCCCCGGTGGCTCTCTCTCTCTACGCAAAGCGAAGGAATCGCAGAAACTCTGCAGAGCCCAGAATGAGGGTTCCTCGAACTTCGGGATAGGGAGGATCTAGAGAGGAGGAGGACCAATGGGAATTCTCCATTCTGCAGCTTCATCGGTCTCCAGGCAGAGTCTCCCTCTTCTTCACCCAGTGCAGGAGAGCGTTCCAAGCAGAGAAGAAGCCCCAGTAGGTTCTTCAGGCCAAGATCCCCCCCCCCCATTTTCCCCACCTCTCTCTCTCTCCCTGCAGAACTGGCTTTCCTCCTTCAGCTGAAGCCCCAAAGGACTCTGTCCGGAGACCGATGACGCTCAAGAAGGGAGAATTCTCATTGGTGCTGCCGCTAGTTCTGGTCCGGCCCTCCCACCTCCGAAATCCGAGACAAACTCTCCACATCCTTTCCAGATTCCTCCTCTGGGGCTGGAAGCATCAGGCCGGGTTCATGGCAGCCCTAGACGGGACCCTCCCCTTTCTTTGCTTAGCCAGGGATTCCTGCTTCCCCCCATTCTTATTTCCCCCCATTGGCATTCACAACAGAATTCTCAGAGTATCTGAGAAAGACGAAAAGCAATATTTCTTTAATATTCTGTTTTTACATTTCAAGAAATACTTTCTTTGGACAACACCTAATTCCAGGAATATTTTCCATTCCATAGAAAAAAAATGATAATATAATTTTCGAGTACTTTTATAGTTAAGGTATATGAAATTGGAGGGCTTCTAGTGCATTTTGAATAAATAAAAAAAAAGAGTTGAGCTTCAATGCATTTTTTAAAGTTATACTTTCATCAAAACAACAAACACACCTGAAGTCATTGGCCGGCTTGCATAAGGCAGAAACCATGGATTTTTATGGTCATCAGATGTGAAACATGCCACAATTAGTTGGGCTGACATATAACCTCAAGACCCTGATCGTGGTTTGGAAGCTATCCTGGTTGGTTCTCAGAAGTCTCTAAGCCAGGGATGGCAAATCTTTTCTGCACTGAGTGCCAAAAAGATGTGGATACGTCACATGCCTGCACATTGTTGTGGTCGCACTCCAGAACAGCTGAACTTCTGGGTTTTGGGGCGCATGCATGACCAATGATCAGCTGACCGGCTCACATGTGCACACTGGTTTTTGGCACTGCCAGGGGCTAAAGGACTGAGGTCTGGAAAAGCCGAACTTCCGGATTCTGGAGTGCATAAACACCCGACGGTCAGCTGGCCAGCACGCATGCTGGTTTTCAGCACGGCCAGGTCCATGCAGTACAGCGCGCCAGAAACCTGGAAGATGAGCAGGCAAGGCCTCATGTGCCATGTGACATGACTTTGCATGCCACTTAGGGCATGTGTGCCATAGGTTCACCATCACGGCCCTGTACTAATCCTAAACTGGATGTGATTTAAAACTCCTTGTGCCTGATAATCAGATCTGCCTTGATTTATCTTCCCAATAAGCGATCGAGTTGGAAGGTCGCTTAGAAGCCGTTTATGAGGGTGCCCTGATAAAGTGGGATCTCCCTATGAAAAGGGAGAACACAGAGACCCCTCTTGCATTCCTTTTTATAGTTGGCACAACAAAGAAAAATGAAAGGGGAAAGTTGATTGGACAGGATAAAAGCAACCTTTGCATAGGAAATCAGTTACATGTACTCAAACGTGTTACATATTTGTGTCCCATAATATCACACATTCATTAAATTGAGGTCTGACATCAGAAGGAGCATAAATTGTAAGGAACACAGTTGCTTATAGTTCAAGAAAGAGATAAAGCAGACCCTGATTTGTGTGAACAAACTTTTTTCTTATCCGGAGCTAGTCTCCAGCCAGTTTATATTCCCAGGTTAGCAATGTTGAAGGCTATTCCTAAATTCCAGTCTATAATGAGCCTGAACATAATTTTAAAAGAAAGAAAATAAGTCAAATTAAGATACAAGCTAACTATGTTAGTTAACAAGTTACAAAATCCATGTCATGTGCCCCTCTGCCCAAAGTTAAACTCCATTTTCCATCTGTTGTAGAAAGGAAAATGGTGGGATGAGAGATGACTAGTAGTGAAAAGCAAGTTTTGTTTTTCCCCCTTTATAGTCTGGACATTGTCTTTTAATTAAGCAGTGGATGGCGTCTCTTTCCTTCACCCTGTGTTGTTTTTCCATATTCATGCAGGACTCTGAGGTCTTTTCTGCTTTCTTAGTTCCTTGAGTAAGCAGAGGGCTGTGAGGCCTGCAGCTGAGATCCTGGAGGTGCCCACAGAATGGAGGATGGCACAACTTGAATTCTTGCCACACCTACCTATAAGCTCATACATTGGATTTAAAAAGAGATCCGGAATTAGGGGCTCTCTGGCAGAAGGGGGTTTTAACAGAGGGGAAAAAAAGGGGCGGAGACTAAAATGGAAAGCCCTAGAAGATTTTTATTCCCAAATTTGGATTTGGAAACATTGCAATTAATAAAAGAACTTTTGGGGGGGGATTCCTTTCTTTCTTTCTCCACCTTTTTCTATTTTTTTCGGATTAAATATGGATTTTGACAGCTTTTGACAGCTAGTGGACTAGAACACATTGCATATTGCGGAGGCAGAGACATCTACTGGTGAGAAGAGGATACTACAAGACTCAATAGAAAATAACAGGAAAGTACAGCTGTAGACTTAACCTTGACTGTGTTGCGGATTGGACTTACTATTTTGGTGGAAGAGAAAAGGCAAAATAAAAATAGTACTGGACTTTAGAAATTGGAAAGAAGAAAGAAGAAAAGAAACCAATGAATGAACTTTAAGTAAATGTGATATAGCAGAAAAAGTTTAAACAATTTGTTAAATTAACTAAACAGACACTATGGAATTTTGGATGTATAACGAACTACTTGACATGTAAAAAAATGCACGTGAAATGCTAAATGGGGAAAAAACAGTGGAAACTCACAGGGAACAACTAGAACAAGGAGAAGGAGAAAAGAAGAGAGAAAAGGGACTAAATGAAGAACAAGAAGATATTATAGAAGAAAAAGATTGAAAAAGAAAAATACTTAGATGATTGTATTGGGATTTACAGCTACACACCAAAAGGAGACAAGGGGGAAGTGGCCCCCCAAAATGGAAAATTAAATAGCAAAGGTGGAATTAATAGGGAAAGATGGGGGGGGGGCTGGGGAAAGGTACTAAAGCAATAGAATTAAAAAGGAGAAAAAAGATTGGAAAGAAAAAATATAGAAACTACAAGAAGAAGAACAAGCTAGGTGAATGGGTGGAGAGAAGAGAATATAAGAGAAGTGAAGTTCCTGAGAGTCTAAGAGAAAATGGTTGAAAGGAGGAAAGAAGGAAAAGGATTTACTAGTAGAATAGAATGAAATATGGTAAATATAGCCAATGGTATATATAGCTAATGTGATGTGAGGGAAATAGGTTAATACAATTGTGTGGATAATTAACTAAGTGAAATGTTTACTATATAAAATTAAATTTGAGGATATATGTTATCGATAGTTAAACAGAATAATAGATGGAAATGATATGTTAAACTTGATTAACTTGAAGAGGCAAATAATGATATTGTTTATATATGAAAAAGAAATTAAAGTTAATTGGAAATTAACTTTAATTAATTAAATTAATTAAAATATGGAAAGAAAATAAGATGACTGAAATGTGAAATGAAAATATGATGTAAAATGAACTATGCATAACAGAAGATGTAAAGGGGGAAAACCTGGACAACACTTTGTTTATAAAAGAAGTTAAAATAAGTAACAAAAAATAAAAAAAAACTTCATTTCAAAAAGAAAGTTACATAGGGAATAGGAAGTTTTATTTTCCCCCCCTTACAGTCTGGACATTGTCTTTCAATTAAGCAGCGGATGGAGTCTCTTCCCTTCACCCTGTGTTGTTTTCATGCAGGACTCTGAGGTCTTTTCTGCTTCCTCCGTTCCTGGAGTAAGCAGAGGGCTGAGAGGCTGCAGCTGAGATCCTGGAGGTGCCCACATAATGGGGGATGGCACAACCTGAATTCTTGCCACACCCACCTAGAGGCCCATGTAGGAGGGCACGGTGGCCCCTCTTAGGGTGGGTGTTATTTGGTGGGATGGGACCCCTCTGACCTCCCCATCTCCCAGGCCTTGAGTGAACCCCCACAAAAGACCTCCAAGTTCTAGGAAGGCCCCATTGGGACTCCCGGTTTAGGTGGGTCTCTGGTTGAGGGATTGTGTTCCTTTCCTGGAGGGGGGCATTGAGGTGTCCACCTTGGCCCAGGAAGGGGAGGGGAGAGAGGGGAAGGGGAGCTGAGGGGAGAGGCAGCTCCATCCTTGTGGGGAATGAGCTGCTTCCCTCCAAAGGCCCAGGAGGGCAACCAGGCCCTTCCAGCCCTTTCCCAGGTGGCCAGCTGGACCGGCCCAGGTGCCCCTTGGAGGGAGATGGTAAATGCCATGTATGTACATCATACATAAGAAAACTATTGAAATAAAACACAAACACATCCTTCACATTCTATACCCGTGATGGTGAACTTATGGCACGCCTACCACAGGTGGCACACAGAGCCCTCTCTGCAGGCACGGGAGTTCCAACCCAGCTCCACTGCACAGGCACATGCATGCCGGCCTCCCGCCAGCCAGCTGGTTTTTGGGCCTCTGCTGCAGGCCAGGGAGCATGCGGGGGAGCAGTTCAGGTGGAGCTGGCTGGCTGGTTGGGGAGGGGGCAATCATGGTGCTTAGGTGGCTGCCGCTGCCAGCAGCTTGCATGCCCTGACTGAAGCTGGAATTCGCCGCACCGGGGGAGAAATGAGAGGCCCTGCTCAGGGGTGAAATTCAGCCGGTTCTGACAGGTTCTGGAGATTTCCGGTAGTGGAAATTTTGAGTAGTTCGGAGAACCGGCCAATACCACCTCTGGCTGGCCCCAGAGTGGGGTGGGAATGGGGATTTTGCAGCATCCTTCTCCTGCCACGCCCACCAAGCCACACCCACAGAACTGGTAGTAAAAAAAAATTGAATTTCGCCACTGGCCCTGCTTGAATGGGGAGGACGAGGAGAAAAATGGCTGCTCAGTTGGCTCCCCCATCACCACCACCATTGCCAGCAGTTTGAGTCCCCAACTAAAGCAGGGATCTCTCTCTCTCTCTCTCTCTCTCTCTCTCTCTCTCTCTCTCTCTCTCTCTCTCTCTCTCTCTCTCTCTCTCTCTCTCTCTCTCTCTCACACACACACACACACACACACACACACACACACAGACACACACACACAAACCAAACATAGGTGCAGTAAGTTAAAATACTCTCTATGGTGCAGCAGTAGAAGGTCACCAGCAGTTTTCCATTCAGCTGTTGTTTCCTGAGACGTCTCAGGGAGTCTAATCTCTGCTGGGCCCTTTTGACCAGGGCTGCAATGTGAGTGTCCCAGGCCAGGTCCTCTTTTATGACAAGACCCAGAAACTTAAAGCTGCCCACTTGCTCCACTCGGTCTCCATTGATAAGCAAGGGCTGGATGTCTGATCAATTCCTTCTGTAGTCCACTCTCAGCTCCTGGGTGTTATTTTGTGTTACGGATCAAGTTATTGTTTACACACCATGAAAGCAACTGTTCCACCTCATCTCGATAGGCAGAGGCATCTACCCCGGAGAGGTGGGGGGGACACCACTGTTGTATCACCTGCAAATTTAAGAATAGTATTACTGGTGTGAGTGGGAAGGCAGTCATGCACATAAAGAGAATAGATTAAGGGACTCAAGACGCAACCCTGTGCTTTACCAGTATTAAGAATAAGGGCTGAAGAGATATGATTGCCTAATCTGACCCCTGAGAGCGGTCAGACAGGAAATCCACAATCCAAAGGAAGATTGAATAAAAAAGGCCAAGATTTGAAAGTTTAGTTTATAAATGTAGTTCTGCCTTAGGCATGAATGCCAGCTGGGTGAGCTTGGGACAAAGTCCAGGAGGCTCTGAGTTCTAATCCTCCCTTAGGCACGAAAAGTTCCTGGGGGACTTTGGGCCAATCCCCAGGACTCTTGAGTTCCAGTCCCGCCTTAACTCTTGTTGAATGGGGGTGTGAAACTTGGAAAAAATGTGGAATACCCAGAATGGGGGATTCCTAGAGTGTGAGATGGCTGAGTATCCAATATTGTGTGGGGTGATAGACAAAAGTGAAATTGCGGGAAAACTCCTGTTCTATGTGGGGCAAAGCCATAAGTCTCTGCCGCCTTCTGCTTGTGGGAGAACCAAAATTAGTTGTGTGAATCTTGGAGTGACCTTGGTCTGATCCATCAAAGCTTTTCTTATCTCCTTAAAATGGAATTTGCAAAGGGATTCTATTCCCAATTAAGAGCCATTCTGATACCTAAACATTGATTAGCAACTGATCAGCAATCTGTGTGGCTGGAGAGCAGAACAGCTTCCATGGGGGCCTCTTCCTAGAAACCTCAAAGCCCCCCTCCCTTATTCTCCCCCTTTTTGGGCCTAGATGGATATTATGCAGCATTGAAAGTTTGTGACCTGGTCAATGATGCGGCTGCCTTTAGACAGGATCCTTTCAACCTCCTCCTCGGGAGAGTCTCAAAGTCCTCTTTCTCTGGACATCTTCTCCAGCCATTCACAAACAAGACAAGCTTGGAAGAGGAGCAGAGAAAATGTTTTAGGTAGAAGTTGTAGAGTGGAAAATTAAAGGGCCTGAAAATTGCTATTTTATTTCTCTGGTTGAGGAAATTAAAAAAAAAACACAGTGGAAATTTCTTTACATACTTAACTTCTTTTACTTTTTAAATTTTTTGGCATGAAGTGCATACCAAAATAATAACAATCCCAAATTGAAATTCCAGGCACCTGATCTGCTGAGCACTTTCTGTAAAGGAGGCTTTATCAGGAAATCAAGAAAGAATTCTATAAGAGGGATGAAGATTTCCCTCCCAGCTGAGAGCCAGTCAAACATGGCATCTCACATCATTCCGGCATTCTCAGGGAGAGGATCAGGCAGCAAGGCTGGTTCCCACAGCTTCCTCCTCACCTCTTTTCCTACTCAGTCTCTCTCTTACATACACACTTTTAGATGCTGTCAATAGGAACAAGGGCCCAAATTATTTTTCTATAAGGTATCCTGTTCAGTAACTGTTGCTGAACAGCAAATTCCTCTGAATGGCTTTTACAGAGTTATCTTTAGAAAAAAATTATTGAAGTGAAAGGAAAGGGAGCTACCAAAATTCCATTCAATAATTTCCCATTTTGAAACATATACATATGATTTTCTTTGACACCTGCATACTATACAAAGAATTAACATCTCCTTTCAAATAAAAGAAACTTTAATAATTCTTCCAATATCATAATGGTGTTATATCTCATGCTTTTATATTTGTTCTGGCTGTGAGATGCTCCTTTGTGTTCAGGTCTGGCCTCAGAAGGATAATGTAGCACTTGGGGATGAAGATGCAGCCCAGCAGCCCAGCACTGGAGGCCAGGATGGAGAAGACCTGAACAGCCACCATGTATTTCCCTTTGGTGCTCAGGTAGGTGGGCACAAAGGTCACCCAGACACTGCAGAAGACCAGCATGCTGAAGGTGATCAGCTTGGCTTCGTTGAAGGCCCCAGGCAGATTCCTGGCCAGGAAAGCCACCGTGAAGCAGATGGCAGCCAGGAAGCCCATGTAGCTGAGGGTGACGTAGAACATGACAACAGCCCCTTCGTTGCATTGCAGGGTGATCTCTCCAGGCTGAGAGTGGAGGTCAGAGTCAGGGAAGGGGGGAGAAACTCCCAGCCAGATGGAGCAGATGATAATTTGGAGAGCAGAAGAAGAAAGGATGATGGAGTTGGCCAAGCTCTTCCCCAACCATCTCTTCACTTGGTTTCCTGGTTTTGTGGCCAGGAAAGCCAGCACCACCGTGATGGTTTTGGCCAAGAGAGAAGAAATGGCAACTGAGAAGATGATGCTGAAGACTGTTTGTCGGAGAAGGCAGGTGGCTTTCCTGGGTTGACCAATGAAGAGAAAAGGAGACAAGAAGCAAAGCAGGAGGGAGACCAGGAGGATGTAGGAGAGGTCCCGGTTGTTGGCTTTGACAAGGGGAGTTTCTCGGTATTTAATGAAGATGATTAAACAAGGCCTGTGGTTAGGAACAAGAGCAGTGCAAAAGAGACCAGGATGATGCCCAGATGTTCTTCATAAGACAGGAAGGTTATAACTTTGGGGATACATTGGACTCTGGCCTCATTTGGATATTTATCATCTGGACACTTGGTGCATTTTCCTGCATCTGAGAAAACCAAAAATCAATATTTCTTTAGCATTCTTTACATTTCAGGAAATAGCTTTTTGGGACAACAGCAGAAAACAAGAATATTTCCAGAGATGCATTTCTTAACAATTCCACAGAAAAAAAGATTAAAAGAATATCATTTTTAAATATCTATATCGGTAAAGTCTATGGTATTAAGGTAAATCTTAAGACTTGAAAGATTTCCCGTGTAATGTGCCGAACCTTCATAAAAGTGTTATTAGAGGTAAATAATGAATCAGTTAATCTTTCCATGTAAACCTCCTGAACCCTGACGGAGGGCACTTCTTGACACAGACAGTTTGGTCTAGTGGTTAAGGCATCAGGCTAGAAAGGGAGTTCCAGTCCTCCATGAGCCATGAAATCCAGCTGGGTCCCTTTGAACCGGTCACTTTCTCTCAGCCCAACCACTCTTGCAGGGTCATTGTGGGGAAAATAGGAGGAGGAGGAGGAAGGTGTGTTGGATATGTTTGCCACCAGGAGTAATTTGTAAGCATAATAAAGGCAGGATATAAATAAAGTAAGTACATAAATACATAATCAATATTGGGCCAGGAAGATGCCTTCCTTTTGAAATCCAGCTGGCTGGCCAAGTCCTGCAAGTAATCTAGATTGGCTACTAGGAGCACTGCTACTATACGTGTAATAAGGCGCACTGAGGATTATCCATACCACCTCACTGAGGACCAGTGAGTCCTTCTCAGTGATTCTGAAGGGGAGGCCCCTGTAGAACACATCCCAACAATCCTTCCAGGAGAGGCACCTGAAACAATCCCTCAAGTTTCCAAGAATTCTGACGTTCCTTGAAAATATCAGGAATCTGCCATTCCTCCCATCACTTCTCAGCCCCCACTTCACAGTTCTTTTTCTACTCATCCCTTTAGATAGGAAACTGTGTCTTCAGGTATGGTGATTTAAGAGCTGACCAGCTGTAAAAGCTGATGCAACTGTAAGGCTGATGCATTGAAAACGAATCAGCATTAGGACAGCCGGTTGAAGACCAAAAGCCTTTGCCACTTTAAGAGGTGTTTACATAACGCTGCCAGCAGAGGGCGCATTGTCTCTCCTTGTGTCCAGTGTCCAATGCTAAGTTCTCCCTGTAGAGTTAAGAAGAAGATTGATTGCTTGTCAGGTATTTGCCTACCATGTGTATATATCAGTATATGTTTTGTGTATAAACCACTGTTAAATGTCGAAGTCTCTGTGTGTTGTGTTTTGTTCCTGGGTTGTCTCCTAATATTAGTCACACTGCAAACGCTCTGACACTGCACATTTGGGAAATAAGCAAGAAAATCTTCAACCTATCTTTTAACATTTGTACTTTCATCCAAATGCTGTGAATAAACCTAGTTTCCCAAGAGTTCCTGTTTTCCTCAGTGTACCCACCTTCCTGAGTGGAGAAGGTCCCCTCCGGACAAGGAACACAGTCATAGCAGCAAACTGGCTCTCCTTCTCGAGCCCTCTTGACAAATCCAGGATGACAACTACCCACACATCTGGACTGAGGCAGGGACTGAGCAGAGAAACAAGGAACGCCAAAGAAAAGATGTTAGGACTCTCCATCCAGGGAAAATGAAGGGAGAAATGGACATTAGCCAAGTAGCCTCTGGGCTTCACTGAGATAAAGAACTGAAAAGATGGGAACTTCAAGTGATCTTCCTAACTGGATAGAACTGCTTGAGGAGTTGCCTAGAGGCTTGGAGAAGGAGTTTTGAAGGTGTGTCAATAGCCTGCACACAGGTTTGGCCAGAACTAAAGGCCAGAGGTTAAAATGGGGGTCCCTCCCTGAGGACAAGGACATTTACTACAAATGTGGCACTATTCAGACAACTGTCCATCTTTTAGAGGGGCCCCTGGGGCCACCAGGTACACAGAATGACTTGCTGCTCAGAAATATCCTTGCCATCAACGTAGCCATGAGCGTCTGCCTTCTCGCTGCCTCGGTGGGCTCCCCGGGATCCCAGGGGAGCACAGGGTGCCTTGGAGTGGCGCCCTGCCATAGGGGCGGCTTGCTGGGACCCCCTGGAACGGCCGCGGCCGCGGGGGGGTCTCCAGCTTTGCCCCAGCTGTGGAGTGCAGGGAGCGCGCGGAATCCCAACGCGCGCTTCGCCAAGTGCAGCCAGGAAGGAAATGACTAATTAGAATGCAGCAGCTGAAGTGCGGTGAGGTGGGGGCTTTCCCCGGGTCTTATACAGTTTAAAACCTTACTGACTGTCTTGCAGTTTTTTTTCCTGACTCTGTTTCAACCAGTGAAAGAGTTAAAAGTGGAGGGGGGAGGGAATTTCCACCCCCCTCGGAAAAGCAGCACTTGGAAAATCCCTCCCTTGCGAGGGAGAGGGAGAAAGTTCAAAAAAGTTTAAAATACTTTCACTTCCCTTGATTAATGGGGAAAAAAGGAAAAGAAAACCCTTTTTTTCTCTTTTACTTTTTTTTTTGACTACAACTGTGAGAGAAAGGATGGTGAATTGATTCTTCTCTGAAGTTATCTATGGGAATTCTGATTTTGCTGTTTCCTAACCACCGGTGCTGACTGAGCCAAGATGGTTCACTTCCTTCTTCTTCTTTGTCTGTGAGCATGAGACTCCTCCCTTGAAAGACTTTGTTTGCCTTGATCTAATTTCCACCCCAGAAATCTCCAGGACCCTCTTCAAACAATCTTCTTCCCTGGATTTGGAATGTTTTGATCCACCCATCTGCTTTGGTTTTGAATTAAACAACTTATTCTCCTTTGAACTTGCCTGTTTGGTGACCTCTACCATCTGTGCTTTCCTACGGACACCATTCCCTGTATAGAATAACAACTATCTCTGAGCTTCATGATGGGTCCGAAAAAATTACCACATGGAAAGGCCTCGTCGGCCCCAACATCTTCTACGTCCAGTCCCATTGCCCACCAGACACAGTTGGGGTCTTTTTTACAACCCAAAACCCCTGAAGAGAGTTCAAATGATTTCTCTACTCAGCAGATGCTTCAGGCCCTCTTAAAGGGATAGGATGAAATGAAAAAACAGTTGCAGGACTTAAATGATCAGCTCAGAGAGACACAACAAATAACAACACAGAACGAACAGCGGATAGGTGTACTGGAGGAGGGTGCGGTTGGGATGAGGAGTGGCCTGGAGGCAATCCAAAGGGGGAATATAGAATTTGAGAATCACATGATAAAAACGGAATTTGAAGGGATGTCTTTTTTTCTTAGGTTTCAAAACTTACCAGAAGTTGAAAATGAAGATCTTAAAGAGATTATGACCACAATGTTAGCAGAATATATTAACAGAGATAAGCAACAGCTTGGGTGGGATATTGACTTGATCTATAGGATTAATTCAGCCTATGCAAGAACACATAATGTCCCAAGGGAAGTTCATGTTAAATTTCTTAGAAAAACTACAAGAGATGAGGTTCTAGGAGCTCAAAGGGGAGGACCACTAAAATACAAGTATAAAGAAATAGCCATTCTTAAGCAGATCCCAAAGAAAGTAAAAGATAAAAGAAGGAAATATACCTTCTTAGCCAAAAAATTATGTAATAACGGGATCTGGTTCAAATGGTTGTTACCAGAAGGCGTGTTGATTTTTTGGGAGGGCAGTAGAATTAGAATTAACACAGTTTTGGAAGCAGAGGCTTTCATGAAAAAACATACTGCTCTATTAGGTGATGTGGGGGATCCTACACAAGATACAAAGCAGGGAGGGGCTGAGGCTCTGCCAGTGGACGGGAGGGAAGAGGAGACAACAAGAAGACTCAGATCACAAAAGTGAATTGAAACACTATTCTGAATGTTGTTACAATGTATTTTTAAGGAAGTGACAAAAGTAAAATGATTGAAACATACTGATGATTTGGTTAAACTTAAAACTGCTAATATCTAAGTAAATGTTTATATCTTTCTATTTTTCCTTTTTGTAAAAGTTGCGAGACCCGGGGGGGCTTCTCCCCCCCCCCATGATGTAGCTGTCAAAATGTTCCATAACCTTTTACCCTTTTTCCCTTGTAAAATTTTTTAAAACCAATAAAAATTTTAAGAATTAAAAAAAAATTCTCCCCTTTCCAGTTCTGCATTTCTGACAAAGGACGAGGTGAAATGAGACTGAGGTAAATATGAAATCACCACTATTGCAAAATATGAAATCTCTAATTTGTTCTGAAAGATTACAAAAGATATAACTACTATCCCTTTTTTAAAACTTAATAAAGTCTGGAGGAAGGGAAATGAAAAAAGACTGAAGCCTTAAGTGACAACCGGTGGGTTCCTCCTCATGGCTGTATTAATATCCATTCCTCCGTTCTTCATATAGCTGTGATTTTTAAGGATGATAAACGTTTCAATTTAAATTTTAGAATAACATCTAGTTCAAGCATTTCATTACATTTTTATTCTGTTTTTTAAAAATGTTGTACAACTGTTATGAAGAAAGGAACCTTTGGCCAGTAGGATCTGCAAAGGTTTCTTCTGAATTAATTAAATAAAAGATTGCAAACCTGCTCCCCTTTGAATATAGTCCAAAACAGTCTCCCCGTTAAGGGGGGGAAAAGGCAAAATCCCTTAGAAATGAGGGCTGTCAGCTTTAAGGGAGATGTGATTTGTATACTCATTTCTTCCATTCATACAGCTGTCGTGGATGAAATGAGATTAAAACTGACTGTCTGATTTCTAGAACTGGAGGGAGGCCAGAGGGAGGTCATGAGGACGTGTCCCTCAAACAAGGCTGGTCAGGAAACCTTTGCAGCAGGTAGAAGAACTACAGTTAGGTGAGTCCATGGAAAGACAGCCCCACTTTCATTGTTAGTTCAATCCGGAGCCTTCTTTTTGCCCAGAGAGCTCATGGTAGACAACAATTAAGTTTAAGTTTAAGTTTTATTAGATTTATAGACCGCCCCCTCTCCCCGAAGGGACTCGGGGCGGTGTACAGACATCTCAATAAAAAACCGTATACAAAAATAAATACCCTTAAATTCCCATAAAATCGAATTAAACAATATGCTGTACAGAGTGATAAAAATTAAAAACAACCTAAAAACCCACCCCTAAAAATTTAAAATACAGACTTGAGGGACTAAACTGCGATTAGGCCAGGCCAGCTAAATTGAACAGGTGGGTCTTAAGCTTCTTATGGAAGGAGCAGAGATCGGTGGTTATTCTGATATTGGGGGAGAGGTCATTCCAGAGGGTCGGGCCCATCACAGAGAAGGCCCTGCTCCTGGGCGCCGCCCGCTGGCACTGCCTAGTGGACGGCACCCGGAGGAGTCCCTCCCTGTGAGAGCGGATCGGCCGAAGGGATGTATGGGGCAGGATGCGATCCCGCAAATACCTAGGTCCTGTGCCATGGAGCGCTTTAAAGATGATAGTCAACACATTGAAACGCACCCGGAAAGCCACAGGTAGCCAGTGCAGCCCGCGCAGGAGAGGTGTTACGTGGGAGTACCTAGTAACTCCCACAATTGCCCGCGCGGCCGCATTCTGAACAAACTGCAGCCTTCAGGTGCATCTCAAGGGGAGCCCCATGTAGAGAGCATTACAGTAGTCCAGTCGGGATGTCACAAGCGCATGGGTGACTGTGTGGAGGGCATTCCGGTCCAATAGGGGACGCAATTGGCGCACCAGGCGAACCTGGTGAAACGCCCCCCTTGCCACGGCCGTCACATGGTCATCCATTGACAGCCGGGCATCCAGGAGGACGCCCAAATTGCATGCCCGATCCACGGGGGCCAGCTGTTCGCGCCCAATGGCCAGTGATGGAACCAACTGGTTGAACCGGGGTGCCGGTAGCCACAGCCACTCCGTCTTGGACGGGTTGAGCTTGAGTCTGTTACTTCCCATCCAGATCTGTACGGCCTCCAGGCACCGGGACATCACTTCGACGGCATTGTTGGGGTCGTTTGGGGTAGAGATGTACAGCTGAGTGTCGTCAGAGTACAGGTGGTATTCGACCCTGAAACCACGGATGATCTCGCCCAGTGGCTTCATATACGTGTTGAACAGGAGAGGCGAGAGGACCGACCCCTGCGGCACCCCACAAGTGAGCGATGCAATAGGATACCATGGTCGATGGTATCAAAAGCGGCCGAGAGGTCTAATAGGACCAAGATGGAGGAGCAACCCCCATCTCTGGCCCTCCAGAGATCATCCACCAACGCGACCAAAGCTGTCTCCGTGCTGTGGCCGGGCCGGAAACCGGACTGGCGCGGGTCTAGGTAATCAATTTCCTCCAAGTGGCGTGGGAACTGTTGTGCCACCACACTCTCTACAACCTTCGCCAAGAAGCAAAGGTTGGAGACGGGACAATAGTTAACTAAATTAGCTGGGTCCAGGGAAGGCTTCTTGAGTAGGGGCCTCACCACCGCCTCTTTTAAGATGGCCGGCAAGAACCCCTCTCTCAAGGAGGCGTTGACTAACTCCTGTAGCCAGCCTTGTGTGACCTCCCAGGATGCCAGTATAAGCTAGGAGGGACACGGGTCCAATAAACATGTGATGGCTCGCAGTCGCCCACAGAGCCTGTCCATATCGTCGGCAGTAACAGAGTCAAACTCCTCCCAGAATGGTGCCTCAAGACCCACCTCCGGCGTCCCTTCTAGACCACTGAAGGGGACCCACTCGCTGCGAATCTGAGTGATTTTGTCCTGCAGATATTCCCCAAATTCCTCTGCTCTACCCTGCAAGGGGGCTTCCCGCGGCCTATGTGAAAGGAGGGAGCGGGTCACCCGAAACAGGGCGGCAGGGCGGTTATCTGCGGACGCAATAAGAGTGGCACAATACTGACGTTTGGCCACTCTTAATGCCACAAGGTAGGTCTGTAAATAGGCTCCTACCTGTGTTCGGTCAGATTCAGAGCGTG
This sequence comes from Natrix helvetica, assembly GCF_964273705.1. Taxonomy (NCBI): domain Eukaryota; kingdom Metazoa; phylum Chordata; class Lepidosauria; order Squamata; family Natricidae; genus Natrix; species Natrix helvetica. The sequence continues at coordinate 131,317,876 of NC_138551.1, forward strand.
ACGATCTCCATCTGCTCTCTAGGCATCTCTTGTGGCGCTTCATCACCCTCAGCTCCTCGGTAAACCAAGGGGCCTGGGTGGATTGCTGCCGCAGGAGAGGCCACAAAGGCGCAACCCGGTCCAAGGCCCCGGCAGCCACACTATTCCATGCAGCCACCAGGTCCTCCATCCGGGAGCGGGTCAGGGCTACAGGAAGTGGCCCAAGCTCCGTCTGGAACCTATCAGGTTCCATCAGGCGCCTGGGGCGGAACCATCTAGGACATTCCGGTTCCGCCTCCCCGCGATGGGGGATGGCGGCTGGAAGTCGAGCCAGAGAAGTGAGTGATCTGACCATGACAGGGGTGTAATGACTAAATCCCCTACTCCCAGATCACTCCTCCACTGGCCAGAGACAAAAATAAGGTCCAGTGTGTGACCTCCCTCGTGTGTGGGGCCCTGAATTACTTGGGTCAGGTCCATGGCTGTCATGGAAGCCATGAACTCCCGAGCTACCTCGGATGTTTCCCCTACCAATGGCAGGTTGAAATCCCCCATGATCAATAGCCTGGGGGTCTCAACTGCCATCTCGGCGATCACCTCGAGGAGCTCGGGCAGGGCCGCTGATGCATAGCGAGGAGCCAAGTATACAATCAGCAAGCCCAACTGTCTCCCTGGGCCCCACTTCACCCATAGGGACTCATACCCGGATATCTGTGGCACAGTGGACTCTCTCGGCTCAAGGCCTTCCCTTACGATAACCGCTACCCCACCACCCCTACCCAGGGCCTGTGGCTGATGAAATGCACGGTAACCCGGCGGGCACATTTCCACGAGGGGGAGACCCCCCTCATGGCCCAGCCAGGTCTCCGTTATCCCCGCCAGGTCCGGCTCCCCCTCCGAGACCAAGTCGTTAATGAGGGGGGCCTTATTGGCAACAGACCTTGCGTTATACAACATCAGTCTCAGGCCCCGGCTCTGTAGGTCCTGACCACCTAGATTGCGGGGGTTGGGACAAATGACCAGCCGTGTCCAACGACCACAGTCTCCCAACCGGTTGCAAGATCTTTGTCTACCCTCGCACCTACCCCTCCCCACGACCGTTGGGATGAAAAGACCCTCTACTGGAATATCATTACTCCCCCTCCCCTCAATAGCTCCGCTCACTCCCTTGCCAACCCCGCCTGTCGGCCTGGCACTAGTCCCTCCCTCAGCCTGACTAACCCCACCCCCCACCCTGGGACCCCCTAAAATATGAATAAAAAATTTGATTAAAAAACCCCTAAGTTTTCGCTTCGTCCACCTCTCTAGATTAATAAATCCCTCATCAAGGTGGGCCCTCGAAAGGGCGGAGGGCCATACTTGCGAGAGGGGGGACTCCCGCAGTAAGATCAGGTCTGCCCTCGAGTATATGATGGATCATAATTTCAGCAGGGTCTCAATTCGATTAAGGGGTGCTACAGATGTTAAAATACATGGTACACTGAATCCAGTAAGGTGCAGAAAAGCCAAAAACTTGGGTAAGGGTGGTAAGCTGGTCCAGTCAGGTGCAGAAAGGCCAAAATCTTGGGTGAGGGTGGTGAGCTGGTCAGATAGTCCGCAGATGGTAGATGGTCAAGGTCAACAGGAGGCAGCTGGTCAGCAGATGGTAGATGGTCAGCAGGAGGCAGATGGTTCTCCTGCCAGGCCTCCGGCGCTAAAAGCCTCCTGCCAGCCACCGGCGAGCCTCCTAACTCCTACCCGGCCTCCAGCGCTGAAAGCCTCCTCCCTCCTACCAGGCCTCCAATGCTGAAAGCCCCCTCCATCTCTCCTGCCACAAGCCGACATCCGCCACTCCCGCCGGCCTCCGACGCTCCAGACGGCCTCCGGTGCAACCAACGCCAGCCTGAGCACCCAGCGTCTCCAACCGACGCTCCTCCACCGCTCCAAGCTCCCAAGCCCCTCTGACACTCCACCGGCGCTCTGGCGCTCCTACCAGGCGTCCGGTGCAGCCGACATCAGCCCCACATTGGCCCGAGCGCCCCCGAACGCTCCAGCTGACTCCGCCCGGCGTCTCCTACTCCAGCTGGCCGGCGCCGGCACCATCTCGTTCTCGGGATCCCGTTCTTCCATTCTTCTGTTCTTCCGCCACCCCGTTCTTGGCCGCCAGACCACCCTGGAGACCAACTCGGGTCTTGATGGAAAGCCAGGGTGGTCGCTTACTGGGCCCGGTCCTCGAAGGTGGTACAGAGGACCGGCAGCATCCCTGTTTTACCAAATGAGCCCCGCGGCCATACAGAGCTCAAAGGCAGACCGCCATTGTTCCGGAAGCTCCTCCTCCTCACCAGCCTCCAATTAAGGCCAAGGTTTAGTGGGACACGTGCACTCAACCTCCTGAATATCAGGGAGTTGTTTTGGGGAAGAGACAGGTATAATTGGAGCCTGGATAGGGAATGTGTAGATCGGGTGAAGTCCTGTCCACACTTAAGATTTGTTTATAGAGCAACAGTTCTTGGCTTCCCTCATTCGAAGAGTTCTTTAAGGGCTACAGCCTGGGCCAGCGCCATAAGGCAGCTCCCTAACCATAGATGCCCGGTTTCTCTAATTCCTTTCATAAAAATATCCAACATCAAAATAACCCCAGGTTTAGGGCAGCACCAGGTGGCAGAGGGGACAGAAAACAGCCTGATCTGTTTCCTAAAGAATCCTTACTTTGCATCCCATGTTACTCATGAGATTGAGCAGTGAGATTGGGCAGCATATAAATTAAACAAGCAAGCAAACAAACACATAAAAATATTGGACTCTGTTGAATCAGCTGAAAAGAGTGTTCCACATCATAGCATTTTAAGGGCACTTTGGTCAATAGCCCCGAAGCCTCCCAAGCAGCCTAAGAAACTGTAAAGGTTCAACTCCCCCCCCCCCATTTAATTCTCAGTGGAAGTCCTCCCCCTTTGGTCCCAAAGCTTTGCGAAACGGAAAAACCACCAATGCTTTCCCCACCTTGTCGAGCAGCTTCAGCTGAGAAAGAGCGTCTTGTCTGATCATCAGTCTCCCTCTTTCAAAACTCCCCAGTTGCTCTGGGATGAAATCCCTGTGGGGGGAAACCAAGATGCTCATCATGACGTTCAGATCCGCTGCTATGTCTCCATTTGGGCCCCAATGCAGTTTCCTCTTGGAAATGTTGCAAAACTCATTCTTCTCCAAAAAGGGATTGAACTAGAATAGAAATATACAGGTGGGTTTCTTATCCCACGTGGTCTTTCCACATTTGACTCTTTCTTCTCTAACTTGCAACTATTGCGAGTGGGGAACTAAAGGGTGGCCACTCTCTTCCAAAGTGAAAAGGGCTCAGAAAATGTGTCAATCACATATTGAAAAATATATATTTGCAAAACATAATTGAACAAATGTGTCTGTTAAATGGAACATTTTAGAATAGATCACCAATATATTTTTCTAAAAAGAAAGAAATTACTCATTAACTTCTTTTTTTTTAAAGGGTGACATACTAGGACAATCTCTTAGCTGGAGAAGGGAGGATGCAGCCTTCTTCCAACAACCGAAAGATGTTACACACAAGCGTAACATCTGTTTATTGTTTTTCCAGACCATCAGACGTGGAAACATGAACTCAGTTCCAAGAGAGAAATTACGTAAAGCAGAGGAATTCAGTTTCCCCTTCGCTATTTGTCTTTGCCAGGCATAAGCATTGAGTCTGTCATCGGCACCTCCATAACTGTCTGGTTTGGCTCTGCAATTCAACAAGACAGACACAGACTTCAACGGATAATTAGAACAGAAAAAATAATGGCTACCAAATTGCCTTCCATGGAGGTCCTGTATACTGCACGAGTCAAAAAGAGGGCCATGAAAATATCTACAGACCCCTCATATCCTGGACATAAATTGTTTCAACCTCTTCCCTCAAAACGATGCTTTAGAGCACTGCACACCAGAACAATTAAACAAAAGGGCAGTTTTTTCCTGAACACCATCACTCTGCTAAACAAATAATTCCCACAACACTGTCAAACTATTTATTAAGACTGCATTACCATTATTCTTCTCATCCTTACTAGTACCTATTTCTTCCCACTTATTACTATAACCCCTGTTGCTTGTATCTTTCAATTTATATTGTTTTATTGCTTCCTAGTATGATTTGATTACTTATTAGTATCCTATGACTATCACTGTTGTACCTTATGATTCTTGATGAATATATTTTATTTTTTCTTTTCTTTATGTACACTGAGAGCATCTGCACCGAAGACAAATTCCTTGTGTGTCCAATCACACTTGGCCAATAAAGAATTCTAATCTAATGTCTAAGAACTAAGAACAGGAATTCTTCAAAGCTCTGAAAGTTTTCTTCAGGCTACCTATTAGTTTGATTTAATAATGGCCAACCCAAATTGATGCTAGGTAAGAGTCAATGAAATTCACGGGGGTGGGTGGGGTGGGGGTTGGATTTGGAACTCTTCTGGGGACCTAAGGACTCCATACTTATAATGCATTTAACCCCACCCTTGGCTTTAGCTTGATCATCTGTTACAGTCTGATTGCAAAGACCAAGCAGCCATCAGTCAGAGAAGCTTTAACTGGGATTCCTGCAGGTAGGAGGGGTTGGGCTAGATGGTCTCAGGGACTCCTTCAATGTTTTAAATGTAAAATCTTGTGGTTCTAATTCCAAATCCCTACATACAGCAATTTATTTAAAAATGCATACATGGTTTTAAAATTGGCTGTCAATACCAAAGGAAATCTATTATGGTGCCCTTTCTTTGGAACATTATCCCTGAGTGATTAAATTGGCTACAATCCTTGTCCTTTTGTACCTCAAAAAGCTTCAGAAAGTTCCTCACCATCTTTCTACCTATGTTTGATGGATGCTTGTTGGTACCACTTACCTGCCATGACTGCAGCCTCTCTTTGGCCCCTTTGCTTCTCCTCCTTGGTCTGGAGGAATAGGCAGCGTTCAAGGCCTGGGCCAGAGTCTGAATGACACCGTTAATTCTGTCCCAGTGTCTCTTCACGATACTGTACAAAGGGTGGGAATCTGGAATCTGGATCCTGTTCCTTTTCTCCTGGGTCTCCAGTGGGGCTTTCTGGGTGCATCTTCTGTGGACTTTGACAGAAAAGACATTCTTTGAACGAGAACAGTGGAAATATGGATCTTGAAATGGGTGTTTGAAAAGGAAACTGGGCTCAAAGGTATCAACCTGAGGCCTTTTTTTCCTCTGAAAATCAAATATCCAAATGCTATGGAGATATTTGTGAAGTCTGTGTCGTCTGTTTTTCATACTGCCCAAGGCTGAGAGGATCCAGACCTTCCCTTCAATGGGTCCTGGCAAACGCATAAGTGTTAAATGGAAAGGAAGGATTCTCTCCCAAATGGAAACATATTCTATAAAGTGAAGAAAAACATTGACTTGCCTCCACTTAGAGAGGGAATCCCCAAGGGCTGCTATATGACCAGTTGTTGAGAACAATTGTGATATAACCACACAAATTCCATTCCTGACAAGCACAGGAGAGAAAGTCCTCATGAAATTCTCTCCCTTCTCTGTGTCTGAAGCAAAGAGGCCAATCAGGGTCCATCTGAAGTGGAGGAGCAATTCGACAATTGCTGGGTACTGGATCCCTTCTTTGAGGAGCATCTGATGGAAAAGGGGGAATTGACTTTTATCTTGCAGAGCCTCTGAAGGAATTCCATCACTGATCTGAAAAAGCAGTGAAGATGTGTTATTTCTTCCATCTCTGATCTTCTGCAAATAAAAGTCTGTTCATTATAAGAAGCTTGATTAAATCTTCAATATTTAGCCATTGTATCCAGCTGCTGAAATCTTACTCATCCTCCTTCGGGGTATTTCAGCATTTCTGCATTTCAATACTTGGCAATCTGGAAGGTCTGTTTGTAGCAGCTCATCCATTTCAATGTTACAAACTTTCTGAGGATGGCTACAAGTTTCTCTGCTTTGATATCCTGTGTATATCCTTTGTGTAGCAATCTTTCCAGCCTTTTCTCTCTCTATGCAAGAATCAGGGAGACCGTACTTCTAACATAATTTGTCAGATGTATGATCAAAGTGGTCTTTAATTGAAATTTTATTTCTTCTAAATGACCAGATTTTTAAATTTCTCACAATTTCCATAATTTTTATTTCAATAATAAGGCCTAACTTTAGAGAGAGAAAAATATAAAGTCCCAATTCAGCTCTAAGAGCAGAAGCTGATGTCCTTTTATCCATCTCCAGGATACTACGAAGATGCTATGATTGGGTTTGTTCTAGAATAGAAAACAAAATTATAGAATAGAATTCTTTATTGCCCACGTGTGATTGGACACACACAAGGAATTTGTCTCTGGTGAATGAATGAACAATAAACAAAGACTAGCAAAAAAGTCAAAGATTTAAAAAAAGTTTCTTTCAAAATACAAATAACAAGAAAAAAGTCAAGGAAACAGTTGGTCCACTAAAGAGAGAAGATGGCAAGGAAGTAACAGGCAGTAGAAAGAAAGCAGAGTATAATCCAACCTACCAAAAACATAACTGTACAAGACTGACTAAAAATTAAAATTAAAATAAGCAAGAAAATGGAAAGAGAACACCAGTTTGACCTTGATGAAGATAAATCACTGGAACCTGATGGATTACATCCCAGAGTTCTGAAGGAGTTAGGGTTATCTCAATGGTTATCTCGGAACCATTGTATCATATTTTTAAAAATCTTTGAGCACCAGGGAACTACCAGAGGATTGGAAAAGGGCTGATATGAGTCCCATCTTCCAAGAAAAGGGGGAGGGGGGAACAGACTCAGGAAACTACAGATCAATCAGCCTAACATCAATACCTGGGAAGATACTGGGAAAAAATGATCAAAAACATCTGTGAACATCTAGAAACATAATTATAACTAGTAGCCAGCATGTGTTTGTTAAAAACAGATAATGCAAACCAATCTTATTTTATTCTTTGACAAAGTGACTAAATTAGTAGAGCAACAAAATGCTGTATACATAAGTATATTTAAACTTCAGCCAGGCATTTGACAAAGTAGACCATAACTTACTTCTTGCTAAGCTAGAAAAATGTGGGATCGATAGCATCACCATTAGATGGATTTGTAACTGGCTAACAAACCGTATTCAGCAAGTAGTCCTTGATGATACTACATCTACATGGAGGGAAATAAGCAGTGGGGTACCACAAGGTTCTGTCTTAGGCCCAGTAATCTTCAATGTCTTCATAAATGACTTAGATGAGGGAATAGAAGGGGAACTCATCAAATCTGCAGATGACACAAAGCTGGCAGGAATAGCCAACACTCCAGAAGACAAACTCAGGATCCAAAAAGAATTTAACAGACCTGAACAATCCAACAACATGAAATTTAATGTGGAGAAAAGCAAGGTTTTACCCATGGGCAGGAAAAACCAAAGGTACAAGTGCAGGTTAGGCTCAAAAACAGTAACTGTGAGAGTGACCTTGGAGTCTTAGTGGAGGATCACTTAGACATGAGTCAGCAATGTGCCACAGCAGCCAAAAAAGCTAATGCAAACCTTGGTTGTGTAAACAGTGGCACAGAATCAAAATCACGTGAACTATTAAAGACTGCTTTATAAAGCCTTTGTAAAGCCACACCTGGAATACTGCATCCAGTTTTGATCGCCACATTACAAAAAAGATGTTGAGACTTTGGAAAAAGTGCAGAGAAGGGCAACCAAGATGATTAGGGGACTGCAGGCTAAAACAGACGATGAACGGCTGCAAGTACTTGCCATGGCTAGTCTAGTGAAGAGAAGGACCAGGGGAGACATGATAGCATCGTTCCAATATTTGAGAAGCTATCACAGTGAGGAGAGGGTCAAGCTATTTTCCGAAGCACCTGAAGGCCAGACAAGGAATAATGGATGGAAACTGATCAAGGAGGAATTCAACCTGGAAATAAGAGGGAATGAACATCCGGTTCCAGAAGAAACTACCTCTAGGTAAGAAAGTATTAATTCTCTCTATTGGCTAATAAGGGAATATCCTTCTATAGCCATGATGTCATTTTCCAAAGATTATAACTTTTGACTTTGATTTATTAATAATCAGAGAATTATCATGACGGTAGGAACCAATTCTTTTCAACAAAGTGTTCAACCCACCTTCAGACTATACTAATGATAAAATATAGCATAAAAATATGATTTAGCTTCTTAGGCATCCTAACTTCAGGATCCTTCATTAGTCCTGGGAAGTCTAAAGGGCTGAATCTTGACTGAATACCAGTGGTTCATATGTATGCACTCTTTTCTTCCCACTTTGCAAGTGTGCAGCAGAAGCCCCCAAAGCAATGGTGTCATGATGCCTATTTCTGCTTTGATCTCTCCTTACCCTACTGTCAATCTCAATCCCAATCCTCAACCATGACACCTACAATGGCCCTGGTGAAAAGCAGCTCAAGTTCCATAGAGAAGAAATGATTGGATCTATCGCTCACCCATCACCATCCCACTCAGTCTGCCAGTTAAAAAAATACATACACACAAACCTGTGGGACTTTGTAGGTGCCTACTAATCTTGATATCTGGATGGAGATGTCCCTGTCAGCTCCATCAAGAAGAGCCAGGAGGTTCTCCTTCCTTCCACAGCCGTAGTTGGGAACATTGGCTTCTCCTGCGGAGAGAATGTCCAGCAAGGCCTCTGAAGTGCCAAGTGTGCTCAAATAGTTGTCATGGAGGTTGTAGCCCAGTGTGAGATTGTGCAGGAGATATGGATTTTTGTTGATCAGTTCAAAGGCAAAAATATAGAGTAGCATTAAAAAAGGATGGAGAGAGATTTTACTGTAAAAAAATGTTCCTGTTATTATCAGCATCATGAAAAGAACACTTTTTTCCAATTTAATCCCATTTGTTTTCACAAGCTGACCGAGTCTTAAGCTAATGTTGATCCAAAACCAGAGGCAAATTACAGCCACCCATTACTGTGTAACTTTAATGAATGTTGAGGAGAAGGGATGGAGCTAGTCCTCCACCAGGCTTAAGAATCACAAATAGACCATTATTTGTAGAAGGACTTATTTTTATCTGCCCACTAAACAGGATCCAGAACTATTCAAACATTAAAGTAAAATCATCATAAAGAGAAGAAGATGTTTGATCAGTGACAAAAATATAGCAATTCTAAGAAAAAGTCATTTGTTGCGATAAGGATCAGGAATTCTATATCAATGACTGATTATAAAAATATGGAACTGGACTGAGAAGGGGCAACTAGAAATACGGTACTTCAATCACTACTTTAAACAAAAGTTAGCATTCAAGTGATGAACTCAAGTTTGGATGAGGAGAGGAAAATAATCTGGAGTTGTCAGTGTTTTTATTCTGTCCCATCTTTGGATTTCAGTTACTTCTACAAAATATGATAAAAGGGAGAACCGTGGAAATCCAAACGATTCAGGAAATTAAACAGGCACTGCAATAGAGGGGTAAATGGAATAAGAAGAAAAGAAGGAGAGTTTTGGAACTGCCGATGGAGGGGATGTAACTCCACCACCCTGAATGACTTACAAGTCAAAGTGAAGAGAAGGAGCCATGTTGAAGGGCAATGTTGTACGCAATATTTTTGTTAAACTCATGATTATACTAATGAGATGGTCTCCTGGCCTGTAATGGCTCCATGGTTGTTTTCCATCTCTAGCTTCCAATGGCTCCAAACTCAGCGGGCATTTCATTCGAAGCTTCCCAGAGACCGGCTGGGACATCAGCAGGAACAGAAGCAGGAGGTCCATAATTCTTGGAGCTGAATCAATCCCCTGACCATGAACAAGAGTTGGAAGGATTCAGAGCACTCTCACAAGATGGAAATGACCCTGGCTTTCCTGATCCAGACAGAGACAAACTGAGCTTCACCTGGAAAGGAGAAAAAGGTGCATTTAAGAGTGTTAGGGTGTAACCAACAAGTTGGGTAGACAATATATTGCACAAGGCATGTTATGTATCTTTAAGAGAGGAGATCTGCTAATTAGTAGATTACAGCATATAAATTGCAGCTGATGTTCTCTCTCTCTCTCTCTCTTGCTTGATGTATGATAACTGCTGTCTAACTGTTACTACTGTTGCTACTACTTTACTGTGTGTAAGTTATTGGACTGTTTTCTCTGTGTATGACTTTTTGGCTGTGTTTATGGATTTTGCTATATTCTTCAAAAAGTAAAGTTTATTTTTGTTACTTTACTATCCATTATTCAGTGTGGTTGCTTTATCTATCGCACGCTGCGTATACTTTACAGGGTTGCTCTGTTATAACCTCGACCTGGGGTTCATTGCTAGTGCTTAATCGCACTAGTACCACTAACATTGGTTATGGGCCCAGACACCCTGCCTTAATATTTTATTTTTATGCACCACTTTTTGGATAGTTTATTTTTGTGAATATGGCACATGAACAGTCTGCTGCACTCTCCATGATTACCCGGTTTGATGGAACCAACTATGTTTCCTGGTCCTTGAAGTGTTCCCTACTTCTGCGTAGAGAAGGACTGTGGTCTGTGGTTCAGAACCCACCGGATGTTACAGGTTGGGATCCTGCTGATGATGAGGATGCGAAGAAGATTGCGCAGTTTAACAGGGACAATGAGAGAGCTCTCTGCATTATTGGACTAACACTGAATGACCAGCAACTGGTCCATATTCGTGGCGAAGAGTCTGCTGCTAGGTGTTGGAACACATTGCGGAGAATTTATGTTCGGGACAGTGTGGGTGCTCATATTCATCTCACACGGAAACTGTTTAGAGCCCGTTTGCAAAAAGGTGGTGATATGTTGGCTCATTTAGACTTCATGAAGAAAACTTTGCAGGATTTGCAAGAAAAAGAGTTAATTTTTTCTGAGCTTCAACAGGTGTATATTATTCTATCATCGCTTGATGAAAGCTACGACTCTTTTGTTTCCTCATTGGAAGTTCTTTCACGTGATGAACTGACATTATCTGAGGTTACCGGGAGATTGCTTGAAGAGTCCAGACGAAGAGAAGATAGAGTTCAGTTCAGAGACAATCAATCACAAGAAGAAACACAGTTTTCAACTGTAAATTTTGTTAAGAAATGTTATTCTTGTGGTGGTAAGGGGCATATTGCTAAGAACTGTAAAAATAGCAAGAAAAGGAGTGTTGCTAATAGTAAAAGAAAAAGCAACAATGTTACTGTAACTGTAGCTAAGGTTGATCAGGCTGTAAACCATAGTTTCTGGGTGGTTGACAGTGGCGCATCCCATTCTATAACTAAGGTTAAAGAAAGGTTTGTTACTATGAAGGCTAGCAAACAGCATATTTCCTTAGCAAATGGTTGGAAAATCAAGGCTTCAGGTGAAGGTACAGCTTATTGTCCATGTATTAATGAAAAAGTGGAAATGTTATATGTACCTAAAATGAAATTTAACCTATTATCTGTAAAAGACCTTGTGAAATGTGGGTTTACAGTAACATTTAAGAATGATAGATGCATTATTGAAAAGGAAGGTAATAGTGTTATTGCCAATTTGGAGAATAATTTATTTATTCTACATGAGAACTCTTTAAATATTGCGAGTTCTGAACCTGATTATAAGAATAAACAGCCCCATGATAACTGTATACATCTACTTCATAGACGTTTAGGCCATGTAAATTTTAAAATGGTACGTCAAACTGTTATTCTATCTAATGGAATCAATTTGAAACCTTGTTCAAAATATCTTAACTGTAATGCCTGTAACCAGGCTAAAAGTAAGGTTACTCCTGCAAACCGGTTTCAAGGATTTAAGACATCTAAACCACTGGATGTAGTGTTTGCAGACCTAATTGGCCCTAAGAAACCTAGCTTAGGAGGTGCCTGCTATATACTCAGCATTATAGACCATTATTCTAGGTATGGTTTCTGTTATGTAATGAAATCAAAGGCAGAAACTTTCCAACATTTTACTAAATGGTTAAAGTTTGTTGAACGTAAGATGGATAAAAAAGTACTTTGCCTAGTCACTGATAATGGGTCTGAATTCACTAATCATAGGTTTACATCAATGTTAGAGAATGCTGGTATAGAACATAGGCGTTCTGCCCCCTACAGGCCAGAACATAATTCATTTATTGAAAGACGTGGTCAATCATTGCAGGCAATGACCAGAACTATGCTAGTTGATTCTGGTTTGTCAGAAAAGCTTTGGGGTGAGGCTATAATGTGTGCAAACCATATTCTGAACATAGTAGTTAACTCAACTACTGGTAAGATTCCTTATACTCTTTGGCATGGTAGGAAGCCTGATTTGAGTTATTTACACACATTTGGTGTCCCTGCTTGGGTGCATATTCCCTCACAGACTAGACGGAAGGATCAAAGCAGAGCTAGGAAGATGGTTTTTGTTGGGTACAATTCCAATCATAGATCGTTTAGGTTCTGGGAACCTGGAACTCAGAGAATTATGCACAGTGCTAGTGCTAAATTTTCAGAACATGTTGGTTGGGAGAAGCTAGAACAAGAGTTTCACAAGGTTTGTGATGATATAGATGTTGATCGTTTGGTTAATCATGATACACCAAATGAGCAGTTAGAGAATCAGGATGGTCCATCTATTACTCTGAAAGGGGAGGAAGAGGAAGACGTAGAATCTACTCGTGAGGTGGAACAGGATGATCCTGTAAGTCCTGTATTGCCTAGGAGGTCTACTAGGGACAGGCATCCACCCGACAGATACCAAGCCAGTGTAGTATTGCAAGTTAGCATAGAACCTTCTAGTTTTGCAGAGTTAAGGCTGTATCCTGAAAAGGAAAAGAAATTGTGGAAGACAGCTATGGAGAAGGAGTTGAAATCCTTACAGGAATTGAAAGTTTATGAAGAAGCTAGGCTCCCTTCAGGGGAGAGTGCAATTGGCTGTAGATGGGTGTTTAAAATTAAAAACGATGCTGCTGGCAATGCTATTTATAAGGCTCGTTTAGTTGCTCAAGGGTTTTCCCAAACTGAGAGGGATTATGATGAGGTTTTTGCTCCGAGCTTGAAAGCCTCTACGTTGAGGGCATCATTGGTGTGGGCTGCTAAGTATCAGTGTAATATTACCCATATTGATGTTGAAACAGCGTATCTGCATGCTCCATTGCAGCATACCATTTATATGAAGATGCCACCAGGTGTGGATTCTAATGGCCAGACTGGTTGTTGGAGACTTAAAAAAAGCCTTTATGGTTTAAAACAGTCCGGTTTTGAGTGGAACAGATGCATAGTAAATGAATTAAAAGCTATGGGATTTATTCCAGGTTTGGCTGATCCTTGTTTGTTTAGACGGGTGAAAAATGGTTTGATCTCGTTGTTGCTTTTGTTCACGGACGATATAGCTATTATTACTAAGTCTGAACAGGAAGCTATTGACATTGTTTCACAATTAGAGAGTAAATTTAAAATCCGGAATTTGGGTAAAATTAAGCATTATCTGGGCTTAGACGTGGTTAGAACCAGTAAAGGTTTTAAGCTGTCACAGGCTGGTAAAATTAATCATTTGCTTAAAAAATATAGCATGGAGCTGTGTAAGACTGCAAAGACACCAATCGCATTGGAGTTTAAATCTGAGGTAACTGAGGGTACTGGTTTTGATAAGGGAATCTATCAATCTTTGATAGGTAGCCTAATGTACCTAAGTAATTGGTCTAGACCAGATATATCATTTAGTGTGAACCAACTGGCTAGATTCAATAATAGTCCTTCAGAGAGGCATTGGCAAGCAGCAAAGCGTGTGCTGCGTTATTTGAAGAAAACTATCCACTATGCATTGTATTTAGAACCGAATAGGGATTTAGTTTTGACTGTTTATGCTGATGCGAATTTTGCAGCTGCTATAGATAATAGGAAGTCAACTTCCGGCATAGCCTTTATGCTAGGTGGTGTACTGATTGGATGGAGGTCGATACGACAGAAACACATAAGCTTATCCACAATGGAAGCTGAGTTTTCATGTTTGTCGTTGACATGTACTGAGCTGATATATTATAAGCAGTTGCTTATAGATATAGGATTAAGTATCAATGAACCTTTTACTGTTTATGAAGATAATCAGGCAGCAATAAAAATGGCGACTAGTTTAGCTATTAAGACGAGATCGAAGTATACTGATTTGAGGTATCTTAATGTTCGACAAAGCATTAAGGATGGCCTGATAAAGTTGGAATATTGTTCAACTGAAGACAATTTAGCAGACAACTTCACTAAGGCACAAAGTTCAGTGAAACATACCTCATCATGTGAAGGTTATCATCTTACATTGTGAGTGGATATATTGATCTACCCAAAGGGGAGAATGTTAGGGTGTAACCAACAAGTTGGGTAGACAATATATTGCACAAGGCATGTTATGTATCTTTAAGAGAGGAGATCTGCTAATTAGTAGATTACAGCATATAAATTGCAGCTGATGTTCTCTCTCTCTCTCTCTTGCTTGATGTATGATAACTGCTGTCTAACTGTTACTACTGTTGCTACTACTTTACTGTGTGTAAGTTATTGGACTGTTTTCTCTGTGTATGACTTTTTGGCTGTGTTTATGGATTTTGCTATATTCTTCAAAAAGTAAAGTTTATTTTTGTTACTTTACTATCCATTATTCAGTGTGGTTGCTTTATCTATCGCACGCTGCGTATACTTTACAGGGTTGCTCTGTTATAACCTCGACCTGGGGTTCATTGCTAGTGCTTAATCGCACTAGTACCACTAACAAAGAGCACAGACCTTGCCTCTCCCAAAGCACGTGTCACGCACAGTGTGAACAATTGAGGTTTTTATCCCTTTCTGATGCAAGATCTCTTCCATGTGGCTTCAGTCTGATAATTACATCAAAAGCAGTCAAAGTAGCATAAGCAAAGTCTCGGAAGGTCATAATTCTAACGAAAGGCCATTGGTCCCTTGGGGATCCTGGGCTTCTCCTGGGCTCCGTGTGCAGAGGAGAGGCTGGAGAAAAGCATCTTAGCAAAAAGTCACAGATACACCCCTGGGGGTTCTATGCAGTTGTGGTTGTTGGTCTTTCCTGTCAAGGACACATCCAGAAAGTGAGGCTGGAGGAAGATAGTTCAACACCAGGGAACTGAATTCTGTTGTCCTTCAACATGGCATCTTCTTTCCAAGTCTGCTGGGGAAGGTTCACCCAGAGCTATGGCGTTTGGGTCCACTCTAGGTTGAGGTCTCTTTACTCTAGTTGCTTCCTGTCTTCTAGTAATACCAAGGAAACCATCAGTACTTTTCAACGTGCCTCATGTTAAGAGTAGGGCCAGCCTGTGATTTTCTTTTCTGTTAGATCGCCATATATCAGCCCTAAACAGGAGCTAATTTTATAAACTGCTTGTGCTTGAAATGAAGTTTGAGTTCCCCTTTGTTTTAGAAGTATCACGCTTTGAAATGAGAGCTTGCTGGGGTTCAGGAAAGTGACCGCCTGCACATCGCACTGTTGGGTAAATAGGGACAGAGAGGAGTCAAAGACTAGACAGAAGTTTTCTTTATTTCTTCCTTGAAACTCTCTCTGTTCCCCTTCTGTGTTTGCATAAGACGCTCTGATCCTTCCTAGTTTGACGTTTCTTAGTTTACGAAATAAAGAGCCTGCTATGAGGCTTGCAATGAGATTGTGGCGGTACCTACAATGTGGTGGATGGTGTGATCTGATTTCTTGCCACACTCACGCAGAAAATGATTTTGGGGCACCTTCTTTGTCGACCCTGAAGGTGTCCTGGGTGTAGCCATATTTGATTTTAGCCTTTGTATTCTTTTTCTATTAGCTTTGAGGTTTGTGAGTAAATGGATTTAATAATACTCCAGACTCTCCACTTTCTAACTGTGGAAAGTGGGGTTGTAAAGACAAAGGGGGAATGTTATGCCTAGGTGGCTTTCCTTTCCCTGGGAAGAGAGAAAGTTCCTGCAGCTGGACGAAGGTGGAGTTTGGAGCCACTGGGCAGTTGGACTGAGAGTTGATTGGAGTTTGTGACTCGGGGGGGGGGGGGGCAAGTTTCATATTATTGCTTTGATTGGATGTAATTCCGGATCCCGGCCAGAGTCAGAATTACACCAAGTCCTTGTCAATTTAATGTGTTCCTAATAAATAGACTTTGAAAGGAAGATGGATGCCTTGGAGTTTGTTTTTTGGGTCATGTTACTTGGGGGCTTGACATTACTCCGGCTCTACTAAAAGAAAAGTTTCCCTCCGATTCCTCATCCAGGATCGCTATCCAGGGTCCTGAATTTACCTGGCCTATTTTAGTCGGGCAGCAGAAGAGACTCAGGGAAGGTGGAGAAGACACAGAAGCCCAAGGAAGGTGCCCGAGAATGTAAACTTTGTGGAGGACCTTGCGTGAGGCTGCCGACCCCCACGGAGACCCTGCAAGTAACAGTGGTGGACGTCCGTCCCAGGTGGATGAACGTAACTCCAGGTGGACATCCGTCCCAAGACCCAAGCCGACTAGGGAGCCACAGGGGGGATCCAGCTGATGGAGGGGGACCTGCTGGGACAAGCTCCCCCTCAATCCATCATCTCCTCTCCTCTCTTCTCTACCCTGGATCCTCTCACCCTCTTCTTTTTTAGAACTGACTCTATTCCCTATTTCCTATTTTTCGTTTCCCTATTTCCTATTTTTTGGGATGGGAAGCAGATGGGGTAGCTGGGGAGGAGAGAGTCTGTCTGGTCCAGAATTGGAGGAAAGATTGGATTCCAAAGTCTTTTTGACCCAGAGTTGGAAAAAACCTCTTTCCCCCAAAGTGCCCAACTGATGGGGAGAAGGAAGGAAGATGAAAAAAACCAGGGGTAGGGGAGGCTATTCCTTGGGGGGGGGGAGGTCTGTGGCCCCTGCAGACTTCTCCATTCACTAAAATAGACCCCTCTGTAGTCCTTTGGAACTTTGTCTCCCCAGAATTCAGATGGGCCCCTGGAGCAACAATTGTGGAAAACTCAGAGTTCCTTCTGAGCTACCCTGCTTATTTTTCCCTTTCTGAAATTGAGGGGTGGGAGGGAGAAGAGAGAACCCCGAGATCATTGAAATAAGCACCGGCTCCTCTCTGTAGTTTCCCAGGAATTTGGGAGGGAACCACCACCAGGGTTCCCAGGCAGCCAGGCTGGGCTCCCCCAGTTGAAATGCCCTGGAAACAGGCAGGAGGTCCTGAGTCCAGACTGGGATGGAAGCCACGAAGTTGCCTTTGACCTCCTAGGAGCCTCTGGATGGAGCTTGGCATTGGGTCCTCTGGAATTTGGCCACCCTTTGGGTCTCTTGGTTGTCATCCTTAACAGATCCACGCAGGTTAGGGGAGATTGGGGGTCATCTTGCTTGAGGTGGATGCTTTTTAGGCTGCGCCTTTATGAATTTGTTTGGTTTGCTTGAATGAATAATAAAGCTTCAAATCTCTTTATTTCCTGGTGTGGTTATTGTGTGGGAATCCCAGAGGACACACAGCCTGGACTCCTGGTCCCTGCCCTGACCCTTGGCTATCCAGCCCGGCCTCCTGGCCCCTGGGAAGGGCCTGGACCATGCTGGCCATTGTGCCTGGGGGTCCCGGAGGAGGAGGGAGCCTTGCAAGGCTTCCCCTGAATGGGACCCCTGGTTGCCTTCACCTGCTTACCCTCGCCCCATATTGCCTTTAATTGATCTTTCAGGGGTGCTTTTAATACGGTTGTCTGTTTGTGCAAATATATTTGTATTTTTACTGAGTTTTGTTGGTTTTAATTGTTGTGAGAGGGAACTCTTTATAAAATCTATGAAATAAATGTAGTTTACTGGAAGTACACAAAGCACACAAATTCCATCTCACACACAGAGCGGGATCTTATTTGGGAAGGGTCCTGATTGGCCCAGAAAGTGAAGAGTTCTCTCCAGGTTCTTCACTGCTCAGAAGGAGAGGAGATCCAGCATCTGACAGGGCATGAAGTCCTCCATCTATGACCATGGGTGAGCAACCACTCCAAGTTATGACAGCACTGAACAAAGGCTGCTTGCAAATGGTCCTTGGAGTTCTGCCCCCACCCCCACCCCTCAGCTCCCCATTCAGCCTTGCAATCGCTCTCTGGATGCCTCACCATCAGTTCCTAGTTACGACCACTTGCAGTCCAGTCCCACGATCCCCATTTGCAGCCTTTCCCTTTGGCTTCCCCAGAGAGACCAGGGGAAAACTGGCAGGGAAAATAGAAGGCCAGTGGGGGGGGGGTTCCTTGACTGGCTCCCCTTCCCCAGCCTCCTCCCCCCTCCCTGTCCCTCCCCCATGTCCTCTCCTGCCCCACTTTGCTGCCTGCAGGCCTGAGACTTCCTGCTGGCTTCCCCAGTGCCCTTGGACAAATTCCCTCACCTAATGACAGTGGGATTCAATTAATGACAGCCACCATGGGTGGATTGCCATCATTAAGGGGTGTGATTGAGCTTTACGTCCACATTGCTTAGCTATGGGAATTCTGACCCAAATTGCCATCATATGCCGAGGACTTTAAAGACCATCAAGGGCATTGATGGGGAAATTTGGAAGGTTTTGACATTGTGTTCAATTTCCAGGCAGCCCTTCGGAAGCAAATCAGGCAACAAGGAATTGAAAGGCAGGAAGTCTTTGCCTTACGACTACAGCCGAGCCCGAACTTTCTTTTTTCTTTTTAATAAAGTTTTTTATTTTTATTTTCAAATCAAACATCCTTCTTTACATGCTGTAGAAAGTGTATCAGTTGGTTACAGAAAGACTTTTGTGCATCTCTTCCACAGTCAATAAACATAATTCATATTAACTCAAGTATTTTAACTCAGATATTTATACATATTACCATCATCATATCTCCATTTTCATTTGACTATAATTGTTTAAACGTCCTTCATCATAATGTCCCTAAGGTCAGCAAGATGTGTTGTTCCTGTTCACTGTCTCTTCGGGATGGTTTAGGTCCGATTGGACCACCCAGTGGCAAAAGTATCAGCTGCGGTCTCGGAGCATCGAGACCGCACGTCCGTATCATCGCAACGTTGGCTCCTTCCCGACCTGGATGAATCTTATGCAGCATTGAAGGTTTGTGACCTGGTCAATGATGCGACTGCCTTTAGACAGGATCCCTTCAACCTCCTCCTGGGGAGAGTCTCAAGGTCCCCTTTCTCTGGACATCTTCTCCAGCCCTTCACAAACAAGACAAGCTTGGAAGAGGACCAGAGAAAATGCTTTAGGTAGAAATTGTAGGGTGGAAAATTAAAGGGTCTGAAAACTGCAATTTTATTTCTCTGGTTGATGAAATAAAAAATACAGTGGAAATTACTTTGCACATTTTATTTTTATTTACTTTTTTATTATTTTTGGGGTGTGAGGTACATACCAAAATAAAAACAATCCCAAACTGAAATCCCAGACAGCTGTTCTGCTGAGCACTTTCTGCAAAGGAAAGTTTTATCAGGAAATCAAGAATGAACTATATAAGAGGAATGAAGATTTCCCTCCCCAGCTGAGAGCAAGTCAAACATGTCATTTCACATCATTCCGGCATTCTTAGGGAGAGGATCAGGCAACCAGGCTGGTTCTTGGTTCCCACAGCTCCCTCCTGACAACCTCCCCTCTCTGTGTGTCTCTCTCTCTGTGTCTCACTCTGTCTCTCTCTCTCTCTCACACACACACACACACACACTTTTAGCTATAGGAACAAGTGCCCGGGTTATTTTCTATGAGGTGTCAAATCCAAAGTTTTACAGAGTTCTCTTAAACAAGATTTATTGAGCTGAAAAGAAAGGGAGTTACAGACATTCCAGTCATTCAGCAATTTCCCATTTTGAAACATATAGATATAGTTTTATTTGTCTTCTGCATACTATCTAAATAGAAAGAGTATCTCCTTTCAAATAAAAGAAACTTTAACAATTCTTCCAATATCATAATGGTATTATATCTCATGCTTTTACATTTATTCTGGCTGTAAGATGCTCCTTTGTGTTCAGGTCTGGCCTCAGAAGGATAATGTAGCGCTTGGGAATGAAGATGCAGCCCAGCAGCCCAGCGCTGGAGGCCAGGATGACTTTCACAGAGTTTTCTTTAGAAGATTTATTGAGGTGAAAAGGAAGGCAGTTATAAGAATTAAAATCCTTCAACAATTTCCCATTTGGAAACATATAGATATGATATTTGATTCCTGCATACTATCTAAGTGGAAATAATTCAGGTATTCGTTCAAATAAATGGACATTTTATTATTCTTAAATATATGGTCTTTTTTCTTAAGTTTTTACATTTGTTCTGGCTGTGAGATGCTCCTTTGTGTTCAGGTCTGGCCTCAGAAGGATAATGTAGCACTTGGGGATGAAGATGCAGCCCAGCAGCCCAGCACTGGAGGCCAGGATGGAGAAGACCTGAACAGCCACCATGTATTTCCCTTTGGTGCTCAGGTAGGTGGGCACAAAAGTCACCCAGACACTGCAGAAGACCAGCATGCTGAAGGTGATCAGCTTGGCTTCGTTGAAGGCCCCAGGCAGATTCCTGGCCAGGAAAGCCACCGTGAAGCAGATGGCAGCCAGGAAGCCCATGTAGCTGAGGTTGACGTAGAACATGACAACGGCCCCTTCGTTGCATTGCAGGATGATCTCTCCATGCTGGGAGTGGAGGTCAGAGTCAGGGAAGGGGGGAACTTTCATGAAAGTGCAAGTTAAAAGACAGATTGAGGTTCACCAGTTTTTTTTTTTAACCTGCACAATTTATTATTTAAAAGGAAGTAAATCAAAAAAAAAACTTTGAAGGAGGGGCTGGGAAGAGTTGGGAGGAGGAGGTCGAAGACTGAGCAAGCTTTTCTACTATTTAAGGAAATATCTCTTCTGCTTTTTAGTTGGGACTTGTGCTGCTAAATTCACCTTTCTAGGAACACCTGAGTTCTTTGAAACTTGATGAATTGTTTTAGGTCCACCTTCTGAAAGACCTTGCAATTCACTGTATATTGGATTCTCCCCTTGAGGATCACTGAGAAGGTGTCACTGGTCCATAATGTGGTGCTGTGGATAGTTATGGGGGGGGGGGGGACTCATTACACAAATATTCTGCCAGTCATGTAAATCAATAAATCAGAGTACAGCTGGAAGGGACCTTGGAGATCTTCTACCCCTGCTCAAGCAGGGGAACCTATACCATTTCAGACAAGTGACTGTCCAGTCTCTTCTTTAAAACATTAAGTGTTGAACAACCCAAAACCTCTGGAGGCCAGCTGTTCCACTGGTTAATTGTTCTTACTATTAGGAAGTTTTTCCTTAATTCAAGATTGTTTTTAAGTGTTACAAGATACTGTAGGTATCCTCCAAATCCAGTATATTAACTGCCATGTGGCAGACTCAGGATGTTTGCCTAAAAAGATTATATGATTCATTACTAATTTCTAGTAATGTAGCTCACAATGAAGATTCTACACATTACACAGGAAATAATTAACATCCTAGGACTTCCCTCAACTTCAAATATATATACATACAAATACAACATACATACATACATACATACATACATACATACATACATACATACATACATACACGTCTTTGGTTGTTCGGGTTTTCTCCCGCATAGAATTGGAAGTATCTTCACGACGTTTCGATGAAGTTTCATTCATCATCTTCAGGCTGGTGCTTCCGGCTTGGTGCTTCCAGGAGCAATATACACATACATACACATACATACATACATACATACATACATACATACATACATACATACATACATATATCCTTCTTATGCTCTTTGTAATGAAATCATTAAGAAATAGTTCTTGGAAAATGTCCATGGTATCAGTTGTTATCCAAAGAAGGTATTTACTGTAAGATAAAAGGACAGAATGTTAAAGAAAATTGCTTTTTGGTTTCTCAGATGTGGAAAAATGCATCAAGTGTCCAGATGATAAATATCCAAATGAGGCCAGAGTCCAATGTATCCCCAAAGTTATAGCCTTCCTCTCTTATGAAGAACATCTGGGCATCATCCTGGTCTCTTTTGCCCTACTCTTGTTCTTAATCACAGACCTTGTTTTAATCATCTTCATTAAATATGGAAAAACTCCCATTGTCAAAGCCAACAATCGCGACCTCTCCTACATCCTCCTGGTCTCCCTCCTGCTTTGTTTCTTGTCTCCTTCTCTCTTCATTGGTCAACCAAGGAAAACCACCTGCCTTCTCCGACAAACAGTCTTCAGCATCATCTTCTCAGTTGCCGTTTCTTTTCTCTTGGCCAAAACCATCACGGTGGTGCTGGCTTTCCTGGCCACAAAACCAGGAAACCGAGTGAAGAGATGGTTGGGGAAGAGCTTGGCCAACTCCATCATCCTTTCTTCTTCTGCTGCCCAAATTATCATCTGCTCCATCTGGCTGGGAGTTTCTCCCCCTTTCCCTGACTCTGACCTCCACTCCCAGCCTGGAGAGATCATCCTGCAATGCAACGAAGGGGCTGTTGTCATGTTCTACGTCACCCTCAGCTACATGGGCTTCCTGGCTGCCATCTGCTTCACGGTGGCTTTCCTGGCCAGGAATCTGCCTGGGGCCTTCAACGAAGCCAAGCTGATCACCTTCAGCATGCTGGTCTTCTGCAGTGTCTGGGTGACTTTTGTGCCCACCTACCTGAGCACCAAAGGGAAATACATGGTGGCTCTTCAGGTCTTCTCCATCCTGGCCTCCAGTGCTGGGCTGCTGGGCTGCATCTTCATCCCCAAGTGCTACATTATCCTCCTGAGGCCAGACCTGAACACAAAGGAGCATCTCACAGCCAGAATAAATATAAATACATGAGATATAACACCATTATGATATTGGAAGAATGGTTAAAGTTTATTTGATTTGAAAGGAGATATTCTTTCCATTTAGATAGTATGCAGGAATCAAAGAAAATATTTATATGTTTCAAAATAGGAAATTATTGAATTGATCTAGCTCCCTTATCTTTCAACTTAATAAACCTTGTTGAAAATCATTCAGCGGAATTTGCTGTTCAGCAACAGCTACTGAATTTGGCACCTTTAAAAATGATTCAGGCACTTGTTCCTGCAGCTAAAAGTGTGTGTGTGTGTGTGTGTGTGTGTGTGTGTGTGTGTGTGTGTGTGAGAGAGAGAGAGAGAGAGAGAGAGAGAGAGAGAGAGAGAGAGAGAGAGAGAGAGAGAGAGAGAGAGAGAGAGAGAGAGAGAGAGAGAACAGGAAAAGAGTTCAGGAAGAAGCTGTGGGAACCAAGAACCAGCATGGGTGGCTGATCCTCTCCCTGAGGATGCCAGAATGATGTGAAATGCCATGTTTGACTGGCTGTCAGCTGGGGAGGGAAATCGAATATATAATTCTTTCTTGATTTCCTGATAAAACCTCCTTTGCAGAAAGTGTTCAGCAGAACAGCTGTCTGGGATTTCAGTTTGGGATTGTTTTTATTTTGGTATGAACTTCACACCAAAATAATAAAAACAAAGTAAATAAAAAAATGAGTAAAATTTCCACTGTATTTTTTTTCTTTGATCAACCAGAGAATTAAAACAGCTGTTTTCACACCCTTTAATTTTCCACTCTACAATTTCTACCTAAAGCATTTTCTCTGCTCCTCTTCCAAGCTTGTCTTGTCAATGAAGGGCTGGAGAAGATGGCCAGAGAAAGGGTACCTTGAGACTCTCCCCAGGAGGAGGTTGGAGGGATCCTGTCTAAAGGCAGCTGCATCATTGACCAGGTCACAAATCTTCAATGCTGCATAATATCCATCCAGGTCCAAGAAGGGGCTGAATTAGGGGGTGGGGGACTTTGAGGTTTCTAGGACGAGGCACCCATAGAAGCTCTTCTGCTCCCCATTACACAGATTGCTGATCAGTTGGTAATCAATGTTTAGGTCTATGAATGGCTCCTAATTGGGAATAGGATCCCTTTGCAATTTCATTTTAAGGAGGTAAGAAAAGATCTGATGGACCAGAAGAAGATCAGTCTAAGATTCACAGGGACCACACAGAGGCCTCTGGTTCTCCCACAAGCAGAAGAAGGCAGAGACTTATGGCTTTGCTCAACATGGAACAGACATTTTTGCACAATTTCACTTTCTTCCATCACACACCACAATATTGGACACTCGGACATCTCACACTCTAGGAATCCCCAATTCTGGTATCCCAAATTAATCTGAGAAAATATTTCCAACTTTCACAGCCCCATTCAATAAGAACTAAGGTGGGACTGGAACTCAGGGGTCTCCTGGCGATTGGCCCAAAGTCTCCCAGGAGGTTTTCATGCCTAAGGGAGGATTAGAACTCGAGTCTCCTGGTGATTGGGTCCAAGTCAACCCTTTGGCTTTTATTTGATGGTAAATAAATGTAAAAACATGAAATATAACACCATTATGATATTAGAAGAATTGTTAATGTTTCTTTTATTTGAAAGGAGATATTCTTTCCACTCAGATAGTAGGCAGGAGCCAAAGAAAAACAAATCTACTTGTTTCAGAATGGGAAATGATTGAATGGCTGTACTTCTTGTATCTCCCTATTCAACCTAATAAATCTTGCTAAAGAGAACTCTGAGAAAGTCATTCAGAGGAATGTAATAGTCAGCAACTACCAATGACCCAGACACCTTATGAAAAATAATTGAGGCACTTGTTACCACTGACAGAAACTAAAGGTTCTGTTAGATTTGGGCAACGAGAGAACAGACTAAGGACACGTAGTGACTTAACAGCTCTTTATTAGTAGTAGTAGTGATCCAGCTTGCTCTGTGGTCTGAGGGTTACCCTTTTATAGGGATCGGGTACGCCTCTCAACCAATCAGAATGCTAACAATTAGCCCCGGTGGAACGGGCACGCAATTTGGGCGTCCTCCTTGATGCCCGGCTGGCTATGGAAGATCATGTGGCAGCCGTGGCGAGGGGGACATTCCACCAGGTTCGCCTGGTGCGCCAATTGCGACCCCTTTTGGATCGGGAGGCCCTGCACACAGTCACTCACGCGCTGGTGACGTCTCGCCTGGACTACTGTAATGCTCTCTACATGGGGCTCCCCTTGAGGTGCACCCGGAGACTGCAGTTGGTCCAGAATGCAGCCGCGCGGGTAATTATGGGGAGATCGAGGTTCTCCCATATAACACCGCTCCTGCGCGAGCTGCTCTGGCTTCCTGTGGCCTACTGGGTGCGCTTCAAGGTGTTAGTTACCATCTTCAAAGCGCTCCATGGCATAGGGCCTAGTTACCTGCGGGATCGTGTCCTGCCCCATACATCCCTGCGACCCATTCGCTCACACAGAGAGGGTCTCCTCCGGGTGCCGTCCTCTAGAGATTGTCAGAGGGCGGTGCCCAGGAGTAGGTCCTTCTCTGTGGCGGGCCCTACCCTTTGGAACGACCTCCCCCCAGACATTAGAACAACAACCGATCTCCGCTCCTTCCGCAGTAAACTGAAGACCCACCTGTTTCGGCTAGCCGGCCTGGCATAATTCGACAACTTTTCCACCCCTAGGTCATTTTTAATTGTCAATTTTAGTTTTTAAACTATTAATGTTATTTATTGTAATTATTTATTTATTTTTTACCTCCTCTGACACTGTGCTAACTGTTGCTTGTGTACGTCGCCCCGAGTCCCTGTGGGGAGAGGGGGCGACTAATAAGTTTAAATAAATAAATAAATAAATAAATACCTGGTTCCCGCCCTAGCGGCGGACCTGAGTGGAGACTTGCTGCGATATATGTTAATATCTAACACCCCTCCCTTCTTTGATGGAGTGTTCCTGTTAGTAACAAAGTCTTTTAAGTATGTTGGTTTTTGTCTTACACGGGTGGATCGTCATAGTTCGGGTTGAACTGGAGTGGTTTCGGGATCGGCTTGTTCTGCTCTCCCTGTTTCGCAGTTGGGGGTCTGAAGGCTTTCCTCGTTTGGGAGCTGTTCCGATTTGCCATCGACCGCTGGTTCTACCCTGGGTTCCAAGGTGTTGTGCTCTTCTGTGTTTGGGCTCTCGGGTTGCTGACTTTGCGCTGGCAAATAGTCCTCGTTTCCGGATCGTAGTTCTGAGTGTGCAAGGCGACCCCAGAGTTGATCTATGTGCCTTTTCCAGTTCCTTCCATCTTCTAGCTCCAGCAAATATGATCATGGACCCGTGATACCAATTACCGTTGCCGGCATCCATAATGTTCCCCCTGCATAGTTGTGGGCGTATACCGAATCCCCTATGCTAAAACTCTGAATTTTGCTTGTAGAGTCTGGGGGCGATGTGGCAGAGTAATTTGGGTGAAGACGGTCCAGGTGAGACCGTAGACGGCGGCCCATGAGCAATTCAGCGGGGCTCCTACCCGTCGTTGCGCTGGGGGTAATGTGCTGAATTAAGAGGTAATGATCAATGCGTGTTTGCCAATCACCTGGACCCATCCTAGCGAGGGCCTCTTTTGCAGATCGCACCATTCTCTCCGCCTGTCCGTTCGATGCCGGATGGAATGGCGCGACGAGGGCATGCCGAATTCCCTGACTTGCTAAATATGTTTCAAATTGCATGGCCGTGAATTGAGGCCTGTTATCGGAAACCAGGAGGTCGGGCAGGCCATGAGTGGCGAAAAGTCGCCGTAGTACCTTAATGACTGCCTCTGCCGTGATTGAAGTCATTAGGACTACTTCTAGCCATTTGGAGTATGCATCCACAACTATAAGAAATGTTTGTCCCTGGACTGGCCCTGCGAAATCAATATGTATTCGCGACCAGGGTGCTTTTGGCTTCTCCCATTCCGTGGCGGTTGCTTCAGGGGGTGCTGGTCTAGACTCTTGGCACGGATTACAAGTGGCCACCCATTCCTCTATCTCTTTGTCCATATTTGGCCACCAAACGTAACTCCTTGCTAACGCCTTCATTCTAACGATTCCCGGATGCCCAACATGTAACGCTTCTAAAACATTTCTTCTCAAGGCATATGGAATAACAACTCGATCCCCCCACAACAAACAACCCTGTAACACTGATAGCTCATCACGTTTCGCCCAAAACAGTTTAAATTCCGGCCCCACGTTTCCCTTGGGCCACCCCCTCCAAACCCAAGTTTGAACTTGTTTTATTACATTGTCCCTAGAAGAGAATCTGGCAACATTGCAGGAAGAAACAGGTCCTGAGTCCAAACAGTCAATTAATAAAACCGGTACCTCGGGAGTGGGGTCTGGCAAAAGTTCTGGAAGTGGGCAACGGCTGAGTGCGTGTGCATGCCCTAGAGTGGAGCCCGGTCGATGTATCAGTTTGTAGGAATACGCAGCCAGGAAAACAGTCCACCTGGTCATGCGTGGAGAGAGTGAAACTGGTGTGGGGCGGTTTCCCGCCAAAAGTCCCAACAGTGGTTTATGGTCCGTAATGAGTTCGAAATCGCGGCCGTAGAGGTATTTGTGAAAGCGTTTGACTCCAGCTACAGCGGCTAACGCTTCTCTGTCCATCTGGCTGTAGTTCCTCTCGGCCGATGAAAGAGTCCTTGAATAGAAGGCGATGGGTGCTTCGTTCCCGTTTGGCATGCGGTGGCTGAGAACTGCGCCGACGCCGAATGGTGATGCATCGCAGGTCAATACCAGTGGTAGCGTCTGGCTGTATTGCACTAGTAGCGAGTCGGTGGTGAGCAGGCGCTTGACTGTGGCAAAAGCGGCTGCTTCGGAACGTCCCCATCTCCATGTTGCGTTCTTGGCGAGGAGTCGATGTAGTGGTTCAGCAACGGTCGCTTTCTGTCTCAGAAAAACGCTGTAGAAGTTAAGTAGTCCGAGGAAGGCCTGCAACTCGGTCTGATTTCGTGGTGTGGGGGCGTCCTGGATCGCCTTAATTTTCTTCGATGTAGGGTGTATGCCCAGACCATCGATCCTATATCTCAGGAATTCTACGCTAGGCACGTTAATTTGGCATTTCTCTTTTTTGAGGCGGAGACCCTTCTCTCTGATTCTGGCCAAAACAGTTCTGACTCTTTTTAATAGTTGCTCCTCGTTTGCAGCGGACACCAAAATGTCATCAAAATATGGGACGACTCCTGGTATCCCTTGCGATAACCATTCCATGACGCTCTGGAACAGACCGGGGGCAATACTCACACCGAATTGTAACCGGTTACATTTGAATGCGCCTCTGTGCGTCACTATAGTTTGGGCCTCCGCCGTGGCGCTATCCACAGGCAGCTGCTGATACGCTTGTGCCATGTCTAATTTTGCAAATATCTTTCCTGGCCCCAACGAGTGCAATAAGTGTTGGACTACTGGCACAGGATATGCGCTTTGTTGTAGCGCGACATTAATTGTGCATTTATAGTCCGCGCAGATGCGAACTGACCCGTCTGGTTTAACTGGAGTCACGATGGGGGTTTCCCAGCGCGCGTGATCCACCGGTTCAAGGATTCCTTGCTCTACTAGTTTGTCGATTTCTTTGTCTATTTTGGGGCGGAGCGCAAAAGGCACTCTTCTGGGTTAAGTCGGATTGGCGCCACGTTTGGGTCTAGATTGAATGAGATAGGTTTACCCACATACTTACCAAGGCCGGGGCTGAACACATCCTCGAACTCCTTAAAAATCTGTTCAGCGCTGCTGTTCTCCACGGCGTTGATTCCGGTGACTTCCAAACCCAGGGCTCCAAACCAATCCAATCCTAGAAGGTTCTGTAATGGTGCGCTGGCGACGGTTACTGGCAGCTGGGCTACGATGTCCTTGAACTGTATCCGGAACGTGCCTTGGCCCACAATGGGGACCCTGTTCCCCTGGTAGTCTCGTAGCAGGATGTCTGGTGTGCGTAGTTGGCTCTTTTTGAGGCTAGGGATAGCCTTTTTCATGGCGGCCCATGAAATGATCGTTAGGGACGATCCTTTGTCAACTTCCAGCTCGCAAGGAGAGTCCTCCAGGAGGACTGTGACTTTCAGCTTTTTAGGCCACTTGGTGTGGACCTGACCTATCGTGGTGAGATAGGTTCGCAATTGCTCTCTCTGGGTCAACTCTATCTCAGCATCGGTATCCTGGGAATACTCTCGCTCAGCGTTCTGGTAATACGCTCGCTCAGCTCTTTGTGTGTAATCTCTCTGGGAATATCCCCCTTCAGCTCTTTGTGAATACTCTCTCTGGGTAAACTCTCTTGGGGTTCTCTCTGGGCGCCCTTTTTGCTTTCGCCAAGCCCCTGGGTTGGGCTTCTGTTGGCGGTACATGGGAGGCTGCCGTTGTGAGGCAGGGACTTCGCTCCGGCACACTCTTGTGCTCAAGTTTGTCGCAGTGCGAACAAACAACGTTCCTGAACCGACAGGTAGACCGGGGGTGGTTACCTCCGCAGCTTGCGCAGGGTGGCAAGCGGAATCCGGGTTTACCCCCAGGTCTCATGTGACTGCTCCTCATCAGGTGACTGTCCTCTACTTCGGGATCCTCGAACTCTAGTTCGGTGTCCTCATAGTGAACTCTGACGTGTCTGGATCCCGATTGGATCGCGCTGAACCCGCGTTGTATACTCTCGGAAGATCTATCTGCTGACTTGGACGCCCTTGCTTCATTTAGCGCTATTTGTAGGGTTAAATTGGGATTTGCCAACAGCCGTTTTTGTAGAGAAATGTCCTTTAACCCACAAACGAGTCTTGCCAGGATTTGTTCGTCCAGATCCCTGGACTCGCAGTGAGTCGCTGCTTTCCGTAGTGCTGCAACATATTGGTTGATTGATTCTCCCGCCTTCTGGTTCCTCGTGTTGAACTCTTGTCGGCAAACATGGCGGGAAGGTTTGGGCGCATAGTGTGTTTGCAAAGTCTGTTGTAGCGCCATCCATGATACCGCTTGAATCGGTGTTGGCTCGGAGAGGTCTCTGGCCGTCTCGAAAACCTCTCGCCCACAGTAGCTAAGGAAAATGTTTTTCTTACGGGAATCTGTTATTCCCATGTATTCGTTCGCTTCGAGAAAACACTCAAACCGGATCATGTAGGACTCCCAATGGTCGCTCATTGGGTCAAATGGAGCAGGCGGAGTGTGCTTCGCCATCTTCTCTGCGTTGAATTTCCCGCGCTGCGATGGCGTGAGATTGCTGCCGGAATTTCTGCCGAATTCCTGGGCTGGATCGAATCCTGGGATTCTGGAGGTAGCTTCGTCCTATCTGTCTCTCGATCCCACCTTCGTTGCCAATGTTAGATTTGGGCAACGAGAGAACAGACTCCGGACACGTAGTGACTTAACACCTCTTTATTAGTAGTAGTAGTGATCCAGCTTGCTCAGTGGTCTGAGGGTTCCCCTTTTATAGGGATCGGGTACGCCTCTCGACCAATCAGAATGCTACCTGGTTCCCGCCCTAGCGGCGGACCCGAGTGGAGACTTGCTGCGATATATGTTAATATCTAACAGGTTCGTGTATGTGAGAGAGAGAGAGTAAGATCCTAAGGTAAGAGGAGAGCTGTAGGAGCCCTGCTCTAACCGTGTTGTTGGATCATCTCCATGAGAAGCCTTGGAATGGCAGAATGACCTGGAATGCAGGGATTGACCTGCTCTCCATCGCTATTATGTCCTCCTTTCTTGATTTCCTGATAAAACCCCTTTCACAGAAAGCATCAACCGCTGTCTGAGGTTTCACTTTGGGTTTGTTATTATTTCCCTATCTACCTTTTAGAAATCCCCACTTTTTCCTTCCTCATCCAGAGAATGAAAATAGCAACATCTAATCTGTCCCTTTAAATTCCCACTCTTTCATTTGCCCATAAAGCCTTCCCCTGCTTCTATTCCGAGTGGGCTTCTGTATATGAAGGGCTGGAGAAGAGGCCCAGAGGAAAAAGCCCTTGAGACTCTCTCCGGGAGGAGGTTGAAGGGATCCTGTTAGAGGCAGCCTCATCGTTGACCAAATGCTCTGGATTGGGGCATGACCATTCAATGCCACCTATTCATCCAGGTCAAGAAGTCGAGGGGGAGGAAAGGGGGGGGGATGACAAATCCAGGTTTCTAGCAAGAGGCACCCATGGAAAGTCTTCTGCTTTCCAACCACAGAGATTGTGGATGAATCAGGAGTCATCCTGGGGTTTCAGAATGGCTTCTGGTTGCCACTTGGATCCCTTTGCAAATTCCATTTTAAGCAGATAAAAAAGGTTTGATGGATCAGACCGAGGTCAATCTAAACTCCACGCTGACCCCCCAGATGCCTCTGATCTGCCCACAAGCGGGAGGGGGAGGGACGTATCACTTGGCCCAACATGGAACCAGGTAGGAGTGGGATTCAGCCAGTTCCGGTTGTGAATTGTAGGAGCAGTTCAGCGAACAGGCCGAATTGCCCGGGCCTGGCTCCGCCCTCCCCTCCCCTCCCTGAGAAAATGACCTGTCTCAAGATCCCATGGACCACTTCGGCTCAGGCAGTGGAATTCCCCGCTGATTCCCTCTCTACGCAAAGCGAAGGAATCGCAGAAAGGCTGCCGAGCCCACAATGGGGCTTCCTCGAACTTCGGTATTGGGAGGGTCCAGAAAGAAGGAGGACCAATGGGAACTCTCCCTTCTGCAGCGTCATCGGTCTCCGGGCAGAGTCTCCCTTGACTTCCCCAGTGCAGGAGAGCGTTCCAAGCAGAGAAGAAGCCCCAGTTGGTTCTTCAGGCCAAGATCCCCTCTCCCACTTTCCCCGCCTCTCTCTCTGCACAACTGGCTCTCCTCCTTCGGGTGAAGCCCCAAACGACTCTGCCCGGAGACCGATGACGCTCAAGCAGGGAGAATTCCCATTGGTGCTGCTACTGGTTCTGGCCCCTTCCACCTCCAAAGATCAACACTCCCCCCCCCTGCACAATTCAGAACCACCGATTTCATTTCAGAGATGAAGGTTTCTGCCGTGGGGGAGAAGGTTTCTGCGCTGGAGGAGAAGAGGGCAGGCGCACCGCATAGCCAGGGAGGACTTGGGGGTCACAGAAAGCCCCCAATCCAAAGGGAAGCTACGGAAAGCTCTCAGCTAAACCAGGAAGAGGCGGAGAGGCTCCTCAGGGATCTAATCCCAGCTTCCCCCCACCCACCCCTTCCCTCCGCTGGGCTCTCTCGGAAAAGGCACCGCAGAAGAAAAATGCCATTTCCTTCCTTCAAACACGTGTCTCTCCTGCTCAGAACGTATGGAGGAAGCAGCCCCTTCCGATTTCCCACCCGTCAACCCCGATTGTGTCGGCATCTCCCTCTTTCTTTCTGTGGCTCAGGAAGATCCCCGTTTCCTTGCAAAACAGCCCCGAATGAAGATCCCAGAATAAAGTTTGGCCCTTTCTCCTCCGTTTTCCGCTCCTTTCTTCGGAGAACTTCCATACCCTTGCGATAAAGGTCTCCTCCGATATCCACGATTTCCCTCTTCTCCTGATAAGTCTCATTCCTTCCTTCTTTGCCAGTTGTGGTTGATGCAGTCAATGGGGGGGGGGGGGGATCTGGCAGCCCCTGTTAGTTTCTCAAACTGATCTCCCCCCACCCCCGCATGCCTTCCCAGGTCCTTTTGGCTAGAGGGGCAGAGAGGAGCCAACGCCTGGCTTTTCCAGAGGTGTCTGTGGATGGAAGCCTCCCTGGGGCTTTCTATGCCCCTTGACAAGCTCCTCTTCAATGTAGGTTTTCTAGCCATGAAAAAGAGCTTTGAGTGTGTTAGTTCAAGGCCAGTTTGACATTCCTTTGAAAGACTCTTTGAATCTTGTGCTGCACAAAAGGTCCATTTATATTGGGAAGGAAAGTTGGGTTCTGCCAGCTAGAATGTTTCTGATTTGGCCATTACTAAGTCAGTTACAGGTTTTTTTTTAATGCTCCAGATGATAATGAGTCTCTTAGAGCCAGACTTTTACTGTTTTTAATACTTTTATTCATTTTTCAACACCACACTGTTGTCCTGCCTGGTTGATGCTCTCAGGATAAACCATATAAAGCATATCCCATCCTCATTCTGATACTGTGAAGTCTGCTCTTCTCTGTAAACTTAACATAGATAATAAGATTTGTACTGTCCATGGCATGAGTCAAATGTACAGAAACATAAGCGAGGGCACCAGGTGCTGAATTACACGCAAACTCCACCGCCTGCTTTAAAGTAAGGCATTCCCTCCAAAATAAGACTTAATATCGCGGTTTTTTTAATACATAAATTCATCATTAGGGCACAGAACCTGTTGTTAAATTATTTGAATCCCACCACTGGGCTGCTGTGCCTTGTTCCGACGTTCCCCAGGTGTGCGGGGACAGGCAAGGGCTGCACCACGGCTGTATTTTTGGGCAAGGCAGAGGGGAGCATGGGGGTGGGGGTGACTTACCATCCATTTGTGTGTGTGTGTGTGTGTGTGTGTGTGTGTGTGTGTGAGTCTAGATTAAGTGGCCATCTCTCTCCGCTAAATAAATGAAGAGAACGTGGCGTCTCTCTCTAATCTCCTGTCCAAGGGCCTCATCCAGGCGATCCTGGAGAATGAGGAATTTGCGTGGTCTGTGTGAGTTGATGTAATGGGAAGGGAAAGGGGGATTGAAAGAGAAGGGCGAGGGGAAAGGGGGATTGAAAGAGGGAGGGGAGGGGAGGGGAAGAAACCTCGTCAACTTCCCTTGTCTTTGGATGATTTTGTAACTACAAATAACTGAAGAAGACTCAGCCTGAC
Source organism: Natrix helvetica (assembly GCF_964273705.1). NCBI lineage: Eukaryota > Metazoa > Chordata > Lepidosauria > Squamata > Natricidae > Natrix > Natrix helvetica. The sequence continues at coordinate 131,351,321 of NC_138551.1, forward strand.
CTGCTCAAAACTTCCCAGATGAAAGCAATGCCAAGGCTGCCCTCTTCAGAAGGGATTCCCTGCAGCTCTCTGGGCTTCTGGGCATTTTGTAATTTCCCTCCCTCCCCCTCTTCCCCCTCCCTCTCCCTCCCCTCTTTCCTGTCCATGGACTTTCCCTCCTCATCTGGCACCAGGTGTCCGCAGCGTATTTATGACGTTCCTTTACGCAGCTCTTACACAGGAGCTGCTAATTATCTCCTGCCAGACCCAGGTCCCTGCCGCAGGTGAAGAGGAATGGATCCGGGGACTGAAGGCCCCTCGTGAAGGGGTGTCTGCAGATCCCCAGAGCCGGAAGGTCTGAAGGGAAGGAACCGGATCAGGCTCAATTGGAACAAAAGGCAGACTTCGTCGTTCTCCCCCACCCCCAAATTTGGGCAGCTGCCACCTCTTCATTCCTCCCCCAAGGCAGAGGAAGCCCCTCCTTCTCCAGATGTTGCTGCCTACAGTTGTGGGAGTGAAGAAGGACCCAGTTGTCCCAATCTCTCCTCCTCCACCTGCAATTTCCCAATAAACCCCACCCCGAGATCGGACATGGGGGAGGGGAGGTTCGGGAGCCCCCGGGACTCAGCCCAACCGCCGACCACAAAGGCAGAGGGGGGGGGGAGGAAGGCGTCTGGTCTTGGGCGCAGCTTCCCTCGTCCCTCCCTCCATTCGCTTCTCAGAGAGCAGCTGCCGGCCAGAAGGAGCGCAGCGGGCGAGAGAAGAGCGGATTCCTCCCAGGCGGCTGCAGGATCGGGGTGCGCGGGTAGTATGCGCCTCTTCCCTCCAGCGCCAGGTCGGGGCTCTCATTGCAGAGACTGCGGTGGGCCGGGCGAGGAGGGGGTCCGGGGACCCACGGAGGGCGGGTGGGCCGGCGGAGCGACCGCAGCCACCCGGATCTGCCAGGGGGAGAAGCGCCTCAGACGGGCAGGCTGCCTAAGGGGGTCTGGAGCCCACGCAGAACCTTTACGCAGAGGGGGAGACTCGGTCGGTGCCTGGGGGAGGAGAGGGTGGATCGGCCCCCTCAGGGCTCCAGAAATGGGCTCAACGAAAGCCGCCCGGATTTCTCGCCCTTCCAGGTTGCGCTGCGCCGGGATGGGGCGGAAGGACGCTGGGTCCGCCGGGGACTGCAGGCCCTTCGGAGAGGCGACGTTGCCCGAGGTTGCGATGCAACGGTCCCTGATTGGGTCTCTCGATCCCTCGGATGGAACCTCCGTCCCTTCCAAGACTCCCTCTGGCAAGTCTTCCTTTCCCCCCGAAAGAACAAAGTGGGGCTCTGGATTGACAAACAGGCTTTATTGGACGGTCAGCGCAGCTTTAGGGGGTCCTCTGTCAGCTCCCCCAGCCCCAAAACCCATCGGCCTCAGTCCCTCACTGGGCAGAGAAGAACAAGAAAGAGGGTGGGGGTCTGGAGGCTGAACCAGATGATGGTAGATTAAGGCACCCCCCCCCCCCCGAGGAGGACTGGTTCCGCGGAGAGAGGTTTTTCCCTGAACCAGAGAGGGAGGGGGGGTCGTGGGCTGCCTGCCTCCTGCGGGTGGGGCTTGTTGGTGTTTGAGGACCAGTTCCTGGCATGCAGGGAGGGGGGGCTGGATTAAGGGATTGGGTGTGTCTGGTGTAACTATAGAAGGTGCATTAACAGATTAGCAAAGTTGGAAGAGAAGGACTGCAGGGGATGGGATGACACCTTCCTATATTTGGCCGACTGTCCCGGAGAAGAGGGGGGATCGATTCATCCTGCGGAGCCCCTGAAAGCAAGAAAAAGGAGCAACGGATGGAACCTAGCTCAGCTAAGAGAGATCCAACCGAGAAGCCAGGAGAAATTTCCTGACAGGTGAAAAACTATTCATCAGTGGAAGAATTTGCATCCCAGAAGTTGTGGCTACTCCATTGATGGAGGTTCTCAGGAAGAGATTGGACAAGCATTTGCCTGAAATCTCCAGCTGGAGAAGCAGTTTGGACTAGAGGACCTCCAAGGTCCCTTCCAACTCTTTTGTTTTGTTATTCTGATTCAGTCCAAACATGAATTTAGAGACTGGTCAACAGAATTGCTTATTTAAAACAATCTTATACACCTCTGACAATTTATAGGGTGTCAAATACCAACAAGTAATCATTTTATAAAAGTTCTCTTTTAGGTTGTAGTTCAGCCTAAATTTTAATGTTGACCACATATTTTCCCATTGCTCCAATATTACGACCAAAATTACTGAATCATGCTACATTTAACATATTGACTGTTAGTGGATTCACCATCTACTTCTTCTTTTTAGCTTTGTCTTATTTTATTCTTCCTCTTCTGATTGGAATTGCATTTGGATTTTGTGTGTTATATTGTCATCTAGAGTCGTTCTGGAACATGGCAAAATCTAAATGGAATAAACAAAAAAATGATGATTTTCTTGACTTAGGTACTAGATATTCAACTATTAAAAAGGTAAACTTTCAACTAAAAAGTGTTTGGTTGTGGATAAAGACAAACCAATTAATTGAGAAATAAAGAAATAGACATAGTCAGGGCTACTGGGGGGGGGGGGGATGAAGGAATTGACTTGGAATGGAGTGCAAAATCATCCAGACCAACCCTCTCCATTATGCAGGAAAACCACCCAATCCATCCATGAGAAGCCTCTGTCCCCTTCTTAGGGATCTCCGGGTGTGAAGAACCCACAACCTTCACAGGGGGACCATTCCATGCTGGCCCAGCTCTTCACCACCTGAAGGAAATGGACCGGCTGATCTTTTCTCTTGAAGGAACCTGGAGAAGTGGAGTCATCCCAGATTATTCAGGAGGGGAAGAGATCATTGCTAGATCACCCATCTAAGAAAGTCTTAGCACAGATATTCCAATCAGGTAACTCTCTTAGGATGGGTAGATACTCTATACGTAATAAACATTTAATGGAGGAATGCCAATGTTTTTATTAGCAAGGGTGGGATGAAAGACAAGATGCTGTAGTGATTGTCAAAATGGCTGAGAAAATGCCCCCAAGGAGGGTTCCTCCACCATTTGTCTGAAAATGACCGTCAACTATTCAATTTGGTCTTCTACTTCTACTCTGTGTTGGATTCACCATCATTTGAATCCATGACTTTGATGGACGGAGGGAGGGATGCATCTTAGAATTTGGGATGGATTTCTAATACCAGAGAAGACCGAAGGCTCCATTGAGACCTTGTATTTTGGGTGTGTCCATGAGGCTCTCTGAGTCAAGATGGATTAAAATAAGGATTTTTAAAGTGTGTGTCTGGAAAGGGACTAAAATGACTCTCGCTGGACTGATTTGTCACATTTTGAAATAAACCTCCCAACTGGGAAAGCAGCAGGAGAGCAGGAAGGCCAGAGTGTGCAGAGACCCACAAAGTCTACATCTCAGGCCAAGCCAGTTATTATTTACATTGAGGGCAGCAGTTTAACTTTGCATTGTATTTCCCATCCACGAGGCTGTTTCCAAGGTGACAGAAAACTTCTTGGAGAGGAAAGAGGGAGGAAGAAATCCCCAGCGCTTCCATAATTATAGGTGGGACACCTGCCATGGCTCTTCTGCAGATCGAGAAGTGAGCCTGTAAACAAGAGCTCCCTTCCAAAGAGACTGAGAAACACTCCCCCTCTGTGCAAGTGTGATTTTTGTTTAACTACACAAAGTTCTGATGTCTAGTTTTTGATTGAGCTCAATATTGTTCTTGGAGAATGGCCACATTATTGCATCAGCTCTCTTGTGGTGGTGCCCTTGAGCATTAACTTTCCAAGTAAAGTACCGTAAATTTTGCTTCTAACTCAGCAGCTACTTCAGAGCCGTGACATGCTTGGGCATTAAGTGACCCAGGGGATTTTCCCTTTCATCACAATGCCAACTAGTCTCAATATTTTTTTTTTATCTTCAGCCACAGGTGCCGTGTATTTCCTCTGGGGCCAATTTCAAGGACTGAGATGCCAAACATCTCAATTCTTCATGACTGATTTAATTTGATCTCTGTCCCTGTCATTGTGAGCCACGTGGGGATTATTCCCCTTTCATTTCCCTCCAGAGAAACGCCCAACAATCTCAGAGTCCAAGAACTTGTTGAATCAGAAAACTTTTATCCTCAAAGTTTCAGCTCTGCTGTTTGACCGAATCCTCCAGGGAGACTCTGGGCAGAAACCCAGGGAGTCAGGGCAGGGGCAGCTCACTTCTCCCACTGACCCAGGAGGCCCCGGATGGAAATCGTTCCTGCTGGAGAACTTGGCTTTAGGCAAAAAAGTTTCTCTGAACAATTTGAGACTCTGGACTTCCCTCCCCACTGAAGATCAGGGCTGGCTGGCTTCCTTCCCATCCAAGCGTCTCCAGGGCAATTACAGAGGATGAGGCCCAAAGAGACCCTGCTCCTCTCATTCGGCAATCTGTGGAAATCTGCCAATGCCTGAATGTCACGTTTGACTCAAAAGATGGCTTTCCTATTGCCCAACTGTCCCTTTCCCCAGCTTTCCCCATCGCTCTGAGGAAATCAGTGAAAGGCTGTGATGACTTCTCAATAAAGTCTGTATGATTTAGAAGAGGAAAGGCCAATAAAATATTTTCTCTGCAGGTAGCTTTGTACCTGTCACCCCAAGTATGGAATGTCACAGGCACTTTACCTTCACTGATATGCAATAAATTAAATAGCATTTCTGAAAAACAAACCCAGAAGTGTCCGGTTTTTAAAATTTTCTCTTTATTATTAGATTTTCCATTGTGCTTAGATCCATTCTTAGTAAAGCCATTCAAGATTTGGGGAGGAAGATGGAGCCTAGCAGCCCTGCCCTGGAGGCCCAGAGGGAGAAGATCTTCCCCAGATGACCTGCGTTGGGCAACCAAAGGGCCCCAAAACATAGGCCACAATTATTGCCTGGTTCAAAATTCTTACTAACCACCCATTTTTTTTACAGATAGTCCTCAAATTACGGGCAGAATTGGGATGACAATTTCCATTGTAACTTGAGGAAATCATAAATTGAACACCATTTATGACCATCTTCCTGAAGGTCATTATGCAAATCATGCCGTTATTAAGCAAACCCAGCATCCCAATGGGTGTTTTTCTCACTATGAGTCAGGAATCCATAAACCCATCACAACAAGATGATGTAAATTGATTTCAGGATTGCCACAAGCACTAAAATATATTTGAAAAATCTCACCAAACTTTCCTTTGAGGATAAAAAGCAATGCAATTACCAATGGCAATTCCGTGATATTGACAGAATAACAAAGTTGGAAGGGACCTTGGAGGTCTTCTAGTCCAACCCCCTGCTCAAGCAGAGACCCCATGGCATTCAGACAAATGGTTGTCCAGTCCCTTTTTGGAAAACCTCCACTGATGGAGCATCCACAATTTCTGAAGGGAAGTTGCTCCTCTGATGAATTGTTCTCACTGTTAGAAATTTCTCCTTAGTTCTAGGTTGCTTCTCTCCTTGATTAGTTTCCATCCATTGCTTCTTGTTCTGCCCTCAGGTGCTTTGGAGAATAGGAGGCCCCTCCTCCTGGTCTCTCTGGCAACCTCTCAAATATTGGAAGACTGCTATCATGTCACCCTTCTCAATAACCTATGGAGACCCAATTCCAGCAACCATTCTTCATGTCAGCCTCTACTTTGCTTGCTTGCTTTCGGCTGCCATAGTAACGAGGGGTGGGGTGGGTGGTGGCTAATGGTATTGGGGGGGGGGATTACTAGATACTGGAGGAGATATCGCTTAGGAAGGTTTGTTCTCACCATCTTTTGCACATGCTGATGGCTCGTGTTTGGACTTGGTCAAGGCCAACTGTCTCTGCATACCAACTGAATGAGGCCACTTGAAGATGCACCCCACATGACACCTTTGGGAGCGGGAGATTGGACATTGGGTTGGGGTAACTGGGGGGGGGGCATTTGATATGTACAAGTTCACACTTTTTTGCTTCAGATCTTGCTTCACTTTAGCTGTTTGCATTTCATGTCCAGTAAAAGTACCTTTATCTCTACTCAAATGGAGTTGGGGGTTTTCTTTCTTGGATACTGAATGAGGCATGCATGACACTTCATATGTTTTAGCCTCCAGTCCCCTAATCATCTTAGCTGCTCTGCCCTGCACTTTTTCTTGAGTAGATTGCAGGTAGTCATTGGTTCAGCAACGGTTGCTATGGTGCTATGATGGTCCTTGATGTGAGATAAGATTTCCTGGTGAGAGGTTTTGGGTAAGGAAGGAAAACATTTGGAAGCATCTTCCTCCCTCTTTGCAACCAGGGAGTGTTCCTGGCAAGGGCAAGAGCACACAAGGACCACACTGAAGATTGTTGGGCCTCAGTGGGACACACACACACACACCACAAGTCCACAAGACCTCCTTGTTTTTGACATGATAGACATGGCCAATGTGATATAATGCTGCCCCCACCCCCAGCAAAAAGTAAGAGGACCTCAGGTGGGAGGCCCCTCCAAGGATTGCCAAATTTCTTATCAGGGTGATGCCAGGATGGGAAGGGGATCTCCTCTCCACTCTTCCCCACCTGCTTCCACCATTTTCTTGGACAGGGGCTGGAGGGTCCCCTTGCTCTAGCAACAAACCAAGGCTTCCTCAAAACAACCCAAGATTCTCAGCCTGTTGCCAAGATTGCGGCTGGCTTTGCCTTGGGAGAAGATCCTGGGAGTCTCTCTTGGAAAGAAGGGAGGAGGAAGGGAGGAAAGGCTGGGGAGAGGACAGCGTTTTCTGGATTGGCGTTACATTTCCTCCTTTGGGCTGCCCAGGGGCTGCGGGAGAGGCCTGGGGTCCTAGCAATGCCCTCCAAGGGAGCAGAACTGAAAATGTCGGCTTTTTCTCAGCAGCTCCACATTTTTAATGGGTAGGGGATGATTTTAAGGCACTCCTGTCACTTTCCTGCCTCCTGGTCAGCAGTCATTCAAACATTGATATTTCTAAAACAGATGGGAAATGAAATTTCACTTTAAGCTCAAGGAATTCCATGTTGAGTGCCAATTAAACATTGGTATATGTAGATCTCATTTAAGAGATAATGTCAGGTGCAACTCAGCAAGAACAGGAGTAAAGCTCAAAGCATTGAAAGTTTGTTACAAGCTGCCTATGCATAAGAATCTGATGTACTGACAGTCAAGCCAATGGAATTGGGGGGGGGGGAGGTGGATTTGGGTCTTTTGTGGGAAGGTAAGGATTCCAAACTGGTAACACGCAGTGACGTGCGGTGACGTTTATGACTGGTGAGGCTGGTGACGTCATCAAACCACGTGGTTGCTCCAATCGCACGGGTGCAGCCCCAACGGAGAAGTTTCTTCAGCTCCAGCCTCAATCAGCTCAGCCGCAGTCCCCTTCATCTTGCCTCAGGAAGGAGGGGAATGGGACCACGTGTGCAGGGGAAGGGGATCGCGGCTCTGCTAATCTGAGGCTGTGCGCTGAGGAGCCGCCTGCACACGTGGTCCCATTCCCCTTGCAAGGATCCCGGGCTCGCCCGATGCAAAAAATGCCTAGGTACCGTGTTTCCCCGAAAATACAACCTGTCCTGCGCTCATTGACATAGCGTTATCCCGAAAGCGCCAAGTTACAGGAGCCGGGGGTGGGGGGAGTGCTCACGTTGCTTGCCGCCTTCGGGATACCGCTAGGTTGGGGAGTGGCATTCTGTCCAGCCAGAGGGGAGAGTTGCCGGGCGGCTGCTCTCTTGTGAACTGGCTCCTGAAGAGCCGGGCACAGCCTCAGGGGCGAAGCAGCCATGAGGTAACCATGCTCACGAGCAGCCGCCCGGCAAATCCCCTCTCCAGCTGGGAAAAGCGCCATTCACTGACCTGAGCAGCCGCCCGGCAAATCCCCTCTCCAGCCGGGAAAAGCGCCATTCACTGACCTGAGCAGCCGCCCGGCAAATCTCCTCTCCAGCCGAGAAAAGCGCCATTCACTGACCTAGGGGGTATCCCTAAGGTGCCAAGCCATGTGGTGCTCTGCCCGCCCCGCCAGCTCCCGTGGCTTGGCACCAAGCCCTTGCGCAGCTCTCCCAGGTGACCGCCACAGGCTGCTGCTGGCCGCCGCCGCCCGCCGCCGCCCCACTCCGCTCATAACTTCAAAACTCCAAAACATCCAGCATCGGCCGCTCTAGGAGTGCTCTCTATGGTGGGCCGGCTGCCGGACAGAGAGTTTTCCGGACAGAGTCTTCCAGCAGCCGGCCCACCATAATGAGCACTCCTAGAGCGGCCGATGCTGGAAGTTTTGGAGTTTCGAAGTTATGAGCGGAGCGGGGCGGCGGCGGGCGGCAGCGGGCAGCAGCAGCCTGTGGCGGTCACCTGGGAGAGCTGCGCAAGGGCTTGGTGCCAAGCCGCAGGAGCTGGCGGGGCGGGCAGAGCACCACATGGCTTGGCACCTTAGGGATACCCCCTAGGTCAGTGAATGGCGCTTTTCCCGGCTGGAGAGGGGATTTACCGGGCGGCCGCTCATGAGCCTGGTTACCTCATGGCTGCTTCGCCCCTGAGGCTGTGCCCAGCTCTTCGGGAGCCAGTTCACAAGAGAGCAGCCACCCGGCAACTCTCCCCTCTGGCTGGACAGAATGCCACTCCCCAACCTAGCAGTATCCCGAAGGCGGCAAGCAACGTAAACGCTCCCCCCACCCCCGGCTCCTGTAACTTGGCGCTTTCCGGATAACGCTATGTCAATGAGCGCGGGACAGGTTGTATTTTCGGGGAAACACGGTACCTAGGCATTTTTTGCATCAGGCGAGCTCGGGATCCTTGCAAGGGGAATGGGACCACGTGTGCAGGTGGCTCCTCAGCGCACAGCCTCAGATTAGCAGAGCCGCGATCCCCTTCCCCTGCACACGTGGTCCCATTCCCCTCCTTCCTGAGGCAAGATGAAGGGGACCACGGCTGCACTGATTGAGGCTGGAGCTGAGGAGCCTCCTGCACACGTCCCATTCCCCTTGCAAGGATCCTGGGCTCGCCCGATGTAAAAAATGGCGAGATCGGCACACTTGGGGCTGCTGCTGAGATGTCCAGGGAGGCTAAACCAAGCCGCGCGTCTCTCCCAGCCACTTTCATGGCTTCCTGGAGTAATTCTTTTTTATTTTCATGATGAGAGTGGTGAGGCTCTGCCTCCCCTGCCTCCCCTGACTGCACGTCACTGGTAACACGTTTAACCCAGTAGTGGGATTCTGCCAGTTTGCACCTATTTGGGAAAACCATTTGTTAACTCTCTGGGCAGTTTGGAGAACCGGTTGTTGGAAGAAATCTCTTTTTGTTTTTTTCCACTTTACAGGTCTAATCCTGTAAAGAAGGCAGGAAGGAAACATTCCGGTGTTCTTTTTAGCCTAATCTTTATTGCCCTGCTTACAGAAACTGCCTCTCCCGCTAAGCCTTATTGCATTGTAACAGCTAAAGGTTTATTATTTTATTAGGGGCTTGACTTTCTTAAAGGGGAAGGGTTGTTTTAAGCTTTTTACACTGCTGTTGGGAGGGAATACTTCCCTGTTGGAGTTCTTCCAGCTTGGATGCAACGATCAGCACTTTGAAGAAATAATTGACTAACGAAGCAGAGCTGCTGGAAAGAAGCTTTTAATGACAAGGAACCAAGATGAGTGACATTCAGCAAGGCTTCTTGGCTAGCTAGAAAAATTAACATTCAAACATGAATTTATATACCCTTTCCGAGTTTTGGTCTAAAACTGGTTTTTGATGAAGTTTAATTCTGTGTTTCCTGATGTTTAATCTTGTGTTTAGTGATGAGATAATTTTCCCTATTCCGCTTTGTTTGGACGGAAAAGAGTTAATCTCTGTTCTTGAAAAGAAGCAGGGTTGCAAAATCTCTCCTTCTTATCTTTTAATGGGAGTTTCTCTATTTGTGTCTGGGAGTGGATGAGGATTACTCAGAGCCAAATCTTGGAAGGAGCTGGATGTAACCCGGGATGAGATTCCCCTCCATCTCAATGGGGACCTCAAAGGTATTGGAGGAAAAGCAGCCAGAGAGCCAAGAGGAGAAGCCATTTCAACCATAGATGGGTGGAAAGAGTCCCAGGAAGAGGAGATCCCTCCCTTCCCCTTAAAGGATCCCCTCAGGGGGAAACCAGATCCATGCAGGGAGGGTGGAGAGACCTTCCGAAGGAGCTGGAGGAGAGAGGAACCGTCGGAATGTGAGGACTGGTGAGGAGAGGCTTCCCAGAGGGAGAAGCCCTGAAGAGGAGATGCAGGGAGGGTGGAAGGAGCTTCAGAGACAGAGGATCTCTGGATTACCATAGAAAGATCCACTCAGTGCCTGGAGAAGGAGAAAATGCGACTGGAAGCATAAAAGTTCTTTCCCACAGAAGGAGGGAAACCTGGCAAAGGTGAACCCTGAGGTGTTCATCAGTAGATAGAATTGAGTTTGGGTTGTTTGTTGTTTATTTTTCATCCTTTATTAACTGTGTTCTGTGCATTAAACCTTATACTTTTTGCCACTTTAAATAAAGTCCATCTTGGTTTCAAACCTGGAGTTTCCTCCTGGCCTTCTTGCCCCCTGCTCAGCCAGACCTGGATGGGAAAGGGTCTCCCCTCCGATCCTCTCCTGGGTCCCCAGAGCGCTGGTTGGGGGGGGGAGAAACTGGGAGGGGGTCACGAAGGGATGAAGGCTGATTGTGGGGTGGCAGAAGGAGGCCCAATGGGGCCGCTGCTCCTCCCATCCCCGAATGGCTGGCAGCCAAGTGCACAGCCGGCGCTTTTCTCCTCGGCCTGATGCATCGCAACCTGGAAGGGAGAGAAATCCGGGAGGCTCCCCGGAGCCCCCAGCTGGAGCCCTGCGAGGTCAACCCGCTTCCCCCGAGAAGGGCTTCCCCTCCGCCCTGCCTGGCTGCATCCCGCGAAGTGGTGCTGAGCTTAAGCCCCGGGGCAACCCGCCCCTCTGCCTAGGCGCTTCTCCACACAGCTCCCGGGACAGGCTGCTGCCCTACCCGCCTCCAGGGCTCCACTGTGGCTCTTCTCGGTGGGGGCGTCCTCAGCCTTTGGGAGACGGAGCCCCAGCTCGGCCCAGGAGGGAAGCGGCGCAGAGCTCGCCATGGCCTCGATCCCTGCAGCCCGCCTGGCAGGAAGACCCTCCAGGCGCTCTGCCTCCTCTCTCACCCGCTGCGCTCCCACCAGCCCTGGGGGGGCATCCACAAACCAAGGCAGCGGGAGGGCAGGGGGCTCAGGCAGACCACCCGCCGGGTGCAGCCCTGCCTGACCTGGGCGTGAGGGAGCGGGGCAGGCGAGGGGCTTGAGAGACAGCTGTCTGTTTGGGCGAGGCGAGGAGGGAGCCGAGAGGTACAGTGGCTGAAAGAGCCTTAGGGGTCGGGGGAGGTGCAAGGAGTGTCCGGGGAGGGTGCAGGGATCAAAGCCAGTTGAAGGTCTTTGGCCCAATCGCTGGACTTTTAATGCCACCTTCAATACAAAAGTCACATGGGTGACCTGTGGCCAATCATCAGGGGACTGGGAGTTCTGGTCCTAGCTTAGGCATGAAAGCCAGCTGGCGAAGTTTGGGGCCAATATTCAGGAGGCTCTGAGTTTTAGTTCTGACTTAGAAGTGATTGCAGGTTGGTGACTTTGGACCAATGACCAATGGATGGTGAGTTCTAGTCCCATTTTAAGCCAGAAATCTGGCTGAGTTTCTTTGGACCCCCCCCTGCCCCCCCACACCAGGAGAGTCTGAGTTCCAGTCCTGCCTTAATACTTATTGATTGCGGGTGTGAAAATGCTTGCTATGAATCTTGGTCTGATCCATCAAAGCTTTTTTTTACCTGCTCAAAATAGGATTCACAAAGGGATTCATTTGTAATCAGAAGTCATTCTGGGACCTCAAATTCAGTGCTAATTGATCAGCAATCTCTGTGTTTGGAAAGCGGGATACTTTCCATGGAGTCCTAAAAACCTAGATGTTCCCACCCTTAACCTCACCTTCTTCTTACCCCTGGATCAATACACAGCATTGAACCCTCCTGCCAAAGTCCAGACCATTGGGTCAATGATGGGGCTGCCTTTAGACAGGATCCCTTCAGCCTCCTCCTGGGGAGAGTCTCAAGGTCCCCTTTCTTTGGGCATCTTCTCCAGCCCTTCACAGACAAGACAAGCTTGGAAGAGGAGCAGAGAAAATGCTTTAGGTAGAAATTGTAGAGTGGACAATTAAAAGGCCTGGATGTCATTAGATGTTGCCATTTTAATTCTGTGGGTGAGAAAAGAAGAAAATAAAGTGAGGATTTCTTAAAGGTACACACCTAAACACCAACCCCTAACTGAAATCCTAGACAGCCGTTGTGATCAACACTTTCTGTACAATGGATTTCAATGTGCACATCAAGAAGGAACCATATAATAGTAATGAATATTTGTCTCCCCAGCTGAGGACCTGGAGGCCCCCACCCAGCTGCTTTGGTGGGAGGGACAATGGTCCCCATGGAGATAATCCTACACCGTGGTTGGGGCTTCCTTCCCACAGCCTCCTGCTCACTCACTCACGCAGAGACACTTTTAGATGCTGTCAGCAGGAATAATTGCTCAAAGGATTTCTTAAAAGGCGTCCTGTTCATTGGTAGTTCCTGAATATTAAATTCCTGTGAATGACTTTCACGGAGTTCTATTTACCTAGATTTATTGGGATGAAAGGGGAATGAGTTACAAGAAGTACAGTCATTCAATCATTTCCCATTCTGAAAAAAGTAGATTTGATTTTCTTTGGCTCCTGCCAACTATCTAAGTAGAAAGAATTTATCCTTTCAAATAAAATAATCTTTAACAATTCTTCCAATATCACAATGCTGTTATATTTTATGTTTTTACATTTGTTCTGGCTGTGAGATGCTCCTTTGTGTTCAGGTCTGGCCTCAGAAGGATAATGTAGCACTTGGGGATGAAGATGCAGCCCAGCAGACCAGCACTGGAGGCCAGGATGGAGAAGACCTGCACAGCCACCATGTATTTCCCTTTGGTGCTCAGGTAGGTGGGCACAAAAGTCACCCAGACACTGCAGAAGACCAGCATGCTGAAGGTGATCAGCTTGGCTTCGTTGAAGGCCCCAGGCAGATTCCTGGCCAGGAAAGCCACCGTGAAGCAGATGGCAGCCAGGAAGCCCATGTAGCTGAGGGTGATGTAGAACATGACAACAGCCCCTTCGTTGCATTGCAGGATGATCTCTCCAGGCTGGGAGTGGAGGTCAGAGTCAGGGAATGGGGCAGAAACTCCCAGCCAGATGGAGCAGATGATAATTTGGAGAACAGAAGAAGAAAGGATGATGGAGTTGGCCAAGCTCTTCCCCAACCATCTCTTCACTTGGTTTCCTGGTTTTGTGGCCAGGAAAGCCAGCACCACCGTGATGGTTTTGGCCAAGAGAGAAGAAACAGCAACTGAGAAGATGATGCTGAAGACCGTCTGTCGGAGAAGGCAGGTGGCTTTCCTTGGTTGACCAATGAAGAGAGAAGGAGACAAGAAGCAAAGCAGGAGGGAGACCAGGAGGATGTAGGAGAGGTCCCGATTGTTGACTTTGACAATGGGAGTTTCTTTGTATTTCATGAAGATGATTAAGACAAGGCCTGTGATTAGGAAGAAGAGTAGGGCAAAAGAGACCAGGATGGTTCCCAGATGTTCTTCATAAGACAGGTAGGTTATAACTTTGGGGATACATTGGACTCTTTTCCTATTTGGATATTTATCATCTGGACACTTGGTACATTTTTTTGTATCTGAGAAAGTCAAAAAGCAATATTTCTTTAATATTTTGAATTTTTTTTTGCCTTTCAAGCAATACCATTTTTGAACAACACTTGATTCCAGGAACATTTTCCAAGATGTGTTGCTCAACCATTCCACAGGGAAGAAAAGGATAACATAATTTACTAATGCCTACATAGCTAAGGTATATGAAATTGGAGGATTTCTAGTGCATTTTGAATAAACAAAAAAAGGGTTGAGTTTCAATGCAAACTTTAATTTACACTTTCATCAAAATGCTGTGGATGAAACCAGTCCCACAAAGCCTTCCTTTCCTCTAATGTCACTCACCTTCTTGAGTGGAGATGGTCCCCTCCGGACAAGGAACGCAGTCATAGCAGCAAACTGGCTCTCCTTCTCGAGCCCTCTTGACAAATCCAGGATGACAACTTTCCACACATTTGGACTGAGGCAGGGACTGAGCAGAAAAACAAGGAATGCCAAAGAAAAGATGTTAGGACTCTCCGTCCACGGAAAATGGAGGGAGAAATGGACATTAGACAAGTAGATTCTGGGCTTCATGGAGATAAATAGTGAAATCTCTGACTCCTTCCAAATAGATGTAGGAGATGTGACCCTGGCAGGTTCTTTCTTTAGTTCTTCCCTTTTGCTTCTGGCATTTAACATTGCAATAATAAAGTCTTTTCTATTTAATAAAGTCTGGAGGGATGGAATTGAGTAAAGATTTTAGCATTAAGTGACAAACAAACAGTTCCTCCCCATGGCTGTATTAAAATGCATTCCTCCACTCTTCATCTATCCATGGTTAGGATGATCCCATATTAGATTTTTGAATAAATTCATCATCAAAGATTAGATTTCTTTAAGTAGAGTAAAATATTAAAATGGAAACTTCTGACCAGAAGAATCTGGAAAGGTTTCTACTGGACTACAGAAAGCCTTGCAAAGCTGCTCCCCTTTGACACTAGTTCCAAAAAGTCTCCCAGTTAAGAGATAAAGGAAACATTCCTCATAAATTATAGCTGATGATGTTTCCTAGTTTGGGTAATAAAACATCTGCAAGAAAACAAGGAAGCTCAGAGAGCACCAAGGATCCCTCATGTCAACCTTGAGCTACAAATATTCTCCTTTGTTAAGACAAAAGGTTTCTGCATAGTTTCTGGAAGTGTAGTGAGACTGAGTGAGATCATGAGAAGGTGTCCCTGAAAAAGATTCAGATCTTTGGCTGCAACAGATGGGAGATGAGTGTGAGTCCCAGGTCAGAAGGAGACATTTCTAAGGCCCATCCAGTTATCCAAGAAAAAAATGCTTTGTGGTGAAGAACTGCAATTAGGAGACTCCAACTGGCATGGAAAGACAGACCCACATTTAATATTAGTTACATTTTGGGACTCCTTTTCACCCAGAGGGACTGAAGGCTAACACTCAGGATAAACAAGGCCATTTAAGGGATTTTCAGATGAAGAGCCTCTGAAGAGTCAAAGGCCAAATCTAAGTAGTGTTTCCTGTCACAATCTCTCTCGTTACTTCTGATATCAGGAAGGGCTTTTTCTTGAATCAAAGTTGTGTTTAAGGTTTCTGGGTCAAGGGATTGTCTCAGTGGTCACTGTCACTTTATGTGAAATGAAAGTCTTGGACCTCCTTCCTAAGGGCAGATGGTCAATTGCTCCCCCCATTTGGGAGAAAGACACATATGATTAACTTTGACCAGGCCTGGACTACTTAAAATTATCAGAGACCCTGGACATGTCCTTTCAGGGAGCCATTTCCCAATGGCCTTTCCCTAAGCAGGACAAGAGGAAGCTTCTCTCCCAAATGGGACCACCAGAAGCTCCATCCAGTCATGATCCTATTTATTTTATTTATTTTATTTTTTTCTTTAGTTTGTCAAAACTTGTACAGGTAACAGGTATAAACATGGACACGAGTGTATAAAAAGAGTATAGATAGATGATTACAAATAAGTATAAGCATGGACATGAGTACATGAAATGAATACAAATCAATGGGGAAAGTGGGACAGGGAGGGTAGGCACGCTGGTGCACTTATGCAAGCCCCCTTATAAACCTCTTAGGAAATGTGTGAGGTGCATGGTGGACAGTTTAAGGTTAAAGCTGTGGGGGTTTGAGGAACTAACAACAGAATCAGGTAGAGCATTCCAGGCATTGACCACTCTGTTGCTGGTCGTATTTTCTGCAATCGAGTTTGGAGTGGTTTACAGTTTGTATCTATTGTTTGCTTGTGTAATTATCTGTAGGATGTTGTAACGGATAATTTTGTGTACTATACTTAGGTCAGGATGTAGGCGGCATATTTCTAGGTTGTCCAAGCCCAAAATTTCGAGCCTGGTGGCATAAGGGATTCTGTTGTGAGCAGAGGAGTGGAGGATTCTTCTCGTGAAATACCTCTGGACCCTCTCGATTGTATTAATGTCCGATATACAGTGTGGATTCCAGGAAGACAAGCTGTATTCGGAAATTGGTCTGGCAAAGGTTTTATATGCCCTAGTTAGCAGTACAAAGTTACCGGAGAAGAAGTTACGCAGGATTAGATTAACAACTCTTAATGTCTTTTGGGCAATGCTGTTACAGTGAGCTCTGGTGTTTAGATCCTTTGAGATGAGTACTCCTAGGTCTTTGACTGAGTGAGAGTCGTCTGCGATGTCGTATCCGCCTAGCTCGTATTTGGTGTTCTGATTTTTGTGCCAATGTGTAGGATAGAGCATTTGTTAGATGAGATTTGGAGTTGCCAATTGTTTGATCATTCAGATACATAGTTAAGGTTGGCAAAGTGTCCAAATAGGACACAGCTGCTCACAATATGATCTCAAAGGTCGTGTATGTAAAGCAGAAAGAGTGGGAGTCCTAATATGCTGCCTTGGGGGACACCACTGTTAACGGTGCAGGGTTTGATAGAGCGCTTCCACTTTTGACTATTTGACAGGAACGCGGCTATCCACTTGTTTCGCCTCATTCAGTCCAAACTTCAATTCAGGGAATGTTCAACTGAATTCCCTTCTGCTTTGCTATTTGAGGACAAGGAACAAGCAAACCTGAGACTATTAACAACACAACCTCCAGCATGCTAATCAGCTAACTCATCTTAAAACAATCTCCAGCACTGCAGCATCTGAAGAACAGCTTGGTCAATAGAACTGAAGGTCTATAGAAAAAATAAAACCTATAAGGTTTGTACTCCCCATGTTCAATTCTCAGTGAAGGTCATGGGCCCTGGAAACTAGGCTTAGTCCACATGAAATGGGTCCTAAATCTTTCGAAAAAAGAGGAAAGAGAACCAAATTTCTCTCACCTTGTTGAGCAACTTTAGCCGGGAAAGAGCTCCTTGGTCGATGATAAGTCTCTGTCTTTTCCAAATCCCCATTGATGGTTGGATGGGATCCTTCTTGGGGAGAATCAAACAGCTCATGATTGTCAGATCTGCTGCTACATCTCCGTTTTGATCCAAGTACAGGACGTAAGCAGAAATATTGCAAAACTCATTCTTCTGCAGGGAAGGGTGGAACTACAAGGGGAACATGCAAGAATTTTAAAATCTGAAAGCTTTTTTAAAAAATATCATTTAGCCTTTACACTTTTGAATCTTTCTTCTACAGTTCTCTAACATCAAAATCTGCTTATTTAGAAAAACAGGTGTTACTGCTATCTTCATAAATAAAAAACAAAAGTTCAGCAAAATTTCCCCATCAAATGTTGGCAAAATGTACATTAACAAAATGTATTTGTTGCAATTGATAAGTTATAGTGGACACTCTGGAGCAGGTGACAAATAAAACGAATCATAAGAAAAAAGAGGTTATTCATACATGCCTTGAAAACATCAGGTTGATTATGAGAAACTGCTCATTTAGTGGCCATTCAGAGTTACAACGGCACTGAAAAAAGTGACATGATAGTTTTCCCCATGATCATGGCAGCATTCCCAGGGTTTCAAATTCTGAATTCTTGGCATCCACTTATGATGCTTAGAGAGTTTTAGGGTCATGTGATCTACTTTTGCGACTTCTGACAAGGAAAATCAACCGGGAAGTCGGATTCACTTAACAACTATGTTACTGACTTAACAACTGTGATGATTCACTTAACAAGAAAAGGCAAGAAAGACCATAAAATAGGGCAAAACAACCATCTTGCTTAGCAACAGAAATGCTGAGCTCAGTTGTGGTGGTAAATCTCCTCCTGCCTTGTGCAGCCCTCTTCCGATAACTGGAAGAAGTTGCCCAGAAGCTCCAGATCTTCTCAATGTTGTTCCAGAGGGAGGGAAATGGAAGAATGAGCTCAGTCAGAAGGGAGGAGATTCTGGCTGAAGGAGAGGAAAAACACCCTGAAAAGAGGAGCCATTTCAGAGCTGAGCCCTTAAAGCAGAGAGGTTCAGCCTCCCCTTCACTGGGGATGCAAAAGCTTGACTGGGATTCCTGCAGAGGAGGGTTGGGCTGGATGATCTCAGGATCTCTTTCAAAGTTATAAAGG
Organism: Natrix helvetica; assembly: GCF_964273705.1. Taxonomy (NCBI): domain Eukaryota; kingdom Metazoa; phylum Chordata; class Lepidosauria; order Squamata; family Natricidae; genus Natrix; species Natrix helvetica. Next base: position 131,369,477 of record NC_138551.1, read on the forward strand.
CAAAAATTCTACTATGCTTATCAGAAAATCATAAAGACAATAATATATTACAAAATGCACTTTACAATTACTAGTAAACCCCAAATCTATCTGCTGTGGTGCCTGGTGCTTAGAAGATTATATCTCAAGTAATTAGATTGGCCCAACTGTTGACCTTCTGAAGCACAATATGTTTGAGAAGGTTCCCCTCCTTCTCCTCTGGGTTCCTTCTCTAAAGGATCTAAGATTAATGGACCCATATTGTTAGAAATAGGAAAGCAGCAATAAAGCAAGGAAGGCAATTTGGTACCAAAAAGCACCAAAAGTTTATCAAAGCATCTGCAGATCCATCAGGTGGAGCCAGATCAAAGCAAGCAAGAAGTTTTATGCCCTTCCTCCCATCACTCAACACTGTCCTGCTTCCCCATTGGCTGGGTACTAGCAAACTCTCAACCAATCCAGAGCGCCTGTTTCACAATATAGCCTTATTTTCCCCAGCAACTCCCTGTCTCCATGGGCTGGTGTGATTCTGCATCATTAACTTTCCGTTTCTCTTTTGTGTAAATCAGTTATATTTTGAAATGTGTCCATTAAGCTCTTGCTCAGAAAGCAACCCCTCCCTTTTCTTTCTAGACTTTTCTGAACCACATTGTTCACTGTTAGAACAAGACTGTTTTCACTAGTTTTTCAAAAAGTTCCTTAACTTTGTAGTTCCTTATTCTCTTTATTTATTATGCAGAAGCAAGAGCTGTAATGAAACATTATTTTAGAAGCAATTCTTCATATTCCACAAAATTGGGACCCCAGACCTGCCATGGACGCAGTCTTGGAGCCCCCAGCCTCTTTTCGCCCTTCCTTCCCCTCCTCGATCTGGAGGAATAGGCTGCATTCAAGGCCTGGGCCAGAGTCTGAATGATACTGTACCAAAAGGGAACATTTGGGATCCATCTTCTACGCCTTTTCCACTGGGTCTCCAGTGGGGCTTTCTGGGTGCATCTTCTGCGGCCTTTGACAGAAAAGACATTCTTTGATAGAGAACAGAGAAAATGATGATCTTGAAATGGATATTCAAAAAAGAAATGGGGTTCAAAGGCAGAATCTTTTGGCATTTCTCTTGCATGAAAACCAAAGGCCCAAACACTATGGACATATTTAAAAAGTCTGTGTTTTTTACATCCAAATATTCCCATAGTGGGCTTGATCCAGACTTTCCCTTCAATGGGTCCTGGGAGACGCATAAGTGTTAAATGGAAAGGAAGTATTCTGTCATTAATGGGGACAACTTCCATGAAGTGAACATAGACGTTGACTTGTCTCCACTTAGAGAGGGCTTCCCTGAGGGTTGCTGTATATCCAGTTGTTGAGAACAGTTGAGATATAACCACACAAATTCCATTCCTGACAAGCAAAGGAGTGAAAGTCCTCATGAAATTCTCTCCCTTTTCTGTGTCTGAAGCAAAGAGGCCAATCAGGGTCCATCTGAAGTGGAGGAGCAGCTGGACAATTGCTGGGTACTGGATTCCTTCTTTGGGGAGCAGCTGGTGGAAAAAGGGAAATTTGCTTTTATCGCTCAGCGCCTCTGAAGCAATTGCATCACTGATCTGAAAAAGCAATGAAGAAAACTGTGTTATATTGGGGGTCAGATAAAGTCCAAAACTTTAGTTTTTAATAAATTCAACTTGGTATTGATGAACAAATAAATTATTGTTGATTAGCAATTATATTACATCAAGAAACTGGATATTAAGCACAGATTTTTAACAACACTGTATATAAAAATGGAATACAAGAAACAAATTAGGAGAGGCAAGGCTGGCGTCGCGGCAGTATGACGCCCGATCTTGAAGTTCCAAGCTCGCCATTGATATCTCTGCCACTGGACGGTCCTTTTGGACCTAAACCGTACTGTAGAGAAAGTGATAGACAAGGCCACATCCTGCTGATCCCAGGGACACTGCGAAGTCCCTGGTAGATCCAGGAGAAGCCCTTTTTTCTGGCGGCAGAGAGGCGGCTATTAAAGCTACTGAAGTTGGGACAGCTACAGAATGGAAGAAAAGCTAGAGAGAAAGTGTGTCGATTTGGTGAGATAATTCATTATTATTTGAGAGAACACCCTAAAAGACTAAATGTAAAGTTAAATTTGAAGACAGAAGAGGTCAAGCAGCGAGATGAAGCCTGAGTCAAACTTAGTTGGTTTTTTAACCCTTTTTATTGCTGGAACTTTTACAAACGCTTTTTAAATTTTTAAACTGAACTGTTTTTTTCCTCTTTCAAATACTTACATAATAATTTTTATTGTTTAAGACTTTCTTTTTCTTTCTTCAATGTCTTATTGTATTTTTTTCTTTCTTCAACGCCTTATTGTATTTTTTTAATTCTTTTTTTTCTCTTTTTTTTCTGAATATAAGGAGGGAAGTGAAAGTAGAGGAAATAAGTAAAATAAGCCACCCAGAGGTTTGGAAACATTGTTTTCTTTTTCTCATTTGAGTGTTTGAGTTTGTTGTGGAAAGTAAGAGCTGGTGTTATATTTTAAGAACTCTGAACCTATTTATTGATAATGATAGTGGGATGAGCATGGAAGAATGTTTATACAGGTGCTCCTCTGGGATTCTGTCAGTGGTTAGAGTCTGGAGTTGAAAGAAAGAAGATAGCAGTAACCTTGGAAAGAGAATTGTTAATTTTGCTTGGAACTTAATAAAAAAGCCTTGGACTGTATAGTGGCAGTGGGGTTTTTTTGGTTTTTTTTTTTTTACAGAAAGCTTGGTTTTTTTCCTTTTATTGTTTTTTCTTTGGTGTCACTTCTCTACTTTCCCCCTCACTTAGTTATTCTCAGCTGGACTGAGGCATTTTACAGATGAAGCCTGTTTTTTTTTAAGGAAGGTGTATTTTTTTCTGTTTTCTCTTGGACACATTAACAGATATATACTTTTTTCTTTTTTTCTGCTGGAGCTTGTCATTCCACTCTACTTAATTAGATTAAGGCATACAAGAGCCTGAAGCTTTTCTTTTTTTCTTTTTATTGTTATTTGGGATTATATTTGCCCTCCATATAAGTGGATTAAGGTATAGAAGAACCTGAAGTCCTTGTATCTCTCAGCCATCATATAGTATATCAATTGTTTGGAAATGAGTAAAAAGATAATGGCCATTAGCTCTTCAATACCAACTTCTTCTTCTGCATCATCTGGAGGACAAAGATCAATACAGAAGATGTTGCAGCAGGAAAAAGAAATGGAAGTGACATTGCAGATGATTATGCAAGGAATTAAAAAAATACTAGTAAGAACAGAGAATAATGAAAGTAGAACAGAGAATATTGAACAAAGAACAGAAAAAACATGAAAAAATGGAGAATATCCACAAAATGATGATGAGATATGTGGACAAATTTCAAAAAATTGAAGAAAAAGATGAACAAAGAGACAAGAAAATTGGAGATATTGACAGGAGATTGAGCATGGTCGAAAAAGATAAGAGTGGAATATTGGGATGGGAGATCAACATATTGGAATTTTATCTCAGATTTCAAAATATAGAAGAAGAAAAGGGATGAAAGTTGGCAGAAATAATGATAGAAATTCTGGCAGAAGCATTAGAGATAATCAAAGAGAAGATGATGGATGGAATAGACGAGGTGTTTCGATTTTTTACAAGATATGCAGTGAGAAATAAACTGCTAAGAGAAGTCCATATAAGATTCACTAAGAAAGCAATCAAAACACAAATACTACAGATGGCAAGAGATAAAATATTGAAATATAAAGATAAGGAGATTGTGATTCTGAAACAAGTACCAAGAAGAGTGAGAGAGATGAGAAGAGAATATCAATTTTTGACTAAAAATTTATTTTAAAAAGGTGTTTATTACAGATGGCTGATACCAGAAGGTCTCATGTTTATATGGCAAGGACCAAGACAAAGAATAGATTCAATTGAAAAAGCAGAACTATTTTATGCAGAATATTTTAGAGGGAAAGAGGAGGTGACATGAAAAGAAGAATCATTAATTGAATTTCAAGAGGAATGTCTAACAGTGACTGAAAAAGAAGGTGGGGTAGATGGCATTGTGGAGCCTAGAGAACAACGAGGTCTACTAGAGCAGCAAACCCTTCTTATAAAGTATAAATATGGAAGAGAAAAAATGATTACAATTAATATAAATGGACTCAATTCAGCTATTAAAAGAAGGAAAACATTTTATAAATTAGAGAAATTAAAATTTGATATAATCTGTCTACAAGAAGTACATATTAAAAAGCAACATGAACAAATATTGATACAGCCAAAACTAGGGAAAATATTTACTGCATTGACAGGTTGTAAGAAAAGAGGAGTGGTTTTATATATTAAAGATACAATTCCAGCGGAACAAATTTATACAGATGCTGATGGAAGAATATTGATGGTGGAAATTATGGACAACAATATGAAAATACTTTTAATAGCAATTTACTCTCCAAATGACAATCAAGAGAATTTTATATAAAATTACACATGAAAATAATTGGATTGGACTATGTTAATATTTGCATGATAAGAGATTTTAATGGAATAGTAGATGAGAAATTGGACTATAAAACACAAAAAACAATAAAACAAAGTAGAAAGACTCTTTCAAAATCTTTTTTTTAAATGACAGATGAAATATTTAAAAGATGCATGGAGAGAAAGAAATGCTAAAAATAGACAATATACCTTTTATTCAAATAGACACTCATCATGGTGTAGAATAGATATGATATGGATGTCAACAGAATTGATTTTTAACATACTGGAAATTGATATAGAAACAAGTACTTGGGCAGACCACAATCCAATGACAATTAAATGGAAAGGACAAAGGAGAAGATCTAGATGGACTTTAAACAATACCATATTAAAAGAAAAGGACTTTGTACAGAAAATGGAGAAAGAATTGGCTTTCTTTTTTAAAGAAAACAGAAAAGAGGACACATCAATGCAGAATCTTTAGGATACAATGAAGGCCTATGCTTGAGGCTTGATAATAGACTATACAAGGAAAAGAAATACTAAGAAAAGACAAGCTTTTAAAACATTAGAGGATGATTACAAGAGACTTGAAAAAGAGTTACAGAAACTTCCACAAAAACGGACATTAAAATAAAAATGGACACAATTAAACATAAAATATGGGTTAATGGAAAAGGAGGAACTAGCACAAAAACTTAGAGGTGCTAAACAGAATTACTTTGAAGATGCAAATAAACCAGGTAGATGCTTAGCGTATAAACTGAAAAAAGAGAGAATCAAGAAAAATAATGCAACTAATAGATGATCAAGGGCAAATTTGCCATGGAAATAGAGAGAAGAAAAAAATTATGCAAGATTACTATGGAAAATTGCATGAACAAGAGAACATAGAGGAGGGAAGAGTCAAACAATACCTGCAGAAAGTGAATCTACCCCAGATATTTAAAGAAACTGAAATGATGCCAGAAGGGAATATAACGATGATGGAGTTAACTGAAGCACTAAAAAAAAAACAGAATAATGGAAAGGCTCCAAGTCCAGATGGACTGCCAGTGGAATTTTATAAGACATTACAGGAATCGCTGAATCTTCCATTGTTAGAAGTTATGAATGAAGTTATGTTATATATGTGAGGCTTTATTATTAACCCGGGAGAAGATTAAAAGGCATCATTATTTAAAACTTCCAGCCTGGTTATCAACTATTGAAGCATTTTCATATCCAATAACATATAAAAAGGAACAAACAGATATGGTGAAATATTAAATGCAAAGGGTGAACTTAAATCTATGCAAGAACTGGAAGGATGAATTGGTTTTCATATGTGCAAATACATTCTAGATATGATAAAGATCTTAAAATAGAAGCTTTTATGACAAATTGACTGATTTAGATAAAATCTTGACAGATACCGATGAAAAGGTGATTAAAAAACTATACGGATATTTATTAGGAGTTAAGCTAGAAGAAGAACAAGTTAAAGAAACAATGATTGCTTGGGGGGGGGAGGATTTTGGATATGGGCTTGATTTAGAGAAATGGCAAAAATTGTGGTCTCAAAATTACAAAATGACAATGTAAACAGCATATAAAGAAAATTTGTATAAGATGTTTTACAGGTGGCACTTACCCCTGATGAGAATAGCATACATCCCTTTGGCGATTCGCTTACACAGAGAGGGACTCCTCCGGGTGCCGTCCACTAGGCTGTGCCAGCGGGCAACGCCCAGGGGAAGGGCCTTCTCTGTGATGGGCCCGACCCTCTGGAATGACCTTCCCCCTGATATTAGAACAACCACGGACCTCCGCTCCTTCCGTAAGAAGCTCAAAACCCACCTATTTAATCTAGCCGGCTTGGCCTAATTCCAGCTATCCCACCCCAGCCTATATTTTTAAATTTTGGTCTTAGGCTTAGTTTTTAACTTTTATAAATTTGTACAGGGGTTTAACGTTTAATTCGTTTTTAACTATATTTATGATTATTTGTAAGGTTTTTTAATTCGGTACCTGTACACCGCCCCGAGTCCCTTCGGGGAGAGGGGGCGGTCTAGAAATCAAATTAATTAATTAATTAATTAAAAGAATGTTTAAGAATAAATCTGAAAAATGTTGGAAATGTCATCAGATACCGGGTTCATATTACCATATGTGGTGGACATTGCAGAAGCTAAAAAATACTGGACTAAAATCCACACATGGTTGGAAAAAATGATAGAAAAACATATAGACTTTGAATCAGAGATATTTTTATTGGGGATTTTACTGGAAACATACAGTAGAGAATTGAAATATTTGATTGTAAATGTGTTAACAGCGGCTAGAATTGTATTTGCTAAAAATTGGAAAAATGAGAAAAAACCAACGCAGGAGGAAGTTATTCAGAAAATAATGGAATGTGCTGAAATGAGCAAATTGACATTTGAAATTAGAGAACAAGAAGATAAACAATTTTATAAGATATGGGATTTATTTTATCAATGGTTAGACAAAAAAAATATGGAAATGAAATATGATAAGAGAATTTTACAATGCAAAGGTAATGGAATGACACAGACTATAATATAAAGATGTACTACTATTGGATGGATTTAGGAGGATGTAATGAATTGTTATAATATAAATTAATTCAAAATTTAGAATATCTCATATAAAATGAAGGAATAATAGTTATAGTCAAATAAATGATTAACAATGAAAATAATGCATACATATATATTAGATTGATAATATGAGATTTTATATAAATTGTAAGTGAGGACTATGGAGAGGATGCACAAAAGTTTCGTAACCAACCGACACGCTGGATGTAACTGGAAGATGTTTTTATGTTTTATGTTTTGTTTGTGTATATTTGTTTTAAAAATAAAAATTCCTTTAAAAAAAGAAACAAATTAAATAAAAAACAAGAATAAAAAACATAAATCATATTTCTGTGCCACTCCTACAATTTATTGCAATGAGACCCATCTGTCTATGGAGATTCTCAACCATACAGGTCATGGTTATCCCAAAGGTACTTTTTCACGAAGCAACTGGTCTTTCTGGTTTTACTTTGCAGATGTTTTGCCTCTCATCCAAGAAGCATCTTCAGCTCTTGAAAAAGTATCTTTGGGACAATCAGACCCACATATGCAGATGTTAAGTGAACATTTTGTTTTAAAATAAAGGGCCCTATTATATGTAAATGTTTCGTTCTGATTGACCAGCAATGGGACTCTGCCATGCTCCAGAGGTTTAATTGTACACTAAGAATTTCAGTTCTGTGGAAAAGGAAGGAGACCCTCTGTGAGTTCCATGGTTTCACATATCAGGACATGGTAAAAAGCATCTGGACTTAAGCAGTTCTTAAAAGTAGGTAGATACAACCTCAGATGAGCAGCCAGGATTGCTTTCATACAAAACTGGGAAAAAATCAATACACCCACAGATGAAACTATAATCAGGAAAATACTCGATTGCACAGAAATGGATAAAATGACAATAGAACTAAAAGAAAGATAAGACTCGGACTTCTATAATGTTTGGAATAAAATGTATAAGTGGCTAGAAATCAGAAGCCAAAACAGAAAACAGAGAATATAAATACATGGTGATACAAATAATAATAATTATTATAAGTGTTAATACTACTGTGGTTATATTAGAGGACAAGGTTAAAGTAATAGGAAGGCAATGCAGGAGGGAGAATTATAAAAGCTAAGCAGGAAAGCTGATACAGAAGGCTGTAAAATTACTATATATTGTTATGTATGTTTTGTGTTTTGTTTTTTCTTGTTGTGACTTTTTTACTGTTTTTAAAGATTAAAACATTCAATAAAAATATTTTTTTTAAAAAAACAACCTCGGATGAAAAACAACACAGGACATATTATACCGTGTCCTCCTCTATCTTACAGAAAGAGAGCCGAAATGGAGAAGCCAGTTGTGAAAGACAAAGCACACCCTGACTGCTTCCATAGGTGTGAAGAGGCTAAGAGGGAGTCCAGTGCTGCTGATCAAGGGACCTGGATTAATTGATCATCAAGTTTCAGGAGTTTGCTGGTCTCCAGCATTGAGCTGTGTGTGTTAAGACAATGCCAAGGGATAAAGACACCAGCAATGACCTTAGAGAAGGAATTGTTGCTGCCTGTCAATCTGGGAAGGGTTACGAGGCCATTGCCAAACAATTTAAAGCCCATCATTCTATAGTGAAGATTATTTCAGAAGTGGAAAACATTCAAGGCAGCTGCCAACCTTCCCAGGAGGGACCATCCCAGCGTGTTCACCCAAGGTCGGACCCCGCAATGCTCAGAGACATGGGCAAAAAACCCAGGAGTTCCACCTCAGACTCTAAAAGCCTCAGTGAGCCTGTTAAATGTTCCAGTTCATGACAGCAGAATGAGAGAAAGACTGAATAATTATGGTTTCCTTGGAAGGGTTGCCAGGAGGAACCTTCTCTCTAAAAGGAACATGGCAGCACAGCTGAGGTTGGCCAGGTTGCATCTGAACAGACTACAAGACTTCTGGAACATTCTCCTTTGGACAGAAGAGACCAGAGTGGAGAAGTTTGGCCATAATGCACAGAGCCACGTTTGGTGAAAACCACACACAGCATATCAGAACCAACATGCCACACCAACTGCCAAGAACAGTGTGGAGGAGTGAGGATTTGGGCTTCTTTCGCAGCCAGAGGACCTGGGCACCCTGCGATCATTGACTCCGCCATGAACTCCTCTGTATACCAAAGTGTTCCAGAGTCCAAGGTGAGGCCCTCTGTCTGATGACTGAAGCCTGGTGGACTTTGGGTCATGCAAGAGGACGATGATCCCAAACACACCAGCAAGTGGCTGAAAAAGGAAAGAATCCAGGGGTTGCAATGGCCCAGTCAGTGTCCAGACCCCACCCCGATTGAAATGTGGTGGTGGGACACTCAAGAGAGCTCTGCAGAAACAAACCCCACAAACCTCAATGAACTGAAGCTGTGTTGTAGAGAAGAGGGGGCCAAAATTCCTCTCACAACGATGTCAGACGCTGATTAAGTCATACAGAAAACAATTACTTCAAGTTGTTGCTGCTGAAGGTGGTTCTACAAGCGATTTTATCATAAGGTGAATTTAGTTTTTCACACATGGCTTCTCCATTTTGGCTTTCTTTTTGTAAAATAAACAAGGACATGGTGTAATATGTCTTTTGTTGTTGTTGTTGTTCATCTGAGGTTGTATTTACCTACTTTTAAGAACTGCCAAAGACCAGGTGATTTTTATCAGATGTCCTGATAGATAAAATCATACAACTCAAAGAGGGTGGCCTTCCCTTTTCACATGACTGCATTTCCTCTGATTTTAGACAAAGATGAAATTGTGTAAATTCCCAATTCAGCTCTGAGTCAGCAGCTGAAATCCTTTCATGCACCCCCAAAATTCTCCTCAGGTGCTGTGATGGGGTTTGTTCCAGTAGAGGTAGATATTAAGCCCCAAACATCAGTTCAATAGAAGGGATTGGGGATAGCTTTGGCATGGTATATTCTAATAATTGGGAAGAAATCTGGATAGCTATGTTTTTCTTTTAAACTTTAAGCATTTAAACTTTAAATTCAATCCTACCATTGCTCTAAATGGGCTCCTTTGATGATGGCAGATCCAAGATTCAGTCTCAGAGAAAAGTAACGCTGGGTAAGGAAAGGTGTGACTTGCTGTATTGGCTACATTTGTTTTCCAAAGACTTTGATTTATGAATAATTAGAGAATTATTATATCAGTAGGAACCAAGTTTCCTCAAGAGTCTACGCAATAGTACTGCATTATCAGTTTAAACCAAGTATATTTAGCAAGTAAGAGGCTCACAGACCGAAAGAGGCTGGAGATGGTTTCTGTTCCAGCAGTTTGAGTTCTGTCACTGCATGGCGGTGTGAGCTCCCATCACTTGCCTCAGCTTCTGCCCACCTAGCAGTTCTAAAGCATGTGACAACGCTAGTAGAAAAATTGATACCACTTTGGTGGAAAATATGGCATGTTTCGTGCAGATGGTTGGGCCCCTGCCAATGCTGGACTTGATCAGATGTGACACCCAACTGCAAGGCGACATCGGTGGTGAGAGAAGGCCTGGATGATGCCACAGGACACCTCTCGTTTTCTGGTGCAGAGCTACGGTAGTTCACCCCCTGTGGTGCACCCTGGAGAAGCTCATGAGCACAAACTAAATGGACTAGCATTCTTTGGTGGAGAAACAAATATTATATGCTAACCTTGCAGCCTCCTGGCTAATTATACCTTTGCCACATAATAAATAAATAATTTATCACTTTAGACATGTACATGAGAATCCTTCCTTAGTACTGGTAAGTCATTAATATCTAGAATGAATAACAAGGGTTCAAATATACCCCCTTCTATGCTACCTTTTGGTAAGTATCGATCTTTCTTCTCATTGAGCCCAAACCTCCCTCTCAAACAAGGGCTTGGAGAAAAGGGCTTGGATCAGGACCATTAGGCTGAGCTCCATTTTGAGGGAAACTGGTTTCCTCTATAACATTTCTCTCTCTTCTGTGTCAAATGCTGCACTAACATCTATACAGCCAGCAAACTGTGGTTGACTCGACTGACATATTATGTAATTAGATATTTCAAAACAAATCTATTGAAAATATTAGATTATTAATTATTATACAATTTTATGAAACTTTTTACTCTACATAAAACCTTCTTGTTCTTCTGCAAGGGAGGCACTTTTGTTCTACCCAACCTCAAGTTTACTTAAGAGGAGCATGGCATATATTTTAGCAACAATATATATTAGTCTAACTGGCCTATAATTGCTAAAGTCCGTTTTATTCCATATATAATTCACCCAAAACTAGGGATATTTTTTGAATAGCTGAATAGACAGGAGAAAATCCTCTCCAGGGACCTTATTGCTTTTCAGGCCTTTTATGAGGAATTTGAACATGAACATAATAGAAAAAGCCCAATTAACATGTTTGCTAATATGGAGAAAAGCAGTTCTTGAATTTCATGGAGAAGATATGGTTGCATCTGTTCCTCACCCACCAATACCCATCACTCTCTTTTCCAGATAGAGAAAAAACACACAAACCTGTGGGACTTTGTAAAGTGCCGTTAATGCTGACAGCTGAATGGAAATGCCCCTGTGAGCTACATCAAAAAGAGCCAGGAGGTTCTCCTTCCTTCCACAGCCGTAATTGGGGACATTGGCTTCTCCAGTGGAGAGAATGTCCAGCAAGGCATCCGAAGTGCGTAAAGTGTTCAAATAGTTGTCTTGGATGTTGTAACCCAGAGTGAGGTTGTGCAGAAGCTGGGAATTCTTGTTGGCCAGTTGAATGTTGAAAATTAATTGCAGGGTGTTAAAAAAAGCAGAAGAACTCTTACTGTAAAAAAAATGTTCATGTTATTCTCATCAACAGTAACAAATAACTTTTTAAAAGAACTTAATCCTTTTTGCTTCCATAAGCCTACTGAGTCTTAAGCCAATATTGATTCAAAACCAATAATCAGTTATACAAACATTGGGAATGGGCTGGACAGAGGCAACTGTAACTGTTACAATCAGAACTTTAAACAAAATGAATTCAAGTGATGAATTCAGGAGTGAATGGGGAGAGGAAAACAATCTGAATTGCCTTCAGTTTTTTTAACCCTATCTTTGGATTTGAGTCTCTTCTACAAAATATGAAAAAGAGGCACATTATATAACCTCTCTACAGTATCTACATCAGGTAGATAGAGAGGTTATACATAATATAGAAGTAAGTGACAAAAGAAGAAAAGAAGGAGAGTGTTAGAACTGCAAATGGAGGGGATGCAACTCCAATCACCCTGAATGACTTACAGAGATGGATTAGAAGGAGCACTGTGGAAAGGCAATGCTATAGGCGATACTCGTGTTTCAGTTGTGACTATAGCAATGAGATGGTCTCCTGGCCTGTAAAAGCTCCATGGATTGTTTCCATCCTGGTGCTCCAAACTCAGAGGGCATTTAATTCCAAGCTTCCCAGAGACTGGATGGCACAACAGGAGCATCAAAAGCAGAAGCAGGAGGTCCATAATTCATGGAGCTTTATTCCTCTTCCTTTTTTCTAACACTAACAGCAGGAATAGTTGGTAGAATTCAAAGCAATCTCACAAGATGGAAATGCCAGGGACTTTCCTGATATAAACAGAGAGACATTCAGCTTCACCTAGAAAGGAGAGAGGGGTACAATCAAGAGCAGAGCCCCTTCCTGTCCCAAAACATGTTCCCTCAGATCTTGACAGAACAATTTTATCCTTTTCAAGATCCTTTGCTTATGGCTTCAATCTGATGTCTCTATCACAGGCATGGAGATCTCAAAGGCCCAGATGGTCATAATTACAGGGAGAAGCAACTTCTTCTCTTGGGATCCTGAGCTTCTTCTGGGCTCCATGTGTGCAGGGGAGAAGCTGGAGAAAAGCTTGTTGGTGAAAAGCCTACAACTACACTCCTGGGGTCAATTTCAGTAGTAGTTGTGGTCCTTCCTGTCAGGACGTGTCCATAAAGTGATGCTGGAGGAAGATAGTTCAATAATAAGGGAATTGAGTTCTGCTGTCCTTCATCTGGGTCTCTTGTCTCCAGAGTCTGCTGGAGAAGGTCACCTAGAAGTATGGTGACCCTTAACTTTTGGGCTGCCTGTCTTCTAATGCCAAGGAAGCAATGAGTCCCCTGCCTAATGTTAAGAGTGGGGCCTGTTTGGGATTTTCTTTTATATCAGAACTTCATATATGAATCCTAAATTGGAGCTGATTTTTAAAAGTGGGACACTTTTGACATTCCCAACTCTGAGGCTGTGGGGTGAACCCCTTCCCTAAAAAGCCTCCAAGTGCTTAGAAACTGCTCTTGGGGCAACTGCATCCCTGGTTTATTTGGATCCATTGTTGAGGGATTGTGTCTCTTATCTCACTGAAGTCTATCTCCCTTTGCTTAGAAGGGGGAACTGGGGAGGGGGCTGAGGGGGGGGATGAAGGAATAGGCAGGTCCCTCCTTATGGTGAGAACAGAATGGCCCATATCCCAGGTCCTCCTCTCAGGGCCTGGCTGTAAGGTCCTTGCTGGCTCTGGGTTCAAGCTGTTTCTTTTGAAGGGGCTTCTCTCCTCCATGAGGGTCTCTGCCATGTCTCTCCGAGGCCTGGGTGGGCCCAGAGGGGAGGAAGCCCCTTTTCAGTCAGAAATGAGCCCACCTGGATTCCTGGGTTCACCCCAGGAGGGACCCCAGGGGAGAGGGGGAAGGGTGGCTGTGGCCATCAGGGGTTCCTTATTGGCTCTCGAGGCTGCAGCTAAACCTGGGTTTGTCTCAGGATGGCTGTGAGAACGTTTCCCCCACTTGGTGTGTTGTGTAAGCAGGATCCTCGCAGGAAGAAAAATGTCTCCAGCTTATTTTCAGTTATAATCAATTGTCCAACCTGTCTCCCCTGAATTAATGTATTTTGGGGTTCCAGTAATTGAGCCCTCGGCCAACAGGCTCAGCCTCAGAAAACAAACCATGGGTGACAGTTACAAGTGTGAATGAATGTTTCATGGGTGAAGGGACCAGACTAAGTGTGTCCTATGGATCTGATCAGAGGCAGTTTGTGTCTTCTCAGCTGACCTTCTGCCCTGCCCATTCCTGCCCATCCATTGTTCCTACTTGCTAGGAATAGAATTAAAACCACTCGGTTGGTGTGTGTGTGTGTGTCCTCTGCTGGATGATGGGAACTGAGAAATATCCTTTTGATGAAAGAGGGAAAAATCCCGGATTCCCTGCTGACCCTCCAGTCTCAAATGTCCCCCTCCGGCCCCCATGAAATTAGGGAAAGAATGACTTCCGCCTCCTTGGAGGCTCTTCACTTCAGAGACCCCCATCTGTGGGGGATGAGCCCCTGGCCCCTTGGGTCTCCCTTTGCCGCCCCCTCCCTTCATAAACCCCCCTCAGTTTCTCTCCCCCCGCCCAACCAGCCCTCTGGAGACCCAGAAAAGGATCCGAGGGGAGACCCTCCCCCATCCAGCCCCAGGTTTGGGAGTCAGGAGTTCAGCCGGCCTGAGGAGGGGCAAGGAGGCTCAGGGGAAACTCCATCTTAAACCAAGATGGACTTTTATTCAAGGTGCCAAAAAAAGAGAGAAGGTTCCACACACAGAACACAGTTGAAAAAAGGAAAAAAACTCCACAATTCTCCACTTTTCTCCTTTTTCCCACCACAAAATGGAGGACCCTATGGGGCTTGTGCCAGCTTTAGTTGTCCCTCTCATTGCCTGTAGGGGGCAGTCTATAGTCTGGCCTTTAAGTGATACGTGGCCTCCACAGGCAGTGAGTAAGACAGCTAAAGCTGCAAAGACCCCGCATCCTCCATTTTGTTGCCCAAATCCCTTTTTGGAGAGGATTCGTTTGCCCTCCATAAAGACATAAGCAGTTAGAATAATGGACAAATGGAGTGAAAGAGACCTTAGAAGTCATCTGTCCAAGTGCCCAGTGCGGGATCTACTAGAGCATGTTGCTCAAACCTAGCAATCTGAAGATGAGTGGACTTCAACTCCCCAAATTCCCCAGGCAGCACTCGGGTCCTTCCTCCACTGGGTCTTTCCATGATTTAGCTGTCCCTCTCACTGCCTGTAGGGGAGGGCAGTCTACGGTCTGGCCTTTAAACTATACCTGGCCTCTGCAGGCAGTGAATCGAACAGCTAAAGCTGGCAAAGATCCATGTGTTTCTTTAGGCACCTTCTCACAAGGCCTTTTTGTTAGATATTAACATATATCGGGATAAGTCTTCCCTCTGGTCCGCTCCTACAGCGGGAAACAGGTATCCCTCTGATTGGTCGAGGGGCGTGCCCTATCCCTATAAAAGGGGAACCCTCCGACTACCAAACAAGCTGGATCACTATTATTACTAATAAAGAGCTGTTAAGTCACTTCGTGTCCGCAGTCTGTCTCTCGTTGCCCAGATCTAACATTGGCGACGAGGATGGGATTGAGAGACAGATAGGATGAAGAACGCTACCTCCAGAATCTCCGGATTTGATCCAGCCCAGGAATTCGGCAGCAATTCCGACAGCCATCTCAGATCACCGCAGCGCGGCAAATTCAAACTGAGAAGATGGCGATGCATGCTCCCCCCGCTCCTTTCGACCCAGAAAACGACGAATGGGAAGCTTTCATGATTCGTTTCGAGTGTTTCCTCGAAGCAAACGAATACACGGGGATCACCGATGCGAGGAAGAAAAACATCTTCCTCGGCTACTGCGGAAAGGAAGTCTTCAATACGGCCAGAGACCTCACTGCGCCTACTCCAATACAAGCAGTATCGTGGACGACGTTGCAACAAACTCTGCAAACTCATTACGCGCCAAAACCTTCCTGCCATGTCTGCCGAAAGGAATTCAACATGAGGACCCAGAAGGCGGGAGAATCCGTAAATCAATATGTTGCAGCCCTACGAAAAGCAGCAGCTCACTGCGAATACAGGGATTTGGAAGAGCACATCTTAGAGCGGCTCATCTGTGGGATAAGAGACATTTCGTTGCAAAAGAAGCTGTTGGCAAACCCGGGTTTAACCCTACAGACAGCGTTAAACGAAGCAAGAGCGTCAGAATCAGCGGAGAAATCATCGGTGACCATACAACGAGGGGCCAGCGTAAACCAGCCAGCACCGAGGCAAACCAGAGTGCACTACGAGGACGCAAGCCCTGACTACGAAAATCCCGAGTTCGAGGACAGTCACCTGATGCAGAGCAGTCACTTGAGGCCTGGGGGGAGACCCGGATCCCGTTTGCCGCCCTGCGCAAGTTGCGGAGGGAATCACCCCAGGTCTACTTGTAGGTTCAGGAACGTTGTTTGTTCGCAATGCAACAAACTTGGGCACATCGCACGAGTGTGCCGGAGCGGAGTCCCT
This sequence comes from Natrix helvetica, assembly GCF_964273705.1. Lineage (NCBI taxonomy): Eukaryota > Metazoa > Chordata > Lepidosauria > Squamata > Natricidae > Natrix > Natrix helvetica. The sequence goes on from NC_138551.1 coordinate 131,385,816, forward strand.
GCCTCACGGCAGCCACCCATGTACCGCCAACAGAAGCCCAACCCAGGGGCTTGGCGAAATCAAAAAGGGCGCCCAGAGAGAAATCCACAAGTGTTTACCCAGAGAGAAAATTTCCAAAGAGCTGAACGAGCGTATTCCCAGAGAGATTACTCACAAGGAAGTGAGCGAGCGTATCCCCAGAGAGAATACACACAAAGAGCTGAAAGAGCGTTCTATCAAGACGCTCAACGAGAGTATTTTCAGGATGTTGACGATGAGATAGAGTTGACCCAGAGAGAGGAGTTGCGAACGTATCTCACCACAATACATCAGGTCCGCCCTAAGCGGCCAAAAAGGCTGAGAGTCACAGTCCTCTTGGAGGGCTCACCCTGCGAGCTAGAAGTCGACACAGGATCGACCCTGACGATCATTTCATGGGCATCCATGAAACAGGCTATCCCTAGCCTCAGAAAGAGCCAACTACACGCTCCAGACGTCCTGCTACGAGACTACCAGGGGAACCAAGTCCCCATCGTGGGCCAAGGCACATTCCACATCCGTTTCAAGGACATCGAAGCCCAGCTGCCCGTGACCATCGCCAGCGCGCCATTGCAGAACCTTCTGGGGCTCGATTGGTTTGAAGCCCTGGGGTTAGAAGTCACCGGGATCAACGCCGTAAGAAACAGCAGCGCTGAACAGATTTTTAAGGAGTTCGAGGATGTGTTCAGCCCCGGTCTTGGTAAGTATGTGGGTAAACCAATATCATTCAATTTAGACCCCAAAGTGGCGCCAATCCGACTTAAACCAAGACGAGTGCCTTTTGCACTCCGCCCAAAAATAGATAAAAAAATAGATAAGTTAGTGGAGCAAGGAATCCTTGAGCCGGTAGATCACGCGCGCTGGGAAACGCCCATCGTGACCCCAGTCAAACCAGACGGATCAGTCCGCATCTGCGCGGACTATAAATGCACAATTAATGTCGCGCTACAACAGAGCGCATATCCTGTGCCTGTAGTACAGCACTTATTGCACTCGTTGGGGCCAGGAAAGATATTTGCAAAGTTAGACATGGCACAAGCTTACCAGCAACTGCCAGTGGATAGCGCCACAGCGGAGGCCCAAACTATAGTGACGCATAGAGGAGCATTCAAATGCAACCGGCTACAATTTGGCGTAAGCATTGCCCCAGGATTGTTCCAGAGCGTCATGGAACGACTTTTGCAAGGGATACCAGGAGTCGTCCCCTATTTTGACGACATCTTGGTGTCCGCTGCAAATGAGGAGCAATTAAACAAAAGAGTCAGATCTGTTTTGGCCAGAATCAGAGAAAAGGGCCTCCGCCTTAAAAAAGAAAAATGCCAAATTAACGTGCCTAGCGTAGAATTCCTGGGTTATAGAATCGATGGTCAGGGAATACACCCCACTTCAAAGAAAATTAAGGCGATCCAGGACGCCCCCACACCACGAAATCAGACCGAGTTACAGGCCTTCCTCGGATTACTTAACTTCTACAGCGTTTTTCTGAGGCAGAAAGCGACCGTTGCTGAGCCCCTACACCGTCTACTCCAGAGGAACGCACCATGGAAATGGGGACGATCCGAAGCTGCAGCTTTTGCCGGAGTAAAGCGTCTACTCACCACTGACTCATTGCTTGTTCAATACAGCCAGACCCTACCGCTGGTATTGACCTGCGACGCATCACCTTTCGGAGTTGGAGCAGTCCTCAGCCACAGGATGCCCGACGGAAAGGAAGCACCCATCGCGTTCTACTCCAGAACTCTTTCATCGGCCGAAAGAAATTACAGCCAAATGGACAGGGAAGCGCTGGCTGCCGTCGCGGGAGTAAAGCGTTTCCACGAATACCTCTACGGCCGCGATTTTGAACTGATCACAGATCATAAACCGCTGTTGGGACTTTTGGCGGGAAACCGCCCCACTCCGGTCTCCCTTTCTCCTCGCATGACCAGGTGGACTGTTTTCCTGGCTGCATATTCATACAAATTGATACATCGACCGGGCTCCACTCTTGGACACGCAGACGCACTCAGCCGTTGCCCATTACCTGACATTCTGCCAGACCCCACTCCTGAAGTACCGGTATTGCTCATTGACTGTTTGGATTCGGGACCGGTTTCTTCCTACGATGTTGCAAGGTTCTCCTCTAAAGACAATTTAATAAAACAAGTTCAAACTTGGGTTTGGAGGGGGTGGCCAAAGGGAAATGTGGGCACGGAATTCAAAATGTTTTGGTCGAAACGGGACGAGCTCTCAGTACTACAAGGATGTTTGTTGTGGGGGGATCGAGTTGTTATTCCGCATGCTTTACGTAAAAATGTGTTAGATGCTTTACATATGGGTCATCCGGGGATTGTGAGAATGAAAGCGTTAGCGAGAAGTTACGTGTGGTGGCCAAACATGGACAAAGAAATAGAGGAGTGGGTGGCCACTTGCGACCCATGCCAGGAGTCGAGACCAGCACCCCCGGAAGCGCCCGCCACAGAATGGGAGAAACCCAAGGCACCCTGGTCACGTATACACATTGATTTTGCAGGGCCATTCCAGGGTCAAACCTTCCTCATAGTTGTAGATGCTTATTCTAAATGGCTAGATGTAGTCTTAATGACGTCAACCACGGCAGAGGCAGTCATAAAGGTTCTTCGGCGGCTCTTCGCCACTCATGGTCTACCAGATCTTTTAGTATCCGATAACGGGCCCCAATTCACGGCCATGCAGTTTGAAACATTTTTAGCAGGGTTGGGAATCAGGCATGCCCTCATCGCGCCATTCCATCCAGCATCCAACGGTCAGGCAGAGAGAATGGTGCGATTCGCGAAAGAGGCCCTTGCTAGGATGGGTCCAGGTGATTGGCAAACACGCATTGACCATTACCTCCTCATTCAACACATTACCCCGAGCGCAACGACGGGTAGGAGCCCCGCTGAACTACTCATGGGTCGCCGCCTACGATCTCACCTGGACCGGCTCCACCCGAATTACTCTGCCACGGCTCCCCCAGACTCTACAAGTAAGGTCCGGTCTTTCAGAGTAGGGGACTCAGTATATGCTCACAAGTACACAGGGGGGACATTGTGGATGCCGGCAAAGGTCATTGGCATCACGGGTCCTCGATCGTATTTGCTGGAGCTAGAAGATGGGCGAAATTGGAAAAGGCACATCGATCAACTTCGAGGTCGCCTTGCACACTCCAACATCAGGGATGAAGACGAAAGCTTCCTGTCTACAGAGAGCCAACCGCAGGAAAACTCCATCGCAGGGAACAACGACACCGGCGAGCTAAGCGGGGAACAGGACAACACGCACGCAGCTATAGAACCCCCAGTCAACGCAGCCGAACTAGCTCCTGAATGCCCAAGCAACGAAAGCGAAAGACCTCCAGAACGGGAAAAAGGAAAAGCACCCGATCCTGCAACTACTTCGAACCAACATGCACCCGATCCTGCAAACACTTCGACCCAACCTGAACTACGACGTTCCTCCCGAGCAAGACAAACACCCACCTACCTAAAGGACTATGTCACCTACCGTAACGTCCCATCTAGGAGGGGAGGGGTGTTAGATATTAACATGTATCGGGATAAGTCTTCCCTCTGGTCCGCTCCTACAGCGGGAAACAGGTATCCCTCTGATTGGTCGAGGGGCGTGCCCTATCCCTATAAAAGGGGAACCCTCCGACTACCAAACAAGCTGGATCACTATTATTACTAATAAAGAGCTGTTAAGTCACTTCGTGTCTGCAGTCTGTCTCTCGTTGCCCAGATCTAACACTTTTGAATATGAATCATATCTGTCATCATCTGGGCCTGGAGAGGGAAACCTGGATTCTCTGGATCTCTAATACCAGATTCAGATCCAAGGGACAACATTTTAATTTCACCCCCAGAGAAGGGGTGGAATCTGGGGCTCCCCAAACCTCTCCAGGCGACCAAGGCCCTTCAGTGGGAGCCGCTCCGGCTGAAGCCAATTCAGGGCTTAAAACCCCTTCAGGATTGGCTCATCTATGGATAAGCCATACCCCTAGGTGAAGGCAGCTGGTTGGTGGATATTGTTCAAATCTTAGGTCCAGGCTAATCAGAGCCTTGGCTTGTGACGTCAGAGGCTCCTCCTGAGCTCATTGGCTGGAGCTCACCATGGTAACCTTGGGGGAGCATCCTTGGGGGAGTCTGGACCACATAATGGAGGCTCTGCTCAAGACGACGACGACAACGGCAGCTGCGGAGGTAGAGGCAGGATGAAGGGGGTGGCGGCGGCGGCGTTTCAGCGACCCGAGCGGCGCGACAACGGCACCACCTCCGAAGGCCGTTCGGGGGCTCGAGACGCTGGAGGCCAATAGAAGGCGTGCGGGAGGGCCGTAGGCCGGCCGGAGCAGCGCTCGGACCAGGACCAACAGCGGGGGGGTCACCGAAGCAAGGGGAGGCAGGCTACGACAGGACTAGTTCCTAAAGGTCTTTGCTGGAGCCTGGCAGAAGGAGGGAGACCTGTGGCACCAGGGGCAGGGCAGGTTTCTGCCCTGGAGACTGGCAGGAGGCCTAGCGCCAGGCAGGCAAAGGATTCATCTGCCTCTGCCATCTGCCTGCCATGGCTGTGCCCAGGTGCCCCTCACTGACCATCTGTAACCATCTGCAACTACCTGCCCACCTGTTATTCTGGCTATTTATAACCGCTCCCAGCTGACTGCTGTGCGTGCCTGCTTATTACCCCCCACCATCTTTCACCCCTGCCATCCTATTGTTCATCTACCCACCCCGTTTATCATCAAATATCATCAAGTATTTACTTAGACTGTCTGCCTTTACCCACACCACAGACTGCCTCCTGGCCTCCATCTACTTACCATCTACCTACCATCTACTTACTATCCACCTACCATTCATTTACCATCTATTTACCATCTATTTATTATTTGATTTATCATCTGACGTGGAACCTGGCTTGTTGACTCAATTTGACACCGATGGCACCCTGGCCCTGTTACAGCTCTCTCCAGCATTTACTCGAGGTCAGACTTGCTCCTACTGCGGGAGTCCCCCATCTCGCATGTATGGCCCTTTGCCCTCTCAAGGGCCCACCTTAATGACGGGTTCGTAAACCCAGAGAGGTGGAGGAAGCGAAGACTTAGGGGTTTTTTAACTAAATGTTTTTTATCCATTTTAGGGGGTTCCAGGGTGGGTGGGAGGGAGAATCAGGCCAGGAGGGGGACTTTTGCCAGACGAACAGGTGAGGTCAAGGGGGGAGTGAGCGGAGTAGGGGGGGGGAAGGGAGAATGATATTCCAATAGAGGGTTGTTTTATTCCAATGGTCGTGGGGTGGGGTGGGTGCGAGGACGGAAGAAAATCTCGTAGTCGGTTGGGAGACCGTGGCTGCTGGACACGCCCGGTCACTTGTACCAACCCCCGCAGTCTAGGTGGCCAGGGCCTACAGAGCCAGGGCCTGAGGCTGATGCTCTGCAATGCAAGGTCCGCTGTCAACAAGGCCCCCCTCATTAATGAGCTGATCTCGGAGGGGGAGCTGGACCTTGCAGGGATAACGGAGACCTGGTTGGGCCACGAGGGTGGTTTACCCCTCGTGGAGATGTGCCCACCAGGCTACCGTGCATTTCATCAGCCCCGGGCCCTGGGTAAGGGTGGTGGGGTGGCGGTAATTATACGGGAGAGTCTGGAACCGAGGGAGTTCACTGTGCCACAGATATCCGGGTGTGAGTCCCTTGGTGTGAAATGGGGCCCAGGGAGGCAGTTGGGCTTGCTGATTGTATACTTGGCTCCTCGCTATGCATCAGCGGCCCTGCCTGAGCTCCTCGAGCTGATCGCGGAGACGGCGGTTAACACAAGTTAGGGGGATTTCAACCTGCCGTCGATGGGTGAAGCATCTGAGGCGGCTCGGGAGTTCATGGCTTCCATGACAGCCATGGACCTGACCCAATTAATTCAGGGCCCCACACACGAGGGTGGTCACACACTGGACCTTGTTTTTGTCTCTGGACAGTGGACGAGTGATCTGGGAATAGGGGATCTGGTTATTACACCCCTGTCATGGTCAGATCACTCATCTCTCCAGCTTGACTTCCCTGGCGCTACCCCCCACCGCGGGGAGGCGGAACCAGACTGTCCTAGATGGTTCTGCCCCAGGCGACTGATGGAACCGGATAGGTTCCAGACGGAGCTTGGGCCACTTCCTGTAGCCCTGACCCGCTCCCGGATGGAGGACCTAGTAGCCGCATGGAATACTGCGGCTGATGGGGCCTTGGACCGGGTAGCGCCTTTGCGGCCTCTCCTGCGGCAACGAACCACCCTGGCTCCTTGGTTTACCGAGGAGCTGAGGGTAATGAAACGCCACAAGAGACACCTAGAAAGCAGGTGGAGGTCCTCACGCTCCGAATCTGACCGAACACAGGTAAGAGCCTATTTACGGACCTACCTTGTGGCACTAAGAGCGGCCAAACGCAGACACTGTGCTGCTCTTATTGCGTCCGCAGATAACCGCCCTGCCGCCCTGTTTCGGGTGACCCGCTCCCTCCTATCACAGAGGCCGCGGGAAACCCCTTTGCAGGGGAGAGCAGAGGAATTTGGGGAATATCTGCAGGACAAAATCGCTCAGATCCCTTCAGTGGACCAGGGGAGATGTCGGAGGCAAGTCTTGAGGCACCACGCTGGGAGGCGTTTGACTCTGTTGCCCCAGAGGATTTGGACAGGTTACGTGGGCGACTGCGAGCCACTACATGTTTACTGGACCCGTGTCCCTCCTGGCTTGTACTGGCATCCTGGGAGGTTACACGAGACTGGCTCCTGGGTCTTGTGAACGCTTCATTGGAGGAGGGGTCCTTACCGGCCGCCTTGAAAGAGGCGGTGGTGAGGCCCCTATTCAAGAAGCCTTCCCTGGACCCGGTGGAGCTAGTTAATTATCGTCCCGTCTCCAACCTTCCCTTTTTAGCGAAGGTTGTAGAGAGTGTGGTGGCACAACAGTTCCCATGTCACCTGGAGGAAACCGACTATCTAGACCCGCGCCAGTCCGGCTTCCGGCCCGGTCACAGCACGGAGACGGCCTTGGTCACGTTGGTGGATGATCTCTGGAGGGCCAGAGATAGGGGCTGTTCCTCTATCCTGGTCCTATTAGACCTATCAGCAGCCTTCGATACCATCGACCATGGTATCTTATTGCGCCGGCTGGAGGGGATGGGAGTAGGTGGCACCGTTTTGCGGTGGTTCTGCTCCTACCTCTCCGACCGGACGCAATGTGTGTTGGCAGGGGAGCAGAGGTCGACCCTGAGGCCACTCACTTGTGGGGTGCCGCAGGGGTCGGTCCTCTCGCCCCTCCTGTTCAACACATACGTGAAGCCGCTGGGTGAGATCATCCGTGGTTTTGGGGTTGGATACCATCAGTACGCTGATGACACACAGCTGTACATCTCCACCCCAAACCACCCCAACGAGGCCATCGAAATGATGTCCCGGTGCTTGGAAGCCGTTCGGGTCTGGATGGGGGACAACAGACTCAGACTCAACCCTTCCAAGACGGAGTGGCTGTGGCTACCGGCACCCTGGTTCAACCAGTGGACTCCATCGCTGGCCATAGGGGGCGAACAACTGCCCCCCGTGGAGCGGGCGCGCAATTTGGGCGTCCTCTTTGATGCCCGGCTGTCGATGGATGACCATGTGGCAGCCGTGGCGAGGGGGGCATTCCACCAGGTTCGCCTGGTGCGCCAATATTGGACCGGGACGCCTTACGCACAGTCACTCATGCGTTGGTGACGTCTCGCCTGGACTACTGCAACGCTCTCTACATGGGGCTCCCCTTGAGATGCACCCGAGGACTACAGCTAGTTCAGAATGCGGCCGCGCGGGTTATCATGGGGAGGTCCAGATACTCCCATATAACACCACTCCTGTGCGAGCTGCACTGGCTGCCTGCGGTTTTCCGGGTGCGTTTCAAGGTGTTGGTTACCATCTTCAAAGCGCTCCATGGCACGGACCTAGTTACCTGCGGGATCGCATCTCACCTCATACATCCCTGCGACCAATCCGTTCCCACAGGGAGGGACTCCTCCGGGTGCCGTCCACTAAGCAGTGTCAACGGGCGGCGCCCAGGAGCAGAGCCTTCTCTGTGATGGGCCCAACCCTCTGGAATGACCTCCTCCCCAATATCAGAACTACTACTGACTTCCGCTCCTTCCGACAAAAACTTAAGACCCACCTGTTCCAACTAGCTGGCCTAGCTGATTCATAGTCCCACTTTCAACCTCCTGGCAAACACCTTACTTTGGGGTAGTTTTTTAAGGGTGATTTTTAATTGTTATTTGAATTTTAATTTATTATTGTACAGTGCATATCTTACCTCCTCCGTCCATCTATGTATATCTATTCATGTATATCTATATTTTTGTCTTTACATTGTTTTAGTATGACTGTACACCGCCCCGAGTCCTGTTTAGGAAAGGGCGCGGTCTATAAATTAAAGTTGTTGTTGTTGTTGTTGTTATTATTATTATTATTATTATTATTATTATTATTATTATTATCCTTGGAAAGTGGCTGGATTGGATGGCTGGTACTGGGGGCATCACAGGGTCTCCCTCGCCTGGGCTCCTCAGAGGGAAAGACTCTTCCCTTTAAGGCAGAATTAATGGGGAGAGGTTAGAAAAGTGGGACAGACGTGTGATACCTGCTGTGTCTGCAGCCTCCATACCTGTCACCAAACTCCTCATCCAACATATCAAAGGTTCTTGTCTCCAGAAAGGGGCTGGCTGGCGGTGAAGTGCACTAGGAAAAACCTGCAAGATTTAGAGGCCAAAAAATTGGCTTTAGGCTGTCCTAGTTGGACGGGCATTGCAACCACAATGCTAGAGATTGACCCGCTTAATGATTTGGGGAAATTAACCTAAACTGCAATTCCGTTGGCCAGAGAGTAGTTATTTCCCAATAATACACTTGGCTTAGTGACTGAAATATTCGTTTATTTTCACTTTTTATTGCTTGGATGTTTATACTGCCTTTATTATTTCTCTCAATAGCTCAAGGCAGAGAACATATCTAAGATTCCTTCATCCCCACAAGGACAACCTTGGGAAGGCTGAGAGAGGGACTGGCTCAAGGTCACCCACTGGGCTTTCATGGCTGAGATGGGACTCGTAAGTACTGAGGGTGTGTGTGTCTGTCTTAATTCCAATGGTCACCACCTTTTCCTGTTATCAGAAATCATAGCAATACAAAGATGGCAAAATTGATGGAGAGCCGATATTGATTCCTTTGGAGGTTTTTGAGCAATGAGATGCCTTGAGTTGGACTTGGAATCAAATGGGAAGTCAGGATAGTTTGAAGAGAGATCAGTACTCAGGGATTATGTTGGTGTTTCTCAAACTAGGCCCCTTTAAGGTATGGGAAAGGACTTCAATTCCCAGAATTCTCCAGCCAGCAAGCTCTGCAGATTGTCCATTGGTTCTTCTCTCCCATTGCATCCCATGCTAGAGAAAATGATGGACTCCAAAACTTTGGGAAAAAGCCAGAGTGGAGAAGGCAGGTTAGCAAAATTAGCCCTGAACTGAGAGAGGATGTGACTGTGTCTCTCCGTTTTTCAAACAGGTCAGCAACAAGGAAGAAATGGTCATACGGTCAATATCATTGGACGATCTCTCAGCAACCAATGATGGTCCCAACCTCCAGGTTGATGAACTGAGATACTCCTTTGACTTTCAGACCCAGGAATTCCAGAAAGACAATCAATGGATGAAAGAGCAGCACAGCTGTCTCCAGGAGAAAGTGGATCAACTTAAGACCACAACAGAAGATCTGCAGAAGATCATGCCATCAGTTAGAGTTAGTGCTAGAGAACACATCTTTGGTGAAACACATTGAAGAACTCCACAAAGAACTGCATAAGGTCACTACTAGTCAAGTGTCCATCTCAACCAAGAGAAGGCTGACTCTGAGAAAGACCTGGAAGAGGTGAGGAACTTTCTGCCAGAAGGTAAGAAATTCCTCCAGAGTCTACAGCATGAACTGACTGAGATGGACCACAGTTATCATGTGCAGAAAAGCCACTATGGCCAACTGAGAAAGTCACCCTCTTCAGAATATGAGGGAAAACAAGAAGCAGCATCTCAAAAGTCTGCAGCAGCCTCATCCGAGATCTCAGATCCCGCTGTGGCCAGATTCACCTGGCACACAAGGTAGCAAGTCCCCCCATCTTCTCCCAGGTACACCAGATGGGAAACATGATGTAACTCTATTGGAAGGATACATAAGAGAATCTTGCATGTCTGAAAGTACGAATCTCCCACCAGCTCTTTTGAAAGCCTGAAAAGTGAGGGAGGGCCTGAGGTGCTTTCTCTGCCAATTATGCACCAGGGGGCTCCCCCACCTTATCTGATTATTCCCTATGCAGCATCTTCTCCTTCTCTCCCCAAGGTCATTTATTTGTTATTACCCCACCTTATTTTTATAAATAACTCAAGGCAGTGAACATATCAAACACACCTTCCTTTTCCCATTTCACCTCACAATAACAACCCTGTGAGGTTGGTAGGTAGAGCGACTGACCCAAAGTCACCCAGCTGGCTTTGATGACTAAGGTGGGACTAGAACTCAGGATCTTCCACTTTCTAGCCTGGTGCCATATTTTATTTGCACATATCTTTACACTTCCTTTATAGTTTGTGTGAATGCTGGTGATATACCTTGACCCAGCAAAGTATTAACTAACTAAGTTAATTAATTAAGATAATGCCTCATAAAACTGAGGAGGTACGAATAGCAATTGATCCTTGCTCATCTAGTCTTCTATATTTTCATTAATACAGGCGGGATAGTTGAAAAAATAGGATTTTGTGATGTAACATGTATACCAATTCTTGGATAAAGCTACTTTTATCTTGTTTTAAAAATACCATCCAGCTTTTAGAACAATATCTACAATTTCCTAATAGAGCGCATAAGTAAAATCCAGTAGAAAAATAGATAATTTTGAGCAGTAGGACTTAACAAGACCCTTTTATTTCATATAAGAACAAATGAATGGCAGCTACAATGTGAATCTTTCATTAAGATTTCATTTGTACTTTTTCTCATATCATTTCTTTTTTTAATCAATTTTTTATTTTATTCAAAACCTCCAAAAAATGTAAAAAAAATTACAAACAAGCCCCAAAAGTTAAATAAAACTACATAAAAAGTACATAAAAAGAAAAACGAAAAGAACCAGTTCAGGTGAGAAAACCAGGAATCTCTCAGCAGGGGGGAAAAACACCCTGCTGAGACTGGATGCCATCTTGGGGAGAGTCAGAAAAACACTTTCCTTCCAGTTGTTCAGCAGCTGCCAGTCCTGGATGCTCAGCCATCATCCCTGAGTCCTGCAGGTCATTTTTCACCAGATGTCCAGGAATTTGAACCCCTGGCACTATCCTTCTTGACCTGGGACACTAGAGAGCCAATCTGGGTTTCTGTTATGTGTGTTTCCCCCAATTGTTTAGGGGGGAGGCACTCTTTGTCCGATTCCTCTCATGAGTCCTGTCCAGTATGCTTGAACGTCAGTTGTAGCCCTAATCTTCCTCAGAGCACACAAGCCCCACAACCACATCAAGGTTCTGCCTCATGGGGGGGATTGTGGTTCTTCACACAGTCAGCCAGATGTTCAGACTGGATGTCAGCTCTTCCAAGGAAGGCGGCCTTTGGCAATTGACCGATGGTGAGGTTGTCAATGCCGATGGGGTCCAAATTGGCCTCCAGTTGTTTTGGGATTTCACCCACTGCAGCTATTCATCCTGGGGCAAAAAAAGCACAAATTTAATATTTTAATTAAAAAAAATAAGTAAGCAAGAAATAATAAATAAAACTTAGCAACCAAATTAATATTTAAAACTACCAGGCTCCCACTCTTCTTCCTTTTTAGTTTTCAAGGCCAGCCGTCCCCACCCAAAAACCCAAAGCAGGCAATGCAAAGCAACCAAGGATCCCAGGTGACCTCAAGAGACCCCAAATCCTCTCCCTTCAGCTAGGACTCTTCTTTTGGACAAGTCCTCCATCCACTCACTTCCTGCAGCCTCCAAGTTGCCCACTGACTGCAGTCAGCTGGGTTTTTCTGCCTCTTGAATAGAATCCATCTAAGAATTAAATAACAATAATATCATAATAATGAGAAAAAAAATGACAACCAGATTAGTTCAAACACTTACCTTCCATCACATTGTCATGCAAGGTAGAACGTCTGACATCCTTTGTTCATCAATGATGGGGATGTTGGGGTAGATGGGTTCTGGTATGTAAGGTTCCACCGTGATTATGGTGGCCTCCACATCTTCATTTCGTTGTTCTGGCGACACTTGCAGACACCTTTTTCTGGGGATTGAAGAAGAAAAAAAGAATCAAATATAACTGACTGGTACATTGTTTTCTTAACAATGATAATAAAGATAATTCTTAATGGGGACTCCAGATTTTCAAGAAAAGATTGGGAGTTGGATTAGAAGACCTCCAAGGTCCCTTCCAGCCCTGAGGGAGTCTATACTTTCTCCTGTTAGTTCCACCAACATTTTGGGGGGCTTTCAGTGCCCAAGGACTCCCCAGGTTGTGGTGATGCCACTCCCCTGATCAGGAGCAACTTAGTTGCACTGGTGGAAAAATATGCAGAGGTCAATGAAGATATAGACCCCAAGGACAAGCAAAGTCGCCTTCCAGGGGTCTCCATAACTTGTCAGAAGGTGCAAAGAGGAAAAAACTGAAGAGGAAATGCTTGTAAAGTTGATTTGATTCTTTTAAATTTATTTTGTAATGTAAATATATATCTGGATTTGGAATACCCTTCAAGATCTTTTTTTAATCCCTTCAATTCTGTTAAAATGGAAGAGACTGAACTCGTGTGGCCATCCAGTGAGAACCCTCAGAACTTCCTTGGAGACCCTGGAAAACGACATTGGTCATCTTTGGGGTTTACGTGGTGTTTGGCCTCTGCGTTGAAGGTGTTGCAAGCGTCACCAGAACCACCAGCTGAAGAGGAGGAGGAGGCCTCCATCACGGTGGAACCTCCATACTGGAATCCATCGATCCCAACATCACCATCATTGATGGAAGACAATGTCAGGCGTTCAGCCCTGGTCAACAATGTGATGGCTGGAATTTCACCCATGGCTGCGATTTGTGCTGGGGCAAAAGACGCACAGATTGAATATTTTAATCATAATGAAATAGTAAGCAACAAACAAAACAATAAAAAAACCCTGAGCAACCAAATTAAGGTTAAAGGCTCCTAATTTTCTTTCCTGTTAGCTTCCATAGTCCAACCACCCCCACCCAAAACCCCAAAGCAAGAAATGCAAAGAACAAAAGGCGTTAAGAATTAAATAACAACAACAATAACAAAATGCCTTTAAAATAGAAAAATAAAGAAAAACTGACAAACACCAATCATCACATTGTCGTGCAAGGTAGAACGTCTGACATCCTTTGCTCATCAATTAAGATGATGTTGGGGTAGATGGGTTCCAGTATGTTCGGTTCCACCGTGATGATGTCAGCCTCACGTCTTCATTTCGTTGTTCTGGTAACATTTGCAGACACCTTTTTCTGTGGATTGAAGAAGAGGAAAAGAATCAAATATAATTGAATGGTACACTGTTTTCTTAACAATGATAATGAAGCTTATTCTTAATGGGGGCTCCAGATTTTCAAGAAAAGATTGGGGGTTGGACTAGAAGACCATCAAGGTCCCTTCCAGCACTGAGGGATTCTATCCTTTCCCCTATTAGTTCCATCAACATTTTTTTTGGGGGGGGGGGCTTTCAGTGCCCCAGGGCTCCCCAGGTTGGGGTGATGATACTCCCTTTAACAGGAGCAACTTATTTGCATTGGTGGTAAAAAATGCAGAGGCCAACGAATAAATAGACCCCAACTATGAACAATGTGACTTTCCAGGGGTCTCCAAAGATGGTCTGGGGTCTTTCCCTGGATGGCTGCCACAGCTCATTTGGGTCCATTTCTGAAAGAGAGAAGGGATGGAGGAAGAAGAGTCAATTTCTGGTTTAATGGTTGGTGAAAGGGGCCCTGGCAGGCTGGCGGCTGGGAAGGGGCTCCAGTGATCTGGGCCGAGTTGCCTGGCCCTCACTCGCTCAGCTGATCCGTGAGCCATAATTAAGGGGCGGAGCCTCCATGAGGTGACCCAGGAAGGGAAGGGCTGCCTCCTTTGCTGGCTACGCCCACCTCTTCACTTATACTGGCACACCCCAAAAAACTCAGGCTAGGGCTTATTTTCAGGGAAAGACGGTATTTCTGACCTGTCCCGTTGTTCCCTCAATGCTCGGTTCTCCCTGAGAAGCTCCTGGTCCTCCCCAGCTTGTTCCCGAACTCTGCAGTGGAGATGATGGCTTTCCTTGTTTACGTCATTGAGTTCTTTCCCCAAACTATTGATTCTGTGTTGGTTGTTTTCTCTGAGGAGTTCCGCCTTCTCCCCAGCTTGTTTTTGAACCCTGCAACTCAAATCTCGATTCTCTTTTCTGAGCTGGTCTCATCTGAAATATTTCTTCTGTAAAAGATCTAAACCAGAGTAAAATTAGCTTCCTTGGGTTTGTTACATGAGTCATCAGACTTGTTTAAAATTAAAACAAAATACCTGGTATTTTGTTTATTGGCTTACAATTCAATAGAATAGAATTGAATTCTTTATTGGCCAAGTGTGATTAGACACACCAGGAATTTGTCTCTGGTGCATGTGCTCTCAATGTACATAAAAAGACAAGATACATTCGTCAAGAATCATAAGCTACAACACTTAATGATAGTCATAGGATACAAATAAGCAATCAGGAAACAATCAATATAAATATAAATCGTAAGGATGTAAGCCACAAAGCTACAGTCCTGCAGTCATAAGTGGGAGGAGATGGGTGATAAGCAACGATGAGAAAACTCATAGTAATAGTAAAGCAGCCTTAGTGAATGGTTGTAGGTCTATGTATAATTTTCTGTGTTTTGAAGAAGTTGAAAAGAGTCAGGTCTTATTTTTCCCAACCTTATTCCAGGCAATGCAATTCAACCTAGAACTATGGGTAATAGGGGAGAGGGAGAGAGAGAGCTAAGGAGTATTTAAGATGAAATTCTGGAAGAAAAGTCAGGGTTGCTATCTAAAAATTTCTCACTGCTCAGTTTCTCTTCAAAATCTTTGGAAAGCTCCTCCTTTTCTGTAATTTGTTGGATACTTTTCACCGAAAGCTCCTTGTTCTTCAACTGGAGCTCCTCTTTTTCTGACAAGAGCCTTGAAATTTCCATGGTCTTCCTGTAAATTATAAAGAACAGAGAGAAATTGGCCTCCTTACTTTTTTTCACTTGAAACATGATATTGTTTTGTAAATTAAAAAAATATTAAACACAACTTTGTGTGTTTTGTGTGTGTGTATAAAATTCAGTTTTTCTCTTTCTGCTATAACAACCAGCAGTTTCTCCTTACAGGAAACAAAGCTGTCAGCCATTTATTGGGGTATATAAGAAATCAGTAGATTTTCAGGGGCTTCAGCTGTGCCTGAATGCTTCTGGAGCCACATTATTCTACTTTTTTTAATTCTCTTGTTTTCCCCCTAAAAGATTCCAGATCGCAGGATCTGATCTGGGTCGGTCACTGGGACCTCAGGTTGAGCCTCCTGAGCTTTCGGACTCGTGCTGGGACCCTTCCTCGGGAACTCAGGGACTTGAGGAGGGTCAGCAGCCCCCAGGGGTCTCCAGGGAAGCCTCAGCTCTTTCCTGCCTCTTCCTCTTCCTCTTTGGGACTTTGAATTAAGGCATCAAACAGACAAGAGGCGGAGACTGTACAGGTGGTCCTCAATTTACGACAGTTCGTTTAGTGGCCATTCAAACTTACAATGTCACTGAAAAAGTGACTTATGACCATTTTTCTCACTTACGACCATTGCAGCTTCCCCATGGTCACATGATCAAAATTAAATGCTGTGCAATTGGTTCCTATTTATGACGGTCGCAGTGTCCGGGGGTCACGTGATCCCCTTTTGCGACCTTCTGACCAGCAAAGTCAAAGGGGAAGTCAGGTTCACTTAACAACTGCAGTAATTCACTTAACAACGGTAGCAAGAAAGGTTGTAAAATGGGGCAACATTCACTTAACAACTGTCTCGCTTAGCAACAGAAGTTTTGGAGTCAATTGTGGTCATGAGTCGAGAACTACCTGTTGTAGGAGATCTCATAAAATCCAGAGGAGGGGGCTTGGGGCCTGGGGAAGGGGAAAGCAAATAGAAAAGGGAGAAAGAAAAACAGAAAATTTCATCTCCACTTTCTTGACTTAACGGTTCAGGTGGAATCCAACTGACGGGGAGACGTAGTTAGAGATTAATGTTCTGTCACATACATGCAATGGCATGATAGGATTTCTCTGGTTATGATTAGCTTTGAGGGCCTCAGATCACAGCCTTGCAAGGTAAAAGAAAGACAGAACTGGAAGGGATTCAGGAGACCCTCTACCCTCCCACTCAAATGGCTCTCCAGTCTCTTCTCCAAAGCCTCCAGGGATGCTCCCCACAACTTCTGGGGAAAGGCCTTTCCACGGATTCATTGTTCTCCCTGTCAGGAAACATCTCCTGAATTTGAGGTCGATTCTCTCCTGCAACAGTTTCGATCTCTCACTTCTTGTCCTGCCTTCAGGTGCTTTGGAGACTAGCTGGACCCCCTCTTCTCTATGAAGGCTGCTATCAGGACACCCCGAATCCTTCTCTTCATTGACCTAGCTCTGTGATGGGGAACATTTTTGGCACCAAGGGCCCAAACCAGAACACGTAGGCGCATATGTGCCCTGGAGCACAGGAAACCCAAAGACCAGCTGGCCAGCATGCAGGCACACACCAGAAACCATAAGAGCAGCTGGCGACGGTGCACACGCCCACAGAGAGGGCTCTACGTGCCACCGCTAACACGCCTGCCATAGGTTGGTCATCACGGCCCTAGATGGCCCCAGTTCCTGCCATTGTTCATCCTGCGATTCAGCCTCCAAGCCCCTCCTCCTCTTTCTTGCTCTTCTCTGCACACTTTCCAGACTCTCAAGATCTTTTTTTAAAATCATGGTGGCCAAAACTGGATGTAGGATTCCAAGTGTGGTCTTACCAAAGCAGTATAAAGCGTGTTTAGCATGGAGTATAAAGGGTATGTAACATATATCCTGCAAAGCATATAAATTATATGGCAGCAAATGAATTCCCAAAAGAAAACAGCTGTAGCTTTAAGGATTTTCAATTTCATTTTTACCACAACCCACACGTGCTTTGAAGTCCTTTCAATGGAGGCTGTAAAATCCATCAGGAGATTCATCTTCCAAGATTCCTAAGAGGGTTGATTTCGCTTCTTCTCCAAATTACAAAGAAAAAGCCTCCAGACTGTTAAAAATCGGCTGCTGAACTACAGGGAGAAATCTCACCCAAAAGTTATGCACAACAATATTGGCTGAAACTCACCCAGCTGGCTTTCATGCCTAAGGCAGAACTAGAACTCGCAATCTCCTGATGATTGTCTCAAAGTCCCCCATTTGGCTTTTATTGTGAAGTTGGGATTAAAACTTTAGTGATGGGCACAAAGTCCCTTGGCTGGCTTTGGATCCTTCTGCCGCTGCGCTTCCCGGCTCCCCTCCCCCCACTCGCCCGAACAGACAGCTGTCACTCAAGCCCCTTTCATGCCCCGCCCCCTCGCACCCAGATCAGGCCGTGCCACCGCCTCGTCCCCGCAGAAGCCGCGTCGGGGCTGGGCGGGAGCCCCGGCAAGGAGCCGGTCGGAGCGCGGCAAGAGAAGCCAAGGAGCGGACGAGCGCCTGGACGGGCTTCCTCCCAGCCGGGTTGCGGGGAAGCCGGGCGGGGATTCCCACGCGCCTTCCGAGCCATGTTGGGGCTCCGTCTCCGGGAGAGCGGCTGAAGGACCTGCGGGGGGCGAGCGTGGCCCCTGGATCTGAGAGCAGGAGAAGCCCCGGGGGGCAGGCGGCCTCTGGGGCTCGGATCCCCGGCGGGACTTGAGGCAGCTGGAGGGGGGGCGCAGTCTCTCTCGGCCCTCCCGCAGACTCTGCAAGGCGGGCGGGCGCTGCGGAGGGGGCGGCGGGGAAGCTGGTCTTGGGAGGAGCGGATGGACCACCGATGGGCTCTGAGGAGGTTTCTCTCCCTTTGAGACTGCAGCCGTCGGGCGGGGGAGAAACGGCGCCGGATCCCTCCCCCCCGATATGAAGAGATCTCCTGGCTTTCTTCACCTCCAACCCCCAACCCCTCTTCCCCGTTAACCCCTTCCCGGTCTTTGTCCGATCCAGTCCTCTCAGGGCGGATCCCCCTTCTTCCTGGCAGCTGCCTGCTGAGAAGCCCTGGAGGGGCATCCGAGGGGCGCTGCCCCCTAAGGAGAGAAAAACCTCCTTTCTGCCTCTGCTTTTCCCAGCGGCAGTTGCACTGAAGCCCCCGGGCCCTCCAGCCCGATCTTCTGTTTTTGGGAAGGTGCAGGTGGGGGCAGAGATTGCAACAGCTCGACCCGCCTTCACTCCCCCAACTCTAGGCAGCCACACCCGGGGAAGGAGGGGTCCCGTCTGACTTGGGGGAGAGATGAAAAGGACAGGAGACCTGATCCAGGTGAGCCAAAACTTCCCTTTTCTCGGGTTGAGGTGGAGCCGCTTCCTCCACTCCAAACCTTCCCAGCCTCCGGGCAACGTGAAGGCTCCCGAGTGGCCCTGACTGACTGAGCGACCAGAATCCATTGGGGTTTCTTTTTAACACCGGCGGCAGATGAAACTGTTAGATCTGGGCAACGAGAGACAGACTGCGGACACGAAGTAACTCAACAGCTCATTTTATTAGTAGTAGTAGTGATCCAGCTTAACCTGTGGTCGGAGGGTTCCCCTTTTATAGGGATGAGGCACGCCCATTGACCAATCAGAGGAATACCTGTTTCCCGCTGTAGGAGCGGACCTGAGGGAAGACTTATCTCGATATATGTTAATATCTAACACCCCTCCCCTCCTAGATGGGACGTTGCGGTAGGTGACATAGTCCTTTAGGTAGGTGGGTGTTTGTCTTGCTCGGGAGGAACGTCGGAGTTCAGGTTGCGTTGAAGTACTTGCAGGACTGGTTTCCTGTTGGTTTGAAGTAGTTGCAGGATCGGGTGCTTTTTCTGTTTCTGGAGGTCTTGCGTTTTCGATGCTCTTTTCCCTGGTATCTTGTTCGGCTGCGATGACGGGGGTTTGCTCAGCGGCTGTGATGACGGGGGGTTGCTCAGCTGCGTGCGTGATGTCCTGTCCCCCGCTTAGCTCGCCGGTGTCGTCGTTTCCTGGGATGAAGTTTCCCTGCGGTTGTCTTTCTGTGGACAGGAAACTTTCGCCCTCATCCCTTAAGTTGGAGTGTGCTAGGCGACCTCGAAGCTGATCGATGTGCCTTCTCCAATTCCGCCCATCTTCAAGCTCTAACAAATACGATCGAGGGCCCATGATGCCAATGACCCTCGCCGGTATCCACAATGTCCCCCCTGTGT
Organism: Natrix helvetica; assembly: GCF_964273705.1. Lineage (NCBI taxonomy): Eukaryota > Metazoa > Chordata > Lepidosauria > Squamata > Natricidae > Natrix > Natrix helvetica. The sequence goes on from NC_138551.1 coordinate 131,405,279, forward strand.
AATTTTGAGCATAAACAGTGTCTCCTTCTCTAAAAGATCTGACCTTACTTGTAGAGTCTGGGGGAGCCGAGGTAGAATAATTCGGGTGGAGCCTGTCCAGGTGAGACCGTAGGCGGCGACCCATTAGTAGTTCAGCGGGGCTTCTACCCGTCGTTGCGCTCGGGGTAATGTGTTGAATGAGGAGGTAATGGTCAATGCGTGTTTGCCAATCCCCCGGGCCCATCCTGGCGAGGGCCTCTTTCGCGAACCGCACCATTCTTTCTGCCTGACCATTGGACGCTGGATGGAATGGCGCGATGAGGGCGTGTCTGATTCCCAACCCTGCTAAAAATGTTTCGAACTGCATGGCCGTGAATTGGGGCCCGTTGTCCGATACTAACAGATCTGGTAGACCATGGGTGGCGAAAAGCCGCCTAAGAACCTTTATAACTGCCTCTGCCGTGGTTGATGTCATTAGGACTACATCTAACCATTTAGAATAAGCATCTACAACTATGAGGAAGGTTTGACCCTGGAATGGCCCTGCAAAATCAATATGAATGCGTGACCAGGGTGCCTTGGGTTTCTCCCATTCTGTGGCGGGCGCTTCCGGGGGTGCTGGTCTCGACTCCTGGCATGGGTTGCAAGTGGCCACCCACTCCTCTATTTCTTTGTCCATATTGGGCCACCACACATAACTTCTTGCTAACGCTTTCATTCTCACGATCCCCGGATGACCCATATGTAAAGCATTCAATACCTTTTTTCGTAGAGCAAAAGGAATAACAACTCGATCCCCCCACAACAAACATCCCTGTAACACGGAGAGTTCGTCCCGTTTAGACCAAAACATTTTGAATTCCGGGCCCACATTTCCCTTTGGCCACCCCCTCCATACCCAAGTTTGCACTTGTTTTATTAAATTGTCCTTCGAGGAGAACCTTGCAACATCGTAAGAAGAAACCGGTCCCGAATCCAAACAGTCAATGAGCAATACCGGTACTTCTGGAGTGGGGTCTGGCAAAATGTCTGGTAACGGGCAACGGCTGAGCGCATCTGCGTGTCCTAGAGTGGAGCCCGGTCGATGAATTAACTTGTAAGAGTACGCAGCCAGGAAAACAGTCCACCTGGTCATACGTGGAGAAAGGGAGACCGGAGTGGGGCGATTTCCCGCCAAAAGTCCTAACAGCGGTTTGTGATCAGTAATGAGTTCAAAATCGCGGCCGTAGAGGTATTCATGGAAACGTTTCACACCTGCAACGGCAGCCAATGCTTCTCTGTCCATTTGGCTGTAGTTCCTTTCGGCCGATGAAAGAGTTCTGGAGTAGAAAGCAATGGGTGCTTCTTTCCCGTCGGGCATCCTGTGGCTGAGGACTGCTCCAACCCCGAAAGGCGATGCGTCGCAGGTCAATACCAGCGGGAGGGTCTGACTGTATTGCACAAGTAGTGAGTCAGTGGTGAGCAGGCGCTTTACCCCGGCGAATGCTGCAGCTTCGGCTCGTCCCCATCTCCATGGTGCGTTCCTCTGGAGTAGACGGTGTAGTGGCTCAGCAACGGTCGCCTTCTGTCTCAGAAAAACGCTGTAGAAATTAAGTAGTCCGAGGAAGGCCTGCAACTCGGTTTGATTTCGTGGTGTGGGGGCGTCCTGGATCGCCTTAATTTTCTTTTCAGTGGGGTGAATTCCCTGACCATCAATTCTATAACCCAGGAATTCTACGCTAGGCACGTTAATTTGGCATTTTTCTTTTTTCAGGCGGAGGCCCTTCTCTCTGATTCTGGCCAAAACAGATCTGACTCTTTTGTTTAGTTGCTCCTCGTTTGCAGCGGACACCAAGATATCGTCAAAATATGGGACGACTCCCGGTATCCCTTGCAACAGTCGTTCCATGACGCTCTGGAACAATCCTGGAGCAATACTTACGCCGAATTGTAGCCGGTTGCATTTAAACGCTCCTCTGTGCGTCACTATAGTCTGGGCCTCCGCTGTGGCGCTATCTACTGGCAGTTGCTGGTAAGCTTGTGCCATATCTAATTTAGCGAAAACCTTTCCTGGCCCCAATGAGTGCAATAGGTGCTGTACTACGGGCACCGGATATGCGCTCTGTTGTAGCGCGACATTAATAGTGCATTTATAGTCTGCGCATATGCGGACTGATCCGTCTGGCTTAACTGGGGTCACGATAGGTGTCTCCCAACGCGCGTGATCTACCGGCTCAAGGATTCCTTGTTCCACTAACTTATCTATCTCTTTATCTATTTTTGGGCGGAGTGCAAAAGGCACTCGTCTCGGTTTAAGTCGGATTGGCGCCACATTTGGATCTAAATTGAACGATATTGGTTTGCCCACATACTTACCAAGACCGGAGCTGAACACATCCTCGAACTCCTTAAAGATCTTTTCAGCGCTGCTGTTTCTCACGGCGTTGATTCCGGTGACTTCTAATCCCAGGGCTTCAAACCAATCAAGCCCCAGGAGGTTCTGCAATGGCGCGCTGGAGATGGTCACGGGCAGCTGGGCTTCGATGTCCTTAAACTGGATGTGGAATGTGCCTTGGCCCACAATGGGGACTTGGTTCCCCTGGTAGTCTCGTAGCAGGACGTCAGGAGCGCGCAGTTGGCTCTTTCTGAGGCTGGGAATGGCCTGTTTCATGGATGCCCATGAAATGATCGTCAGGGTTGATCCTGTGTCAACCTCCAGTTCGCAGGGTGAGCCCTCCAAGAGGACTGTGACTTTCAGCCTTTTGGGCCGCTTAGGGCGGACCTGATGTATCGTGGTGAGATACGTTCGCAACTCCTCTCTCTGGGTCAACTCTATCTCATCGTCTATATCCTGAAAATACTCTCGTTGAGCGTCTTGGTAGAACGCTCTTTCGGCTCTCTGTGTGAGTTCTCTCTGGGGATACGCTCGCTCACTTTCTTGTGAGTAATCTCTCTGGGAATACGCTCGTTCAGCTCTTTGGGGAGTTTCTCTCTGGGTAAACACTTGTGGATTTCTCTCTGGGCGCCCTTTTTGATTTCGCCAAGCCCCTGGGTTGGGCTTCTGTTGGCGGTACATGGGTGGCTGCCGTGAGGCAGGGACTCCGCTCCGGCACACTCGTGCGATGTGCCCAAGTTTGTTGCAGTGCGAACAAACAACGTTCCTGAACCTGCAAGTAGACCTGGGGTGATTCCCTCCGCAGCTTGCGCAGGGCGGCAAACGGGATCCGGGTTTCCCCCCAGGCCTCAAGTGACTGCTCTGCATTAGGTGACTGTCCTCGAACTCGGGATCCACGTAGTCGGGGCTTGCGTCTTCGTAGTGGACTCTGGTTTGTCTCGGTGCTGGCTGGGTTTCGTTGACCCTTCGTTGTATGGTCACTGCTGATTTCTCCGCTGATTCCGACGCTCTTGCTTTGTTCAATGCTGACTGTAGGGTTAGATTCGGGTTGGCTAACAGTTTCTTTTGCAACGAAATGTCTCTTACCCCACAGATGAATTGCTCTAAGATATGCTCTTCCAAATCCCTGTATTCACAGTGGGCTGCTATTCTTCGTAGAGCTGCAACAAATTGGTTAATGGATTCTCCCGCCTTTTGAGTCCTCATGTTGAATTCTTTGCGGCTGACATGGCGGGACGGTTTTGGCGCGTAATGTGTTTCCAAGGCTTGTTTCAGCGTCGCCCATGGTACTGCTTGTATTGGAGTAGGCGCGGTGAGGTCTCTGGCCGTATTGAAGACTTCCTTTCCGCAGTAGCCGAGGAAGATATTTTTCTTTCTTGCATCGGTGATCCCCGTGTACTCATTTGCTTCGAGGAAACACTCGAAGCGAATCATGAAGGCTTCCCATTCGTCGGTTGCTGGGTCGAAAGGAGCGGGGGGAGCATGCATCGCCATTTTCTCAGTTTGAATTTGCCGCGCTGCGGTGTTCTGAGATGGCTGCCGGAATTTCTGCCGAATTCCTGGGCTGGATCAAATCCGGAGATTCTTGAAGTAGCGTTCTTCGTCCTATCTGTCTCTCAATCCCACCCTCGTCGCCAATGTTGGATCTGGGCAACGAGAGACAGACTGCGGACACGAAGTAACTCAACAGCTCATTTTATTAGTAGTAGTAGTGATCCAGCTTAACCTGTGGTCGGAGGGTTCCCCTTTTATAGGGATGAGGCACGCCCATTGACCAATCAGAGGAATACCTGTTTCCCGCTGTAGGAGCGGACCTGAGGGAAGACTTATCTCGATATATGTTAATATCTAACAGAAACCTTTGGGTGAGGCTAACAAAAAAGAAGTAGGAAGACCCCAATGGCGGAAACTCCTCACACAGCCCTCCATTCCCAGGCCTGGTCGGTTAGGCGAGGCCACTCAGGCGACCACCCTGTGTCCGGAGGCTGGGAGGGTCCGGATGGAGGGGAAGCAGCTCCCTATCGCGTTCAACACGAGGGAGAGGAAGGGGCCAGGAGACCCCCCTCTCTCTCTGAGGGTCCCTGTCCATCACACCAAAGGGGGGGGGGCTGCCTCCAGGCCTCTACTTCCAATATTGTCCTAGGTGAGATCCAGCCGCCTCCCCTTTTCCACAGCAGCCCCGCCTCTCCCCCCCCCATTATTCCCCCATGGGGTTCAGCAGCCCCCTCCCCCCATTCTTTAGAGGTCTCTGCCCTTCTCAATGCTGTTTGCGGTCTGAAGGGGAAGAAGAAGAGTAGTAGGAGAAAGGGAATGGAAGAAGGAAGGAGAGGAGGAAGGAAGGAAGTAGAGAAGGGAGGGAGGGAGAAAAGAAAGAGAAAACAAGGTCCTGTTACAACAGGAGGAAGGGATGGTAAATAAAGCAACCCAAACTGTATACTATAACCTATTAAATGAAATAATAAATGTATAAGAAGAATAAATGTAAAGAAGAATAACAACCATGTGAATGTATACTTAAAATGCTATGTAAGAGAATAAAAAAATAAAAAAATCTTTGATTAAAAAAATGCTGTTTTTTCGGTCTGGATGAGCTTATTAAAAGAAATCGTGTTTTTCTAAAGGTGAAGGTGGAAGTTGAGGAAATGGGGGAGGGGGAGTTAATTGGCGGTGGAGCGTGGCGTGTCCTCCGCGGATGGGAGGTTGAAGGGGCGACGAGAGGCGAAGGTTGCGTGTCGCAGCTCCTCTATACAAGGAGCGGCCGGGCATTCTTGCAGCGCGGGGCAATGGCTTCAGGGTCGGGGGAGGGGGGCGCGTGGCTGGTGCGGGGTTGTTGCCGCTTGTTACTGCTGCCAGGGTGTGAGGGGGCAGGGAGGCGCAGCGGCAGAAGGAGCGTCGGGTGCTTGAGGCACAAGCGGGCGTGGCGGCGGCGCGCGGTGTTTGTTACACAATGGGCTGTGATTGTGTGTTTGGGCTGGAAATTGGGCGTAGGAGGGCGGGTGTTGTTTTTGTGGGTGCGTGTTGTGTGTGGGCGAAGGAGAGCATTTGAGGAGGGGGCTTAAAGCGGGGAGAATACGAGAGGGAAAGCGAGAGCAGAGGGAGAGGATCGATCAAAGCGCCCAAGAAAGGCAGCAGAGGAGCCTCAAGAGAAGCGAGTTCAAGGGGCCAAAAAACCGCCATTCTCCCGCAGCGTCTCCGGGGCTCAGCAGGGATGCGGAGGGTCCCACCTGGAGGGGCGACCAGGGCGAGCGCTGCGGAAAAGCCGGCCAGCAGGAGGGGGGGTGTCTTTTCCTGCCTCTTTCTTCCCCCAAAGGAAAGCGGCGCTCTCTGCATTCTTCCCCCTTTCTCAGACTCCCAGCCCCCCTTTTCCCTCCGCTCAGCCCAACAGTCCCAAAACTCGGAGCGCTCGGAAGCCTCTCGCTGCCCTGTTCTCTTCTCTTCTGTCGCTGCTATCCCACCAAAGGACTCCGGTCCCAGCCCCCTTTGGACTTCGGCCAAGCAGCCGGGTGGAGCTGAAGGGCCAGAAGGGCCGCTCTGGGATTTGGCAGAATTCCCCTTCGTGATGGCCATTCAAACATCGTCGCAGGAGCCTCTTCCTTCCTCCGGCCACACTTCTCCAACTGGCCGTCCCTCTGGATCACTTTCTCTCCAGCTGTGGCTAGGACTCGATCTTCCCGGGGCCGATGGAGACTCTCGGGGATTTTGGGTTGGTTATTCAGGAAGATTGGCTGGGTGGGTTTTGCTCTGCTGTGTAAGATCTGCGTAATTAGATGACGTCACAAATTAGGCTCCTCCAGGCACTTTGTGGCAGCTGATCAGGGAGGAAAACTCCGTGGAAAAGACGGGAGAGAAGGGAAGGGAGAAAGAGAAGCAGGGAGAGAGGGAAGGAGAAGGAGAGAGAGGGAGAAAAGGATAGGGAGAAAGAGACTCTGTGAGTCCCTTCTGAGGAGGCGCTCTCTGAAGTTGTGAGTGGGTCAGGCTGAGTCTTGTTCAGTTATTTGTAATTAAACAATAACCAAAAGGGAAAGAAAAGTGAAGGGATTTATTTCAGTTCCCATTTCCTTTCCCCCTCCTCTTTCTCTTCTTCTTTCAATTCCCTTTCTGCTTCCCTTCCCATTCCTGTCTTTGTTTACATTTTATTCTGTTTCCTTTCCTTTTTCTATTCCATTATCCTTCCCCTTCTTCCAATTTCCCTTCTCTTTCCTCTTTCCATTCAGCTGACACAGAGTTAATGCAAATTCCTCATTCATTAGGAAAACCTGGATTATCTCCTTGGACGGAGACCACACAGAAATGACACATTCACTTTATTTAACAGAGTAATATCCATCATCGGACAGTTATAAAAATATGTATCATATATAAAAAAGGAGCAGCAAGACGCCCCACACGGCCCTCATGTCCATTTCTTATATCACTATTACTCCATGACTCCCATTCAGACGCCCCCCCCCTCCCCCCGTGCCCAGAGGCTGGAAGGGTCCGGATGGAGAGGAACCAGCTCCGGGTCTCTTTGAAGGCTAAGAAAGGGCCAAGAACGGGATACTTGCCAGCCGCCACGGATGCTCCCCACAAAGAGCCCTGAGACAGAGGACTCCCTCTGGGGAGGGGAGGGCAGCCCTCTGGCTGAATGAGAGGGCGGGGGGGGGGGGGGCAAGTAGGAGCTGTCCTGGTGGGAGACTTTCGGGACCGTTGGGCAGAGCGAAGGGGAAAAGGAGGAGCTGGGATTTTGGCAGAGTAGCGGGTAAGTAAGGGAGGGGCCTCTCTTATTCTTTGGGGGAACAAAAAGGCAGGAAAATCCTTCCTTGCTGGCCGGCTTTTCCGCAGCGCTCGCCCGGGTCGCCCATCCAGGTGACACCCTCGGCATCCCCGCTGAGCAACAGAGACGCTCCAGGCGCGCTGCCAGCCGAGCCCTTGAAGCCGCTCGGGGAGAATCGCGGATCTTTGGCCTCTTTAACTCGCTTCTCTCGCAGCTCCTCTGCCGCCTTTCTTCGGCGCTTGGCTACGGCCACCCCCGCCGAGGAGCGCAACACGGGGAACCTCAGCAGGCGGCCGGCCTCGACCTGATGCGAGACCCGTCTGGAGCTGGAAGGGGAGCCTCGCTCGACTTCTTCCTGCAGAACTCTTCAGCCCGGCTGAGGCGGCGCAGGAGGAAGTTTTGTCGGAGGCTGCGGATCGGCCGCCGCCTCAATCCACGAATCCTCGCAAATTTCTCTCCCTTCCAGCCTGCGCTGCGTCTGGCTGGGACAAAACCGCGTCCAGCTCTGCGCTTGACTCCCGGCAGTTCCGGGGGGGGCGAGGAGCAGCAGTGACCGCGCAAAGCTACAGATGGCGGGAGGGAAACCTTCTCTTGCTGGTGGGGGGGGGATAAGGGGAGGAGCAACATTCTCCCCCCCCCCCACTTTTTACCTGTTTCCAGGCGAGGCCATAAAGAGCCTTAAGGCGGAGCTTTGACTGCAGCTACAGAGTTGAGCTCTCAACTTCCCTCTTCCAGGATCTCCACCCACAGCCCGGCTTTCTTGGCCCCCTTAGTCGCCCCCCCCCCAATCTTGGCTCGACCCCTCCGAGGGCGGCGCTGCTTCTGCCTGGCAGCTGCTTGTGGAGAAGAAGCCTGGCCGATCAGGCGATGCTACTCACGGGATACTAAAGCCTGTGAAGATGAGGATGGGGAGGAATCGGGCTCCACTTCGACCCTAACAAAAGGCAGGTTTTGGCTCCCTTCGATCTGGAGCGGTCGCGCAGGTTCTCTTTTTCAGGCCCCATGCTCCAAGGAGCTCCCTCCCCCGGGGGCCAAAAACAAACGGTGGGGGAATCACCTTTCAAGCCACCAATAGCCCAGAGCCAGGATATTTGCGGGACTTCCGCTATCAGGGGTGGGGTGGGTCCCTGCCCCTCTCTCCCCCTGAGCCAGGCAATGGGCTGTGATTGTGTGTTTGGGCGGGAGCCCAAGCCCTCTGGGTCAGACGTTGCCCTCCTAAGAGACGAGCGGGCACCCATTTCCCAGAGCTGTCCCTGCCAGGTGGAAGAGGCTGAAGCCCAGCCTCCCCCTGGCGTCCCCTTCCTTCTTGGGGGATGAGGACGTCCCAAACAGCTGGTTGTTGTCCCCAAATCCAGAGGGGAGGTTGAGACTGGAGTCCCAAAGATGTCAGGGGAAGGATGGTTCCGTGGGCACCGTAGAGTCCAGGCTTTGTGGTTGATGCCATTTTGTTGGGTTTTATCTTTTATTCTCCTGCACTGACCCTCCCAAGGATTTTGTCATTGGATGGGAGTCCAGCTCAGTCTCTGAAATAAATAAATAAAGGCAGGGGGTTGGACTAGAAGACCTCCAAGGTCCCTTCCAACTCTACTATTGTATTGTATTGTATTGTATTGTATTGTATTGTATTAAATAAAGAGGGGGTGGTCGCTTCTGGGTGGCCTCCTGTCCAGGTGATCCCAATGAAGGAGGAACCTGCATTCATTCTGGGTCAGCTGCCTGAAAAAAGGAGGGGGGTATAAACCCCTTCCCCTCTCTTTCCCTTTGGATGAGTTTGTAACTGCAAACAACCGAAGAGGACTCAGCCTGACCTGCTCAAAGCTTCAGAGATCAAAGCAGTGAGAACGTTTCCCTCTTCAGAAGGGACCCCAAGTCTTCTGGCCAGTCGTTGATCTCTCTCCCTCTCTTCCCCTCCATCCCATCTTTTCAGTCCATGGACTTTTCCTCCCTCCTCACCTGCCACCAGGTGTCTGGAACATGTTTGTGGCATTCCCTTACGCAGCTCTTACACAGCAGAGTGAACCCCACCCAGCCAGTCTAGCTCAAAACCAACCCAAAATATTGAGGAGGTGTCAATCAGCCGTGGCTAGATAGAGGTCCTTGTTACAGTTGAAGAGGAAGGGATCCAGCCAGTCGGAGAAGTTTGGCGGAGAAAAAGAGGGTCTCCAGGGACTGAATGGCCATTGTGAAGGGGTGTCTGCAGATCCCCAGAGCCAGAAGGTCTGAAGAGGAAGGAACTAGGTCTATCTGAACTCGAACAAAAGGTGGATTTTGGCCCCCTTGAATCTGGGCACCTGCCATCTTTTCTACCCTCCCTCAAGGCAAAGGAAGCCCCTCCTCCAGATGTTGCTGTCTACAGTTGTGGGAGTGAAGAAGAGCTGAGCTGCCATCTTTTCTATAAACCCCCCCCCCCACCTGCAGCCTCTCAATAAACCCCACCACGAGATTGGGCTGGGGGGGGAGGGGACTTTCAGGAGCCCCCAGGGCTCAGTCCAGGCACCCGACAAAGGCAGAGGCGAAAGGGTGGAGGTGTTCTCCCCTCGCCCAGCCCTCCCCTCACTTTGCTTCTCAGAGAGCAGCTATTATTATCCCATGATTCTTTCTCTCCTGACTTCGAAGTGAATCTGCTTTTGCCTCACTGTGGCTTTTTTACCAGCACTTTGAGTTCTTTGGCTGAGTTGCCAGAGGCCTCCCAGAGTTGAAACCGGCTTGTCTTTTGCCACAGAATAGACAGAAACCTGCCTTTCTCTTCTGACCCCAGAGACGACCCTCGTGATGTGGGAATGAGTTTGAAAGTAGTCACCTAGCCTGGGTGGAGAGGAAGAGGATGGCTCTGGGAAGCTCCCCAGGATCTGCCTGGGGAAACATTCTCGAGGGGGCCAAAGCCCACCAGGGTCCCCTCTGCTCCTGAACCCCTCCCCCATCCAGATCTGAGCTCCTGGGGGTTCAGGGAGGAAACGGAAGGGGACGAAAGTCGGGGGGCAGAGGCTGTTCCCCTCTCTCCAGGCTCATGTCTAGCATTCCCCTCCCAGCTTAAGGGGTCCTTAGCCTGGTGGGGAGGAGCCATTCTTCCTCCAGAGGAACCTTAATGCTCACAATCTACAGGTTGGTTTCCTCCCCCAGGAATTGAACCACTGGGAGCTTCTTCTTGAGGCTGCAGAAGAAGGCCTCCTCTGCAGGAGTCTGACCCCTCCTCCTTCCACTCCAGCCGAAGCCCCTCTGCCCCAGAGAGAAGCCCACCCTCGCTTAGGAAAGGCGGCTGGTCTATTGGGGAGGACGGTGGGGGTCTCTCAGGGGAAGGCTGGCCAAGGACCCACCTGGGCAGGGCTAGTAGCATGGAGGGATGTCTGAAGTGGGAGGAATCGGGGTCTTAGTGTGTTTTTAAAGCACTAGGAAGCGGAGTTAGGGGGTCGGGAGTCATGGAAGCTCCTCTTAATACAGAGGACTAGAAACTTTGTCCTCACCATAGCTCAAGCCAGTTTCTATCACCCCTTCCTGAGTTTTGCTTTCTGTCGCCCCCTGCAAAATTCTTGTGGTTGGGTGGGAGAGTTCTCCGTGTTGGGGGGCTTCATAACTGCAGAGGGCTTGGTTACCCTTAGATTCTGAGGAAATATACCCCATCTCGCATACAGGCTTACAACGATTCATTTAGTGACCATTGGGAGTTATAATGGCTCTGAAAAAAGTAAATTGTTACCATTTTTCACACCTATGACCGTCACATCATCCCCATGGGCAGGTATTCAAAATTCAGAGGCTTGGCAACTGGCATGTACTTATGACGGTTGCAGTGTCCCGGAGTCATTGATCCCCTTTTGCGAGTTTCTGACAAGCAAAATCAATGGGGAAGTCTGCTTCACTTAACAACCGTGTTACTAGCCTAAGAACTTTAATGAATCACTTAATGACTGTGGCAAGAAATGTCATAAAATGGGGGAAAACTCAACAACTGTCTCGCTTAGTAACAGAAATTTTGGGCTCGGCTGTGGTCGTAAGGCAAGGACTTCCTGCCTTTCAGTTCCGTGTCAGCTCTGCTTCCGAAGGGCAACCTGGAGATTAGACACAATGTGGAAACCTTCCAAATTTGTCAATTAATGCCGTTGATGGTCTTTAAAGTAGAGGCAGTCCGCAATTTACGATGGCAATTTGGCCCAGAATTCCCACAGCTAAGCAGAGTGGTTGTTAAAAAAGTCCGCACCACTCAGCAATGGCAATCCCTGCAGTCACGGTTGTTGTCATTAAGCGAATCCCACTGTCATTAGTTGAGGCAACTTGGTCAGTGGGGAAGCCAGTGGGAAGTCTCAGGACTGCAGGCAGGGAAGTGGGGGAGGGGAGAAGGCTCAGAAAAGTTCCTAAAAGCCCAGATGTTCCCACCCTTACTCAGCCCCTTCTTGGACCTGCATGAATGCTCCGGATTTAGCGCTCTTGCCACAGTCAACGATGCGGCTGCTTTCAAACAGGATCCCTTCAATCTCGTCCCAGGGGAGAGTCTCAAGGTGCCCTTTCTCTGAACATCACCCAAGCCTTCACAGACAAGACAAGCTTGGAAGAGGAGCAGAGAAAATGCTTTAGGCAGAAATTGTAGAGTGGAAAAATAACGCACCTGAATGTCATTAGATGTTGCTCTTTTATTTCTCTGGGCAATGAAAAAAAAATAACAGTGGGAATTTCTTAAAGGTGGGCATATAAACAACAACAACTTGAAATCCTAGAGTACTGTTGTGATCAACACTTTCTGTACAGAGGATTTTACCAGAAAATCAAGAAGGAACCATATAATAGTAATGGATATTTGCTTCCCAAGCTGAGAAGAGGGAACCATTTCAGGGGAATCTGCCATTCCAATGGTTTTCATGGAGATGATCAAACAAGCTGTTTGGAGTTTGGTTCCCACGGCATCCTTCTTATCTCTTTCCTATTCACTCTCTCATACATAGACTCATTTAGCCACTGTCAGTAGGAATAATTGCTCCAATGACTTCTTAAAACGTGTCACGTTCATTGGCAGTTGCTGAAAAGCAGATTCCTCTGAATGATTTTCACAGAGTTCTCTTTAGCAAGATTTATTGAGATGAAAGGGAAGGGAGTTACAAGAATTCAAGTCATTCTACCATTTTCTATTTGGAAACAAGTAGACATGATTATATTTTCTTTCAAATTAAAGGAAATCCTACAATTATTTAAATGTCATAATTGTCTTATGTCTGATGTTTTTAGATTTACTCTGGCTGTGAGATGCTCCTTTGTGTTCAGGTCTGGCCTCAGAAGGATAATGTAGCACTTGGGGATGAAGATGCAGCCCAGCAGACCAGCACTGGAGGCCAGGATGGAGAAGACCTGAACAGCCACCATGTATTTCCTTTTGGTGCTCAGGTAGGTGGGCACAAAAGTCACCCAGACACTGCAGAAGACCAGCATGCTGAAGGTGATCAGCTTGGCTTCGTTGAAGGCCCCAGGCAGATTCCTGGCCAGGAAAGCCACCGTGAAGCAGATGGCAGCCAGGAAGCCCATGTAGCTGAGGGTGACGTAGAACATGACAACAGCCCCTTCGTTGCATTGCAGGATGATCTCTCCAGGCTGGGAGTGGAGGTCAGAGTCAGGGAAGGGGAGAGAAACTCCCAGCCAGATGGAGCAGATGATAATTTGGACAGCAGAAGAAGAAAGGATGATGGAGTTGGCCAAGCTCTTCCCCAACCATCTCTTCACTTGGTTTCCTGGTTTTGTGGCCAGGAAAGCCAGTACCACTGTGATGGTTTTGGCCAAGAGAGAAGAAATGGCAACTGAGAAGATGATGCTGAAGACCGTTTGTCGGAGAAGGCAGGTGGCTTTCCTTGGTTGACCAATGAAGAGAGAAGAAGACAAGAAGCAAAGCAGGAGGGAGACCAGGAGGATGTAGGAGAGATCCCGGTTGTTGGCTTTGACAATGGGAGTTTCTCGGTATTTAGTGAAGATTATTAAAACAAGGCCTGTGGTTAGGAAGAAGAGTAGGGCAAAAGTGACCAGGATGATGCCCAGATGTTCTTCATAAGACAGGAAAGTTATAACTTTGGGGATACATTGGACTTTGTCCACATTTGGATATTTATCATCTGGACAATTGGTACATTTTACTGTATCTAAGAAAGCGAAAAGGCAATTTTTAAAATGTTTTGTCCTTTGCATTTCAAGAAACACCGTTTTTGGACAACACCTGATTCCAGGAAAATTTTCCAAGATATGTTTCTTAACCATTCCACAGAAAAAAAAAATGATAATATAATTTTCTAATACCTTTATAGCTAAGGTATATGAAATTAGAGGATTTCTAGTGCATTTTGAATAAACAAAAAAACGTGAGTTTCAATGCATGTCATAATTTGCACTTTCAACAAAATGCTGTGAATTAATCCATTTTCACAAAGACTGCACTTTCCTCCATTGTCACCCACCTTCCTGAGTGGAGAAGGTCCCCTCCGGACAAGGAACGCAGTCATAGCAGCAAACTGGCTCTCCTTCTCGAGCCCTCTTGACAAATCCAGGATGACAATTTTCCACACATCTGGACTGAGGCAGGGACTGAGGAGAAAAACAAGGAATGCCAAAAAAAAAAGTGTTAGGACTCTCTGTCCATGGAAAATGGAGGTAGACATGGATACTAGCCAAATAGCTTCTGGTCTTCACTGAGGTAAATATGACATCTCTGACTAGTTTCAAATGGTTGTAGAAGGTACAACTATGAGCAGATTCTTCGTTTAGTTTCTGCTTTTTGCTTTTTGCATGTCACATTGCAAAAAAAGGAACTTTCTACTTAATGAAGTCTAGAGGGATGGAATTGAAAAAATATATATTTAAACATCAAGTGACAACCAGTTGGTTTCTTCTCACGGCCCTATTAACAATCATTCCTCCACTCTTCACAGGCTCCTGGTTTTAAAGTAGGGGCATCTACCCCAAAGGCAACAGGGCTTTGTTTTTCCTTGAGGACATTTTGCGTCTAGTCCACTTGCAAAGACACCTTTGGGACAACCATGACCTGGATGACTGCGAATCTCCATAGATATGATGATCTATTCGTGTTAAATTATATAATACATTAAATTTAAAATAAATTGTAGATTTATTACATTTTTCTCAGATTTATTGAAATAGAGAACAACTGTGATGAAGAAAGAAATTCTGACCAGTAAGGTCTGCAAAGATTTCTTCTGGAGCATATGAAACATTGAAAACTTCCATCCCTTTGAAAGTAGTTCAAAATAGTCAGCCAGTTAAGGGAGAAAGGAAAAAATCCTTTCAAATTAGGGCTCTACACTTTAAGCCAGGCATTTTTTCTTTCTTCTATATGATTGTTCAGTTCATCATGTGGCTGCCGAGGTGTTGCTACAAGAATAAAACTGTTAGATATTAGCATATATCGAGATAAGTCTTCCCTCAGGTCCGCTCCTACAGCGGGAAACAGGTATTCATCTGATTGGTCAATGGGCGTGCCTCATCCCTATAAAAGGGGAACCCTCCGACCACAGGTTAAGCTGGATCACTACTACTACTAATAAAATGAGCTGTTGAGTTACTTCGTGTCCGCAGTCTGTCTCTCGTTGCCCAGATCTAACATTGGCGACGAAGGTGGGATTGAGAGACAGATAGGACGAAGAGCGCACTTCAAGAATCTCCGGATTTGATCCAGCCCAGGAATTCGGCAGAAATTCCGGCAGCCATCTCAGATCACCGCAGCGCGGCAAATTCAAACTGAGAAAATGGCGATGCATGCTCCCCCCGCTCCTTTCGACCCAGCAACCGACGAATGGGAAGCCTTCATGATTCGCTTCGAGTGTTTCCTCGAAGCAAATGAGTACACGGGGATCACCGATGCAAGAAAGAAAAATATCTTCCTCGGCTACTGCGGAAAGGAAGTCTTCAATACGGCCAGAGACCTCACCGCGCCTACTCCAATACAAGCAGTACCGTGGGCGACGCTGAAACAAGCCTTGGAAACACATTACGCGCCAAAACCGTCCCGCCATGTCAGCCGCAAAGAATTCAACACGAGGACTCAAATGGCGGGAGAATCCATTAACCAATTTGTTGCAGCTCTACGAAGAATAGCAGCCCACTGTGAATACAGGGATTTGGAAGAGCATATCTTAGAGCAATTCATCTGTGGGGTAAGAGACATTTCGTTGCAAAAGAAACTGTTAGCCAACCCGAATCTAACCCTACAGTCAGCATTGAACAAAGCAAGAGCGTCGGAATCAGCGGAGAAATCAGCAGTGACCATACAAAGAAGGGTCAACGAAACCCAGCCGGCACCGAGACAAACCAGAGTCCACTACGAAGACGCAAGCCCCGACTACGTGGATCCCGAGTTCGAGGACAGTCACCTAATGCAGAGCAGTCACTGGAGGCCTGGGGGGAAACCCGGATCCCGCTTGCCGCCCTGCGCAAGCTGCGGAGGGAATCACCCCAGGTCTACTTGCAGGTTCAGGAACGTTGTTTGTTCGCACTGCAACAAACTTGGGCACATCGCACGAGTGTGCCGGAGCGGAGTCCCTGCCTCACGGCAGCCACCCATGTACCGCCAACAGAAGCCCAACCCAGGGGCTTGGCGAAGTCAAAAAGGGCGCCCAGAGAGAAATCCACAAGTGTTTACCCAGAGAGAAACTCCCCAAAGAGCTGAACGAGCGTATTCCCAGAGAGATTACTCACAAGAAAGTGAGCGAGCGTATCCCCAGAGAGAATTCACACAGAGAGCCGAAAGAGCGTTCTACCAAGACGCTCAACGAGAGTATTTTCAGGATATAGACGATGAGATAGAGTTGACCCAGAGAGAGGAGTTGCGAACGTATCTCACCACGATACATCAGGTCCGCCCTAAGCGGCCCAAAAGGCTGAAAGTCACAGTCCTCTTGGAGGGCTCACCCTGCGAGCTGGAGGTTGACACAGGATCAACCCTGACGATCATTTCATGGGCATCCATGAAACAGGCCATTCCCGGCCTCAGAAAGAGCCAACTGCGCGCTCCTGACGTCCTGCTACGAGACTACCAGGGGAACCAAGTCCCCATCGTGGGCCAAGGCACATTCCACATCCAGTTTAAGGACATCGAAGCCCAGCTGCCCGTGACCATCTCCAGCGCGCCATTGCAGAACCTCCTGGGGCTTGATTGGTTTGAAGCCCTGGGATTAGAAGTCACCGGAATCAACGCCGTGAGAAACAGCGGCGCTGAAAAGATCTTTAAGGAGTTCGAGGATGTGTTCAGCTCCGGTCTTGGTAAGTATGTGGGCAAACCAATATCGTTCAATTTAGATCCAAATGTGGCGCCAATCCGACTTAAACCGAGACGAGTGCCTTTTGCACTCCGCCCAAAAATAGATAAAGAGATAGATAAGTTAGTGGAACAAGGAATCCTTGAGCCGGTAGATCACGCGCGTTGGGAGACACCTATCGTGACCCCAGTTAAGTCAGACGGATCAGTCCGCTTGTGCGCAGACTATAAATGCACAATTAATGTCGCGCTACAACAGAGCGCATATCCGGTGCCCGTAGTACAGCACCTATTGCACTCATTGGGGCCAGGAAAGGTTTTCGCTAAGTTAGATATGGCACAAGCTTACCAGCAACTGCCAGTAGATAGCGCCACAGCGGAGGCCCAGACTATAGTGACGCACAGAGGAGCGTTTAAATGCAACCGGCTACAATTCGGCGTAAGTATTGCTCCAGGATTGTTCCAGAGCGTCATGGAACGACTGTTGCAAGGGATACCGGGAGTCGTCCCATATTTTGACGATATCTTGGTGTCCGCTGCAAACGAGGAGCAACTAAACAAAAGAGTCAGATCTGTTTTGGCCAGAATCAGAGAGAAGGGCCTCCGCCTTAAAAAAGAAAAATGCCAAATTAACGTGCCTAGTGTAGAATTCCTGGGTTATAGAATTGATGGTCAGGGAATTCACCCCACTGAAAAGAAAATTAAGGCAATCCAGGACGCCCCCACACCACGAAATCAAACCGAGTTGCAGGCCTTCCTCGGACTACTTAATTTCTACAGCGTTTTTCTGAGACAGAAGGCGACCGTTGCTGAGCCACTACACCGTCTACTCCAGAGGAACGCACCATGGAGATGGGGACGAGCCGAAGCTGCAGCATTCGCCGGGGTAAAGCGCCTGCTCACCACTGACTCACTACTTGTGCAATACAGTCAAACCCTCCCGCTGGTATTGACCTGCGACGCATCGCCTTTCGGGGTTGGAGCAGTCCTCAGCCACAGGATGCCCGACGGGAAAGAAGCACCCATTGCTTTCTACTCCAGAACTCTTTCATCGGCCGAAAGGAACTACAGCCAAATGGACAGAGAAGCATTGGCTGCCGTTGCAGGTGTGAAACGTTTCCATGAATACCTCTACGGCCGCGATTTTGAACTCATTACTGATCACAAACCGCTGTTAGGACTTTTGGCGGGAAATCGCCCCACTCCGGTCTCCCTTTCTCCACGTATGACCAGGTGGACTGTTTTCCTGGCTGCGTACTCTTACAAGTTAATTCATCGACCGGGCTCCACTCTAGGGCACGCAGATGCGCTCAGCCGTTGCCCATTACCAGACATTTTGCCAGACCCCACTCCAGAAGTACCGGTATTGCTCATTGACTGTTTGGATTCGGGACCGGTTTCTTCTTACGATGTCGCAAGGTTCTCCTCGAAGGACAATTTAATAAAACAAGTGCAAACTTGGGTATGGAGGGGGTGGCCGAAGGGAAATGTGGGCCCGGAATTCAAAATGTTTTGGTCTAAACGGGACGAACTCTCCGTGTTACAGGGATGTTTGTTGTGGGGGGATCGAGTTGTTATTCCTTTTGCTCTACGAAAAAAGGTATTGAATGCTTTACATATGGGTCATCCGGGGATCGTGAGAATGAAAGCGTTAGCGAGAAGTTATGTGTGGTGGCCCAATATGGACAAAGAAATAGAGGAGTGGGTGGCCACTTGCGACCCATGCCAGGAGTCGAGACCAGCACCCCCGGAAGCGCCCGCCACAGAATGGGAGAAACCCAAGGCACCCTGGTCACGCATTCATATTGATTTTGCAGGACCATTCCAGGGTCAAACCTTCCTCATAGTTGTAGATGCTTATTCTAAATGGTTAGATGTAGTCCTAATGACATCAACCACGGCAGAGGCAGTTATAAAGGTTCTTAGGCGGCTTTTCGCCACCCATGGTCTACCAGATCTGTTAGTATCGGACAACGGGCCCCAATTCACGGCCATGCAGTTCGAAACATTTTTAGCAGGGTTGGGAATCAGACACGCCCTCATCGCGCCATTCCATCCAGCGTCCAATGGTCAGGCAGAAAGAATGGTGCGGTTCGCGAAAGAGGCCCTCGCCAGGATGGGCCCGGGGGATTGGCAAACACGCATTGACCATTACCTCCTCATTCAACACATTACCCCGAGCGCAACGACGGGTAGAAGCCCCGCTGAACTACTAATGGGTCGCCGCCTACGGTCTCACCTGGACAGGCTCCACCCGAATTATTCTACCTCGGCTCCCCCAGACTCTACAAGTAAGGTCAGATCTTTTAGAGAAGGAGACACTGTTTATGCTCAAAATTACACAGGGGGGACATTGTGGATACCGGCGAGGGTCATTGGCATCATGGGCCCTCGATCGTATTTGTTAGAGCTTGAAGATGGGCGGAATTGGAGAAGGCACATCGATCAGCTTCGAGGTCGCCTAGCACAATCCAACTTACGGGATGAGGGCGAAAGTTTCCTGTCCACAGAAAGACAACCGCAGGGAAACTTCATCCCAGGAAACGACGACACCGGCGAGCTAAGCGGGGGACAGGACATCACGCACGCAGCTGAGCAACCCCCCGTCATCACAGCCGCTGAGCAACCCCCCGTCATCGCAGCCGAACAAGATACCAGGGAAAAGAGCATCGAAAACGCAAGACCTCCAGAAACAGAAAAAGCACCCGATCCTGCAACCACTTCAAACCAACAGGAAACCAGTCCTGCAAGTACTTCAACGCAACCTGAACTCCGACGTTCCTCCCGAGCAAGACAAACACCCACCTACCTAAAGGACTATGTCACCTACCGCAACGTCCCATCTAGGAGGGGAGGGGTGTTAGATATTAGCATATATCGAGATAAGTCTTCCCTCAGGTCCGCTCCTACAGCGGGAAACAGGTATTCATCTGATTGGTCAATGGGCGTGCCTCATCCCTATAAAAGGGGAACCCTCCGACCACAGGTTAAGCTGGATCACTACTACTACTAATAAAATGAGCTGTTGAGTTACTTCGTGTCCGCAGTCTGTCTCTCGTTGCCCAGATCTAACAAAAACGGACTGCTTTCTTTCTAGAGTTCTTGTGAGGGGAGAGGGAGGGGCGGTCTTGAGAACAGGTCCCTCAAAATGGCACATGGGAAGGGAGCATGAGAAAGGGGTATTTCTAAAGCCTGCCTAACTATCCAGGACAAAGTCCTTTCTTTTGAAGAACTACAGTTAGGAGGCATCAACTGGCATGGGAAGGCAGGCCCATGTTTATTATTAATTAATTTTGGAACCTCCTTTTCGCCCAGAGAGACTGAAGGTAGCTGACACTCAAGATAAAGATTCACCTAATTGCTGCTTAATGTCAGGGGTGGGTTCGTGCCAGTTCTAACCTCTTCTATAGAAGAGGTTCCACAAATCTACAGTGCCATTTAGAACAGGTTCCATCTCCCTCCCCCCACCCGTCCGGACATCATCAAGATGAAGAGCGAGAGGAGGAATTCTGGGAGTTGAAGTCCACAAGTCTTAAAGCTGTCAAGTTTGAACACCCCTGGGGTTTTTTTTTTTCTAAAGGGTTAGGGGTGCAAGGGTCTTGTAACTTGACAGCTTTAAGACTTGCGTGCTTCAAATGCCAGAGTTCCTGAGCCAACATTTTGGTTGCTAAGCAAGAGTGTTGTTAAGTTTTTGGATATACAAAAATTTTGGCAGCTCCATCGTGCTAAAGGTAGAAATCTCTCCAAATCTCACAACTTTTACCGAAAAGAAAAAAACAAAAGATAATTTTTTTTGTATATCCACTTACCCTTTCCCATAAATGTTTAAAAATAAATAAAATTCTTTTTAAAAAAATGAGTGTTGTTAAGTGAGTTTCACCACATTTTACAAGTTGACCACGCCCACCCAGTCACATGGCTGGCAAGCCACACCCACCCAGTCACATGGCTGGCAAGCCACTCCTACCCAGTCACATGGCCAGCAAGCCACTCCCACAAAGCAGGCCACACCTACAGAAGAGGTTCTAAAAAAATTTTGAAACCCACCACTGTTTAATGTCTATGCGTATTTAGCATGTAGTGTGCCTGTAGCATTATTTATCCTTCTTATTCTATTCTTTACTCCCCACTTTTATTGGGATAACTGTGATGATGATTACCGTTATTCTGTTGCTTTGCGTGTACACGGAGGGCTTCTGTATTGGAGACAAATTCCCTGTGTGTCTAATCACCTTTGGCCAAATAAAGTTCAATTCAATTCATTGAAGCATTTTCCAGATGAAGAGTCCCCTTAGAAGCCAAAGGTAAAATCTAAGCAGCATTTCTTTCAATTTCTCCCTCATTAAATTTGACCTCAGGAAGGGCTTTTCTTTGGCTCAAAGAAATCTTTCAGTGCGTCAGTTTTCTGGGTCAGGACATTATATAATATGAGACGTTATACAAACAATATACTATTCTAAGCTACCCAGAGTGATTCTGGACAGGGAGACGGGGGGTATATAAATGTGGAGAAGGTCCTGCGCATGCACGGAAGTGGGCACCCACCCACTTTGATACTGAACCGGTAGCAAAGGTACGTGGATTTCACCCCTGCACAGGACTTCCACTCAGTCTTGAATAAACTTCATTGGATTCAGTCCTAACTTGAACTCAGGAACCAGTCAACAGAATTGCCTTCTTCTTCCCTCCTATTTGAGGACAAGGAAGAAGAGAACTTGAGGCTATCAGCATCACAGTTCCCTGCACTTGATGGCCTCTCTCACCAAGTTTATGGAGACAGTAAACATCAGAGAAGTCACAAAACAGCCATCATGTATGTTCTACAGAATCATCACCCAGATCTCTATGATTCCTATGATTCCCCACATGCAATTCTCAGAAAAGGTCATCCATCATGGTGACTAGGCTTAGCCCCCTGAAGTGGGGCCACAGGCTCTGGAAAACAGGGAAAAGGCACCAATATTTCTCCCACCTTGTTGAGCAACTTTAGCTGTGAAAGAGCATCTTGGTTGATAATAAGTCTCCCTCTTTCAAAAGTCCCTGGGTGCCGATAAATGTGATCCATCTTGGGGAGAACCACCCAGGTCCTGATATTCAGATCTGCTGCAGCCTCTCCATTTTCGTCCAAGTGCAAAACAAAGATGGAAAGGTTGCAAAACTCATTCTTTGCCAGAAAGGGATGCAGCTAAAATGGAAAGATCCAGAAATGTGAAAAGCAGAAATTTTGGTTTCTTATCTCATGTGGTCTTTTTACTTTTGAACCTTTCTCCTACTATTATCTAACTTTCAAGTATTCTTAGTTGGGAGAACAAGTGTTACCACTGTGTTCAAAAGTGAAAAACAAAGATTTGACAAAAATTGTCAATTATAAATAACATTGTAGAGCAGTCATGGCACAATTGAATGAACAGACCAGTGGTGGGTTCCTCCCGGATCGCACCGGATCGCGCGCGCTCCCTTTCAGCGCTCCACCTGGCTTGCGCGCTCCCTTTCAGCGCTCCACCTGGCTTGCGCGCTCCCTTTCAGCGCTCCACCTGGCTTCGCGCTCCCTTCCGGCGCTGAAACCGGAAGTACAGTTTTGCCCGCCCCTGGCGAAGCAACGACGCCTGCCTGAGCTCCACCAGCTCGGCTGGGAACGGAGATGTTTCCTCAGCGGAGCGGAGCGCCTGAAAAGACTTTTCAATCTCTCATTAAAGTTTCTTTTATACTTTTTTGATACTATTGTATATGTATACTGGTCACTGATTACAATAAATTGTAGTACCCATGTTTCCCTGAAAATAAGACCCGGTCTTAATTTTCTTTAGTTCTTATTTGACAAACTTGAACATTGTGCACTATCTAATAAAATGAAATTCAATGGTGAAAAGAGTAAGGTTCTACATTTAGCCAAGAAAAACGGAATGCATAGGTACAGTATAGGTGGTACCTTGCTCAACAGTAGTAACTGTGAGAGGGATCTTGGAGTCCTAGGTGACAACCATTTAAATAGGAACCAGCTGTGTGCAGCAGCTGCCAAAAAAGCCAACACAGTTCTAGGCTGCATCAGCAGAGGGATAGAATCAAGAACATGTGAAGTGTTAATACCACTTTATAATGCCTTGGTAAGGCCACACTTGGAATACTGCACTCAGTTTTGGTCACCACGATGTAAAAAAGATGTGGAGACTAGAAAGAGTGCAGAGAAGAGCAACAAAGATGATTAGGGGACTGGAGACTAAAACATATGAAGAACGGTTGCAGGAACTGGGTATGTCTAGTTTAATAGAAAGAAGGACTAGGGGAGACATGATAGCAGTGTTCCAATATCTCAAGGGTTGCCACAAAGAAGAGGGAGTCAAACTATTCTCCAAGGCACCTGAGGGTAGAACAAGAAGCAAT
Source organism: Natrix helvetica (assembly GCF_964273705.1). Classification (NCBI taxonomy): domain Eukaryota; kingdom Metazoa; phylum Chordata; class Lepidosauria; order Squamata; family Natricidae; genus Natrix; species Natrix helvetica. The sequence continues at coordinate 131,428,007 of NC_138551.1, forward strand.
GGGTGGAAACTAATCAAGGAGAGAAACAGAACTGAGGAGAAACTTCCTGACAGTTAGAACAATTAATCAGTAGAACAGCTTGCCTCCAGAAGTTGTGAATGCCCCAACACTTTAAGAAGATGTTGGATAGCCATTTGTCTGAAACGTATAGGGTTTCCTGTCTAGGCAGGGGGTTGGACTAGAAGACCTCCAAGGTACCTTCCAACTCTGCTATTGTATTGTATTGTGTTGTATTATTTTCTGGGGAAGCCTTTTCTCCTGTCTCACCTTGTGGCTGTGGCAGTGACAGCCCCACCCAGCTAGATCCCGTGTGGCTAGTCCACTTCTTCTGCAGAAACACCTCTGATGGTAAAGTGGAGGCTGGGAGGCACCGGACATATCAATCCGGAGCTCATTTCTCAGCTGCAGAGGCCTTTCCTTTTCTGACCTCCCAGAGGCTTCCTCCCCTCCCCGGGGCTTCTCCCGCTCTCAGATCCGGGGCCAGCTCCCCCCTCCCCCTGCGGATCCTCTGGCTGCTCTCCTCTGCAACTTCTGCAGACGGAGCGTGAGTGGCAGCTGTCTGTTGGGGCTGGGGGAGGGGGGAGGGAGGAGGCGCAGCTGCAGGAGGAGCCTTTTGTGTTGGGGGAGGGGTGCCAGGTGAAGGTGTGGAAATCAAAGGCAGCTGAGGGACTTTGTGCCAATCCCTGGAAGTTCAAAGCTAAAGGAGGAACTTGGAGCCAATCATCAGGGCCCTGTGGGGTCTGGTCCTGCCTTAGGCATGAAAGCCTGCTGGAGGAGAACTTCTGCAGTGGGAGAACCAGAGGCCTCTGTGTGGTCCCTGTGAATCTTAGACTGACCTTGGTCTGATCCGTCAGAGCTTTTCTTTTCTCCTTAAAATAGAATTTTAAGAGGGATTCCATTCACAATTAGGAGCCATTCTCATACCTAACCATTGATTCCCAATTGATCAGCAATTTCTATGGCTGGAGAGGAGAATATCTCAAAGCACCGCAGGGGGCTGCAAGCACCGCAGCCTGGACTGGAGCCTCGAGTCTAGGGCAGTGAGTCATTCGATAGGAAACTTGCCTCTTGGAAGGAATGACTCAGCTTGGCTCCTGCTTTGTCTCTCCTGCCTCTTCGCTTCTCCGTTCGGTCGTTGGGCGGCAGATTAAAAGCGGGAGCCAAGCTGGGTCATTCCTCCCAAAAGGCAAGTTTCCCATCAAATGACTCACTGCCCTGATGATGAAAGGTTAGGCTGTGCCTCACTTGCCTCACCAAATTATTAAATAGATAAATTAATGAATTAATAAAACGTGAATTGTACTTACCTCTGTATTATTGAATATTCACTGAGAAAGAAATAATTACCGGGAGTCGTTCAATTGCCGATGTGCCGTGTCGTGTTTTGATAAACAAAGCCACTTGCACGCGGCGCTCTATCTCAAGATCTCTCGTGTGGAGCGCATGCGTCTCATAATCACTGGAAATATCGAAAAGGAGGATGTAGGAGGACACTTTTCGAGGGAGGACAGAACTTACAAAAGAAGGACTGTCCTCCCTAAAGGAGGACAGTTGGTCACCTTATTTTTAATTATTATTTTGCTGTGAAGTAGATACCAAAATAAAAGCAACCCCAAACTGAACTAAAAAAAGAATTATATGAGGGACGAAGATTTTCCTCCCCAGCTGAGAGCCAGTCAAACATGGCATTTCACATCATTCCGGCATTCTCAGAGAGGTCATCAGGCAACCAGGCTGGTGCTTGGTTCCCACAGCTTCCTCCTGACAACCTCCCCCTCTCTCTCTACACACACACACACACACACTTTTAGCTGTAGGAACAAGTGCCAGAATTATTTTTTAAAGGTGTCTCATTCAGTAGCTGTTGCCGAACAGCAAATTCCTCTGAATGACTTTCACAGAGTTCTCTTTAGCAAAATTTATTAAGCTGAAAGGGAGCTCCAAGAATTCCAGTCATTCAACAATTTCCCAGTTTGAAATATATAGAAATGATTTTCATTGACTCCTGCATACTATCTAAACAGAAAGAAAATCTCCTTTCACTGCAATCTGGGGGGCTCTTGAATCTCCCGCAAGGCGGAGGAAGGTGGACCTGGCCCAGATGTTGCCCTCTGTAGTTTGGGGGGGGGGGTGAAGACGGGCTGAGCTTTCACACACACAGAAGATCCGGGTATTCGGGGTGGGAGCTGGGGGGCTTCACTGGAGCCCTTGACAGAGGCAGAAAGCCTCCCCCCTGTTAGATATTAACATATATCGGGATAAGTCTTCCCTCTGGTCCGCTCCTACAGCGGGAAACAGATATTCCTCTGATTGGTCGAGGGGCGTGGCCAATCCCTATAAAAGGGGAACCCTCCGACCACAGAGCAAGCTGGATCACTATTATTACTAATAAAGAGCTGTTAAGTCACTTCGTGTCCGCAGTCTGTCTCTCGTTGCCCAGATCCAACATTGGCGACGAGGGTGGGATAGAGAGACAGATAGGACGAAGAACGCTACCTCCAGAATCTCCGGATTTGATCCAGCCCAGGAATTAGGCAGTAATTCCGACAGCCATCTCAGATCACCGCAGCGCGGCAAATTCAAACTGAGAAGATGGCGATGCATGCTCCCCCCGCTCCTTTCGACCCAGAAAACGACGAATGGGAAGCCTTCATGATTCGTTTCGAGTGTTTCCTCGAAGCGAACGAATACACGGGGATCACCGATGCGAGGAAGAAAAACATCTTCCTCGGCTACTGCGGAAAAGAAGTCTTCAATACGGCCAGAGACCTCACCGCGCCTACTCCAATACAAGCAGTATCGTGGACAACGTTGCAACAGACTCTGCAAACTCACTACGCGCCAAAACCTTCCCGCCATGTCTGCCGCAAAGAATTCAACATGAGGACTCAGAAGGCGGGAGAATCCGTTAATCAATATGTTGCAGCCCTACGAAAAGCAGCAGCTCACTGCGAATACAGGGATCTGGAAGAACACATTTTAGAGCGGCTCATCTGTGGGATAAGAGACATTTCGTTGCAAAAGAAGCTGTTGGCAAACCCGAGTTTAACCCTACAGACAGCGTTAAACGAAGCAAGAGCGTCAGAATCAGCGGAGAAATCATCGGTGACCATACAACGAGGGGCCAGCGTAAACCAGCCAGCACCGAGGCAAACCAGAGTTCACTACGAGGACACAAGCCCCGACTACGAGAATCCCGAGTTCGAGGACAGTCACTTAATGCAGAGCAGTCACGTGAGGCCTGGGGGGAGACCCGGATCCCGTTTGCCGCCCTGCGCAAGCTGCGGAGGGAATCACCCCAGGTCTACTTGCAGGTTCAGGAACGTTGTTTGTTCGCACTGCAACAAACTTGGGCACATCGCACGAGTGTGCCGGAGCGGAGTCCCTGCCTCACGGCAGCCACCCATGTACCGCCAACAGAAGCCCAACCCAGGGGCTTGGCGAAATCAAAAAGGGCGCCCAGAGAGAAATCCACAAGTGTTTACCCAGAGAGAAAATTTCCAAAGAGCTGAACGAGCGTATTCCCAGAGAGATTACTCACAAGGAAGTGAGCGAGCGTATCCCCAGAGAGAATACACACAGAGAGCTGAAAGAGCGTTCTATCAAGACGCTCAACAAGAGTATTTTCAGGATGTGGACGATGAGATAGAGTTGACCCAGAGAGAGGAGTTGCGAACGTATCTCACCACGATACATCAGGTCCGCCCTAAGCGGCCCAAAAGGCTGAAAGTCACAGTCCTCTTGGAGGGCTCACCCTGCGAGCTAGAAGTTGACACAGGATCAACCCTGACAATCATTTCATGGGCATCCATGAAACAGGCTATCCCCAGCCTCAGAAAGAGCCAACTGCGCGCTCCAGACGTCCTACTACGTGACTACCAGGGGAACCAAGTCCCCATCGTGGGCCAAGGCACATTCCGCATCCGTTTCAAGGACATCGAGGCCCAGCTGCCCGTGACCATCGCCAGCGCGCCATTGCAGAACCTTCTGGGGCTTGATTGGTTTGAAGCCCTGGGATTAGAAGTCACCGGAATCAACGCCGTGAGAAACAGCAGCGCTGAAAAGATTTTTAAGGAATTCGAGGATGTGTTCAGCCCCGGTCTTGGTAAGTATGTGGGCAAACCAATATCATTCAATTTAGACCCAAATGTGGCGCCAATCCGACTTAAACCGAGACGAGTGCCTTTTGCACTCCGCCCAAAAATAGATAAGGAGATAGATAAGTTAGTGGAGCAAGGGATCCTTGAGCCAGTAGATCACGCGCGCTGGGAAACGCCTATCGTGACCCCAGTCAAACCAGACGGATCAGTCCGCATCTGCGCGGACTATAAGTGCACAATTAATGTCGCGCTACAACAGAGCGCATATCCTGTGCCAGTAGTACAGCACTTATTGCACTCGTTGGGGCCAGGAAAGGTATTCGCAAAGTTAGACATGGCACAAGCTTACCAGCAACTGCCAGTAGATAGCGCCACAGCGGAGGCCCAAACGATAGTGACGCATAGAGGAGCATTCAAATGCAACCGGCTACAATTCGGCGTTAGCATTGCCCCAGGATTGTTCCAGAGCGTCATGGAACGACTGTTGCAAGGGATACCAGGAGTCGTCCCCTATTTTGACGACATCTTGGTGTCAGCTGCAAACGAGGAGCAATTAAACAAAAGAGTCAGGTCTGTTTTGGCCAGAATCAGAGAAAAGGGTCTCCGCCTTAAAAAAGAAAAATGCCAAATTAACGTGCCTAGCGTAGAATTCCTGGGTTATAGAATCGATGGTCAGGGAATACACCCCACTTCAAAGAAAATTAAGGCGATCCAGGACGCCCCCACACCACGGAATCAGACCGAGTTGCAGGCCTTCCTCGGATTACTTAACTTCTACAGCGTTTTTCTGAGACAGAAGGCGACCGTTGCTGAGCCTCTACACCGTCTACTCCAGAGGAACGCACCATGGAAATGGGGACGAGCCGAAGCTGCAGCTTTTGCCGGGGTAAAGCGCCTGCTCACCGCTGACTCACTACTTGTTCAATACAGTCAGACTCTACCGCTAGTATTGACCTGCGACGCATCGCCATTCGGAGTTGGAGCAGTCCTCAGCCACAGGATGCCCGACGGAAAAGAAGCACCCATTGCTTTCTACTCCAGAACTCTTTCATCGGCCGAAAGGAACTACAGCCAAATGGACAGAGAAGCGCTGGCTGCCGTAGCTGGTGTAAAACGTTTCCATGAATACCTCTACGGCCGCGACTTTGAACTGATCACAGATCACAAACCGCTGTTGGGACTTTTGGCGGGAAACCGCCCCACTCCGGTCTCCCTTTCTCCACGCATGACCAGGTGGACTGTTTTCCTGGCTGCGTACTCCTACAAGTTAATTCATCGACCGGGCTCCACTTTAGGACACGCAGACACGCTCAGCCATTGCCCATTACCAGACATTTTGCCAGACCCCACTCCAGAAGTACCGGTATTGCTCATTGACTGTTTGGATTCGGGACCGGTTTCTTCCTACGATGTTGCAAGGTTCTCCTCTAAAGACAATTTAATAAAGCAAGTGCAAACTTGGGTATGGAGGGGGTGGCTGAAGGGAAATGTGGACCCGGAATTCAAAATGTTTTGGTCGAAACGGGACGAACTCTCAGTTTTACAGGGATGTTTGTTGTGGGGGGATCGAGTTGTTATTCCTTATGCTCTACGAAAAAATGTATTAGATGCTTTGCATATGGGTCACCCGGGGATCGTGAGAATGAAAGCGTTAGCGAGAAGTTACGTGTGGTGGCCAAACATGGACAAAGAAATAGAGGAGTGGGTGGCCACTTGCGACCCATGCCAGGAGTCGAGACCAGCACCCCCGGAAGCGCCCGCCACAGAATGGGAGAAACCCAAGGCACCCTGGTCACGTATACACATTGACTTTGCAGGGCCATTCCAGGGCCAAACCTTCCTCATAGTTGTAGATGCTTATTCTAAATGGCTAGATGTAGTCTTAATGACGTCAACCACGGCAGAGGCAGTCATAAAGGTTCTTCGGCGGCTTTTCGCCACCCATGGTCTACCAGATCTTTTAGTATCCGATAACGGGCCCCAATTCACGGCCATGCAGTTTGAAACATTTTTAGCAGGGTTGGGAATCACGCATGCCCTCATCGCGCCATTCCATCCAGCATCCAACGGTCAGGCAGAGAGAATGGTGCGATTCGCGAAAGAGGCCCTCGCTAGGATGGGTCCAGGTGATTGGCAAACACGCATTGACCATTATCTCCTCATTCAACACATTACACCGAGCGCAACGACGGGGAGGAGCCCCGCTGAACTACTCATGGGTCGCCGCCTACGGTCTCACCTGGACCGGCTCCACCCGAATTACTCTGCCGCGGCTCCCCCAGACTCTACAAGTAAGGTCCGGTCTTTCAGAGTAGGGGACTCAGTATATGCTCACAACTACACAGGGGGGACATTGTGGATGCCGGCAAAGGTCATTGGCATCACGGGTCCTCGATCGTATTTGCTGGAGCTAGAAGATGGGCGAAATTGGAAAAGGCACATCGATCAACTTCGAGGTCGCATTGCACACTCCAACATAAGGGATGAAGACGAAAGTTTCCTGTCTACAGAGAGCCAACCGCAGGAAAACTCCATCGCAGGGAACAACGACACCGACGAGCTAAGCGTGGAACAGGACAACACACACGCAGCTGAACCCCCAGTCAACGCAGCCGAACTAGCTCCTGAATGCCCAAGCAACGAAAGCGAAAGACCTCCAGAACGGGAAAAAGGAAAAGCACCCGATCCTGCAACTACTTCGAACCAACATGCACCCGATCCTGAAAACACTTCAACCCAACCTGAACTACGACGTTCCTCCCGAGCAAGACAAACACCCACCTACCTAAAGGACTATGTCACCTACCGTAACGTCCCATCTAGGAGGGGAGGGGTGTTAGATATTAACATATATCGGGATAAGTCTTCCCTCTGGTCCGCTCCTACAGCGGGAAACAGATATTCCTCTGATTGGTCGAGGGGCGTGGCCAATCCCTATAAAAGGGGAACCCTCCGACCACAGAGCAAGCTGGATCACTATTATTACTAATAAAGAGCTGTTAAGTCACTTCGTGTCCGCAGTCTGTCTCTCGTTGCCCAGATCTAACACCCCCCTTCCAAGGGCATCCAACTTTAGAGCCACTGCTCCTGGCCTCTCCTGCCCCGGGAGTGGAGCCGGGCACAGTTTCTGCCCATCCACCCCCTGCAACCGGCAGTGCCCGATCCACTCCTCCCACGCCGCCCCCTCCACAGCGCCCGCCCGCCCGCCTTGCACAGTCTGCGGTGGGGAGGTGCTGATAGAGGCTCACCCTTATCCTCCTGGGGTCCCCTGTGGGCTCAGACACCCCTGGGCTTCTCCAGCTCTCAGGTCCGGGGGCCACCCCCGACCCCCGCAGATCCTCCAGCCACTCTCCTGGGCAAGGGCACAGGACCCTCTGGAGCCGGAGCCCCGACGTGGCTGGGAGGGAATAGGCGCAGGGAGCCCCTGCCCGCCATCCCCGAAGCCCCCCTGGGAGGAAGCCTGTCCGATCCCTCGCCCACCCTCAGCGCTCCGACCGGCTCCTTGGCAAGGCTCCCGGCCAGCCCTAAGGAGGCTTCTGCGGTGACAAGGCGGCAGGAGGGCAGGGGGCTCAGGCAGACTGCCAGCAGGGGGTGGCACTGCCCTACCAGGGCGCGAGGATGTGGCACTGCCCTTCCAGGGCACGAGGATGCGGGGCAGGGCAGGCAGAAAGAGACTTTTGTGTTGTGGGGGGCAAGGAGTGCCTGCTGGGTGGGGATCAAAGCCAGCTGAGGGACTTTCTGCCAATTGCAGGAGTTTTAATTCCACCTTCAAAATAAAAGCCAAATGGCTGACTTTGGGCCGATCATCAGGAGACACTTGAGTTCCAGTCCTTCAGGACTTTTTGATGGGGGGGAGGGTGGGGGGGGGTGGGGGGTGGGGGAGAGCTTGAAACCTGGAAATATTTTCTCAGATTAGTGTTGGATAACAGAATTGGGGATTCCTAGAGTGTGAGATGTCCATTATTGTTTGTTGGGATGGAGGAAAGTGAAATTGTAGGGAAATGCCTGTTCCACGTTAAGCAAAGCCATAAGTCTTTGCCTTCTTCTGCTTGTGGGAGAACCAGAGGCCTCTGTGTGGTCACTGAATCTGAGAATGATCTTGGTCTGATCCATCAGAGCTTCTCTTATCTCTTTAAAACAGAATTTTCAGAGGGATTCTATTCCCGATTAGGAGCCATTCAGAAAGCAAAACATTGATTCCCAATTGATCTGCAATCTCTGTGGTGGGAGAGCAGAAGAGTTTCCATGGGTGCCTCTTCCTAGAAACCTCGAAGTCCCTCCTCTCTTATACATACCCCCTTCTTGAACCTGGATGAATCTTATGAAGCATTGAAGGTTTGTGACCTGGTCAATGATGCGGCTGCCTTTAGACAGGATCCCTCCAACCTCCTCCTGGGGAGAGTCTCAAGGTCCCCTTTCTCTGGGCATCTTCTCCAGCCCTTCACAAACAAGACAAGCTTGGAAGAGGAGCAGAGAAAATTCTTTAGGTCGAAATTGTAGAGTGGGAAATTAAAGGGTCTGAAAGCTGCTATTTTATTTCTCTGGTTAAGCAAAGAAAAAATATACAGTGAAAATTTCTTTACACATTTTATTTTTAATTGAATTTATTATCATTTTGCTGTGAAATACATATAAAAAACCTCAAATACCAAACAGCTCTTCTGCTGAACACTTTCTGCAAAGGAGGTTTTATCAGGAAATCAAGAAAGAATTCTATAAGAGGGATGAAGATTTCCTTCCCCAGCTGACAGCCAGTCAAACATGGCATTTCACATCATTCCAGCATTCTCAGGGAGAGGATCAGGCAACCATGCTGGTTCTTGGTTCCCACAGCTTCCTCCTGGACCCTTTTCCTGAACACTCACCTCTCTCCTCTCTCTCTCTCTCTCTCTCTCTCTCTCTCTCTCTCTCTCTCTCTCTCTCTCTCTCTCTCTCTCTCTCTCTCACACACACACACACACACACACACACAGTTTTAGCTGTAGGAACAAGTGCCAGAATTATTTTTTAAAGGTGTCACATTCAGTAGCTGTTGCTCAACAGCAAATTCCTCTGAATGACTTTTAGCAATGTATATTGAGCTGAAAGGGAAGAGAGCTAGAACAATTCAATAATTTCCTATTTTGAAACATATAAATATTATTCTCTTTGACTCCTGCATACTATCAAAATGGAAAGAATATCTCCTTTCAAATAAAATAAACTTTAACAATCTTTCCAATATCACAATGGTGTTATATCTCATGTTTTTATATTTATTCTGGCTGTAAGTTGCTCCTTTGTGTTCATGTCTGGCCTCAGAAGGATAATGTAGCACTTGGGGATGAAGATGCAGCCCAGCAGACCAGCACTGGAGGCCAGGATGGAGAAGACCTGAACAGCCACCATGTATTTCCCTTTGGTGCTCAGGTAGGTGGGCACAAAAGTCACCCAGACACTGCAGAAGACCAGCATGCTGAAGGTGATCAGCTTGGCTTCGTTGAAGGCCCCAGGCAGATTCCTGGCCAGGAAAGCCACCATGAAGCAGATGCCAGCCAGGAAGCCCATGTAGCTGAGGGATGACGTAGAACATGACAACAGCCCCTTCGTTGCATTGCAGGATGATCTCTCCAGGCTGGGAGTGGAGGTCAGAGTCAGGGAAGGGGGGAGAAACTCCCAGCCAGATGGAGCAAATGATAATTTGGACAGCAGAAGAAGAAAGGATGATGGAATTTGCCAAGCTCTTCCCCAACCATCTCTTCACTCGGTTTCCTGGTTTTGTGGCCAGGAAAGCCAGCACCACCGTGATGGTTTTGGCCAAGAGAGAAGAAACGGCAACTGAGAAGATGATGCTGAAGACTGTTTGTCGGAGAAGGCAGGTGGCTTTCCTTGTTTGACCAATGAAGAGAGGAGGAGACAAGAAGCAAAGCAGGAGGGAGACCAGGAGGATGTAGGAGAGGTCCCGGTTGTTGGCTTTGACAATGGGAGTTTCTCCGTATTTAATGAAGATAATTAAAACAAGGACTGTAGTTAGGAACAAGAGCAGGGCAAAAGAGACCAGGATGATGCCCAGATGTTCTTCATAAGACAGGAAGACTATAACCTTGGGGATACATTGGACTCTGGCCTCATTTGGATATTTGTCATCTGGACACTTGGTGCATTTTTCTGCATCTGAGAAGCCAAAAATCAAATTTCTTTAATATTTCGTTCCTTTTATTTTTCATTAAAAATAGCATAAGGATGTAATTTTAAAGTAGCTAGGTATATGAAGTTGAGGAAAGTCTTAGGGTCTTAATTATTTATGGTGTAATGTGTAATGTAATTCATAGGAAGCTACATTATTACAGGTTAATAATGAATCATATAACCTTTTTATACAAATATTTAGAGTCCTGCCACATGGCAATTAATATAATGGACTTATACCTACAGTATCTTGTAACATCTGGAAGCTAAATGGAATTCAGGAGAAATTTCCTAACAGTGACAACAATTAACCAGTGGAACAGCTGGCCTCCAGAAGTTGTGGGTGCTTCAACACTGGATGTTTTTAAGAAGAGACTGGACAGTCACTTGTCTGAAATGTTATCAGTTCTCCTGCTTGAGCAGGGGGTAGCACTAGAACACCTCTAAGGTCCTTTCCAGCTCTACTCTGATTGATTGATTGATTGATCTACATGACTGGCAGCATATTTGTGTAATGAGTCCCCCTCCCATAACTCTCCACAGCACCATATTATGGACCACTGACACCTTTTCAGTGATCCTCAAGGAGAGGATCCAATATACAGTGAATTGCAAGGTCTTTCAGAAGGTGGACCTAAAACAATTCATCAAGTTTCAAAGAACTCAGATCTTCGTAGAAAGGTGAACTTAGCAGCACATATCCAGTCTAGAAAGCAGGAGAGATGTTTCCTCTGCTATTAGTAAAGCTTGCTCAGTCTGCCACCCCCTCCTCCCATCTCCTCCCAGCCCCTCCTTCAAAGACTTTTTGATTTACTTCCTTTTAGATAAAAAATTGTGCATGTTAGAAATTTAAAAGGTGAGCTTGTGTCTTTTAACTTGTACTTTCATGAAAATGTTCTGGATGGATCCAGTTCCACAATGCCTCCATTTTCCTCAGTGTGACCCACCTTCATGAGTGGAGAAGGTCCCCTCCAGACAAGGAACACAGTCATAGCAGCAAACTGGCTCTCCTTCTCGAGCCCTCTTGACAAAACCAGGATGACAATTTTCCGCACAGCTGGACTGAGGCAGTGACTGAGCAGAAAAATGAGGAATGCCAAAGAAAATGTGTTAATAGTCAACATTCATGGAAAATAGAGATAAACATTGACATTAGCCAAATAGCCTCTGGTCTTCATGTAAGTAAATATGAAATACCTGACTACTACTAAGAAGATGCAGGAGGTATAACTAACTACTGGCAGATTCTTCATTCAGTTCCTCCCTTTTGCTTTTGGCATTTAACATTACAATAAAGTACTTTTCTACTTAATAAAGTCAGCAGAGATGGAATTGAAAAAAGATTTACATATGATGATATATTCATATTAAAACTGAGAATAACATTTATTGTAAAAGATTTCAGAAATTTCTATTCCATTAGATTTTTCAATAAAGAATAAAACTGTGATGAAGAAACCTCTGACCAGTAAGATCTTGAAAGATTTCCATAAAACATGTCAAAGCCCCTCCACTTAAGTCCCGTCTGTTGAAGAACTTCCATTATATGACACCAACTGGCATGGAAGGTCAACCACCCTGGAGACTATACGCTTTGCCCACTTGAAGTGGGACCTCAGACTTTGGAAAACAGAAAGACACCAAAATTTATCCCACCTTATTGAGCAACTTTAGCTGTGAAAGAGCATCTTCTTTGATAGAAAGTCTCTGTCTTTCAAAATACGCCAGAATCTCTTCCACAACATCCTTCTTGGGGAGAATCAAGAAGCCCAAAATGCGTAGATCGGCTCTTATCTCTCCATTTTGGTCAAAGTATAGTTCAAACTGGGAAATATTCCAAAATTCATTCTTCTCCAGAAAGGGATGAAACTAGAATGGGAACATCCAGGAATTTGAAAAGCGGAAAACTTTGTTTCTTATCCCACATTGAATCTTTCTTCTACAATTGTCTAATCTCCAAATATGGCTAAATAGGATACAAATACTGCCAATATCTTCATAAGTGAATGAAAAAGTTTGAGAAAAAATTGTCAATCATATACTGACAAAAAATAAAGAAAATATAATTGACACAATTGTTCAATTACAGGGAACATTCTAGAGCAAATGGCAAATAAAATGAAGAGAGAAAAAAAAGATGAAAACAACATATTTCACAGAAAGCATGGGTTGATCAAGAAGAAAGTTTTCAGACTAATGTTCTCCCTGGTCATCCTGATGGAAAACATCTCTAAATGTGCTAATTCTATTTGATTGTAATACAACATTATAAAAATTTTTGCAGATCTGAAAGAACAAATCTCCCACCAGCTCTTTTCTCAGTCTGAAAAATTAGTGAGGATCCTGAGTTTCTTTCTCCCATTATGCAGCTGCAGGATTCTCCCCTCTTATCTGATCCTTCCCTAGGCAGCCTCTCTTCCTCTCATCCCAAAAATCATTCTCACACATCATTACACTTCCTAAATAGATTATGGGAACTCTGGTGATAGAACTGGTTTTTAGTAAAGGACTCAGAAATAATTTTGCAATAGGATTAGAAACCTGAGGGGTGGATGGTATGATAACTAAGTGGATAAAAACTGTCCCCAAAATGATACTCAACTAATTTTTTACCCTTTTTGATCTTTCTTATGAAACCTAAAAGTGATGGAAACAAATTTGCCTTTGGTCATCAATTATTCTATGTTGTTATTAATACTGTAATAAATTAATAGGATCTTAGAGTAAGCTAATTTGAAGTGATTTAAAGAATATAAAGTCTTTCAACTTACAAGCCTTATTTGAAACTTCATTTTAAAAGTTTGATAAAGTAACAATGGTTTTAAATCAACTTAAAGGTGATAATGAGAAGCAAGCAACAATTGTTGATCCACCATGCTGATTGGTGGTGTTTATTACTTAAAGCCAAAAGCACAGGCAAGTATGCAAACTCCAAAAAGGGAAAGCACAGGCCCAGAGAGAGTTGGTTCAGAGAGAGATCCTGTTGCTACTCCAAAGGCTACTAAAGCCAACAAACAGAGAAAACAGAAGCAGGTTGCTCAGAGCAAGCCTGAGGTTCCTCATGAAACTGTTAATGTTGAAAATTCACTAACTGGTAAACCTTTGCATTCCAGGTCTATCCACAAGTGGCATAGAAGATTGGGGCACACCAGTTTCCGTGTTCTTAGGAAAATGCCGGAGTTCGCAAAAGGTTTGAATCTAAAGGGGTGTAAGGTGTTTTTGGATTGTGCAGTTTGCAGAAAAGCTAAATCCAAGGCAGCTGCAATTCCCAAACACGCTACACGCCTGTCAACACGCATTTTTGATTTGGTACACACTGACATAGTAGGTCCTTTTCCACCAACAATTGGTGGTAAAAAGTATTTTCTAACAATTGTTGATAATTACTCTAGATATGGATTGGTATATCCTATGAGACAAAAATCTGAGACCTTTCAGATCTTTAAAGTCATTTGCAGCATTTCTTTCTACCCAACACCAAGTTCGCATCGTCAGAATCCAGAGTGACCGTGGTGTCGAATTCATGTCTCAGCTTTTCCAGGATTGGATGCGTAAGAATGGAATTCTTCATCAGACATCCACTCCATACACACCAGCTCATAACGGAGTCGCAGAATGAAGACAAGGGGTTCTACAAACCGTGATGCGTTGTCTCCTACAAGACACCAACCTCAGTGACATATACTGGGGTGAAGTTATCAAATATGCAAATTACATTGTCAACCGTACATGGAGCAGTGTAATAAATCAAACTCCTTTCTTCATGATGTATGGCTACAAGCCTGATCTCAAGAACCTCCATATTTTTGGTTCATATGCTATGGTAAATGTTCCCTTAGCTCAAAGAAGAAAAGGAGGTCCAGCAGCAAAGAGACTGAGATTTATGGGTATTGATGATAATTCAAAATGGAGCAAATTTATTGAACCTAAACATGTCATTGTAATTTCACAATCTGCTAATTTTGAGGAAGATATTGACTGGTCCAGGATTCATTCTAATGATCCTGGAGTTTATTTTCCTAGAGATGATGTTGCAGATGCCACGCAGCCTGATGACCAAGATTCACAGGCAGATATTCCTTCTATCAGTTCTTCACAACCTGATGTTCCGTCTTCACAAGCCAAAGATGCTGATGCTAGTGACGAATGTGAGGACGAGGATGAAGAAGCAGAAGAAGAATGGACTGTTGTTCCGAGATGTTCCAAGAGGGTCACAAAAGGAATCCCTCCACAACGATATCCGTGGCAACTGACAAAAACACCTTTGCCTTTGATTTGCAATGTTACACTTCCTCCTGATACATTCACACAAATCAAGCAGCTTCCTGATTCAGAGCAAGACAAATGGTATGAAGCAATGCAGGATGAAATGGATAGTTTAAAGAAACTTAATGCATTCACACCTGCAAAACCTCCAGCAAACAAAAAAGTCATTGGCACTCGATGGGTCTACAGAATCAAGGAGAAACCGAATGGTGAGTCATTGTACAAAGCCAGACTTGTAGCTCAGGGTTTCGCTCAACGTTATCCTGAGGACTACACAAACACTTACTCACCAACAGTCAGAACTGAAAGTGTAAAAATTGCTTTAACCACTGCAACTATTCTTGGTTTAGAAGTTTTCCAGTTTGATGTGGACACGGCTTATCTACATGCTGACCTAGATGAAGAGATCTACGTGAGAGGACCTCCAAGATTCCGAAAGCAAGAAGGGGATACCTGGTTCCTAAACAAAAGTCTTTATGGTCTGAAACAGTCAGGTTTAATGTGGTACTTATGTCTTACTGACAAACTACATTCAATGGGCTTTATTAAGTCCGAAAATGATGAATGCGTGTTCACAAAAAGATCTAACAACGCATATGAGATCATTCTTGTTTATGTTGGTGATATTGTTTATATTGGTCCAAATAAGAAAATGAGTGAGATTTTTGCTAAAAGTTTGCAGAGATACTTCACATTGAAATCTTTATGACACATTAACACTTATTTAGGTGTTCAGATTGACAAAACACAGAAAAGGTTTAGTCTTTCACAAGAGGAGAAAGTTGACCACATTCTGCATCATTGCAACATGAAAGATGCAAACACAACAAAGACACCCATGCAAACAGATTTTCACAACTTAACACATGAACCAAGTCCCGAGTTCGAAGATCAAACACTTTATCGTTCAGTCATTGGTTCACTATTATACATTAGTAGTTGGAACAGACCCGACATTGCACTTAGTGTTAATCTCTTATCACGACACATAGGTAAGGCAACACAATTTCATTGGACATGCGTTAAGAAGTTATTGAAGTTATTGAAACACACTAAACACATGAAGTTATTGCTAGAACCAACACATACTGATTGTGCAGAATTATGTTGTTATGCAGATTCTGATTGGGCATGTGATAATCACGCAAAAGTACTTCAGGTTACATGATGTTCCTGAATGGATGTCCTGTTTACTGGCAAGTGAGAAAACAGAATTTTGTTTCTTGTTCATCTACTGAAGCTGAATATGTTTGTGTTTCCGATGCATGTAATTCTCTAACATGGTTTGATGCTTTGATCCAGATATCTGGACATGTCTGATTCGACCAATCACCGTGATGGAAGATAATGAATCGGTGGTTTATATTTCTGTGTCACATTTCACAGGTTCTAGGTCCAGACACATTGACATTCATTATCAACACAAAGCAATTAGTTAAACAAGGTTTTGTTAAATTGCAATATGTATCTACACATGATCAAATAGCTGACATGCTCAACAAACCTCTTCCAGCAACTCAACACAAGTATCTGCGAAAGAAGATGTGCTTTATTTGATGATTTGATGACTTCAGCCCAACTAGCAAAAGAAGGGGTGTCACTGCATTAATTGGTTTGTTAGCTGTGCTGAAATTTATTGCGCAGGTCACAGTTATTATCTGCAAGTGATTTAGTAGGCATGCTCCTTCACATTCCTCTTTAACTTTCTCTTCTGATCTTCTGTTCGCTTGCCAGGAGGCAGGCACATAGCTCTTGCCAAAATGTAGTTAATTGAGTTAGTGCTTTTGTATTTTTATTTTCTTTTATATTAAAAATGTTTTTATTAGATCTTGCTTCGGGTTTATTTTCGCTTATTCAAAAGTATGCTACAAGGGATGCCAAGATCCACACCTCCTTAATTCAGGGTGGAATTCACACCCTAACACACGTGGCCACGCAGCCCAGCCTGCTTGCCTGTCTTTGCTGTGGCCTCCTGCTCGTCTTGGCCTGCTCCCGAATGCCCACCTCAGGCTGCTCCCGACCACTCCAGCAGCGGCCATTCTTCACCTTTTCCCTTTTTCCTTTCCTTTCTCTTTTCCTTTTTCCTTCCCTTCCCATTCCCTCCATTTTTCATCCTTTCCTTCTTTCCCATTTCCTTTCCTTTCCCTCCCTCCCTCCATCCCTTCCTTCCTTCCTTCCTCCCCTCCTGGGGGTCTGAGGGAGAGTCAGGGGACCCCTTTCCTCCTTGACCCACTCCCAACATCTGCTGTGATGGCAATTATGGCTGATAGGCCTTTGGAAGCTCCCCCTCCCCCTCCCCATTGCAGAAACTCCTCTTGCTGCAGAAATGGGATCTTTCAGATCTTCTTCTCCTGCCCCCCCTCCCCCCTGCACAGTCTCAGCTGCTGCTTGGAGGGGGGGAGATTTCTAGTTTTACAGGGCTGAGAGGAAAAGGGGAAGGGTGAACAGGCCCTCCAAGGCTGCCCACCACTTTGTGTTTCTGCAGCCAAATTCTACCCCCAAACAGAGCCCCCCCCCGAATACTGCAGGGAAGGGCAGGCTGGGCCCATAACTGGGCAACATGTTGGGGGAGAGGCTGCAGCAGCTCCATGGTGACTGGAGGGAGAGAGGAAAGTTCGGCCAGCTCCAATTGGGAGGGGGGGGATTGACCAGCTCAGCCAAAAGATTTCAGTCATCCCTCCTGGCTCACCTGAGCCACTCCAGTTTCCCCCCTGGCCAGAGGCGCGTCTGGCTAAAAGCCCCTCAGTGGACACCCTACGCACATGCCCCCCCAACGCGGAGTTCAGAATGATGCTTCTCCCAAAGAAGTTCTGGGGAACCCAACCCTCCTCCCCTTCTGCCCCTTCCAGAGCCCAGAAAACTCCCAGGCAAAGCAGCGCCCCTCGCTCTCAGGAGTGGGGGAGAGAATGGATGGAAGGAAAGAAAAACTTGGGGAAGAGGGAGGGAGATTCAGAGGAAATGGGGAGAGGCCCTCACCCCATTTCCGCCTCCTCACAGGCGGCCCACAAGGTTGAAAAGCTTCTGATTCCTCACTCTCACTCTCTTTTTCTTTTTTCTTTCCCCCCCTCTCTTTCGCTCATACTCACTCTCTCTCTCTCTCTCTCTCTCTCACACACACACACACACACACACACACTTTTATCCCTGCAAGTCCCCCTTCTCTGCCTGCTCCAGAGAGAGAAGCTTGCCTGTGCAGAAGAGACACCGATCGAAGCGCATCCCAGCAAGTTAATCAGCTGGGCTTTCCTGGGATGTGAACGATGCTGCTGGGCACTTGGAAAGGACTTCGCCCACCGGCCCACCACTAAAATCAAACAATGTGGCAAGGCGCAGAGCTGGTTGGAAGAATGTGTGCATGTGTGTGTGTGTGTGTGTGAAATGGGCGGTTTCATCCAAAGGAGTTTTTGTTTCAGGTGGATCTCCTAACTTTGGAAGGAGGAAAGGAAGGGGTAGAAAGAGAGAGAAAGAGAGAGATGAAAGAAAAGGAAAAAGAGTGAAAAGGAAAAGAAAGGAAAGGAGAGAGAGAGAGAAAGAAAGAAAGAAAGAAAGAAAGAAAGAAAGAGTGAGTTATGGAAGGAAGGGAAAGAAAGAAAGAGAGGGAGGGAGGAGGAAGTGAATGAGATATAGTTGGATGGATGGGTCAATAGATACATGGAGGGAGGGAGGGAGGAAGGGAGGGAAAGAGAGAAAATGAGAGGAAGGAAGGACACAAACCATGACTTCAGAAGACTCTTTTAACTGAATGAGAGAAAAATATGATAAAAGGATGAGCTGTTTTAGAGCTGAGCCAGTAAAGCAGAGAAGTTCAGTCTCCTCTTCATGGATCATCTGAGAGCAAAGACTGAGCAGCCATCAGTCAGAGAAGCTTGAACTGGGATTCCCACAGAGAGGAGGAGTTGGGCTAGATGGTCTCAGGGTCTCCTCCTAATTTATAAAGGTTGTCATGCCACAACATGTACTGTATTTTTCGGAGTATAAGATGCACCGGAGTATAAGACACAGCAAGGTTTTGAAAAGGCAATTTTTTAAAAAAAGTAGGTAGGTAGGTAGAGAGAGAGAGTAGTTAGGTAGAGTGGTGGGAGGTAGATAAAGGGATAAAGAGAGAGAGAAATAAAAAGAGATAGAGAGAAAAATACAGTAGGGAGGGAGGGAGAGAGAGAGAGTAGGTAGGTAGGTAGATGTTTCCAGGTGTATTTATCCATGTGCTGGAGAAGGAAATCGCTGACAATCTACAGCACCTAAGACTTTGTTTCTGCTGGCAAAGCACTTGATCAATGTAATTCTCATCAACCAGTTAAAGAGCTTTCCAAGAGGGGGGGGGAGTTTTTACACTCTGCAAACCTCCCCAAAAAAGCCAGTTTTTGTGAAAACGCCCCCCCTTTTTAAAAAAAAGTCATGAATAGCCTTGGGGGAGCTTGCAGAGGGCTCGGGGGGGGGGAATGAGCAACAAATGGCCCGTTTTTCGCAAAAACAAGCCATTTTTTTGTCAAAGAATTGCCTGCCTAGCCTTATGGAGGCTTATAGAGTGCTGCTGGGGGTTGAGGGGGGGGGGGCAAAAATGGTCCATTGTTTGCTCATTACTGCCCTCCCCAGCACCCAGGAGCTCTCTGAAAGCCTCCATAAGGGTATGCACAGCCATTTTGGTGAAGGGGGCGGGGCTTCGGTAGGCAAAATTGCTGTATTTGATGTATAAGATGCACCCAGATTTTCAGCCTCTTTTTTGAGGGAAAAAGGTGCGTCTTATATTCTGAAAAACACGGTAACTGTTGTGCTGTTGTTGCTCTAGCCCCACCTAGTGGCTGGGGGCAGATAAGCCTCACTATAAGGTCTGAAGCCAGACTCCATTTTCCGTCAGCCTTTGGAGAAGACGGAAGCAGCCGTTGTGACCGAGACCCCTGGTCATCCGGAGACGGCCTCCGTCCCTCACACAGAGCATCCCTGGAGAGGTTCCAGCTGCTTCTTTGCTGGCTGTCAGTTAATGCTGCCTATCTCATCTTTCTATTTGATTCCCACTCTTTGTATCTCCTCAGTTTCACCTGCCCTCTTCTCCCAATAAAGCATCCAGATCCACGCCAGGCTCCCTTTCATTGGAGGAAAACAGGGGGGCTTAGCTGCCTGTCCAGCTGCACACAGACCCACCTGCAATGGGGACGGAAGGAAGGTGGAATTCCACCAGGCTCATCACAAACCCACAAATACAGGAATTTATTTTAAAAAGAATACAGCATTCTCCAATTAGCAGTGCTAAATATAAAAATGCCATGGTATATACTCTTTGGAACCATTAATTCCCTGAGTAATTAAATTGGCCAGATCTGTTGAGATGGTTCCCCTCCTTCTCCTCTGGATTCCTTCTCCAAAGGATCTAAGATTAATGGATCCATATCGGGACCCCCATACCTGCCACGGCTGCAGCCTTGGAGAACCCAACATCTTTTCATCCTCCTTCCTTCCCCTCCTTGATCTGGAGGAATATGCGGCATTCAAGGCCTGGGCCAGAGTCTTCATGAGACTGTAATCGTGGTAGTTATTTGGGGCCCTTTTTCTGTCCTTTTTCTCCTGGGTCTCCAGTGGGGCTTTCTGGGTGCATCTTCTGCGGCCTTTGACAGAAAAGACATTCTTTGAAAGAGAACAATGAAAATAATGATCTTGAAACTTTACTTCCACAAAGAAAAAGCGTTTAAAGGCAGAATCTATTGGCCTTTCTTTCAACAGATAACCAAAGTTCCAAATACTATGGATGTATTTGAGAAGTCTGTGCTTGTTTATTTGATATGCTGCAAAATTTGTGAGGATCCAGACTTTCCCCTCAATAGGTCCTGGCAGACGCATAAGTGTTAAATGGAAAGGAAGAATTCTGTCCCAAATGGAATCATGTTCTTTGAAGTGAACAAAGACGTTGACTTGTCTCCACTTAGAGAGGGAATCCCTGAGGGCTGCTGTATGTCCAGTCTTTGAGAACAGTTGTGATATAACCACACAAATTCCATTCCTGACAAGCACAGGAGGGAAAGTCCTCATGAAATTCTCTCCCTTTTCTGTGTCTGAAGCAAAGAGACCAATCAAGATCCATCTGAAGTGGAGGAGCAGCTGGACAATTGCTGGGTTCTGGAATCCTTCTTTGGGGAGCATCTGGTGGAAAAAGGGGAATCGACTTTTATCACTCAGAGCCTCTGAAGCTGTTACATAATTGATCTGAAAAAGCAATTGAAAGGATTAGAGAGGTGATGGGGAACCTGTAGCATGCAGAGCGTCCTCTCCTGGCATGCCAGCCACCCCAGCGCAGCTCCACTAGCATCCACGTGTTTTTGAATATATAGGAATGTAAAGCCCACAACATCTACTTGGTACTTTTTAAAACAGCGGCATCTTTTTCCTGGATTCATGAAATATTTACTTTAAAGAGTTGTGGATGGGTACTGTTGTGTCCAGTGATTGGCTCCTGCGCCCATGCAGGCTCGAGGGGATCATTAAACAAGCCTATTGGTTAACTGTCTGACAGCTCAGCTATAAAAGGGCTGTCAGACGGAGAGTCGTTAAGTTCATTACATTGTATCTTGTGCAGAATAAACCGTTACTGTTAACTAGGCTATTCAGTTACTGTTTCAGTAAAAGAGAAACATAAAACTGGCGACGAGGATGGGATACCCGGGGTTATTCCATACTTTGACGATGTTGTGATTGCGGCTAAAAGTCGGTCACAACTCGTTATCACACTCAGACAAGTGTTTAGGCGTTTCAGAGAATCTGGCCTCAGATTAAAGAAAGAAAAATGCAAAATAGGAGTGCCAGCTGTAGAGTTTTTAGGATATCTAATTGACAGTCAGGGCATCCACCCCACACCAGCAAAGGTGGAGGCAATTAATGCAGCCCCAACACCAACAAATAGGGCAGAATTACAAGCATTTTTAGGACTCTTGAATTTTTATTCAAGCTTCATACCACATAAGGCTTCGGTGGCAGAACCTCTGCACCATTTGTTAGACACTTCAGCAAATTGGAGTTGGACTGACCGCGAGAAGAAAGCTTTTATGGAAGTTAAGAAGTTGCTAACAACAGCACCAATACTAGCCCAATACAATGAAAAATTGCCATTAATTCTGGCATGTGACGCCTCCCCATTTGGAGTCGGTGCTGTATTAAGCCACATATTTCCAAATGGACTAGAGGCTCCTATAGCGTTCTATTCACAAACACTGTCAAAAGCAGAACGCAACTATAGTCAGATAGATAAAGAGGCTTTGGCAGCCGTTGCAGGAGTTAAAAGATTCCATCATTATCTGTATGGACGTCCTTTTCAATTAGTAACAGATCATAAACCTTTGTTAGGGATTTTAGCTGGGGATCGTCCTGCTCCTCACATTATATCACCCCGAATGTCACGATGGGCAGAGTTTATGGCAGCTTATAATTATAAATTACAACATAGACCAGGTAAGGAAATGGGAAATGCAGACGGACTGAGTCGCTGTCCAATGCACACTTTAGTGTCTGACCCTGCTCCAGTACACAGCGTGTGCCTGCTAGATGAATTTAGACTACCTCTATCAGCAAATGATATTGCATATCACTCACGGAAAGCCTCCATTATAATGCAAGTAATGGATTGGGTACACCGTGGATGGCCAATGGACCCAGTGGGGTTAGAATTTATACCATTTTACCATCGCAGAGAAGAATTATCTGTGCTACAAGGGTGTCTGTTGTGGGGCTCTAGAGTTATAATTCCCAAAACCTTGAGACAGATTGTACTGGACAGACTCCATGAAGGGCACCCAGGAATAGTTAGAATGAAGGGACTGAGTAGAAGTTATGTATGGTGGCCATCCATTGATAATAACATCACGGAGTGGGTACAGAAATGCCAACCCTGTCAACAGGTCCGGCCAGCCCCTGCGGCCGCACCAGTAAGAGAATGGGACAAACCATCTGCACCCTGGAGTAGAATACACGTAGATTTTCTAGGGCCATGGTTAGGACAAACTATCTTCATAGTGGTTGATGCACTGTGAAAATGGGTAGAGTTATTTCCAATGCGTAGCACAACTGCAGAAGCAACTATAGCAGTTTTAAACAAATTATTCGCCACACATGGGTTGCCTGATACATTGGTATCAGACAATGGACCACAATTCACAGCAGCTAGTTTCCAACTTTACCTAACATCATTGGGAATAAGGCACGCTCAAATAGCACCATATCACCCTGCTGGAAATGGATTAGCAGAACGGGCTGTTCGCTCAGCTAAAGAGACATTAAGCCGAATGGGAAATCTTCCATGGCCAGAGAAAATAGCTTCATACTTATTAACCCAACACACCACACCAAACCCCATAACAGGGAAAAGCCCTGCTGAGATTTTAATGGGACGAAGATTACGCACCACATTAGATAGGCTTCACCCAACATACCTCGGAATTCAGTACAGGAAGACCCTCCTAGAGTATTTAATAGGGGGGAGGGGGTGTTTGCACAAAATTTTATGGGGGAACCTAAGTGGTTGCCGGGTTGGATATCTGAGATAACAGGGCCCTGTTCTTACAGGGTCCAGCTGTGTGATGGTCGGGAATGGAGAAGACATATTAATCAATTACGCCGACGAATAACAGGGTCCGCAGCTGACACATTACCGCAGACAACAAGGAATAAACTACAAGACAGAGTTACCAGGGGTGTTCAAGTTCCGTTACCAGTTGTTGAGTTACCTGTTGAAGAAGAACCCAAGTTGCATGGACAAATATCTGTATTGTTAGCACCACCGGCACGGGGGCCAGAGAGAGGCGATGTTCCGTGCCCTGGGTCTCCTGAGGCTGGCTTGCGCCGATCTCAGAGAAGGCGGAGAAGACCAGCATATTTGCAGGATTATGCATGTGCAGTCCGGGGGGAAGGAGTGTTGTGTCCAGTGATTGGCTCCTGCGTCCGTGCAGGCTCGAGGGGATCGTTAAACAAGCCTATTGGTTAACTGTCTGACAGCTCAGCTATAAAAGGGCTATCAGACGGAGAGTCGTTAAGTTCATTACATTGTATCTTGAGCAGAATAAACCGTTACTGTTAACTCGGCTATTCAGTTACTGTTTCAGTAAAAGAGAAACATAAAAGGTACTATATTTACAGTCTTGTATTCTCTTCAGTACTTTGTTTGGAACAGAATCCAAAGTACCATGCAATCCTAGCATTTGTACTAAAGCTAGGCAAGTTATTTTACAGGGCTCTGAGCACTCCTCCAGATCTGGTCAATGAAGCAGATGTTCCAAAGTCCTCCCACAACTTTCCAATGCTTTGAAATCCCACCAAATGATTTAGACAGGCCTATTTCATACTTTCTTCTATACGGCAATCAGGGTGTTTTTACAGATGGTTCACAGGTGGTCTATTTTCCAAGTACTTAGAGGGCCAAGAACTGGCTTTCCTAGATTGCAGCTTTAGCTTCCTTGAATGTTAACACACCTTCAGGCCATTCAAATATAGACTAGCTCTGATCCTGGAACCATATCACATGCTTTATATGTTAATATCATATTCAAAGTAATCATTATTGCTCAAAAAACAGGCAGCAGTTAGAGTAGTTTGTAACAGAACATGGGCAATAAACAAGAAGTTGATTCACCACCACCACCCCTATTTTAGCTTGTTTCTGTCTTATCTAATATTTTCCTGCAATTCTTCCATAATCCAGACTACTAAAAAGAGTTCTACATAATGATACTTTAAAAATAAGTTTGATGTCCAACAGATTTCCTACTTATTAATATGAACAGGTTCTGGCCTGTTGCTTAAAAAAATAAATTCATACCATGATCTACAGGAAAACGCAGTCTGTAAGTATAATTTCTTTTGTGCTACTACTAACACCACTACACATAAACACCATACAAAAGGCTAGTAAGGTTATTTGCAGAACAGTGTGCTCTCTCACACTTGCCTTTGTTGTTTAAACCACTTTGTAGAGTATAATATACTATATACTGTGTAGAGGGGAAACTCCTTGGATTGGCCACCCTCTTAAGATCTTGGGTTTGGAATTATGTGCACCAGAAACAATACCTATTTCTTTCACAGTATTTTCAGATTGACAGGCTGTCATGTGCTGAACTACCTGTTCTTTGTTTTGTGTACAGAAACATAAAGTACAATCGGTGCAACTGTTAACTCTTTATACTGTATATAATCTCTGAAAATGTAAAAGAGAGAAAACATAGGACTCCCCAGTCTGTCCCAACCGCATTTCAGCTTCTGCAACTTCTCTCCACCCTCAAAATCCAGGGCCAATAAGTTATATTCTAATCTTACACAACAGAAACAATCCCAACACACACACACACACACACACACACTCTCACTCACACACTCACTGTTTCCATTTCTTTGAAGGATTTATCAGCACCTGTCCCTGCATAAAGAGGCTCAAGGAAAGATAATCAATTTCTTATTGGACTTGGAAGTACTTAGAAGTAGCAAAAGTTCCCACTGCTTTCCAGTGTCTCAAAAGCCCATCATAAAGGCAAGAGTCCATCCTTCTGCTTCTCAGTGCAGAAATCCCCAATATGTTCCGGTAGATTTCAAAAGCATCACTTGGAAGCAGAAACAGCCAATGTGGACCCTCAAGAGTAGTCACTGCTATATAAGGTTTCTTTAGTGCTGTGAGCTATACAATTTAAAGTTTCTGCACACTGCTATCAAGCAATTTAAGCAGGAATATACCTCTGAGTAAACAGGTATTTTGCTTATGGCATTTGTACTCTACTGCAACAAGTAAGCACTCGCCCTCTAAATAAGTTAGACAGTCATAATATTAAAACTTGATAACTGTTCTTAACAAGAAATTCACAATGGTAGCATCACACATATATTCCCAAAATACTTATGATATTTGCACAAGTACCTTCTTTGCAGTTCTTGTCTTCTTAACTGATGGGAGACTGAAACCCAATAAATACATCACCAATAAAAAAGAATAGTATGCCGGAGTACTGAAAAACTCAGCCACATGGGAAAATGCAAAGAAAAAATATTGGACTTCCTGCTAAGAAGTAGCAATTTATATATAGTATGCACAATCCTTTTAGTTAAATTATTGCTGAACAATTTACAATAGTTGCGTCACAATATTATTCTAAGATATTTGTCACTACTACCCTACTTCCTAGATGTTCACTATTGTCTCCCCCCTCCTCAGATTTAAGGGCATGTGAAATAGTTTTGATGAAAGTTGCATGATATGAAACTTCTCTGGTTTGAAATGTTTGGTTTTAATTCTCCAATGAATCAAAAGGAATGTTTCACGCTTCCTTGTTGCATAGCATTTGTTTTAGCTTTCCATAGCATTTTTCTCAAGTTTAACTAAGAGGATCATGGCATAAATTTTTAGCTACAATATCTGCTAATCTATTTGGTCTATAATTGCTAGAGCCCTTTTTATTCCACATTTTAGATAGATAAAATGCTACTATTGCCAACTTCAATCTGACTGGATAGGAAAGGCATTATTTTTATGTGAAAATGAAATGCCAATAGAGGCCCCAACAATCAGGGATATATTTTGATCAGTTAAATAGTTGGCAGAATGTCTTCTCCAGGGTATGCATTACCTGCACTTCAGGTCTTTTTTGATTAATCTCAACATGAACATAAAGGGATAAAATATTGACATTTTTGCTAATATGGAGAAAAGCAGCTCTTGAATTCCATGGAGAAGACTTGATTGCATCTATTGCTCACTCACCTCCCCTCACCACACCCTTTACAAGATGGAGAAATACACACACAAACCTGTGGGACTTTGTAGGTGCCTCCTAATGTTGACATCTGGATGGAGATCTCCCTGTCAGCTCCATCAAGAAGAGTCAGAAGGTTCTCCTTCCTTCCACAGCCGTAGTTGGGTACATTGGCTTCTCCAGTGGAGAGAATGTCCAGCAAGGCATCTGAAGTGCGGAAAGTGTTCATATAGTTGCCATGGATGTTGTAGCCAAGTGTGAGATTGTGCAGGAGCTGGGAATTCTTGTTCACCATTTCAATGTTGAAAATAAACCATAAGCCATTTTGAAAACTATAAGCAGCCCTATTGTAAAAAAAAGTGTTATTATAATCAACAGCAACAACAAATACTTTTTAAAAAATATATAATCCTCCAGAAGCCTACTGAGCTGTAAGCCAACATTGATCCAAAACCAATGATCAGTTACACAAATATGGAATTTGGCTGAGGTATGGCAACTACAACTGGTTCCACTAGTACTTTAAATTCATTATTCAAGTGATAAATCAAGGATTGAAGTGAGAGAGGAAAATAATCTTGAGTCCTTTCAGCTTTTTTTCAGACGCCTTTTTGAGTCTCTTTCACAAAATCAGACAAAAGAGAGAAGTCATGGAAATCAAAATCATTCAGGAAATTAGACATATCCCCCAATATAGGAATAAATGAAGAATAAAAAACAGAAAAGGAGGAGAGTGTTAGAATGGAGGGAGTGCAACTCTATCACCCTGAATGACTTACGGATCATGGAAAACCAACGGAAGAGAAGGAGCAACATTGAAAAGCCACTTTACATGCAATCTTTCATCTCCACTGTAGACTATACCAATGGAATGGTCTCTTGGGCTGTAAAAGCTCTGTGGTTGTTTTCCCTCCTGGTTCTCCAAACTCTGCGGGCATTTCATTCTCAGCTTCCCAGAGACTGGATGGGACACCAGCAGCATCAGAAGCAGAAGCAGGAGGTCCATAATTCATGGGGTGAATCAAATAATCTCTTTTCTTTTTCTAAAGAAGAATTAGAACAATCAAAGGATTCTCACAAGGTGGAATATGATCCAGTTGCTTTTTCTCAACACAGAGAAAAACTCAGCTTCATCTGGAAAGGAGAGAGACAGACCTTCAAGAGCACAGACCTTGCCTGTCCCCAAACTCCATATTTCTCTGCCCAAAGTCTCCCCTGGAAGATTCGGCCAAAGAGCAGAGCTGAAACTTTTATCATAATTCTCCCTCTCAGGAGGGATCCCTGGATAATTCAACCAGTTCTTGGACTCAAAGGTTGTTGGGAAATTCTCTGGAGGGAAATGAAAGGGAAATAATCCCCATGTAGCTCATGATAACAGGGGCAGAGATTGGATTAAATCTTCATCTAGAATTGAGAGGTTTGAGAGCTCCATGCTTGTAACTGGCCCCAGAGGGAATACATGGCACCTGCGGCTGAAGCTAACTAGAAATGTGACATTTGTTGGCATCGTGGTTAGAGAGAAAACCCCGGGAGACAGTTAATGCCCCAGCATGCCACAGATCTGAAATAGCTGCCTGCTGAGTCTACACCAACATCTGCTTTCTTTTGAAAGTCAATGCTCAACAAAAGGGCTGATGCAACAGTGTGGCCAGACTGCAAGAATAAAATCAACTTGAATGGAAAAGTAGTTCTCAGAACTTTGCCTAGTTGAAAAAAATCACACCCACAAATAAACACACAGAGAGGGAGAAGTCAGAAGAAACCAAGTGAAAAGAGATGGAGAAATTAAGGCTGCCCCTCACACCAAGGGAGGAATGAAGGAGGGGGAGAAAGGGGAGCTCAGGAGCCTCGTGTTGCAGATGGAAATCCCCCTCCAAGTTCCGTCTTCTGAGTTCTGGGAAGTGGGGAGCCCAAGTCCCATGTTCCACTGCCAGCTCTTTCCTTGCATAAGGCCCTCGGGAATGCAAAGACCAGATCCATAGAAAAGGCCCAAGATGGCCAGGAAGGAGGAGGGGATCTGGGGCACCTCTCCCCACCCTGATTCCTTGGGAGAGACTATCCAGATTTATGGGTCCCAGGGCTGAATGTTGGGGGGGGGGCACAGCCCCCAGGATTTCTCCAGCTTCGCTTTGGCTTCGTGTCTTTCCAGGAGAGGCTCCTGTGA
The DNA here is from genome assembly GCF_964273705.1 of Natrix helvetica. Lineage (NCBI taxonomy): Eukaryota > Metazoa > Chordata > Lepidosauria > Squamata > Natricidae > Natrix > Natrix helvetica. Next base: position 131,456,419 of record NC_138551.1, read on the forward strand.
AAGAGAAGCCATGCAGGGCTGGGTCTTCCAAGGGGGTAGAGAAAGATAAAAACCAGAGATATAAAACAAAACCTTAAAAAGGAGATCAGGGATTAGCCAAACAACCCAGGATTCATCTGCAAAATTGTCTCCTGCTTATTCAGAAATGTATGGATTAGCCAAGTCTTGGTGCAGAGTTTAACTCCTGACAGAAGGGGGGGAATATAGACCAGCATTTTTCAAACTGGGAACTTGAAGATGAACTGACTTTGATTCCCAGAATTCCCTGGACAGCTTGATGGCCAATGAATCCTGGGAGATGCATTGTTGGGTGGGGAATTCTGGGGGTGGAAGTCCATTCATCTTAAAGTTTGAAAAACACAGATGCAGACCAACAACTCTCCACAGGTGACCTCCATTTTGGAAGACAACAAACACACCTGAAGAGACCATCAGTCACTGGGCAGGTTGCATAAGGCAGAAACCATGGATTTTTATGGCCATCAGATGTGAAACGTGGCACAATTAATTGAGCTGACATATAACCTCAAGGCCCTGTGAGTGAATGTGTGGCTGGCTGCCACACGGTGACCTCGTTTGCTTTGAGTGTGGACCCTTGCAAAGGTGAGCCAGAGCTAGGCATCAAAACCCCTGCAGAGGTGAGCCTGACTGAGCTCGGCTATGGGACCCCAGCTGGGGTGCGCCTAGGTTAGGCGGGCCTGATACTGCCAAGGAAGAACGGACTCCATGATGTGTTGCAACGCATCAACCAGCTCAGCAAGATCCAAAAGACCCTGGCTGGCCGATTGAGATGGTATTTATTAAAATCATACAAAAGGTTTCTGTCTTACAGCGTGTTATTACATGATTGGTTAAAACACTTGTTACTGGGCAGGCTTTGTTCACTTGTCACGTATACGTGTTACCGGGCAAGCTTGTTCACATGTTACAAAAAGATGTTACAGAAGACTGTTGCATAGAAATGTTGCAAAGCGAAGAATGTTGCATAGAAATGTTGCAAAACAAAACCTTGAGCAAGCTTTGTGCCGGCTTAGCAGAAATGTGATGCAGCTAGCAACTTTTAACATGATCGCTACATCTCCTCTGTTTTTACTTTTTTAAAGCTGAAAACATGGAGCTTTTACGTCCATGGAGGTGAGTGCTATTTCAGGTTGCGTGTTGCCCTCCGACCCCAGGCTTCCTGTGTCCGCACCTACCATTCTTTCAGCGTCATCTTCTGAATCATTATCCGGGGAGAAATGTAGCAAGGGTTGCTTACTTTCATCTGTTGGTATCAACATATACGCATTATTCTCAAGCATCATATTAATTTGTGCAGTAGTTTTTGCTTCAGCAATGGCATTCAAACTACGCTTAATCATGAATACAAAAATAGGCAATAAGCAAGGTAATAGTATACATCCCATAGCAATCATTGCAACAAATATAAAAACGGCTTTTAAACCTGGGAATTTGGGTAAAATACCATCGAACATACCTCCAAAATCAAATCCATTCCATGTTTGCACAGGAACATGGGCAATTTTCATCATTTTGTCAGTAATTTCCTTAATTACTTTACCACTTTCATCAATTTCAATACAACAATTAGTTAAATTGAATTTTCCACATACTCCTCCTTCTTTAGCAAGCAGGTAGTCTAGTGCAAGTCTATTTTGCATTATGTATGTTCTAGATTTTACACTTTCTTTGGCTAATTGTGTCAAGCCTTTGACAGTCTCATTTGTTATTATTTCTACTACAGCCTGTAAACGAATAAGTCGGTTTAATAAGTAGATGGGTGTGCGATATCCATACATACCATCTTCAGCCCATGTGGCAGGGCCGTATACTTGTATGATACGTTCAGCTGGCCATTCATCATTTCCCCATGTGCCTTGGTTCCCTCCCACGACAACTTTACCTATTGAGGAAACAACGTCCTCGCGCTTTCTGCGGTGGTTCCCTATTTCGTCGTAAACGGGGACCCCTAAGACTTGTCGTGTGTTTAGTGGGAGGAGAAAAAACCCAGGTCTAATAATGCCCAAGACACATGTTCCGCACCAATTAGCTGGGAGGTGTCCATAGGCCATTTTTCCACATATTCAATACAGCCCATCGGGTGCTAACCATGTGAGTGATTGATTGTTTGGGTTTGTCAAAAACCTTTTCATGTGTGTAACTTTAGACAAAGCAGTTTCATCTTGTCCAGCTGAGCTATTTTTTCCTGACCACCATATCCCATTTTCCCATTTCCCAGTACAAATTAAGTTCCCTACTTTTGTACATTTGGAACCAACAGGTCTGGAGAAGCAAACATTTCCCACAAGATTTGTTGTAAGAGTCCAGTCCCCATCCTTCCCTTTTGTGTATGACAAATTACCTAGCTTGTCCATCTCCAATATTTTAGAATAATTCAGTTCTTGGGCTTCCCAGGGCCATTTTTCCCCCATGTTGGTTCCCCCACATACAAAACAATTAGTAACATTCAGTGTGTTAGCAATGTCCTCTGCTAGTTGGACAAAAGTGTTAGTAACATGTTGTGGTATTTCGGGGATATTCAATTTCTCAATTTCCTGATAAAATGACCAAAAAAGTCCTTTAGTTGTTCGCAATTGCTTAGTTTGCTTGGTTACTGTCCAGCGTAACGCAATGTGTGGGTCTCTACCACTTGCTTCTATGGCCAAGCCATATTCTACTTCCCATGTTTTGGTAGGTGTGCAGGTTATGGTAATTGGGTTGCACGAATTTCTTGGACACTTGCTGTTGGCTATGCCCGTTTCCAACTTGCATTTATGGTTTCCACCAGGTGGATCCCCAGACCACATGCTGACACAGGACCAATATGGGCAAAAGCTGTAAGTGTCCCGTTCGGAGCAAGTCCCTTTGTTATTGTAGCACATGTATTTTCGTTCAAGCATGAGACTCCTTTCCCATTGTAATGTCCCACAAGTTGATTTCCAACAGTTGCGATTGATTGCTAAACAAGCGTCAAAACTGAGGCGGACTTGCGTGTTGAGGGATTTAAACTCAGTTTTGTTGAGTAATTCTTTTCTACCGCATTCAATGGTGTAAATGGACATCACATATGTAGTAACTGTTTTCGCTTCTTTTGGGTTGTAACATTGAATCTTGTTGTTAAGGGTACACATGTGATATACAGTATTATTGACTCTACAAGTTGATGGATTAGTAATTTGACAATGTTCAGGTTTGATGGTATGATATATCAAAGTCTTAGAGACCTTGCCATTGTGTATTGTGGTGGTGATGCAGTCACTACAACTGTGATTGTTAGACGTAAGTGATGCAGCACGCCGAATTCGTGAGGAATGAGTGGATTGTTTCTGGAACAACAATAAAGTCAATCTGGCAGAAGTGGCAAGTCCTTTAACTATCTTGGTAATTTCACACTGATATAGTCCCAAATCTACTGCCTTAGGGTTTTTGACAGTCAATTGAGTAGTACGGTAATGAAATGTTTGTAAATAATGTTCTGAATCTTCAGGAAGCCATGTGTTGTTAAAAAACCATCGCCAAAAAGTACCTTTTTTCTTGATAGGAGATCGTTGTCGACAGGACATGGTGGGAGCATATGGCACTCCTTGTATGAAGGTGTAGCGTACCTGGTGTGTTCGTATGAGGGAATTGTATTTTGGAAAGTCCGGTGCGTTTCGGCGAATCCTTGCTCCTGGGAGAGGCTCGCTTACTCCTGGTGCATAGTCTGGAATTTCTTTGGCTTTCCATAAACAAGTATTCACATCGCATGGCTCTGGAAAACAGCATGAAAAATGGCGAAGCAAAGTCCTTGCAGAGGGGTGAGGAGAGGTGTGGACAAGAGTCATCCCAGAAAGAAAAATTGAAGATAATGGAGGATAAGCCACAGAGGGTGTTGAGTAGAGATAAACAGTTTGGTTAAAATAGGTGTCATTGGACAAAAATCCAATGCACGAGTAGGAGCCAATAGTTTGAGGAGTTACGTGTAAGGAAAGACGAACTTGACAAGAGTCATGATATAAGTATTGAATTAATATCAAAGGTTTTAAAGAAGGGAAAAGAAATTGGCCCTGATGCTGCAAGGCATAGGGGCAAGCAGTGAGAAGAGTGTCTTTGAACACAAAAGTCACATGAGTGTCAAGAGGTGCAAAAATCACCTGAGGGTGAGCAACAAATCGAGCAGAGGCATAAGATAACAATGAGAGAAAGAGTTTAAAGAAAAAGGAGTGATATGTCAGGGGGAGAAGAAAAGGCAGGGTCATCTTGATCTTCTTCTGGTATGCGGTGATATGGACGAACACAACGAGCAGGAACCCAGAGAGTCTTGTCATCAATTTGCACCGCTGCGTAGCCTTTCCCCCAAGTAATCAATTGTGCCGGACCTTTCCAGTGTGGATCCGGCAATTGCCTGTAGTAAACAAGAGGTCGGGAGGCAGGAAGAGGGGGTTTAGAAAAGTGAGGAGAGGCTGCAGAGGAAGCAGGTGTGCCAGTAAGGTTAAGAAAGTTGATAGTATAAAGGCAAGTATTTAGAATGTTTTGCAACATCGGGAGATTGGGGGGGTGTAACCCTTTTGACCCCATATGCCGATCAAGAGCTATTTTCAAGGTTTTATTTGCTCGTTCTACAATTGCTTGTCCTTTTGAATTAAAAGGAATTCCAAATTTGTGAATAATGGACCACCTATAACAAAATTCAGCAAAAGCAGAGGAGGTATAAGCAGGACCATTATCAGTTTTTTAAAATTTTTGGACACCCCAATGTTGCGAAAGATCGAATACAGTGATTAATTGTTTGCTTGGTATTCTCACCCCTTTGCGGGGTTACCATAATAAAACCCGAAAAAGTGTCCACAGAAACGTGAAGGTATTTCCATGGGGCAAAGGGAGAATATTGAGTGACATCCATTTGCCAAGTTTCACAAGCCTCAGTACCCCTTGGATTTACTCCTTGCGGGATATTATTAGCTTGGAGACTACACGTGGGGCATTGTTGAATAATGGCAGTTGCTTCTGCCATTGATATGCCAAATTGCTTCATCAAGGCTTTTTTGTTTTGATGAAAAAAGGTGTGACTTTCACCTGCTGTTAATGGGGCAGGCTGAGGTGAAACAATAGTTAGAGGCATCATTTTGCAGGCCTCGTCTGCCATGTGATTTCCTTCAGATAGGAACCCAGGCAGATGCTGATGACTACGAATGTGTGCTACAAACAAAGGTTTAGTCCTTGCGTGTAGTGCTGTTTGTAATTGTGTAAACAACATCAAAAGGGAAGGTGTTAAAGAGGGTGAGATATAGGCATCAAAAATGTGCAAGGTTAATTGAGCAACATACAGACTGTCTGTGATGATATTTAGAGGTTCGGAAGAAAATAATTCCAAAGCTAGAATAAAAGCTGCCAGCTCAGCCTGTTGTGCAGATGTTTGTGTATCAGTCAATTTCTTATGCCATATCTGTTGTGTATTCCAAGTACATGCACCATGATTTTTGGACCCATCTGTGAATACGGTTAACGCATCTTTGATGGGTTGTGATGTTATTGGTGTAAAAAATTGTATCGGAATGGTCTTAATAACTTGTAGCCTTGGGTCAGCTGGCAAATGACATGAAATTTGACCAGGCCATTCCGAGAGTGCATCTTGGAGAAGGATAGAATTTTGAAAAAGAGGTTCCCATTGAGATAACTTGAAAGGGAGATAAAGCGTAACAAAATCCATTCCCATTAAGGCACGGGTTCTTCTTCGTGCCTTTTCAATGAGCAAAGCCATTTGGGCTGCTCTGGGTATGAGTGAATTACGAGGTGTGTGTGCTAGATGTAACCATTCTAAAATATAAAGTTTAGGTTTTGGGATTAAACTTGTAAAAAGCAAATTCTCCATATATATCCCCAAGTAATTAAAGGAATCGGTGTTTTGTCTGGTAAAAATATACCAGAGGGAGAGGCAAACTTGTTTTTTGTTGAAAATGCCTCTGATAAGTGGTCAAATTAGAAAGTGAAAAAATTCAAGTGATTGAAAGTAAAAAAAAAACAAGGATTGAGTTTGTTTTACATGGCTGGGTCACACCCCTTTGCGGGGTGCCATAATAAATCCTGAATAAATATCCATGGAAATGTGCAAATATTTCCATGGGGCAAAGAAAAGGTATTGAATCATCCATATGCCAGAGTTCACAAGTCCTCACATACACAAGTCCTCACATATTCGTATCTGTGACTTTCTGAAAAAACATATCTCTGACTTTCTGAAAAAACATATCTCTAACTTTCTTTCACTTACTGAAAGCCTTTCTTGCAATGACCAGTTGCTTGTACAAAATGCACATTGATTCGGTCTCAAAATGACCTCACCAACTGCCAAGCTTCAACTGTCCTTAACGACTTGCTTTTTTCCTCTTTTGTTTCTGCAACATCTCCAGTCCATTCAACAAAGCACATCTTTTCCCCACGTTTAGGTCAGATGCCTTTTACAACATTCTCTTCCCATCTATATACAAAGTAACCTTTTTCTGGCTCCAATATCTGATCTAAATGTCCGTGTGAAACTGATCTGGATTCTAGCAAAAATGTTACTCATTCTTTCTGACTGCATTTTGTATTTTTTAGGTCATCTCTGTTAAAATTCTAAAAGGCACAGCGATCAGCGCTGCAAACAAACAAACAAACAAACAACAGACCAATAAACAATTAAACAAACAGACGTGACTTCTGTTACAAAGTGCACGCAAACATAAAAACATGAAAGAAAAAAAAACACAGCTTCAAAAATAAAACAAACAATTAAGATAGTTTGAGTATACTCTGAAATATGCAGGCATCAGATATCACCCTCAACCCCACCTTTCTGAGGCTCGCAGGGAGAGGAGAAAAAAAAATGGTGAAAAGAACACAGCCCCCCCTCCTCCTGCCTTCTCACCAGAGGCAAAGAGGGGGGGTGAGAGGAAATGAAAAAATGTTTTGTTAAAACGACAGGCTCTTTTAACACAACACGCTCTGCTTTTTCAGCCAATAAACCTTACATTTCAAGCATCCAATACTGACTACATACACACCCATTCACACCTATAGTTACATTTCTTTTGCCACATTAATTTTACACACTATCATTATAGATGCAAAGAACGGTAAGTCAAAGGAAATTAAATGCACAGCGGGGGAGGATTGCAAAAGCAAAAGTCAGGAAAGGTGAAGCGAGAGTTGTATCTTTTTTCCAAGGCAATGTACAATCCATAGACACATAAATCATTTTATACTAGGGTTTTGATCCCTGATGAAAGAGAGGGCGAGATGTTACAGACATGCCCCTCCTTGGATTTTTACACTCCCTTTTAAAATAAGACTTTCCTTGAGGTTTGCTGCCTTGTAATAAAGCAGCTACTAACAAATTAGTTTTATAAAAAGATGTTCTTATGTCCTGACACACTTTAATCATATCTAACAAATATATTTTAAAAGGTAAATCAAATTCTTTTTTGATATCACTGGCAGGACTTTCCCATTATTTTTTAAAATCAGCCAATTGTTTTTGTTTATTGGTGAGTTTGCCATGATTAAGACAGAAGGTCAATTAATTCCTTGTTTTTCAAATGGGGAAGTGTTTTTTTTCCCCCATTAGAAGAGATTTTAAGGCAGGAGGCGGGTAACTCTCTCATTACCTTTAGGTGCGAGACCAGATACTGAGAGAGTTTTCCACCTATACTCACGATTATCCAACCGTGTTTCAGGCAGGACGAAGTGCACATGTTTGTAGATTCATTTAAAACATGCAGTTCAATGTTAGTAAGGACAGGGGGGCCGGGGGGGCCCGGCACAAAGGTAAGAGGATAGGCGACAGGGAGATCGGAGGAGTCAAGGGAAAAGGAATGAGAACGGAGAAGGGAGGAACGTGACCACCCTGGGAGGGAGAGGGGAGGCAAGAGGCAGAAGAAGGAGAAGGGGGGGAGGAGGATTAGGAGCCGTAGGTAGGGGATAGGGAGGGGGAGAATCAACATTTACAGGAACATACAAAGAGTGTTTTTCAGAAGAAGAAACAGAAGGGGGGGGTGTGGGAGAAGGAAGTGAATTATCAGATTTAGAAAGAGGATAGACAGTGCCATTAATTTTTTGCAAATTATAGGCCTTCTCGATTAAAAGTGAAAGTTCATTCCTAACCTGAATGAGACTTTGAATGTGAGGAGCTCATACTTACGAAGCGCTTGCCCGCCAGGTGCGTAAGATGAGAATCAAGGCGCCGAACACGTAGACACGGGACTCGGCGTGAGACGTCCGAAAGGCAATTCGGCACGTCGGGGTCACCAGTTGAGAGTGAATGTGTGGCTGGCTGCCACACGGTGACCTCGTTTGCTTTGAGTGTGGACCCTTGCAAAGGTGAGCCGGAGCTAGGCATCAAAACCCCTGCAGAGGTGAGCCTGACTGAGCTCGGCTATGGGACCCCAGCTGGGGTGCGCCTAGGTTAGGCGGGCCTGATACTGCCAAGGAAGAACGGACTCCATGATGTGTTGCAACGCATCAACCAGCTCAGCAAGATCCAAAAGACCCTGGCTGGCCGATTGAGATGGTATTTATTAAAATCATACAAAAGGTTTCTGTCTTACAGTGTGTTATTACATGATTGGTTAAAACACTTGTTACTGGGCAGGCTTTGTTCACTTGTCACGTATACGTGTTACCGGGCAAGCTTGTTCACATGTTACAAAAAGATGTTACAGAAGACTGTTGCATAGAAATGTTGCAAAGCGAAGAATGTTGCATAGAAATGTTGCAAAACAAAACCTTGAGCAAGCTTTGTGCCGGCTTAGCAGAAATGTGATGCAGCTAGCAACTTTTAACATGATCGCTACAAGGCCCTGATCGGGGTTTGGAAGCTATCCTGGTTGGTTCTCAGAAGTCTCTAAGCCAGGGATGGCGAACCTTTTCTGCACCTATAGCCAAAAAGGTGTGGAAATGTTGCACGCCCGTGGATTGCATATGGGCATGCTTGTCGTGGCTGCGCTCCAGAAAAACCAAACTTCCAGATTCTGGGGCACATGCGTGTGCAAATATTGGCTGGCTGGCTCACATGTGCACACTGGTTTTTGGCACTGCCACCCAGGAAGGGACTGCACTCTGGAAAAGTTGAACCTCTGGGTCCTGGTGCCCATAAACACCTGACAATCAGCTGGCTGGCCCGAATGCACACGCTGGTTTTCAGCACTGCCAGGTGTGTGAAGAACAGCTGATTGTCGCACGTGTATGCGCGCCAGAGGCCTGGAAAACGAACAGGCAAGGCCGTGCGTGTTGGGCGACATGGTTACACCATAGGCTCACTATCATGGCCCTGTACTAATCCTAAACTGGACATTATTTTAAAACTCCTTGTGCCTGATAGTCAAATCTGCCTTGGTTTACCTTCCCAATAAGCAATCG